>NC_060120.1:1016806939-1018006939 GCF_021461395.2 Schistocerca americana | reverse complement strand
ATTTATGGCCACCTTCAATTACAGTATGAACTGTGGTTCCCAATTATTTCAGTTTAATTAACTGTGTGTACACTGTAAAACATTGTAGTATTCTCACTAACACAACCGATTCTGCATGCGCGTAGAGGGGAGGGGGGGGGGGCATACTGTTTTTGATATTGAAATCCAAAATAACAGAGAAATAAAGACTTAGACTTATTATGGCGAGTAGGTGCATGGCAGAATGTTCTTTTTAAATTCTATTGGAGTGATTATGCAGCAGTTATGAACTTCCTTTGACTAATATAACTAATTCTTTCAAACACTCACATGTTTTCTACAGTGTTTCTTACTTGCCATTGTTAATCAACTGTCTTCCTCTACTGTATAGTAGACTCAATAAGACTATGTATAGCTACAGTATATCATTATTATTTTTTATATGGAAGACACAAACAGATCTACAGATATGTTCAGCAGATTATTACAAATCTATTTGTTTCCCAGGGCATACAGGATAATTAACTTCATGAAAGGACATTTATTAGTATGATGAAAGTCATGACAGAATAATAACTACATATAAGAATATTTTTGAGAAGCTTGGTGATGAATGACCATTGTGTTAGAAGTAGTGAATCAGACAGGCAAATGAATAAATCCATAAAAATTAAATTTATAAATTTAATTTTATTCAGAAAGGAAGTAAAAAATGAATATTAATAATGTTTATCATCTGCTTAGCACCCATTACAACAGGAACAGCTTAAATAGATCTGCCACACACAAATTTAAAACTCATCTGGCTCTATGATTTCTGTACTTAAAAAATAAGTTTAGTGGAGGAAGGGTTGGGGAGGAAAAAGAAAAAAATAATAAATACAGATGTGGCAAGATAACTCCATACACAGAACCGACCACATTGAGTCTTATTGTATTTTTAAACATAATCTCTTTGAATGTTGGATCTTCACAAAATCTCTGAAAGAACACCAGTGTGGAGATCTGAGTCTGCAGATTGTGGTCTATATTATACAAAGAATACAAAGAATGAAAAAGTGAGCAGCTGACTAAACCACATTTAGATACTACATCTGTCCCTCAAATAATGTACATGCAGTTTGGATACTTTAAATAACTGATATAATTCCCAGTTGCAGCCTAATCAGTTACTTATTCTTTTGGCTGACATGTAATTCAAGCTCAAAAGGCTACACTTGACATTTGTATTGCTGCAACTTCTGTTTGTTTGAACGAGTGCTCAAATAAGATGATGCCTGTCTTCTATTAGTGGCACTCGTCACACATTGGTGGGAACTCTGCTGGAGACTCTCATTCATAATGTTGTTGATTATTATTAGTCAAATGAATAAACTGAAAGGTTGAAACCATTATGTGAGAAATTTTTCTCTGTAAAGGATAAAGTTCATCCATTCCCTAAACCTTAGGAAACACCTATCAGCAGACTCATTCCTGTATTTTTTTCCAAATTAAGAATGCTAAGCTATATATTTTAAATATTCCAAGGAACTACTCTTAATTTTTGCCTCTAATTTACACCAGATCAGGTGACATCAGAGAATAATACATAAGTATAACAGATAGTTTGAGCAAATGTGCAAACCCAACAGATTTATTACTGGGAAGAGTGCAATGACAATGCAGTGCTGCAAACTACACAACCTGCCTGTTAATGGTCAATCTCAATTGAGTGAGGAAGAAATGGAATTTTCTTGTCTGGCCCCAAGTCAGTTGAGCTCATCTTCTGTCTCCAATACCCTTAACTTTAATGTGTTTCTACACTTCCTGTTATGCTTGTGCCATTTATTCCTATCCACATGTGAAATGGCAATGTTCTTATCTCTTGCTCCCTCTGTATCTTGTCTGATGAGCAGATCTGTCCTTGTTTTGTCAGGGAATCTCAATTGTAATTCTGCAAATAATGCCTGTAGTTATTTGCAGTTTCATTTTGTAGATTTGTGGTAACAAAAACTCTGAATTTCCTTGCTGTCTAGTTTTATAAAATATCCACAGTGACATAAACTTTGCAGTCTCCTGTACAGAGAAATGTTCAAGGAAACATACACTCCTGGAAATTGAAATAAGAACACCGTGAATTCATTGTCCCAGGAAGGGGAAACTTTATTGACACATTCCTGAGGTCAGATACATCGCATGATCACACTGACAGAACCACAGGCACATAGACACAGGCAACAGAGCATGCACAATGTCGGCACTAGTACAGTGTATATCCACCTTTCGCAGCAATGCAGGCTGCTATTCTCCCATGGAGACAATCGTAGAGATGCTGGATGTAGTCCTGTGGAACGGCTTGCCATGCCATTTCCACCTGGCGCCTCAGTTGGACCAGCGTTCGTGCTGGACGTGCAGACCGCGTGAGACGACGCTTCATCCAGTCCCAAACATGCTCAATGGGGGACAGATCCGGAGATCTTGCTGGCCAGGGTAGTTGACGTACACCTTCTAGAGCACGTTGGGTGGCACGGGATACATGCGGACGTGCATTGTCCTGTTGGAACAGCAAGTTCCCTTGCCGGTCTAGGAATGGTAGAACGATGGGTTCGATGACGGTCTGGGTGTACCGTGCACTATTCAGTGTCCCCTCGACGATCACCAGTGGTGTACGGCCAGTGTAGGAGATCGCTCCCCACACCATGATGCGGGGTGTTGGCCCTGTGTGCCTCGGACGTATGCAGTCCTGATTGTGGCGCTCACCTGCACGGCGCCAAACACGCATACGACCATCATTGGCACCAAGGCAGAAGCGACTCTCATCGCTGAAGACGACACGTCTCCATTCGTCCCTCCATTCACGCCTGTCGCGACACCACTGGAGGCGGGCTGCACGATGTTGGGGCGTGAGCGGAAGACGGCCTAACGGTGTGCGGGACCGTAGCCCAGCTTCATGGAGACGGTTGCGAATGGTCCTCGCCAATACCCCAGGAGCAACAGTGTCCCTAATTTGCTGGGAAGTGGCGGTGCGGTCCCCTACGGCACTGCGTAGGATCCTACGGTCTTGGCGTGCATCCGTGCGTCGCTGCGGTCCGGTCCCAGGTCGACGGGCACGTGCACCTTCCGCCGACCACTGGCGACAACATCGATGTATTGTGGAGACCTCACGCCCCACGTGTTGAGCAATTCGGCGGTACGTCCACCCGGCCTCCCGCATGCCCACTATACGCCCTCGCTCAAAGTCCGTCAACTGCACATACGGTTCACGTCCACGCTGTCGCGGCATGCTACCAGTGTTAAAGACTGCGATGGAGCTCCGTATGCCACGGCAAACTGGCTGACACTGACGGCGGCGGTGCACAAATGCTGCGCAGCTAGCGCCATTCGACGGCCAACACCGCGGTTCCTGGTGTGTCCGCTATGCCGTGCGTGTGATCATTGCTTGTACAGCCCTCTCGCAGTGTCCGGAGCAAGTATGGTGGGTCTGACACACCGGTGTCAATGTGTTCTTTTTTCCATTTCCAGGAGTGTATATGGTAGCTCAGTGGGAAATCATTATGGTAATCAGTGACACAGCTGCTAAGCAGAAGCTGTTTATCTTTATGAATACAGTCTTTAGTCTTCATTGTTTTGAACTCTTGTGTTCATAGTGCTTTAATGTGATCAAAGTTTTGTTGTACAAGAAAAATGATCAATAATCACACATAATTATAAATATTTTTTAATGCTGCATCTCAGAACATGCAGCTTATTTCTGTTGCCCTATAGAAGCAGCAATTGTGCACTTATTTATAATACAGAGCGAGTTTCTTTTTGAAACAATATGCTACTCAGATTTATTTTTACAAAATATACACCAAAATCTGGGTCATTAAAGCACTTGCAAATACAGAATTTAAAAAAAATGAATGCTATACTCATATAGGTGAAAAGCTTCTGCTTGTCAGCTGTATTACTCAAGAAACCACCAAACAAAATGGTGCAATGGATTCATGTTCAGAAGGACCTTCCAGAGTTTGGTTTACCATGGTTTCCCTAGATCAGTTATGGTGAATGCCAGGATGGTTCCTCTGATCAAGCCACAGTTGATATCCTCTCCCACCTTTTTCAAATCCAAGCTCCAGTTCTATTGCTGATGACCTTTCATTGAAGGGACATTAAACCTTAATCTTCCTTCCCTTGTGAAGGAACTATAACTGTTTTCATGTGTTAAAATGTTCTTTGATGTGTCTGGGAAAGTCACAGTTATAGCAATTTGAAATAATGACCAGTAGGTGCTCTTTTTCTACCTCAATACAGTTATTAATCATTTCTCCAATTTTGCTTTACATTTTAAGTAAAAATAAATGGAAAGATTGTGACAGTCAAGACACATTATAATCCACAAAATGGCATTGCAAAAATTAGATTGTTCAGTCATGAATCTGTGGTACCAAAAAGTTGTGCTAGGATATAAAGAGAAAACTAGGACAGGAGATGAAGAAAGAGACTATACACAATGTAGCAAATTATTATTGTATTTTTTATTCCATGTGTGAAACAAGACATTATGTTAGCACTAGTGGCTAACGTTCTCCAAGATTCAGCCTCCATTCCCAGTATGTCACCAGCAATGGAAGGTGAACAGTGCTTCCCATTTGTGCTCATGAGCTGTCAGGAAAAACCACAGACAGCACATCAAATAAAACATCATTTTACACTTTTTGGTCATGAAACATTGCAACCATTTATCCATTTTTGTTGTAATAAATCGCTCTGAGAGATATCCATTAAAGCCCTCCTCTGCTCTGGGAGCTGCCCAATATAGTATTTGTCATCTTTCTTTATACAATTTTTTGGATAAATGTCAGCATATAAAGCAGGTTATTGATGTTTCTCATGTGTAGGTCTGTGTAGGTTTTTGGGTTTCTAACAGAATGAGGCATTATTTTCTATAACGTCTGTGGAGAGCCTACAGTGTGAAAGAAACAATCTGACTTGTGATGTGTGGTGTAATGAAGCAGCACACAAAAGTAATGGTTTGAAATCTAACACACTAACTAGGGAAGAGCTTATGTTCAGGAGTTAAAAGGACATTCATCTTCTTTTATGAGTCAATACACTATTGAGCACGTATCCTGTATGGTGATAACTGCTCTTTTTTTTAACAATAGTTTTTTTTTAAATATCACAAATACTCTTTATGTAAACATAGAATATTTGTATACATGAATGTTGTTTAGAAAATTTCTCACAAAAAGGATACCACATTACTTTCATATAATACGGATTTTAATGGAAAACTGTCTAGATATGCAAGAAGAAACTGAAAGCTTTGAGATGAATTGCAGTTGACCATGGAAAGCTAAAATATGCACCTGGTGTAGAAAGCAGTGACCTATTAACAGAATGCAGGGAAGCAAATGACTTTGTTTGGTTGCAATTTTGGATTTGCTTGTCTGTATCATACTGCAAAGCTATTGATGAAAATGTGTGTTTTGATACAGGTGGCACAAACCACATACTCGGACACTCGTATGTGATGTCTCTACCTAATGATGTAATGTCTGAGTAACATGGTTGTGAGTGTGGCTTGCACATATACTTTAAATTATGCTTGACCTTGCTAAGTGAGACTACTACAAACGTGGTAATTACTTACAATGAGGTCACAACCTAACATTGATACAGATCCAAAGAGCTAAAAAACAATAGCTGTATCATATAGCAGTGCAAGATTTCTTTAACGTTAGCCAAAACTTGGGAATCTTACTGAAATGGCCACTTAATTCCATGATGATGGACAATTTTGTAAGCACCATTAAATAAATGTGAAGCTATTTGGAAGTGGAAAATATTTATAATTTGTTTAAACATACAGTATCCTTTCTGTGAGAAGTGAGCTACCTGTATTAGATATGAGGTTTACAATCATCCAAGGCTGTTGTTGCATTCAGAATGAGCCCTCCTATGCAACAATGGTATCAGTCTAGCGACCTATATCCAGTATTAAAATAAACAGATAAAAGATAACTGGATAGATACAAAAATCTATTCACCAAGTGGCTTCAGGAGAAAACACGTGTAAAGGTTAAAGAAATATGCAATCTTTCAGAGCTATTGGTGTCTTCTTTTGGCAGAAGGCTTGAAGGGGAAGGAAGAGGGATGAAGAAAAAGGATTGATGGGATTTAGGAAAAGGGGAGAGTTCAGAAAAGTTGCCCAGAGCCCTGGGTCTTAGGAAAGTCACTGGTCAGTCTTCTGCCAAAAGAAGTCTTCTGCCAGTGGCTCTTTTTTTTTTTTTTCATTGAGATAAAGGAATGTAATGTCTAGTAAGCTGTGCTTTCTACTCAATCACTTTGTACTGAGAGTTATGTAAGAGATATTTCTACAGACAAGTTGCTGAATGACTGTAAGACAGGAAAGTGTGTCTGTTGGCCTGTACACTATACTTATAAAAGTCAGTTTGAATAAAGTGTTTATTTTTCACATCAGTCTCTAAACATTAGTTTCATGTGACATGTCATGTATACTAGTCCCTTTTTACTCTTTTCTAGGATTATTACATTGTTGAAAAGTGTGTAGGTTAATAATAAAAACAGTTTTATGCAATTACTAGTTTTGGCCTTAAGACTTATCTAATACATCATTTGTTTGCTCTCTAATAACAAATTTCTACATTATTTTAGAGATGTCAGCCATTATAATAAACTACCAGTGTGTGATAAACTATTACATAAGGACTTGCCATTATTCTACTTTGAAGGAAATGTATGAAACTTGTACTAACATATCATCTGAATTATCCACTAATAAAAGTTCTGACAAGAATAATATGAAAATAGTTTTTTTCTGTTTTCCACTGGTTGCTTTAATATGACAAATTGAAACAGAAATAAATAGAATATGCCACATCAGAAATGTATAAGTTTCGATTAAGTAGAAATTGTAGTGTTTGTCTTTAATGTGCTATGTGGAAGCCAGGGTATGGTCTCGACTGTAGCAGAAGAAATAGCTGTATGAAGGTCAGAAAATAACACACCTTCTTCAGCAATATGATGATTGACAGTCATGCTGATGACTGGCAGTGAGTGGTGGACAGCTAATAAGGCATCCCTTATTGAGTTAGAGTTTTGTTCACGTTAGGTACAGAGGTGTGGTTGTCGCTGGAGGAGGTTATGACGGTGATTAGTGGTGTAGGGCACCGAACAGTGAGGTTATCGTTATCCACCTGGAGGAGAGGCTATTGACCCCAGGATGAAATAGTGAGCCACAGAGCTTTGGCAAGCCATTGTCAGTAGGTACACCTGGGCACTGGCTTGCATAAGAAGTGTCACCCATTGGAGTCGGCAAGACTGGTGGTCTGATTTGGGGATGGGGGTATTTACAAGAGTATGCTGGCCAGTGCTGCTCCAATAACAGTACTCCCAACACAGAAGAGGCAAGAAGTTGTAGTAGCTGGGTATTACCATTGGGTGGTGACAAATTATTCATTCTGATCTTCTTCTTTAGTCACTTTTGAAGGAGCGTAGCCGGAACTGTAGTATTGCTCAGCTTCATCCTACAGAGATGCTGGCGTGCGTATTCTGTTTGATGAGCCTTCTGGATGAGTGCTCTTGCACTCAGAATACGTCTTCTCACTTCATAGTGTGTAGTCACCACAATGATGACACCTCTTTCCCTATGACGTTGTTTTTCTGCGTTGGTGCTAGACAGTTCAGTGCCGCAGACTAGGGTGTGGTGCAACACTTGACCCTTCTTCTATGAAATCCGGTCTCCAGATTTGTAGGTGCTTACATCTCTGGACAAAGACATGTGAACACATTCTACAAGTTGACATAATAATACAGACTGAATATATGTTTCTCCTCTTCTGTCTCTCCTCCTAGTTAGCATAAACCACATGGTTCATTGACTAATATTTAACCTACATTATTCTTTAAGTTCGGGGCTTTTTTGTGAAAAACTCACAAAAAAATTATGATTCATGGTACTGCCCATCACTAGCCACTACATACTCCCATCTTTCGGATAGCATACGAATCCTGTGGCAGAAAGACTGGGCGTCTTTTGTGGGGATCCATGAATCAATTCAATTTTGCACGTGTTCGTATGATCGGAAGTGCTGGTCAGGCAGACTGTGTGAAACAGATCGAAAAAGGTGGTAATCAGAGAGAGAAACATATGGAGAATATGACAGGAGGGATAGGATTTCTCATTTCAACATTTCCTTGTATATTTTGACAGGTTTTGCGACATGGAGTCGACCCATGACCTGCTGCAAAATTACCTTTACATGTCTATCGCTGTATTGTGGCCATTTGTGTTTCAGTGCTGGGCTCGAACACATCAATTGCTTTTGATAATGATGTCCTGTGACTGTCTTCACTGTTTCAGTAGCTACAAAAACGTTCTGCCTTCCACTGCCTTGCCAGTCTTCAACATCAGAATCACTGTTCTTAAGGTGTTGAAAATATTCTCAGCACTTTCTTCCACTAATAGTTCCCTCACCATTGGTCTTACCTAGCATTTTAAGAGCCAAAGTCGCAGATTTCTTTATGTTAAAGCAGAAAATTAAAACTTCCCACAAATGGCGAGGAATGGGTACATAAGTTGACATACTTAATCGAGAATAACCTTATTATGATGCAATCAGAAATCGACTAATATTTTTATGGCATTATGTTTACAGATGACTAAGCTTATTGTATTACACCTATGACCAACCACCCGAATCGCACTTTCCGATACTGCCATCTATCGCAAAATGGCAGAAGCAAAGTTGTAGACCTAATAGTACAGTACAATTATTAAAACTTTTTTTCTCAGAAAATTTCTTTAATAAATCGTTTCACAGGAAATAGTTCCATTCAGTTGTTCCTCATGTTTGGTATCCCTCCTTGTTTACCAGGTGGCTTATTATTTAATTAGTCACTATTTGTCATGGTTAATCCAGTCCATTGGTAGCTGATGAAATGTGGGTTCACAGGACTGGGTGGTTTTCTATCAAGGGTAGATGCAGGATGCACAAAGCAAAAGCAGAATCACTACCATATCTTTTTTGAGACTGTGCTGTTTATCATGATACTGCCACACATGCTGAAACATTAGCTGAGCAGTAATATGTCCCTGCCGTGAAGCTATAAACTCATTGAACGAGTGTAAGATGTCTGGTTTCCAGGTGTCTTTTAAATAGGTCATGTTCTGCATTATCAACATGTCTAATGGTCCTTCTGGCCGGTACAATGAAGGTTTGTGTCAAGTATAGTATGATTTGCTCCAGTGAAGATAATTGGGAGACAGAATGCTGTGCCCTCTATATCATAGGGAATACCATTGATTAATATTCCACTAGTTTTTAAGCCTACCTTCATCACTCCTTTGCACCATCCGCATTTGTAACAGTTTACTGTCATTCCAGTGTACACCAACCCTTTGAATGTATGGGTGTGTTGTCAGCATTTCCCTCCGGCATTTTTCCATTTCTGTTTTACCCTAAGAACAATGCATTTTACATGTTCGTGTACTGGTTTGGAACATCCTCAATGGGCATACTGTGATTCTCTCTCCCTCTGGCGCAAGTGTAGCTCATCATTTTCCTTCCCCTCTCAAAAATCTGGGCTTATACAACTAATTAATACACTAACAATGTATTAGAATAGCTACTGTTTGCTAAAGGTTTTCAAAATTTCCTTGAAATGCTCTTACTATTTACTTGTTAACACTAGTGCACAAATCAGATAATGTTATCTAAAAAAAACACTTCCACGATCACTAAAGCTTAGTAACACCTGTCCAGAAATTCAGTATTTAAAACAAAATCAGAGCATGAAACAAGATTGATAAAAATAAAAAACTAAACCTTGTATTGTTTGCACAGCTCACCCAGATTTGATGTTCAGCTTGCCTCATTGTGTTGTTAATTGCACTATGCTGCTATCACCCTCGGTGAAACAGTGAAGTACTGGCACTGCTGTTTTGATCTGGAAATCACCTGCGACACCAGTCACTATGGGCTCCTCAAAGTTTTCTTGACAGTTTTTTGTGAAAAACAAGTTTTTCTTCTTACGCATGAACTTCTGGTACTCTTCCGTGTTAATGTTCATGAATGTTCACTTTTTTTTACGCTCAATGGTTAATAACACATTTTCTTGGAAACTTTAAATTTTCAGTTAACTTTAAGGAATAAACGGTTATCACTTGAATTACTTTTCTTCTCTATTCAAAACATATTTACTGTCTCCAAATATTTTGTCTAGTATTTACTTTTCTCTTATATTTTATCGTTCAAATCTTTCACCCACTGTAATGCACATCCGCACAAATGCAGTGGTTTGATTGCTTCAAACATCGGATTGCTACAGTTGTCATATCCATACGTCGCTAGCTTGACCGTGTGCTTCAATCTTCATCACCAAAGCTGCAATAACTATTTTAATTCCAAAAAATGTTATTTCTTGAAAACCACATTTTAGGAATAAACTTTCCACACCATTTACAGCCTGATGTGTGATAGAGTTTCCCATATGCATTTTAGATAAATTGATATCTAACTCTCACCAATTGGTTATGTTATGCTCTCACATACAAGATTGATATCAATCTCAAACATTCATGTATCTTGCATTTTAACATGTATCTATTGTTGATACAATAGTTCCTGGAAAATGTATGCACCTCCAGAGGGGGATGGTGATCCAAGGAATATTTCTTGCCTTATCTAAGCAGTTATTTCCTCTCACTAAATTGCTGCTCTTGCTGTCCCATTCTGGAGACACGCGTTGTTCCTCAATTTAGTTCACAATTGACGATAAAAATAAAAAACAACATACAATATCTGCATATTTATATTAGACACAGTATTGCAGAAGAATATGAGTAGCACCTTGGTATAGTGGTTATGATACTAAACTGTTACATGGAGGGTCATGAGTTCAAAACTCACCTGGACTGTACAATTTTAATTTCTATATTCGGTTCGAATGCATTCTACTAGTATCCACAAATGTCAAGAAACATTGTATTGGAATGTTCTGTAGCTGTATATACACTGTATGTGTTCGGGCTGGAGGCAGTTTGCTCCACACTCTTGTATGTGCAAGTACTGAATAGACCTTCGTTAAGCTAGTGTTTGTCATTCATCTAATTACACCTTCTTCTACGTGACATTATTTTGGTGGAGGTGCTGGGTATTGGAACTAGTTATAGCGCACATTATCGATGACATAGTGGCTCCCATCAGGCCACGACAGAGCTGTTGTTTACGTGGCGAGCAACCCGAGTTCAACAGATCACAATCTACCAGAGACAGAAGAAGAAGAAGAAGAGGACATTACTATGACAGCAACTGTGTGCCACCAAATGAGACATCCTTCCAGGTTCTCTGGTGACGACGGCCAATATCCAAACAAGTGGCTGAAGTTATATGAGCATATAGCCAAATTTTACAAATGGGATGACGCTGTGTGTTTGGCTAACGTATTTTTCTAATTGGAGGTCACTGCCATGCAATGGTATGAGAACAACGAGGAGAAGTTCACAAGCTGGGAAGTATTCCATGAGGAACTGCGCAAGTACTTTGGCGGCACACAATGACAGAAGTGCAAAGCTGAAGATAAATTAAAGTGCAGGGCACAGCATCCACGAGAAACTACAGCATCCTACATTCAAGACGTCTTGGAGCTGTGTAAAATAGTGGATCCTAGAATGATGGAGGAAGATAAGGTTGCACATCTCATGAAGGGTGTAGCTGAGGACATGTATCAAGCCCTACTCCTGAAGGAGGTTTCGACAGCAGACGACTTCATAAAATGGTGCCAGTATATCAAGACAATGCATCAAAAAAGATTTACACGCAAGAAGTTTGAACAGCTTCCAAACATCATATCGATGTCTGTGATGGAGGAAGCAACTGATTTCACAAATGTTCTTCGTCAGATAGTGAGAGAGGAAGTTCAGAAGCCACTTGGATTGCACAGTGAGCAAAGAAACTGAAACGCCTCCAAGAGGTCATAAGGGAGGAAGTGGAACAGACATTGAACCCAATCTCTCGACCTTCATTTCCCTTTAAAACGGTGAAGACGTCGAGACCAAGGTGAAGTTACGTTCCTACAATGTCGCATGAGGAACCTGGGGGCAACAAGGAAGACTGACATCTGGAGGACCCAGGATAACCAACCAGTATGTTTCCACTGTGGACAATCGGGACATGTGGTGCGCTATTGTCGAGAAAGGCGGCGGATATTTGATGATACCCATGCCAGAAGGCAGCAGACCGATCTTAGCCGACGCCAACTCTGGGATGACGAAGATGAACAAGAAGATGTGGGTGCAGGTCAACATCTCTGCAAGCTAGTCGCTGGACAGGATGCTCCCCAACAGGCTGATCAAGGTCTCCATTGCCGCTTCGAAGCTCCAGCAGATCACCAAGCCGCCGCAACCTGGAAGACTAAAGGGTGCGACCTTCCTTGGAGGTGAGGCCGCCGAAGAGAATAATCCTCCACCATCGATCACTAAAAAAATGATTGGGAACTATGTCGATATCCTCATGGATGGCTGACCAGCCCAAGCTCTTGTGGACTCTGGAGCATCATATTCAGTCATTTCAGGGAAGTACCATCGCCATTTGCAGAAAATCATATTTGTTGACAACAAAACGTCTCTGCTGAAGGTGGCTAATGGGGAAATATGTAAAACGTACAGGAAGATGTGTCGTTTGTGTGGGTCTAAGTGGCCATACACAGCCCTTAGAATTCATTGTCTTGCAAGAGTGTAGTCATGTCGTCATTCCTGGATGGTACTTTTTGAAAGCTTCTCAGGCAATTATAGATCGTGGTCACTCGAAGATTATGCTAGACGAGATGAGATACTGTGGACAGGAAGATGCGCATCCGAGTGTGTGGAGACTGTGTGTGCTGGTTGAAGTGATTATTCCTGCAGTCAGTGCTAGAAAGGTAACTGTCATATGTCATGCCATGCATCAACCCATAGGTCTTGTAGTGGAATCCAAGAGAAGCATACCACTGAAGAGTAACTTGGTCATCCCAGCCTCTGTCATCTCATTTAAGAATGGATTCGGTGAGTTGTGGATAGTTAACTGTCGCCGAGAACTGCAGATCCTTCCAAGATGCATGTGCATAGCAAACGCTGAGCAGTTTAATGAAGAACAGCTGAGCATCACAGAAACCTCACATGCTGAGTCTGTGGGGGAAATTAGTGCTACCACTACGAGACAAGATCTTCTAGCTCGATTAAGGAACAAGAGAAGAAGCTACTTGCCATTCTTCAAGAGTTCTCTGAAAACTTCAATCCACAGAGCTGAGGAAGCTCGGGAGTTAGCTTGACTCCGCATGCTGCAGGCTCGAGAAAACGATCGCCAAAGGTATGATGCGAGCCATTGCCCTGTTGTCTACCAGCTTGGTGACCTCGTCTGGATCTTCACTCCTATTTGGAAAGTTGGTCTCTCTGAGAAGCTCCTCAGGCACTACTTTGGACCTTATAAGGTTGTAAGACAGTTGTCTGATGTTACGTATGAAGTTGAAGATTTCGACCCCGAGGCAAGATGACGAAAGATCTGAGATATGGTCCACTTCCTTCGAATGAAGCCCTACAAGGATCCTGCCACCCAGGGTAAATTCGAAGCTCCAGTGACAGGAAACAAGCGGAAATGTGACGAAGAGTGTAGTGGCAAAACAAGAAGATCACTGCCATGGTGAGCATCAATCATCGGGAGTCGGAGTATGCAGGACCATTGACTCATTCCCAGACAAGGACAATGTAACACTGAGACGCCGTTCACTTATTGAGGGAGCAATGTTGCAGAAGAATGTGAGTAGTACTGTGGTGTAGTGGTTATGATACTAAACTGTTGCATGGAGGGTCGTGAGTTCAAAACTCACCTGGACTGTACGATTTTAATTTCTATATTCGGTTCAAGTACATTCTAGAAGTACCCACAAATGTCAAGAATCTCCATATGAATTACTTTCATTGTGAGTACTATTCATCAATAAGAAGATGAAGGGATGTGCTAAACGTCCCTGCAGTGGTATGTATCACTACATGACACCAAGTAACAGTGCATCCATCTTGCCAACTTGTCTGTTACAAGTTGTGTGTGCTTAATTGGCCTTACTGTTGTATTAGCTAGAATCTTTAAATGATAACATTGCAACAAGTTTGGCCTGCTAGAGGCACAACCATCACACTAATATTTCTTTGAGTAGCTTAGGCTGAGATTAACTAATTAACTGAATTTAAATTTCTACATACACTAACACAGAAAACACAAACCCAATTTTCTACAAAACTAGCCCAGCATATTGCAAAATACTTCATGATTAATAATTGTGCTTGAACCCACAAGAAAAGTCACAGTGCATGAATCAATGTTATATTCAACAATGCTTCCAGATCTCATAATAACAAAAGTTATAGTGATGGAACAGTGTGACATGTACATTTATATCTGATCTCACACTTCACCCTTGCACAACATTACATGTTACTATGTCACTGAAGCAGTTGACAGAGATCTCATTAAAATTTTAGGGCGTGCTGCATGAAGAACTGACATTTTGGGTAGTTACCGTGGCCTTCCTCAAGGCTAAGACCTATTGGGTGGGGAATGGTTGCTTCACTACATCACTTTTCTACAGGTGTCACTAGATCACTGAGAACACATTTATCAGATTTTATTGGCCCTACAGTAACACTGGTAGTCTTAGGGGAGAGGGAGAGGCCATGTGGCAGATTATTTGTGGATAGCAATTAGTAACTCACTATGAATCAGCGACAAGCACTGAGGAGTGTGTTTTCCTGCTGTTAGTAGTGAAGGAACAACACCAGCTGTGCATACGCTTTTTGTTTAGGCAGTCGTAGCAGTGTTTGGTTGTGAACAAGTAGTTAGTAGTACATACAATTAAATTCTTTTTTGTCTTTTATCCTTGTGTTGTTCACAGTTCAAACATTACACCATGGTTTCATGTGATAGGAAAAGGGCCACAGAGGTCCCTAAAGCTACTGCTTGTAGACATTAAATGATTGTATTGGCTTGTTTTCAATCAAAAGTATTTTATGAAAACAATGTTTTGTATATACTGTTGTTTCTTCGAATATTCCCACTACACCCTTATTTTATCGTGAATTTTTCATTACACTTGTATAAATGAAAGATAAGTTGACCAGTCTTGTGTTTTGCATATTAGACAAGATTCTGATCAACAGCAAGTCTCTAAACTTCTAAAACTTCTCGAAAATGTGAAGCACCATTACAAATAAAACTTTTGCATAAAATATAGATTCAAAGTATATTAATGTTTAAAAGCATACAAATCATTTTACCTACATAACAACCATAAGAAATATTCAAAATTTGTTTTTATAATTTAAGGATCTGAAACATGAAAATAGAATTTAAGATTAAAAAGTTCAAAAAGATATGTTTAAACAATGGAAATTTCAGGTTAATATCAAAAATTATGAAAAAGATAGATTGCTGCTCACCGTAAAGATGACATAAGGTGCAGACAGACACAGCAAAAGAACCGCTACACGCTGAGCTTTCAGCCAAAACCTTCTTCAGAAAAGAAAGGAACACACACACACACACACACACACACACACACAAAACTTTTGGGTGAAGGATGTGGGTACAGTAGGTTATCGTAGGTTGAGCCTGGGATAATTTTGGGAGCAGAGAATGTGTTGTAAGGCTAACTGCCATCTGCACAGTTCAGAGAAGCTGGTGCTGGATAGGAGGATCCAGATGGCTCAGGTGGTGAAGTAGCCATTGAAATCAAACGTGTTATGTTCAACTGCATTTTGATCCACAGGCTAGTGCACTTTGCTCTTGTGCAGTAACTCCAGCAAGCTGGCATATGGCATGGCTGCTTTGACAAATGGCCTGACCTCTGATGGGGTAGGAGAAACCTTGACAGGGCTGGAATAGGAATTGCTGGCTAGTTGTATTGGGCAGGTCTTACACCTGTGTCTTCCACAGGGATATGATCGCTGTGGCAAGGGGCTGGGACTGCGAGTGGCATGGGGTGGGCTAGGACGATATAGAGGTTGGGTTGCCGATGGAACACCTCTTTAGGAGGAATAGGAAGGATCTTGGGAAAGATGTCCCCTGGTCCAGGGCACATGATAGGTGATCAGTTCTCTGATCCCAAAATTATCCTGGCCTCAACCTATGATAACCTACTGTCCCACGCTCTCTACTCGACAGTTTCCTCCCCCTCTGTCCTATCACTTCCTACCAATTCATGTCTCCTCAACCTCATTGTGCACTGCTCTCTGACAATGCACCCACCAGTCTTTTCCATTCTCTGGTCCTCTTCTTTTCCACTCCCTGTTCCTCCTCCCCCTTTTCCCTACAGCTAATGATGCTCCTGGCAGTATTGTCATGCTCTGCCAGATAGTGCTCTTCTCCCACCCCCACCCATACACTGCTCTCCCTCCCCCTTCCCTTTTCCAATCTGGATTGCTGTTTTGATTCAGTACAAGAGTTGCAGTCTGGCCACAGCTATGGGAGAAAGTGGTCATTTGTGTGTGAGGTGTGTCTGACTGTGTGAATGTGTGTGTTTTTTCCTTTCTTTTCTGAAGAAGTCTTTGGACAAAAGCTCAGTGTGTAACTGTCTTTGCATTGTACCTGTCTGCAACCCACTGTAACATATTTATGATTAGTAGCAATCTGTCCTTAGCATAATCGTCAAAAAAGGAATATTTTTATATATTTATTTAGTCACTTTTCTAATGCAATATTTGCTCATACTCCTTGTATCCATAGTGTAAACCTTCACAGAATAACTTACACCTCCACTTACATATGCTATCTACACCCACATCACTAGTCTTAAGTTCTATATCTACAACTATAAAAGAGTGGAGTCATGATAGATATGCCCAGAAGAGCTTCCGTATGCCACTGCATCAGGTTGCTTGCATCTGAGTGCATTACCATTCAGCCCCGTCTGCAATCGTCACCAAAGATGACAGGATCATCTCTCTACTGAACCAGTACTGCAGTAGTTGTATTATACAGAACTCTGCATAAATGTGTATCATCAATTGTACTCTATGAGAAGAGACTAATTTCTCATTCTGTCTCAGGTGATACATTAATGTTCAGTAAGAGAAATAAATACTCATGACATTCTTGTGGACATGGAGTGTTACAAAGTTAAGTGTCTAATCTTTTTCAGGTTGTAATAAAGTGATTGAATATTTTGTGTGTTGTAATACTAACTCTACCTCTTCCAGGAGTGAAGTTAAGAACCTGCCAATAGAGCAACAAGAGTAATTTCTTCCAGTGCAACATCACCTGCATACAGAACTACTTTGGAACTTAGAGAGCAACATTTAATGTTATTTACACAAATCATGAACAGAAGAGGGTGCAATACCAATCCTCTGGCACTCCATATTTTCTATTACTGATTTCAGATTGGTGCACACCACTTTCAGTTTTAAGCAGTACAAACTGTTTTTGATTACTCATGTAAGATTTTCGTCAGTCATGTGCAGCAACTCTTACACAGAGTGTCCCACAGCTTATCTAATAGAATAGTAATGTTCACACAGTCAAAAGCTTTCTCAAGGTCTAGGCATATACCTGCAACATGTTCCTTATTCTCAGTGTCGCTTAATACTTCTTCAATTAACTAAAGCAGCTGCTCTGCTAGTTGATTTACATTTTAGGAACCCATTTTGATTTTCAAACATTAGATTGTGTCTGTCGACAAAATTTATAATTGTATTTTTTATGACTTTTCCAACTATTCTGGAAAATACAGGAAGTATCGAGTTTAGTCTGTAATTATCAGTTTTGTGTTTGTCACCTTTTTTAAATCTCATGGGATAGTTGAAATTTAGGATAAATGTCTGACAGTTCAGACTGTTCAGCACTTAATCGATGATGTCTCATGAATAAATAGAGCAAGGTGGAACTATCCTACTTGTTCTTGTAGCTCTCCTGACATCAGCTTTACTTTCATTTCCTTTTCTGATCTCGTTTTGCAAATAAATTGTTTTCAAAACTCAGTACCATAGTTTTGTGACCGATTTTTCTGTTTCCAAAAATACATATTTTCCTTAAAATAAGTTGTTAGTCTGTTGATTATTCCAATTAGAAAATTTCACTCTCTTCAGATTTTTTTAGCAGATATTGGGAATCCCCTTCGACAGTTAACTGCTTTCCTATAAAATAATACTGATAATTTAGCCTTTTTATAATTCTAAAGCTATTAGTTGAATACACTTGTGCCACTGCCTATTGCATCTTTGTTTCGCAGGAGAGCTTCTGTAAAGTTTGGAGGGTAGGAGACGAGGTACTGGCAGAAGTAAGGCTGTGAGGACGGGGCGTGAGTCGTGCTTGTGTAGATCAGATGGTAGAGCACTTGCCTGCGCAAGGCAAAGGTCCCGAGTTTGAGTCTCAGTCCGGCACACAGTTTTAATCTGCCAGGAAGTTCCATGCTTCCCTTCTTTGTATGCATTAAGTATATCCTTTTAGTTCTATCTGATATTGGTCCCATACACTTGAACAGTAGTCTTAAATGCTGTTCATTAGTAAGCAGTCTCCTGTGTAGATTGACTGCATAGTAATGAGCCAAAGTCTGTCACCTGCTTTAGTTAGAGCTTTTGTGATCACTGCATTTTGTACCCCACAAATTGTTACATCCAAATATTTGTAGGAGTTGACATTCTGTTTATGACTCATTGATACAGATGTCATGGGATACATTATTGGGCTTTGTGAAAGGCACAGTTTTATATTTCTGAACATTTGAAGCATGCTGCCAACCTATGCATCAACTGAAATTTTAACACCTGAATGAATATTTGTGCATTTTTCCCCAGACAGTGCTTTATTGTAAATGATTGTATCATCTGCAAAAAGTCTGAGGCTATTATTAATATTGATGTACAGTACAAGCAAAAAAGGCTCACAATACAGTTTCCTGGGGCATGTTTGAAGTTACTTCAGCATCTGTCAATGACCCTCGATTAAAGATACATGCAGCATTCTTGCTGCCAACAAATCTTCAACACAGTTATGAATTTCCAAAGGTAACACCAAATAGTAGAGCCACTGAGTTATAAAATCGTATTAGGAAATGAATCCTATAATGTTTATAACATAGACTGAATCATAGGCATCTGCAATGAATGAGAAGAGCAGAGCTGCATTTTCTCCCCTCCCAGAATCTGCAAATAGGCTTTTAATTCAATACAAAATTCTCTCAAATTTCCAGCAATGATTATAAGTGGCTCTACTAAGCTGCAGATTCAGCATTATTGGGCACATTGGGAAATACTGTGACACTAGCGATCACTACCTGTCTAGAGATTTTATTTTGGTTTTCGTGTCCTGCATGAGAAATTATGCTGATTCTTTGGTGGAGTGACAGTTTCAGTGCTGCTCTGCAGTCAAGATGGATGCACACTTTTACAGAATGATACTAAAGTAGTATCACTAGTCTTTTCTCCGTCTCTTACTTATGCAACCATTTGATGCTGCAAAAAGGGACCAATCCAGTATGCTGCAGTACGGATTCCAGTAAAACATAATGCATAGCAGCAGTATATATGCTGAAACACTACATTTTATTTTATTTATTTTTATTATTATTTTTTGTTTAACTGATGTTTAACCCAGTGTACCTAAAAACCTGTTTTCTTGAATGCATTTGATGAAATATTTTTGCTGGGGTGCTACTTTTCAAGAAACCAGCAAAACCTTTTACAGTCATAATGAACATGTATATTTTAAAAAAATTCTAGAACTGTGTAGGATGAGAGTTTTATGTCTTTGAGAACAAATGATAAATATTACTTTGCTTGCCTTTTGCCTGCCTTCTTATCTTTCTGCTGCCTGTGCTTGTACTCGCAACATGTAAGCATAAACTGTCTGTATTTTCTGACTTTATTTGCTATATTAAAAGTGATTACCTTGTCATGCAAATAACATTTACTGTGTTTTGGATGTTTTTCAGTGGCCAACTTAGAGAAATTGCAGGCGGGATTATTCAAAGGTGAATGACTGAACACTATTCTTGTTCTTTTGTGAAATGCTCCTTTAACAGAAACTAGTACTCCCTGAGATATTTTTATGAATGATTTTCATTGCTTTACATAACACTTCTTCATAAGGATTGTATGGGTTTACTTATTGGCTCTGAGCACTATGGGACTTAACGTCTGAGGTCATCAGTCGGTTTAATTGGTCTTCCACCTTGGAACAGTGAAGCCAACCAACTTACTCAATGGTTTGATACAGCCCCACTTTAAGAAATTAGATGATGGACCAATGCAGGTAAAAATTCAGTCAAACTACAGATTTATCAGTGAGTTGCACCACATGATGCCCCTAAGAATAAATTGTTCTCCATCATCAATTTGGCTTATCTTCTTGTCATGACAATTGACTTATGTGAAATCACATATTTCAGTCTGATGTCATTATTTGAGAAACTTTTAATCAAATATCTCATTGTGAAACATAAGGCAACACTACATCTGGCAGCTGACATGGTGCTCGATAATTAAAATTTCAGTACTGTTTGTGATTACAGGATGTGTTTTTCTATTATATGTTCAATAATGAATGGTGGAGAAAATGCCTATATTATCTGAGAAAATTATTAAGAGTCAGCAGCAAAAATAAAATAACAACATATAAAAGAAATGATAAAAGAGTATTTAATAGTATAGGAAGCAATGATACATCATGAAAGGAAAAGATAAGGAAGACCATTGTCTGATCACTTGCATTTCACATACGAGAACTTTTCAAACAGTGTACTGAATTATTCATTTCCATGTCTAATCATTACAAGTTTTGATTTGGAAAAGTCTAAAATCTGTAAGTTACATCACTGAGGAAAGTCATGAACAAAATGGGAGCTTTTGAGGAATGTGAACACAAAATGGCTTGAAGACGTCATTGTAATGTTTCATGTGGTAACATTTATCTTGCCTTGTTACATGCTGAAATAGTTTTTCAGCATGTAGATTTAACATTTATTTTCTGAGTTACAAGATAATTAATTTTAAGAACATTTATTATTGTGTGCCACACCTAAGACTGGGTGAATTACAAAAACAGATACTGTAGGTGAAGTAACTGCTGAATCTAATGTTGATGGTACCAGTGGTGCTGATCTGACAAGGGTGGACATGAATCCTGCTACCTCTGAGCTAGAGTTAAATTCCCAGTTGTCATCTAGTGAAGAAATCACAGAAACCAGTGATAATGTAGATCCATTTGCGGAACTGTTTAGGAAAATTGCAGCCACAATTTGTAATTGAGATAAGAATTAGCATCGCGAATTTCTACTTGGGTAGGTATTATGCATTCGGAATGTGACAAAGAATTAGGTAATAAACATGAATGGAGGAGTGTGATGAAGGGTTTGCCATGCAAATAAATATTATACTTGCAGAGTGTGACAAAGACTTAGCAATGTCAGTGGAAGAGCATTACAAAGAATTTTCCACACAAATAAATACTATAGTTGCAGAACATGACAAGGAATTAGCAACGCAAAAGGAGGAGCCAAACAACCAAAATAAAGATGCATTATGAATATTCTACTTCGTATGTTGCCTGTAATGTTTGTTGTATGTATGAATCCCTGATAAATTACTTAAATACCTAGTCCTTAGGGTTGCAATACAAACTGTATTTTATCTTGTAAATACCTAACCATGTCCAATATCCTTGTATATATTCTATACATGTAGGATTTGAAGGACTAAATAAATAAATGAACAAACAGTTAGCAATGCAAATGGAGGTGCATTATGAATATTCTACTTTGTATGTTGCCTGTAATGTTTGTTGTATGTATGAATCCCTTATAAATTACTTACATACCTAGTCCTTAGGGTTGCAATACAAACTGTATTTTATCTTGTAAATACCTAACCATGTCCAATATCCTTGTATATATTCTATACATGTAGGATTTGAAGGACTAAATAAATAAATGAACAAACAGTTAGCAATGCAAATGGAGGTGCACCTTGAGGCTTTTACCATGCAAATAAATACCAGTTTGCAAAATATTTCAACTGAAATTTCAAACTTAAAGAACACCTATGAGAGGACAATCAAAGCCATAACAAAATTAACATATTATGTTCAGACATTGCATACAGCTCAGGCTACGATTTAAAGTACTGTGCAGCAGCTGCCTCAACGAATCGAGAATTTAGTACTTGAGAGCAAAGAAATATTACACGAGGGCAATGATTTTGTAATGAAATTAAATACAAATGGAAGGATGTGGTACAGTGAGCTTGTCCAGAAGGATCACCTGAACTGGATACTTCAGGTGAAGCTATTCACAGAGTGAGTGAGAGAACACATAAAGCATGTGCTAGACCACGATATCCCAAAGTGGCACAACATCATTGCTGCTTACGTCATTCACTTGCATTGCAAGATTATGACTATAAAAGGCACACTGCAAGACATGTTACCCCTCCTTGGCTGTACCCACGAAATGTTTGAGACAACCAATCCCTATACCTGAGCCTGTCGTGATGAGGCAGGGAAAGATAGTCTGCACACCAAAAGTTCTCCTGAACTGGTGGGGACAGCACCTACTGTGATGGCAATACTTTTAGAAGAAAGTCTTCTGAATCATCACCAATTCCAAGTATTTTCTCTGGAGAAGAAGGCTCCCCAGCCAGTCTTGATAAAAGCATTTAGAGGTGTACTGCCTAAGTCGTGGAATGCGAAGCAAAAGACTGAGTTTGCCACTTGGTCCATTCACAGTGAGGCAGCCCTGTGGGTAACTGGAAGTGTGGAGAATTGCATGAGTTACTATCAGTTTGAGAAAGTGTTACTGGCCAAGTACTGGTCAGTATGCATACAAGAAAGACATTAGCAAAACTCACTGATGGGATGATCCTATGGCCCATAAGGATATACTGTAGACTATGAAGGCCAAAATACCCATCAATACTTGTGAAAAGTTGACCACAATACCAGACAATAGCCTGGAGCACTTCTTATTAGTCTTTGACTCAACAGACTTGATCCAGGAAGACTTTAACAATAACAACTGCAATGGTGGCACACAGCCCATGAATTCCAATGTCCATGCCAGCAATAACAGACATACCAACAAATATCGTGGCAATGGTGCAGCACTGCATGCAGGATCTGTAAATCAAAACAGAGATGTAAAAACACAGAACTCACTGCATTTCTATAGGTGGAGGAGAAACAATAACATTAAGTTCAATCTGGGATACCATGTGAACCAATGACATCCAAATTGGAGCAATCAGTGGCAACCAATCACATGGAAACAATAATCATGGTAATAGACCAGTGACTAATATAGGACCTCCACCAAATTGGTCACCACCAGAAAACCATTATATTCACATAGCTGAGGTGGTGGAGGAACACCCCTCGTTCATGAATGAAACTTCAAACTAAATGCAACTTCAACACCCTTCCTGTTGACATTCATGGGGTGGGAAGGGGACATCATTTCTAGTGAGCAACTTCATGAGGATGCTGATATCAGATAAGAACTGTGTGAAGATTTTGAGTCATGCAGAAAACCCGTACAGGAACTTGTACATGCAGCAGTTAACACTGTTCTGGGTGAAACTCGCACAACTGTTATATTCAATATTATTGGTGCTATTGTCAATGTAACTGCCAGTAATTTCTTTAAAAGGTTGTCTTATTCAGGATTCCAATACACTATGTTATTCTCCACCCCTTTGGTTACAAAACCTTGTTTATCGACGTAATCTCTGTTCAGTATGATTGTCTTATGCCACCTTACTCTGAGGGCCTGCATGCGTGCATGGTACCAATCTACTGATCGATGTTGGAGCCAAAATGTTGATGAAAAAGCCCACTCTGCCAGTGCAGAATTGTGTAGTATCTGGTGCTATTGGTGCCAGAAGTCAAAGAGTGAATATGCAGGTGCATATTAATGTAGGATTTGATGATGAAGCCATTAGTTGCAGGTTTCTCATGACGAAAAGTTTTTCTGTGAACTGCTTAATAGGCGTGGATTTCCTGTGAGGAGGACAGTATATACAGTACAAATGAAGGCATCAAGGTAGCATTACGTATATATTACACAACAGGCAAAGAAATGGAACAGTTTACAGCCAGTAAAAAAAAGCAAACAATTTTTTTTGTTTGCAATCCAACTGTGACAAAGGCAATAGAAAAAAACGGTGTGGATGACAAGCACAGCCAAAAATCCTATAGCCAAAATAACATATGTACTATGTGACAATAAAATCAAAGGTTTAAAATATGCATTGACATAAGTCTTAAAAGCCATAAAACATAAGCGAAAGGGTTACAGTGTCACTTGTAAAAAATTGTTTGTATGTAGTATCATCTGTCAGACAAAGTGAAGTCAAACATGTGTATTACATTAAAAGCGACACAGTAATAAAATACTACAGGAGAATTTGCTACATGTAAATGTTGACAGTGTGTGCAGTACAAATGCAGACATTGAGATAGCATTAAGTATAAATTAAACCATAGGCACAGGTATGGAGCAGCACACTGTCAATGCAATGGGAAACAATTTTTTTATCATTTACAATCCAACTGTGAAAAGGCACTAAGAAAATTTTACCATTGCCATACACAACTGAAAATTGTATTGATATAAAACCTGACTTATCACTGGACAGTCTAAGTCTGTGCCAACTATGACATGGGACAAGTAAACTGGCCATGCTGATAAAAGTCCAACTATCTGTACAATCTGGCAACTCTGTAGGCTGCAGCAGTTCCTGGAGGAAGTCTTGTCTTCTGTTCAAGCTGTTATGCTACGTCTACACCCAGGGTGTAGCCATAAACAGCACGTCTCATGGCTTAAACTGCTCAATCCATAAATTTTTATAGTGTCGTTCATCTGAATCCAGGAGTCCTGAGGGTAATGAGAGCACAGCCGCAATGTACTTCACTTTCTGACATACCGGTAATCACAGTTTCATCCAAAAATTTTTTGGGAAAGGTTTCTTGGCATATGTGTGTCTCTGAAAATCAGATGCATCAGACCCCTCCAGGATCCACTTGCTGGCACATGGCAGAGGCTGCCGTGGTGATGCTATGTTCTCTCACCTTGTCGAAAGCATCAGCTGCCACTCATTTTGGAGAGTATAAAATGCTTTACTGTTGTTGAGTGATGTTCTAGAAAAGTTGTCTATGATTTGCAGTTCTCTAGAAAGAAAGTCTCCCCACCCAGCTATCTTTATAAAAGCTTTCAAAGGTGTGTTACCTAAGTCATGGAACAAAAAGCAAAAGATTGAGTTCGCCATTGCCTACATTCACATTCAGGCAGCAGTATGGTCAACTGAAACTGTAGAGAATTGCATGACTTACTATCCATTTGTGAAAGCTTTCCTGGCCAGGATGCATACTGTCTGTGGTATTCACAAAGCAGATATCTACACCCATTAACACAGCTTACTGCATCAAGCTTGTGAGAACAATCAATGTGCTAAGGTTTTCTTTAAATGTTGTAAGGAATTTCTTCTAACAATCTGCAGCTCCATTAAAAAATAATGGAAAATAAGAACTTAGTGTGTGCTGGTCTGCTCCACAATTAGAACTGAGAACTTGCATTACAGCGGAGGCAGATTACCCATTTTTATATGATTAGTATTGTATTACACCAATGTGCAAGACATGAGTATGGCTGAAAATTAATTTTATACTTTATGATCAATCAGAATACCTCACTATGTTGTTTAATCTTATAATTAATGCTTTACACATCACTTCTTTTCTTTTTAGGAGTGATTCTTCACGCAAATTTTTCATCAGTAATTCGTATGCATTATCTCCTAAAGCCCCCCCCCCCCCATTAACCATGGACTGCTGCTGGTGGGGAGGCTTGCGTGCCTCAGCGATACAGATGGCCGTACCGTAGGTGCAACCACAACGGAGGGGTATCTGTAGAGAGGCCAGACAACCGTGTGGTTCCTGAAGAGGGGCAGCAGCCTTTTCAGTAGTTGCACGGGTAACAGTCTGGATGGTTGACTGATCTGGCCTTGTAACACTAACCAAAATGGCCTTGTTGTGCTGGTACTGCGAACGGCTGAAAGCAAGGGGAAACTACAGCCGTAATTTTTCCCGAGGGCATCCAGCTTTACTGTATGGTTAAAAGATGATGGCATCCTCTTGGGTAAAATATTCCAGAGGTAAAATAGTCCCCCATTCGGATCTCCGGGCGGGGACTACTCAAGAGGACGTTGTTATCAGGAGAAAGAAAACTGGCGTTCTACAGATCGGAGTGTGGAATTTCAGATCCCTTACTCGAGCAGGTAGGTTAGAAAATTTAAAAAGGGAAATGGATAGGTTAAAGTTAGATATAGTGGGAATTAGTGAAGTTCAGTGGCAGGAGGAACAAGACTTTTGGTCAGGTGAATACAGGGTTATAAATACAAAATCAAAGAGGGGTAATGCAGGAGTAGGTTTAATAATGAATAAAAAAATAGGAGTGCGGGTAAGTTACTACAAACAGCATAGTGAACGCATTATTGTGGCCAAGATAGACACGAAGCCCACGCCTACTATAGTAGTACAAGTTTATATGCCAACTAGCTCTGCAGATGATGAAGAAATTGATGAAATGTGTAATGAGATAAAAGAAATTATTCAGATAGTGAAGGGAGACGAAAATTTAATAGTGATGGGTGACTGGAATTCGAGCGTAGGAAAAGGGAGAGAAGAAAACATAGTAGGTGAATATGGATTGGGTGTAAGAAATGAAAGAGGTAGCCGTCTGTTAGAATTTTTCACAGAGCATAACTTAATCACAGCTAACACTTGGTCAAGAATCATAAAAGAAGGTTGTATACATGGAAGAATCCCGGAGATACTAAAAGATTATATAATGGTAAGACAGAGATTTAGGAACCAGGTTTTAAATTGTAAGACATTTCCAGGGGCAGATGTGGACTCTGACCACAATCTATTGATTATAAACTGCAGATTAAAATTGAAGAAACTGCAAAAAGGTGGGAATTTAAGGAGATGGGACCTGGATAAACTGACTAAACCAGAGGTTGTACAGAGTTTCAGGGAGATCATAAGGGAACAATTGACAGCAGTGGGGGAAAGAAATACAGTAGAAGAAGAATGGGTAGCTCTGAGGGATGAAGTAGTGAAGGCAGCAGAGGATCAAGTAGGAAAAAGGTGGGGGCTAGTAGAAATCCTTGGGTAACAGAAGAAATATTGAATTTAATTGACAAATGGAGGAAACATAAAAATGCAGTAAATGAAGCAGGCAAAAAGGAATACAAACGTCTCAAAAATGAGATCGACAGGAATTGCAAAATGGCTAAGCAGGCATGGCTAGAGGACAAATGTAACGATGTAGAGGCTTATCTCACTAGGGGTAAGATAGTTACTGCCTACAAGAAAATTAAAGAGACCTTTGGAGAAAAGAAAACCACTTGTATGAATATCAAGAGCTCAGATGGAAACCAAGTTCTAAGCAAAGAAGGGAAAGCAGAAAGGTGGAAGGAGTATATAGATGGTCTATAAAAGGGCGATGTACTTGAGGACAATATTATAGAAATGGAAGAGAATGTAAATGAAGATGAAATGGGAGATACGATACTGCGTGAAGAGTTTGACAGAGCACTGAAAGACCTGAGCCGAAACAAGGCCCTGGGAGTAGACAACATTCCATTAGAACTACTGATGGCCTTGGGAGAGCCAGTTGTGACAAAACTCTACCATCTGGTGAGCAAGATGTATGAGACAGGCGAAATACCCTCAGACTTCAAGAAGAATATAATAATTCCAATCCCAAAGAAAGCAGGTGTTAACAGATGTGAAAATTACAAAACTATTAGTTTAATAAATCACAGCTGCAAAATACTAACGCGAATTCTTTACAGACGAATGGAAAAGCTGGTAGTAGCCGACCTCGGGGAACACAGTTTGGATTCCGTAGAAATACTGGAACACGTGAGGCAATACTGACCTTACGACTTAACTTAGAAAAAAGATTAAGGAAAGGCAAACCCACGTTTCTAGCATTTGTAGACTTAGAGAAAGCATTTGACAATGTTGACTGGAATACTCTCTTTCAAATTCTGAAGGTGGCAGGGGTAAAATACAGGGAGCGAAAGGCTATTTACAATTTGTACAGAAACCAGATGGCAGTTATAAGAGTCGAGGGGTATGAAAGGAAAGCAGTGGTTGAGAAGAGAGTGAGACAGGGTTGTAGCCTCTCCCCAATGTTATTCAATCTGTATATTGAGCAAGCAGTAAAGGAAACAAAAGAAAAATTTGGAGTAGATATTAAAATCCATGGAAAAGAAATAAAAACTTTGAGGTTTGCCGATGACATTGTAATTCTGTCAGAGACAGCAAAGGACTTGGAAGAGCAGTTGAACGGAATGGACAGTGTCTTGAAAGAAGGGTATAAGATGAACATCAACAAAAACAAAACGAGGATAATGGAATGTAGTCAGATTAAGTCAGGTGATGCTGAGGGAATTGGATTAGGAAATGAGACACTTAAAGTAGTGAAGGAGTTTAGCTATTTGGGGAGCAAAATAACTGATGATGGTTGAAGTAGAGAAGATATAAAATGTAGACTGGCAATGGTAAGGAAAACGTATCTGAAGAAGAGAAATTTGTTAACATCGAGTATAGATTTAAGTGTCAGGAAGTCGTTTCTGAAAGTATTTGTATGGAGTGTAGCCATGTATGGAAGTGAAACATGGACGATAAATAGTTTGGACAGGAAGAGAATAGAAACTTTTGAAATGTGGTGCTACAGAAGAATGCTGAAGATTAGATGGGTAGATCACATTACTAATGAGGAGGTATTGAATAGAATTGGGGAGAAGAGGAGTTTGTGGCACAACTTGACGAGAAGAAGGGACCGGTTGGTAGGACATGTTCTGAGGCATCAAGGGATCACAAATTTAGCATTGGAGGGCAGCATGGAGGGTAAAAATCGTAGAGGGAGACCAAGAGATGAATACACTAAGCAGATTCAGAAGGATGTAGGTTGCAGTAGGTACTGGGAGATGAAGAAACTTGCACAGGATAGGGTAGCATGGAGAGCTGCTTCAAACCAGTCCCAGGACTGAAGACCTCAACAACAACATCTCCCAAAGGCAAATTCACACTGACTGCTACAACACTGTCATATTATGTCACAACACTGTCACATCAGGTTTTATTCACACTGTCTGCCAAATCGAATCAATTCATGTCGCATAATCTCAGTTCACACAGCTGTCCTCAACTGTTTTTTTCATGGGAATTGTGGTCTTCGCAAGTCGATTTTTAGCTGTTTTTATGTGCCAAGTCTGCGTACACAATGCAACAGCTTGTATACATCGATGCTCTAGCCCACATTTGTATGAAAATGGCGTTCATCGTACTCAGGCTGTTTGCAGCGTGCAGGGATAGCTTGTATGTTAGAAAAGGAAGACAGGATTGTAAAACAGTGTAAAAAGAAAGTGTGGGTAAGAAAAATATTATAACGTGATGCAGGAGGGGAATTTCATATACTGGAAGAGGAATCTGCATTTTGCAAATATTTGAGAAAGCAGAAGAACCAGTTTTTTCATTTTTTATGTCACACTATACCCATAGTTACTAAAAGGAACAGAGTGCTACAAGCTGTCATCACACCCCATGAAAAATTGGTTTCTTTAAGGTCAAGTTTAGTTGCCAATACAATGTAAATTTTTGTACAATAGTTATATTTCCCTCAGTACCTTCTCCTTCAAAATTTATAGGTTTTCTTTAAATCCTGTATTTGGCAAGTGCCTTATTTGTACTGGGGTTAATAGGTGAAACTGCATATATATATATATATATATATATATATATATATATATATATATATATATATATATATATATATTATTATTATTATTATTATTATTATTCACGTTTGGGCCCTGCTGGACCACGCGAAGTACAATCACGGGGCATTCAGTTATTTTCTTTTAGACTTTCTCTCTGCCCAAATTGTTTTCATTCTCTCGGAATGAGCTCTTTTCCTTTCATCAGATCATGTGGTTCCAGTTTTCTTTGGTTTTTCAGCTTGACCAACTACCCAGCCATGAATTTTTTGCCTAAATAATTTTCTGTCTTGAATTTCATCTTGTTTTATATCTGCCTCTTTCATGTCCTCTTTTATAGCAGCAATCCATTTTATTGTCTCAAATTTAGCTTTACTTCGATTTTCGTAGAATTCCACTACTTGTTTAGTTAGTCTGGTAGCATCCATTCTTTTAATATGCCCATAAAATTTTAATCTGCGTTTTTTCATATCCGAATATATGCTGGTGTATTGTTGAATTTCACTATTTGCTCTTAGCCTGTATGTTCCTTCTTCAGTATATTTTGGACCTAGAATTTTTCTGATTACTTTTCTTTCTCTTTTTTGGATTTCTTGAATGTCCTTTTTTCTGTTTAAAATTAGCATTTCAGCCCCATAAAGGCACTCTGGTTTTATGACCGTGTTGTAATGTCTCAATTTAGAGTACCTCGAGAGACATTTTTTGTTGTAGATGTCTTTTGTAAGTCTAAAAGCTGTCTCCATCTTTTGACAACGAATTTCATTTCCAATTTTTTCTAGACCAGTCTCTGAGATTGTTTCACCTAAATATTTGAATTGCGAAACTCTTTTGAGTTTTCCATACTTAGTTTCCAAAAGTTTGGGTGCCAGTTTGTTGCTAGTCATATACTGTGTTTTTTCAAATGAGATTTGGAGACCTACTCTTTCTGCTGTTTCTTTAAGAATTTCTATTTGTTTCTGAGCACTTTGGATGTCCTGCGTTAGAATAACCAAGTCGTCTGCAAAGGCCAAACAGTCTATTCGAATATTTGTTCGTCCTAATTTCACTGGTTGGTCAATTTTGAACTCCAATTTTCGTTCGCGCCACTCTTGTATTACTTTTTCTAGAACGCAGTTAAATAGCAACGGAGAGAGTCCATCACCTTGCCTCACGCCTGTTTTTATTTCAAAGGATTCTGAAATTTCTCCTCTGAACTTTACTTTTGATTTTGTACCAGTTAGCGTGTCTCTGATAATTGCCGTGGTTTTAGGATCCAGGCCTTGTTCTTTCACAATTTGGAAAAGAGATTCACGATCCACTGAGTCATAAGCCTTTCTAAAATCTACAAAGGTACAAACTAGTTTTTTATTGTAAATTTTTTGATGTCTGAGAATTAGTTTGAGGACTAAAATCTGTTCTGGGCAAGATCTATTTGGCCTGAAACCTGCTTGATATTCGCCAATTTTCCATTCAAGTTGTTGTTGTGCTCGGTTCAGAAGACATTGAGAGAGGATTTTGTATGTGACTGGAAGAAGAGAAATTCCTCTGTAATTATTAACATCAGTTTTGTCTCCCTTCTTATGAAGTGGGTGAATCAAGGCGGTTTTCCATTCATCAGGAATTTTTTCAGTTTGCCAAATGTTTTGCATGATTGAAGTAATTTCTTTAACGGTTTTTGGACCAGCTGCCTTTAAAAGTTCTGCAACAATTCCATCTTCACCAGATGCTTTGTTGTTTTTCAACCTATGAATTTCTTTAATGATTTCCTCTTCATTTGGTGCAAGTGAAACTGGATTGCATTGTTGGGGAATTTTTGGTGGAAATCTTTCTGTGGGCTCGGGGCAATTTAGAAGATTCTTAAAATATTTAGAAAGTTCTTTGCAATTTTCTTGGTTGTTAAGAGCCAACTGTCCATTTTCCTTCTTGAAGCAAAGATTCTGGGGTTGGTACCCCTTTATTTTGGTTTTAAAAGTTTTATAAAAATTTCTGGTATTGTATTTCTGAAAATCTTCTTCAATTTCTAAGAGTTGACTATTCTCATATTGTCTTTTTGTTTGTCTAATTAGTTTTGAAGTGTCTTTTCTAGTTGTCAGGAATGTATCATATGTGTCTTCTGTCTTGTTGCTATTCCATGCTTTAAATGTCTCTTGTCTGGCTTTGATTGCATGATCACAGTTTTCATTCCACCAAGCATGTTTCTTGTGTTTTCGTAAAGGAATTTGATCTTGAGCTGTTTTGATAATCTTGTGTTTGAGTTGTTCCCAATTTTGTGCACTTGTTTTGTCAAATTCGTCTGCTAGTAATGATGGTTGGATTTTACTGGTGTCAAATTTGGGGATTAATGGTGTCCTTTTGTTGAAATTTTGGGGTTTTAGCTTTAGTTTCACACGGGTTAAGTAATGGTCTGAGTCAATATTGGCGCCTTTACGAACTTGAACATTTAAAATTTCTTTGTGACATGGATACGAGATTGCAATATGGTCAATTTGGAATTCACCTATGTCCTTGTTAGGTGGTCGCCATGTCTTTTGTTTTGAAGGTTTTTTCTTAAAATGACTTGACATAATTTTGAGATTGAAATTTCTGCAAAATTCTACCAGCCTTTTTCCATTTTGATTGGTCCATTTATGTGCAGGGAATTCACCGACCGTTTTTCTAAATTTTCTCTCTTTCCCTAACTGTGCATTAAAATCACCCATTAAAATCTTTACATAATTTTGAGGAATTTTGGAGACTGTATTCTCTAACACTTCCCATGACTTATTTACTTTTTCTGGATTTGTTTTATTCTCCTGGTTGATAGGCATGTGTGCGTTAATTAAACAGTACATTTTATTTGCACATTTCATGGAAATTGTCATTAGTCTGTTGTTTACTGGATTTACTTCGATTACGGAGCCAAGAATGTCTTGCGAAATTGCGAATGCAACACCCAGATGCGGAGTGTTTTTAAGAATTCTTTTGTCTGTTTTACTTTTAAACAATCGGTAGTTTCCAAAATCCATGGTATTCTCATCAGGCAACCTTGTTTCTTGCAGGGCTAAAATTTTGATATTTTGTTCTTTTAGTGTGTCTCCTAATTTATAGAGTTTTCCTGGTGTCAAGAGAGAGTTAATATTGATAGTTCCAAAAAATGTTTCGACCTTGGGCATGAGTCGGTCAAAAGACTTCGATTTCCTCTGGTTTGGGATACAGCGTTTCAGCCTCGTCTCCCCAGAATCCGATAGACTAGTTGCGCCACTGATGGCGGAGGATTTGTTACCACCTGAGGTAATTTTGTAATTACTAAAACGCTCCATAATAGTACTTAGAATCAAAGGGTTGAGCTCAGAAAAGCTCAGTGGTTAAGACTGGAGTGGTTAGTTCCAGAATTTGTATTACGGCCGCACCTCTGGTGAACAGACGCCGACCACAGTGCCGCTTGTTACAAGTCAGACGCAAGGTGGATTTATTGTATTATGTGCCTCTTCCGCTAGTTCCACCGTACCGAGATTCGTTCTCTCCGCCTTCACTACCGTTGAGGTCTTCGCTGTAACCCTAGCAAAGGGGCCCTGACAGAGTACTATCACCCGGGCCAGGTGAACTCTGGTTTTTTAAACGAGGTTGTTACTCCTCCCCCTCCTCCTTCCTCATCACTTGCATAATGAGGCCCCGGGCTTGGGACCAGTACAGAACAATAACAAACACAAACACACACACAAATTTCAAGCTTTCGCAACCCACGGTTGCTTCATCAGGGCTATTAACACTGATGTTCCAGGGATGGCGTTACATGCGGCCACGGTTCATCTCAAATGGTTGTTGAGGGCAGTGTTACTCTTCTATGGTACAGGGATCAGTAATAGAACTGTATCGCTAATACATGGGCGACAATTTCATCTTGATGGATGATAGGTCGCGTGCTCAACATGCTGTTTGATTGTTCCTTCAGTACGCTAGGGTCACCAGAATGGAATGTCATGCCTGTTACCCAAACACGAAGGCAGTAGAATACTTAAACGAGCTGTTTTTGGACGTCTACAATAACCACTGCTCTGCTCGACCTACACAGAACTGCTATTGAAGAATGAGACAATTTGGACAAGGGCTTGATGATATGATCAGTGGTATGGCAAGACGTATTCAAGCATGCATCTGAGCAAGGGGACGTCCCACCACATATTGAAACTGGTGAGAAGTGCTGCAAACCCCCCCCCCCCCCCCCCAGTTTTATCATTAAACAATTTTTTTTAGTTTGTGACCTGGACACATTACACATGATTATACACTCTACGACAAAAAAAAAAGACGCACCTCGAAGAAATTACTCGAATGGGATGGAAATCGGAAGCTGTTATCTACACCTACAGACGAACAAATGATTACTATTTCAGTAAAGCTGGATGATTTATTCAAGAGAAAGACTTCACAAACTAAGCAAGTCAATAACATATTGGATCACGTCTGGCCCTTATGCAATCAATTATTCGGCTTGGAATTGATTGATAGAGTTGTTGGATGTCGTCCTGATGGGTATCGTGACAAAATCTGTCCAATTGGCGAGCTAGATCGCCAAAATACCGAGCTTGCCGGAGAGCCCTACTCATAATGCTTCAAACGTTTCCAATTGGGGAGAGATGTAGGGACGTTGCTAGCCAACGTAGGGTTTGGTAAACACAAAGACGAACGATAGAAACTCTTTCCGTGTGCAGGTGAGCCTTATCTTCTTGAAACGTAAGCCCAGGATGGCTTTCCATGAAAGGCAACAAAACGGGACGTAGAATATCGTCGACGTACCGCTGTACTGTAAGGGTGCCACAGATGACAACGAAAGGGGTGCTGCTATGAAATGAAGTGACAACCCCGACCATTACTCCTGGTTATTAGGCCGTATGGCGGCCGACAGTCAAGTATGTATCACACTGCTGTCTGGGGCGTCTCTAGAAACATCTTCGCTGATCATCAGGGCTCAGTTCGAAGTGGGACTCATCAATGAAGACACCACTTAAAACGAGCTTGCTGATGCACAAAGATCAATGGTAGTTGGCACAATAAGTGCCATGAGCTCAGCTCCCTTTCAGTGAATGGCCTTTCTGGGCACTGAATTAGCAGCTGCACGTCAGATCGATGATGAAGATGAATCCGAGACTCTGAGTGCTTCTCTGACGATTGCTCGGTCCCCATATTGTGTCGTCTCGCTACGACCACTTCCTTCCTCCTTTGTTCGGCCATGGTTCGTACATTCCCGCCAACGTTGTCGAATAGTGGCATCGCTCCTGTTCAAATGTTGTTGTTTGTTGTTTTTTGGGGGAAGGAGACCAGACAGCGAGGTCATCGGTCTCATCGGATTAGGGAAGGACGGGGAAGAAAGTCAGCCGTGCCCTTTGAAAGGAACCATCCCGGCATTTGCCTGGAGTGATTTAGGGAAATCACGGAAAACCTAAATCAGGATGGCCGGACGCGGGATTGAACCGTCGTCCTCCCGAATGCGAGTTCAGTGTCTAACCACTGCGCCACCTCGCTCGGTTCACGTTCAAATGTCGAGCGATTCGCCTATCACTGCAGCCGGCTTCCTTAGGCCCAGTTACACGTCCCATCTCAAATACTGAAATCTGCGTATATTGTTCACGCGCCTGTCTGCAAGGCATAGTTACTGAACAGTTGAGTTCACAGAATGAAATTCGCGGAGACTTTATGCCCTAGCATCGACATGTCCCTTGTTTACTATCCTTACCAGCTGAGCGGTGAAACTGCGCTGCAGCGTCACACCTCGGGCGCCAAAGTTTCCAAATTTGTATTTATCTTTATGGATATCAGTATGTGACCAATTTGCATAACTTCTCCGTTATGCGTCGGTTTTTTTCTTAGAGTGCCTCAGGGTCAATTTTTAATTTCTGTGCCATCAGTCCATACATAAAAATTGTAAAAATGGATGTACGTATTTATATGTCTGTACATACACTACCAGCCATTGAAATTGCTACGCCACGAAGATGACGTGCTACAAACGCGAAAATTAACGACAGGAAGAAGATGCTGTGATATGCAAATGATTAGCTTTTCAGAGCATTCACACAAGGTTGGCGCCGGTGGCGACACCTACAACGTGCTGACATGAGGAAACTTTCCAACCGATTTCTTATACACAAACAGCAGTTGACCGGTGTTGCCTGGTGAAACGTCGTTGTGATGCCTCGTGTAAGGAGGAGAAATGCATACCATCACGTTAGTGGAGATCCAATGACTGTTAGCAGAAAATGGAATCGGTGAGTTCAGGAGGGTAATACGGAACGCCGTGCTGGATCCCAACGGCCTCGTATCACTAGCAGTCGAGATGACAGGCATCTTATCCGCATGGCTGTAACGGATTGTGCAGCCACATCTCGATCCCTGAGTCAACGGATGGGGAGGTTTGCAAGACAACAACAATCTGCACGAACAGATTGACGACGTTTGCAGCAGGATGGACTATCAGCTCGGAGACCATTGCTACGGTCACCCTTGACGCTGCACCACAGACAGGAGCGCCTGCGATGCTGTACTCAACGACGAATCTGGGTGCACGAATGACAAAACGTCATTTTTTCGGATAAATCCAGGTTCTGTTTACAGCATCATGATGGTCGCAACCGTGTTTGGCGACATCGCAGTGAACGCACATTGGAAGTGTGTATTCGTCATTGCCGTACTGGCATATCACCCGGTTTGATGGTATGGGGTGCCATTGGTTACATGTCTCGGTCACCTCTTGTTCGCATTGACGGCACTTTGAACAGTGGTCGTTACATTTCAGATGTGTTACGACCCGTGACTCTACCCTTCATTCGATCCCTGTGAAACCCTACATTTCAGCAGGATAGTGCACGACCGCATGTTGCAGGTCCTGTACGGGTCTTTCTGGATACAGAAAATGTTCGACTGCTGCCCTGGCCAGCACATTCTACAGATCTCTCACCAATTGAAAACGTCTGGTTAATGGCGGCCGAGCAACTGGCTCGTCACAATACGCCAGTCACTACTCTTGATGAACTGTGGTATCGAGTTGAAGCTGCATGGGCAGCTTTGCCTGTACACGCCATCCAAGCTCTGTTTGACTCAATGCCCAGGCGTATCAAGGCCGTTATTACGGCCAGAGGTGGTTGTTCTGGGTACTGATTTCTCAGGATCTATGCACCCAAATTGCGTGAAACTGTAATTACATGGTAGTTCTAGTATAATATATTTGTCCAATGAATACCCGTTTATCATCTGGATTTCTTCTTGGTATAGTAATTTTAGTGGCCAGTAGTGTATGTATGTTCCGCATCGCCTCCTGAACCACTGGGCACATTTCAACCAAATTTGGTACACATATCACAAACTGTTTGAGAAGAATCACCGTGGGAGTAAGAGCCACCACAGGTGAGAGTGGGTGCGAAAAGGCAGTGTAGCCCAAGATACACGAAAACCCATACTTCAGCCATCCGGTATTTGAGAATGGGACCACTCAGAGATTTGCAGCAAACTTTACATGTAAATTCAAACCTTTAAGAATCTTGTTCTCGTTGACGACCCCCGCAACACGATGAAAGGAAAAAAGGTTTATTGCTTACTACGTTGTCGCTGTTTATGCAGTAAAACCGCCACATGAAGCATGACGTTTTAATCTATTACTTTTTTACTACTCATTGTATTCGTCACACACTCCATAGACAGGATTCACATACACCACTGAACGTAACACAAAAATTGCTTCATTGTACGGCGCTTAGTTCTGTGGGTACGACACCACAAACACTGAGATGCGTGATAAACTACCGTATCATGCAAGACGTCTAAATTTATTACAAATACATGTGAAATACGTTAAATATGCGGGGTGATCCATTGATAGTAACAAGGGCCAAATAACTCACGAAATAAGCATCAAACGAAGAAACTACAAAGAACGAAACTCGTCTAGCTTGAAGGGGGAAACCAGATGGAGCTATTGTTGGCCCGCTAGATGGCGTTAGATGGATGTCAACTGCATTTTTAAAAATAGGAACCCCCATTTTTATTACATATTCGTGTAGTACGTAAAGAAATGTGAATGTTTTAGTTGGACCACTTTTTTCGCTTTTTGATAGATGGCGCTGTAATAGTCACAAACGTATAAGTACGTGGTATCAGGTAACATTCCGCCAGTGCGGACGGTATTTGCTTCGTGATACATTTCCCGTATTAATATGGACCGTTTACCAATTGCGGAAAAGGTCGATATCGTGTTGATGTATGGCTATTGTGATCAAAATGCCCAACGGGCGTGTGCTATGTATGCTGCTCGGTATCCTGCACGACATCATCCAAATGTCCGGACCGGTCGCCGGATAGTTACGTTATTTAAGGAAACAGGAAGTGTTCAGCCACATGTGAAACGTTAGCGACGACCTGCAACAGATGATGATGCCCAAGTAGGTGTTTTAGCTGCTGTCGCGGCTAATCCGCACATCGGTAGCAGACAAATTGCGCGAGAATCGGGAATCTCAAAAACGTCGGTGTTGAGAATGCTACATCAGCATCGATTGCACCCGTACCATATTTATGTGCACCAGGAATTGCATGGCGACGACGTTGAACGTCGTGTACAGTTCTGCCACTGGGAACAAGAGAAATTACGGGACGATGACAAATTTTTTGCAAGCGTTCTATTTGGCGACGAAGCGTCATTCACCAACAGCGGTAACGTAAACCGGCATAATATGCACTATTGGGCAACGGAAAATCCACGTTGGCTCCGACAAGTGGAACATCAGCGATCTTAGCGGGTTAATGTATGGTGCGGCATTATGGGAGGAAGGATAATTGGCCGCCATTTTATCTATGACAATCTAAATGGTGCAATGTATGCTGATTTCCTACGTAATGTTCTACCGATGTTACTACAAGATGTTTCACTGCAGGACAGAATGGTGATGTACTTCCAACATGTTGGATGTCCGGCACATAGCTCGCGTGCGGGTGAAGCAGTATTGAATAGCATATTTCATGACAAGTCGAAGCACCATACCATGGCCCGCACGTTCATCGGATCTGACGTCCCCGGATTTCTTTCTGTGGGGAAAGTTGAAGGATATTTGCTATCGTGATCCACCGGCAACGCCTGACAACATGTGTCAGCGCATTGTCAATGCATGTGCGAACATTACGGAAGGCGAACTACTCGCTGTTGAGAGGAATGTCGTTACTCGTATTGCCAAATGCATTGAGATTGACGGACATCATTTTGAACATTTATTGCATTAATGTGGTATTTATAGGTAATCACGCTGTAACAGGCCGGCCGAAGTGGCCGTGCGGTTAAAGGCGCTGCAGTCTGGAACCGCAAGACCGCTACGGTCGCAGGTTCGAATCCTGCCTCGGGCATGGATGTTTGTGATGTCCTTAGGTTAGTTAGGTTTAACTAGTTCTAAGTTCTAGGGGACTAATGACCTCAGAAGTTGAGTCCCATAATTCTCAGAGCCATTTGAACGCTGTAACAGCATGCGCTCTCAGAAATGATAAGTTCACAAAGGTACATGTGTCACATTGGAATAACCGAAATAAAGTGTCCAAACGTACCTACGTTCTGTATTTTAATTTAAAAAACGTACCTGTTACCAACTGTTCGTCTAAAATTGTGAGTCATATGTTTGTGACTATTACAGCGCAATCTATCACAAAGCGAAAAAAGTGATCCAACTCAAACATTCATATTTCTTTACGGACTACACGAATATGTAATGAAAATGAGGGTTCCTATTTAAAAAACGCAGTTGATATCCGTTTGACCTGTGGCAGCGCCAGCTAGCGGGCCGACCATATCGCCATCTGGTTTCCCCCTTCAAGCTAGACAAGTTTCGTTCTTTGTAGTTTTATCGTTTGGCGCTTATTTCGTGAGATATTTGGCCCGGTCACGATCAATGGATCACCCTGTATGTGAAATGCATTTGAGATGTGAGTATGAGGCAAACCCCTGGAACGATTTCAATCAAAACTGGTACGAAACTGTTAATGATTCCGTGGCCACTTGTTAACAAATTGGCTTCTGTCTCGGGTTCTTCGGTCGACGTTCGTTTGTTAACTTTTCTGACGTTTCTTTGGGACGAGTGGCTCGGATTGTAACCGTTTCACGCTCCATTGCTGACGGTGGACTAGAGTCGCGGTGGCGGCCGCATGTTATATGTACCTGGCGAGCAAGATGACTATGTGAACCACAGCACCTCTGACGCGAGATCCAACAACTGGAAAGCGTTCTGAGGAGCAATGGGTAGTCCATCAGTCACATAATAAGTGTCACAGAATCAAACACTCGGCGAAGTGACACATCGGAAAAAAATGCCGGGTACGGCTTTTGCGCCATACATTCCAAATGTGACAAATAGAATCGGCCGTATGTTGCTCGAACACGGTGTAAGGACTATTCATAACCCGACAAGGAAGATCAAAGCGTGTCCCACATTGGTTAAGCAGAAAAGAGATCCACTTGCAGCGTCGGGAATATACCGAATACAATTTCAGTGCAGAAAAGTCTATGTTGGAATGACTGAACTATCAATCAATACCAGGCTCACCGACATTATGTGTCAGTGCAAGCTGGGACATGTAGAGAAATCGGCCGTGGCGGAACACGTGCTGTGTGAGGCCGACCACATAGTGAAATTCGCCGACCCAGAAGTTCTTGCTATAGAGAAGAGTTATTACAGCCGCTTATTCAGGGAAGCTATAGAAATACACAAACATGACAATAGCTTCAACAAGAAAGAATAAAGCCTCAAGGTGAACGGATCCTGGTTTCCTGTGCTGCAGAGAACGACCGTTGTAGGTAGCAAGGGGAGAATAGCAGCGGTAATGACCACGGAAAAGCCCATGGACGTTCGCACTCCAGGTACATATAATCTGGGGCCGCGAGCGCGAGTCCAGTCCACCATCAGCAATGGAGGGTGAAGCTTTCACAATGCCAGCCAATCGTGCTGCCGAAACGTCAGAAAAATCATTTAAACGAACGTTGGCCGAAGAACCAGAGACACAAGCCAACAGGCAATTTGTCAAATTCAGTACATATATTAGTCTGAAAATAAATACTGTAATGGGCAAGAACCACCAGCCCCTTACTGGCGTGAGCGTGACAATGTGGAGAGGGAAGGTGGGGATGCAGATGGACAGATAGTGAGAGGAAGGAGGAGACAGGCACAGATAGGAGTAGCAGGAGATGAACAGAGGTCGGAGAGAGGGAAATGGACGGAGAAGAAATAAAACTGGAGGAGATGGACAGGGATAGGGGGATAGGGCGAGGAAGAGACAGGTAGAGAGAGAGGGAGGAGGCAGAGAGAGGGAGAGGAGGGGATGAAAACCGCGAGGGAGAAGAGGAAATGGACAGAGGGACGGGAGAGGAGGAGATGGAGAGAGGGGGGGGGGGGAGAGAAGGAGATGGACACAAAAAGGAAGGGGTGGGAGATGAACAGGGAGAGGGGGAGGAGGAGGAGATGGACAGAGAGAGGGGGGAGGAGAAGATGGAGAGAGAGGAGGTGAAGGTGGAGTTGGGAGAGAGAGAGGGGGAAGGAGAAGATGGAGTAATAGAAGAGTGGAGTAAATACATACCTGGGAGACGCTGAACACTCGGCTAATTCCTAAATAAAGGAGTGATGAAAAAGTTTTATTATGCTTGTGCATGACAGTTCGATTCTTTATAGAGTCAGGAAGGCGGGGGGGGGGGGGGGGCTAATTGGTTTATTACTATTACCTCTAAAGACTTATACGATGTGACATATTTATGAAGATCACTATTGTTTTGGTAATCAGATGCTGTGAGGTTCTTTCTCGATGTTTTAGGCATTATGTCACATTTACCCTCATTTAAAAAGATGAAATGTTGCTTTTTTAATATTAATAGACTATGCCCCAGTCGTTTAATTAAGGCTAAAATTAAGAACAAATTTTATCTGTGTAAATAAATCTATAAATTAAGGAGAAAAAGTAATGTATGGATATAGTTTATCCTGTTCCGATAAAGAATGTTCCAGAGAAATGTTTATACACACATCAAAAGAAGTTTTGCATCAACCCAGTTCCCAGAACTCCTAAAGACAGAGGTTGACTGTGGGTATTGTATCACAGACACAGTCCCTTTGACTGTTCAGAAATGTCACTAAACCCGCCCAAAGGTGTAAACAAGCATGCATGAGAAGAACCTATTAGATCAGTTCCAGTCATTCCACTAGGAATGGGGTACATGGTTTGTGTTGTCTGTAGTTCCATCGCGTCCACATTGTTACTTTGTACCAGGAAGGACTCTCAACAAGGGAAGTGTCCAGGCGTCTCGGAGTGAGCCAAAGCGATGTTGTTCGAACATGGAGGAGACACAGAGAGACAACTGTCGATGACATGCCTCGTTCAGGTCGCCCAAGGGCTACTACTGCAGTGGATGACCGCTACTTACGGATTATGACTCAGAGGAACCCTGACAGCAACGCCACCATGTTGAATAATGCATTTTGTGCAGCCATAGGACGTCATACTGCGACTCAAACTGTGCGCAATAGGCTGCATGACGTGCAACTTCACTCCCGACGTCCATGGCGAGGTCCATCTTTGCAACTACGAGACCACGCAGGGCAGTACAGATGGGCCGAACAACATGCCGAATGGACCGCACTGATTGGCATCACATTCTCTTCACCAAAGAGTGTCGCATATGCCTTCAACCAGACAACCGTCGGAGACGTGTTTGGAGGCAACTCGATCAGGCTGAACGCCTTGGACACACTGTCCAGCGAGTGCAGCAAGAAGGTGGAGGTTCCCTGCTGTTTTGGGGTGGCATTATGTGGGGTCGATATACGCCGCTGGTGGTCATGGAAGGCACCGTAACGTCTGTACGATACGTGAATTCCATCCTCCGACCGATAGTGCAACCATATCGGCAGCATATTGGTGTGGCATTCGTCTTCATGGACGACAATACGCGCCCTCATCGTGCACATCCTGTGAATAACTTCCTTCAGAATAACGACATCGCTCGACTAGAGTGACCAGCATGTTCTCCAGACATGAACCCTATCGAACATGCCTGGGATAGATTGAAAAGGGCGACCCACGAACCACTCTGAGGGATCCACGCCGAATCGCCATTGAGGTGTGGGACAATGTGGACCAACAGTGCCTTGATGAACTTGCGGATAGTATGCCACGACGAGTACAGGCCTGCATCAGTGTAAGAAGACGTGCTACTGGGTATTAGAGGTACCGGTGTGTACAGAAATCTGGACCACCACCTCTGGTCTCGCTGTTTGGTGGTGCAACAGGGTTCAAATGACTCTGAGCACTATGGGACTTAACTGCTGAGGTCATCAGTCCCCTAGAACTTAGAACTACTTAAACCTAACTAACCTAAGGACATCACACACATCCATGCCCGAGGCAGGATTCGAACCTGCGACCATAGCGGTCGCGCGGTTCCAGACTGTAGCGCCTAGAACGGCTCGGCTACTCCGGCCGGCGGTACAACATGCAATGTGTAGTTTTCATGAGCAATAAAAAGGGCGGAAATGATGTTTATATTGATCTCTATTCCAATTTTCTGTACAGGTTCCGGAACGCTCGGAACCGAGGTGATGCAAAACTTTCTTTGATGTGTGTGTATTGAATCTATACGCTCTGTAAAGCGAGTTGAAGGCAGTCGCCATAATTTGTTTTCGGATTATATAAAATCAGGAGCTAGGAGGTCTCTCTCTCTCTCTCTCTCTCTCGTTTGTTTTCGATGGTAGTTGCACAAAACGCAAGTATCGCTCTCTTATCTGTAACTTTTCCGTTAAATAATTACGCTAATTTAATTACAATACCCGTGTTTGAATTAAGAACCTACTTTGCTCTTCCATTAATGCCAATCTCAATTTATTATCTTGCACTTTAGAACTTTTCCAGGCTGCAGCGAAGGAGAGTTGCCGAAGAATTGTTTGGTGGCCACAGCCGAAGGCTACTAGTACTCAATCGCTATTTTGTTTGTCAAACTTTTATTTCAGCGCCCCTGAGATCTGTTTTACCGATATTTTCTATCAGTATCCGGGCAAGATAATTACGCAAACTGCGTAATTTTGAGATCGGTCACTGGCCTCTAAAAAATGCTGTGGGTCATCGTTCTCGTCGGTCTGATGGGAATCTTATGATGGTTGGCGGAGTGTAATTTCATCAACAAGTAAAAAATTTTCTATTCTCCATTCTCTCATTTGAGGAGCGTTTCCACCAGCATACGTGATAAATATAATACTATTTTATTTTTTAAGATATCTGTAATACAGGGTGTCCGAAAAGTTTTTCCCTGATTACGTAAATTGATAACTCAGGCTAGAAGTAAGATACAAATACGAAACTTGTGTCGAATTGTTTACAACTATCAAAGTTTTTTTTCTGTTTTAGATTCGCAGTACGTAAGTAGTGGATGAGATGCAGTGCCCAAGAAGCCATGTTAACCAGTTAGGAGAAGGCACAGTGTGTCCTGTGGTACCATGAGATACGATCACCAACCACAGTGCAGAGACACTTCCAGACAACGTTTGGAAGGAATCCACCAGATGTCAGGAGCATTAAAGCCTGGGATGAGAGGTTCAAGAACACAGGATCGGTTGCTCACCTTCCGAGGTCTGGTCGACCAAGAACCTCAGCAGACAGGGTCTCACGTGAATTACAGATGCCAAAAAGCTCTCTCCATGACATTTTACACAAACGTTTATTGTTTCGTGCATACAAAGTGCAAATCGTTCAGGCCTTGTTGCCCAATGACAGTAACGTGGATATGACTTTGCGGTCGAAATGCTATCACGTATTGAGGACGATGATGGTTATCTCAGACGAATTGCCTTTTCCGACGAAGCGACCTTCTTAGTGGAGTAGTGAATCGCCACAATGTGCGCATTTGAGGTTCACAACCCCCTGGCGAAGTCATGGAGTGCACCAGAGGCAGTCCAAAGGTGAATGTTTGGTGCGCGCTATTGCACGATCGAATTATCGGGCCATTCTTCTTCGCTGAGGCTACCATCACATCTGTAGTGTATCTGGACGTGTTGCAACTGTATGCTGTTCCTCAGCTGCTTCAGTATCATCCCGATGTCTTTTTTCAGCAAGACGGTGCAGCGCCTCATTGGGGGTTTGGACGTCCGTGCCTATCTCGATATGACCTTTCCTGGGCGGTGGATTGATCGTGATGGGCCAACGGTTTGGCCACCACGCTCTCCTGACAGAACCGCATTATACTTCTTTTTATGGGGTTAGGTCAAGGACGAGGTCTACCGAACACGTGTACCAGATATTGAAACCCTGCGGTAACGGATAACCACAGTCGTTGAATCGATCCCTCCAGTGATGTTGGCTAATGTGTGCACGGAAATTGAATATCGCCTAGATGTGCTACGTGCTACCAAGGGTGCTCATGTGGAAGTTTACTGATGTGTGAAAAAAACTTTGATAGTTTGTAGACAATTAGACAGTAGTTTCATATTTGTATCTTACTTCTAGCCTGAGTTATCAATTTATGTAATCAGGGAAAGACTTTTCGGACACCCTATTATTGAGAGCTGCCATTTACTAGACCAAGTCGAAATTTTGTCCTGCAGTTCCTTACGATCATCCAGCGACGATATTTTCCTCTACACAACTAGCGTAGCTGGCATCGTCTTACAGCGCAGCCGATACTAATTAGCGGAAGGTAACTAGGCCTCGTTCCACCTTGACAGCGAACAGTGGAACTGTTAGCGACTGGTAGCAGAGTCTTGCCTCAGTCAATTTCCTAGCTGGTTAATTGGCTCGGTGCTAATCCCGCAAGCGAGTTTTCCTGCTGCCAGCTGCCAGGTAGGTAGGGGGGCGGAATCTCGGCGTATCGACAGATGTGGTAGCGCGTGGGCAGCTAACTAGGTTTACGTGGGCGGCGGGGGCGGCACGTGTGGCGCCTCCCTCTCCCCTCCCCTCCCCCTGCACACTCCCTACCACTGCATCCCCTCATCCCCTCCCCTCCCCGCCCCTCCGCGACTCCAACGCCCTCTGCTCTCGCCAATTTGTCGGGCCGCGCGCACCCCGACCGCGTCCCCTCATTACGCGTTCGGCTGACTCTCACCCATCGGAAATTTCCGGCAAACTCGGTTACGATCGCCCGCTCTCGTAGCTGATGGCAACATTAATCCAATTTCAGCCGTAAAAGAGGCCGCAGGACACGCACACGGGCCGCTAGCAGACCAAACTGTATTTGTGAAACAGCCCTTACGTGACCCGTTTCGGACCGGGAATAATTGTTCGGAAGGTTCATCCTGCGGTACCAATCATTTTAGTGTGTCAGTTGATCTCGCAGTCGGTTGAAAATGAGGGGAAAAGCCGAAAAACGAATAGTCAGTCACTTTGAGGACGCGATAAGGAAAAAGAGGGTGCGCCGTACAATTTTCTATCAGATACTGTGTCAATCATTTACGTTTCACACACGTCTATACACGATGTCATTCAATCTGTGCACTGAGTAAACTGTGAACGAAACCAACGAGAGATTCGGAAATGGAATTAAAATTCGAGAAGAAGTAATAAGAATTTTGCAGTTTGCCAATGACATTGCAATCTATATTACTGAAACGCTATCACACAACCCAGGACCACCTGCGTGTTGCCTATCTGGCAGCATCCAGGGGCAACACAAATTTGGTTTTCAATATTTTACGTGATTACTGATCAAATTTAAAAGTTTGAAATGCTGACATAATTTACTCATTAAGGGATATAATATAACGTTAAGAGTTTAACGCTAGTATTTAAACAGTTAGAGAGTGTGTGTTTTCTTGTAACTGACGGTGCGCAAATACCCAAACTTCGTTCATTCAGTATTTGAGAATGGAAAGCACTTAAGCACTTCCAGTAACTATTATGCATAATTTTATAGCCTTAACAAATTTTTTCTCGCTGACACCCCCCACAAAAAGATGAAAGGAAAATATTTATCGCTTAATACATTTCGCTGTTCTTGAAGCAAAACTTCAGTATCAAGAGGTGACGTTTTAATTTATCACTTCCTCGCCACTAACTCTATTCGCATCACATTTTGTAGACGGTAACCACATACAGGGTATTTCACAATTCATGTCACACACATGTATAGGTTGTAGAGGGGACTTAGTAGTTCAAGTTTTACATGGGTACCCATGTCCGGAAACTATTGATATCCACGTTACAAAAAGTCCAGAGCGATTAAATCTGGGCACCTGGATGGCCAAGCATGTGGTCTACCTCGACCAATCAGCCTGTCCCCGTAGACTACGTTCAGATGCTTTCCGACTCGAACTGCAAAATGTACTGTCACGCCATCATACTGGAACCAGGAAAACTTGCATAGCACTCAAGGTTAAATCTTCAAACCACGTAGCGATTGAGGTGGCCCGCGATACCCCTCCATTTCTCTCCCACATGTAGACGATGCTTGTCTCCTTTGCAGCAACACCTTGTTTGCGGGGGGTTGGCAGGGGGGGGGGGGGGTTGGGGGAAGATGCGTGAGCATGCAGCACATCACTGCACTGCACTTTAATGGAGGGGTACCGCTGATGATTAATAAGGCGAGTGAGCTCTTTCTCCAGCACGAAGGCACGCTTTCAGAAGCCCTACTTGGTCTTTGTACCCCCACCCGGTGAAGTTTCAATTCGCAAGAATAAGATTCACTCATCAAAACTGTCCTCAATCATTGTGTAGTTTAGCATATCAGTAGTGCTGATCACTATTAGGAAAGAAGAGGGAGCAGCTGCTAATAACAGAAACACTGTAACTAGTTACTACTTGGGTAGGGCACTGCTGACAGTCTTCTTTGCCCAAGTGGCACCAACTGGACTGGGGCGGCACAGGCCGACGAGATGTAATAGCTGCAGCATCCATCCCTGCTCCAGATGGTTGTGGTGGTGGTGCATGTGGAGATGCTGGGCATCAGCGTCAGGCCAATGGGAGCAGCTGGGCAGCGGCGAGATGGGTCGACAAGATGTCTGTTGTTGGAGTGAAGGTGGTGTCCCACCAATTGGGAGCAATGTCTCCGACAGATGCCAGAATGGAGTGGAGACGGCAGTGAAGGAGGTGGGGACTGCAGTGGCGGGGGTTGCAGCAATGGAGGCTGTGGCAGTGGCCTGTGCCGCTGCAAGCCTCGTCCTGCAGGGAGAGGCATGCAGATCAGGGCCGTATGTTGTTGGTGTTACTGGCTGCCTCTGCACGTGCACCACAATATGCTGCGATGGTGTAGCAACCAATCTGGTATCGGTGATTGGGTTCCACAGATCCACAGTTTCCTTTCCATTTCGTCCACGCACTCCGGCATCTCATTGTCATCCACCCACTGGTCTAGCTCTCCTATGGAAGCTGTAACAACAATAACAACAGCAACAACAACAACAACATGAAGACGAACTGGAAACTATTTTTTCTAAACGAGAATATACTACAAAATCCGATTGCAACAGGTTTTTCGGGAGTGGTGTAACACACCCCGCGACCTCCTCAAAATCACCTACAACAGCAAGAACATATCGATTTAAAAACGTATACAGCGGGGACGCAAATACACGGAATACAACACTACGAAATTTTTTTTAACGAGGATATGTACTTACATAGCTGAATTTCCGCTGTAGGCTGCTTGCCTACAAGCTCCAGCAACTGGTCAATCTCATCGTGGTGATGTACTGTAACAAGAAAAAGAGTTGCGAACTCATCCTGACATAACTAGCTAATAATAAATGTTCGAAATGTCCTCCTATTGCTTCTAAACACTCATACATATGTCGAATCATGGGCTGTCACACGCTTTCAAACACTCTCTGATGGTTCTGAATGGAATCGCAGGTTTCCAAGATACGACAATGAAAAGTTACGGTATCCGGATGGTCTGGTCCATAAGCAAATTGTTTAAGGGCCCCCAGAGATGATAATCGAAAGGATTGAGATCGGAGTAACGTGCAGATCAGGCAACTGATCCTGCACCAACTTTCCATCTGTCATGGTAGACACCAGCCAGTGCATCTTGAACACTGAGATTGGAATGTGATGGAGCTCCATCATGCATAAACCATATGTATCTTCTTATTTGCAGGGGCAAATTTTGTAGTAGGTCTTGGAGGGTGTTCTGAATAAAATACCTGTAGATAGCACCTGCTGTTACTAAGAAAAGTAATTGAAAATCAAGGAAAGTCCACATAATGCCAGAAATCAGTAATTCCAACAACAGAGACAGGACAACAGCCCACAGAACAGGATAACATTTCTACTGAACAGGATAGAAGGGTTATAAATGACGAGTCACAGTTAGCAAATATATTTAATTATCGTTTCTTAAGTATAATAGAAAGTATAGGGGCACAGCAGTATTTTGAAAAAGTAACTCTCATAAAATTCAGTGATATGAATGTATCACCAATTTCTCCTTCTGAAAATAAGAAAATTATGTGTTTACTCAAAAATAAAAACTCTTCTGGTTCTGATGGTTTTTCCAATAGTCTAATAAAGATTTGTTCCCGTACAACAAGCCCCATCTTATCTGAAATACGTAATGCGTGACTAATTCAAGCCGTTTTCCCAGAGTGACTGAAATATGCTGTTATCGAACCTCTCCATAAGAAAGGTGATAGGAGGGATGTCAGTAACTACTGACATGTTTCATTGCTGACATCATTTTCCAACATTTTTGTGAAGGAGATGCATTCCAGAACAGTATCTCACCTGAGCAACACAAATACCATCAGCAAATCATAAATTGGATTTCAGAAGAGTTACTCTACGGAGAATATCATATACATGTTCACTCACAAAATTTTACAAGTATTAAATAATAAAATAGCGCCGGCGGCCTGGCTAGCGTATTTTGAAACGCCCCCTTCGAAAAATTTAAATTACTGTGCTGGTTAACTTCTAGGTTATTTGATACAAAGACAGCTGAGTAAAATTGAACGTACTCAGACAGTCCTCTCTTTACTTATTCTGATCATCACTAAACTGACACACACTATTTTTTTAGCGCAACGCAATCTGACTTTCAATAATCCCTACAAAAGAATGGCCCTGACTAACAATAACCTATACCTTTAATGAATCACTTACCTCACAAAAATCTTCGTTAATCGAACTACTGCAATACAGCGAACGCCAATACTGCCAGCTAAATAAAAGATTCTAACTACTGAAGGCACTAACTTGGTTGGTTGTTTTGGGGAAGGAGACCAGACAGCGTGGTCATCGGTCTCATCGGATTACGGAAGGATGGGGAAGGAAGTCGGCCGTGCCCTTTCAGAGGAACCATCCAAGCATTTGCCTGGAGTGATTTAGGAAAATCACGGAAAACCTAAATCAGGATGACCGGACGCGGGATTGACCCACCGTCCTCCCGAACGCGAGTCCAGTGTCTAAAGGCACTAACTACTGATAGGCATAGTTAGCAAATCAAAGATTTTGATAGAGAACAAACAATGTACTTACCTCAATAATGTTCAAAAGTCATTATCCAATTAAACAAATTTCCTTTTTCTGACAGACACACGTTTAGATCGTCCGCTCAAAACTCTAGCATCTCTCTCTCCATATCCACCACTGCTGGCGTCTCACCTCCAACTGCACAACGCTACGCGCTGTTCACATCCAGCTGCACAACGCTACAATAGCGAATATTCCAACAATGTCAACCAGCAACAGACTGCACGTAGCACAGCCAGTAATTCTCATACAGAGCGCTACACAGCTAGCAGCACCGTAGGTGTAACCACAACGGAGGGGTATCTGTTGAGAGGCCAGACAAAGGTGTGGTTCCTGAAGACGGGCAGCAGCATTTTCAGTAGTTGCAGGGGCAACAGCCTGGATGATTGACTGATCTGGCCTTGTAACACTAACCAAAACGGTTTGATGTGCTGGTACTGCGAACGGCTGAAAGCAAGGGGAAACTACAGCCGTAATTTTTCCCGAGGGCATGCAGCTTTACTGTATGGTTAAATGATGATGGCGTCCTCTTGGGTATAATATTCAGGAGGTTAAATAGTCCCCCATTCGGATCTCCGGGCGGGGACTACTCAGGAGGATGTCGTTTCAGAGAAAGAAAACTGGCGTTCTACGTATCAGAGCGTGGAATGTCAGATCCTTTAATCGGGCAGGTAGGTTAGAAAATTTAAAAAGGGTAATGGATAGGTTAAAGTTAGATATAGTGGGTATTAGCGACGTTCGGTGGCAGGAGGAACAAGACTTCTGCTCAGTTGAATACAGGGTAATAAATACAAAATCAAATAGGGGTAATGCAAGAGTAGGTTTAATAATGAATTAAAAAAATAGGAGTGCGGGTAAGCTACTACGAACAGCATAGTGAACGCATTATTGCAGCCAAGATAGACACGAAGCCCACGCCTGCCACAGTAGTACAAGTTTATATAACAACGAGCTCCGCAGATGACGTAGAGATTGATGAAATGTATGATGACATAAAAGAAACTATTCAGATAGTGAAGGAAGACGAAAGTCTAATAGTCGTGGGTGACTGGAATTGGATAGTTGGAAAAGGAAGAGAAGGAAAAGTAGTAGGTGAATATGGAATTGGGGTAAGGAATGAAAGAGGAAGCCGCCTGGTAGAATTTTGCACTGAGCATAATTTAATCATAGCTACACTTGGTTCAAGAATCATGAAAGAAGGTTGTAAACATGGAGGAGCCCTGGAGATACCCGAAGGTTTCAGATAGGTTATATAATGGTAAGACAGAGATTTAGGAACCAGGTTTATAAATTGTAAGACATTTCCAGGGGCAGATGTGGACTCTGACCACAATCTATTGGTTATGAGCTGCAGGTTAAAACTGAAGAAACTACAAAAGTGTGGGAATTTAAGGAGATGGAACCTGCATAAACTGAAAGAACTAGAGGTTGTTGAGAGTTTCAGTGAGAGCATTAGGTAACGATGGACAAGAACGGGCGAAGGAAATAATACAGTACAAGAAGAACGGGTAGGTTTGAGAGATGAAATAGTGAAGGCAGCAGAGGACAAAGTAGGTAAAAAGACGAGGGCTAGTAGAAGTCTTTGGGTAACAGAAGAAATATTGAATTTAATTGATGAAAGAAAAAAATATAAAAATGCAGTAAATGAAGCAGGCAGAAAGGAATACAAACGTCTCAAAAATGAGATCGACAGAAAGTGTAAAATGGCTAAGCACGGATGGCTAGAGGAAAAGTGAAAGGATGTAGAGACATATATCACTAGGGGTGAGATGGATACTGCCTGCAGGAAAAATAAAGAGACTTTTGGAGAAAAGAGAACCACTTGTATGAATATCAAGAGCTCAGATGGAAACCCATTTCTAAGCAAAGAAGAGAAAGCAGAAAGGTGGAAGGAGTATATAGAGGGTCTATACAAGGACGATGTACTTGAGGACAATATTATGGAAATGGAAGGGGATGTAGATGAAGATGAAATGGGAGATATGATAATGCGCGAAGAGTTTGACAGAGCACTGAAAGACCTAAGTCGTAACAAGGCCCCGGGAGTAGACAACATTCCATTAGAACTACTAAGTCACGGCTGCAAAATACTAACACGAATTCTTTAAAGACGAATGGAAGAACTGGTAGAAACCGACCTCGGGGAAGATCAGATTGGATTCTGTAGAAATAATGGAACACGTGAGGCAATACTGACCCTACGGCTTATCTTAAAAGATAGATTAAGGAAAGGCAAACCTACGTTTCTATCATTTGTAAACTTAGAGGAAGCTTTTGACAATGTTGAATAGAATACTCTCTTTCAAATTCTGAAAGTGGCAGGGGTTAAATACGGGGAGCGAAAGGCTAATTACAATTTGTACAGAAACCAGATGGCAGTTATAAGAGTCGAGAGACATGAAAGGGAAGCGGTGGCTGGGAAGGGAGTGAGACAGGGTTGTAGCCTATCCCCGATGCTATTCAATCTGTATATTGAGCCAGCAGTATAGGAAACAAAAGAAAAGTTCGAAGTAGGTATTAAAATCCATGGAGAAGAAATAAAAACTTTGAAGTGCGCCGATGACATTGTAATTCTGTTAGAGACAGCAAAGGACCTGGAAGAGCAGCTGAACGGAATGGACAATGTCTTGAAAGGAGGGTATAATATGAACATCAACAAAAGCAAAACGAGGATAATGGAATGTAGTCGAATTAAGTCGGGTGATGCTGAGGGAATTAGATTAGGAAATGAGACACTGAAAGTAGTAAAGGAGTTTTGCTATTTGGGGAGCAAAATAACTGATGATGGTCAAAGTACAGCGGATATAAAATGTAGACTGGCAATGGTAAGGAAAACGTTTCTGAAGAAGAGAAATTTGTTAACATCGAGTATAGATTTAAGTGTCAGGAAGTCGTTTCTGAAAGTATTTGTATGGAGTGTAGCCATGTATGGAAGTGAAACTTGGACGATAAATAATTTAGACAAGAAGAGAATATAAGCTTTCGAAATGTTGTGCAACAGAAGAATGCTGAAGATTAGATGGGTAGATCACATAACTAATGAGGAGGTACTGAATACAATTGGGGAGTGGAGAAATTTGTGGCACAACTTGACTTGAAGAAGGGATCGGTTGGCAAGACATATTCCGAGGAATCAAGGGATCACCAATTTAGTATTGGAGGGCAGCGTGGAGAGTAAAAATCGTAGGGGAAGACAAAGAGATGAATACACTAAGCAGATTAAGAAGGATGTAGGTTGCAGTAGGTACTGGGAGATGCAGAAGCTTGCACATGATAGAGTAGCATGGAGAGCTGCATCAAACCAGTCTGTGGACTGAAGACCACAACAACAACAACAACAACATGGGATAGATGGTATAGCCATCTAACGCATTATGTCATACGTAACCTAGTCAGAGAACATTATTCTGACTGGAGAGAAATCACATATAGGGTTCGCCAAGGCTCAGTCTTAGGTCCAGCATTGTTCCTCATATATGTAAATGATCTTACATGTAATATACAACAAGCAGAAATAGTTCTTTTTACAGATGCACTAGTATTGCAATCAGTCGAAATCCATACAGGAACAAAAGAAATTGTGAACAAGGCTTTTAAAAGTATCATTGACCAGTTTCCAACAAATGTTATTACCTTTACTTTTAAAAAGATATAACATATTCACATCAGTGATAAGTGTTACACATGGTGAGGAAATAATGAATAGGGTGTACTCTTCAAAATTTTTAGGTGTCCAGATTGACTAGAATTTAAACTGGAAAAGCACATTTTGGGACTCCTAAAATACGAGTACTTAGTTCATCCGCATATGCACTTAGAATCATGGCAAGTCTTGGGGAGAGACAAATAAGTAAGTTGGCATATTTTGCTTATTTTCATTGAATAATGTCATATGGGATAACGTTCTGGGGTTACTCATCTTTAAGAAAGTAAGTCTTTATTTCTCAAAAACGTGCTGTAAGAATAATATGTGGTCTTATCCACGTTCATCTTGTAAACATCTGTTCAAGGAGTTGGGCAATCTGACTACTGCTTCACAGTGTACTTATTCCCCCATTAAGTTTGTTGTAAGTAATCGACTGCAGTTGAAACGGAACAGTGATTTATATAATTACAATACTAGAAGGAAGAATGATATTCATTGATCCACATTAAGATTGTCTTTAGCACAAGAAGGGGTATACAACGCTTCGACAAAAATTTTTGATAACTTAGTCAACGATATGATATGTTTTACATACAGCAAAGTAAAATAAACTGAAAAAGTTTCTCCTTCACAACTTTTTCTATTACACTGTAAAGTGTAAAAGGTGGTGGGTAGGAATTACCAACTCAAATCTGTATATATTTAAAAAAATCTTGTTAATATTTACTATGTAGTCATATTTCCAAATTAATTTGCGATGTGAATGTAAAGTGACTAATTCCTCATCACTACGATTTATCGTGCAAATGATCCATGGAACATGAAACTCAGTAACTAACTAACCTATAAGACGTGATGGGAGAGTATATGGTCCTACCAGACATTCGTCTAAAGTTCTATCGCACACATTAATCTTAGACTGATGCTAATGTATAGCCTGTACTATAGAAAGAGTATTACGGTCGGCTCATATGTTTTGGCTGTGGAAATTTGTTACTTCATCTCTTCCAAATGTTGCCCCGCCTGTAACAAACAGTTGCAGACCAACATCAGATTGCAATTTGTGCAACAATCCATCAGAAAAAGTTCTCCCAATGTGGATGATGGGCAGGAGTATCGCCGTGGACACGTTGAAGATTATACGGGTACATGAGTTGCTCATAAAGTATCCTCCATGGTAAATTGTGCCACATGTCAGGACCACTTGTCTTGCGCTGATACTTGTCTCTCCTTCGGCAAGCCGAGCGAGCTGTTCCTGGTCAGGCGCACGAGCAACAACTGGGTCAGTAGTCTGTGGTACTCTAGATCCTGTCTCGGCAGTGTGACAATACGCAGCACCGAAGGTTGGATGGCTCGCCTGTCTTTCGACTGGAAACGCCGTCTGATATAACCGTGCAGCCTCGCGTCAATTACCATTCCAGCGGCCGTAAATGAAATCACGTCTGCCTGCTCACGAAATCAGTATCCTGCCATATTTGAACGAGACACTTACAGTTAATTCACTATCTGTAGTACATGTACACAGTAGACACGTTGAAGACAGACGAATGACAAATGTAAACAGGTCTCCCTGGCAGAACAGCGCCATTTAGGATACAATGATTCAGACGGGTGCATAGATAAGCGAAGTTGTTTGGGTTGCTACTAGAAAGCCGTTGAAGTTGTCTTCATTAATAACTCGAAAAGGAACGATTTTTCTGACATCTTCTTTATATGAACTTTTATTCTTCTTTTAGGTTAAGGAACCTGTCCCCAAAGTTCGTAAAAGTATCGTTGAAACAAACTGTATACTGTCCTCACCGCACCACCCGGTTACAACACCACCAGCCGGCAGTTAATTTCGTGGTAGGCAGTGATCAGAATGTCTTGGCTCAGGAGTGTCGAATGGAGAGAAGAGGAACTGACAGACATTCACCGCACGTATGGTGAAACAATGGGTCTTGTATCAGCTATGTGTCGACTATGGGCAGCTCACATTTCAAATACACCGTGTAAACGCGCTGTTCATGAAATAAAATAAATGAACCACTAAAACTGAAAACCTGTAATTAGTTTCCCTATAGTTGCATGTATTCGCTGCATGGGCAAACTTCCTATGATTAATGAGTACTTTGCTCTCTTCACGTGCTTTAGCTTCTACAGGATGTTGCAGGCTTTCACAAAATGCACCATACCGTGGCTTAGGGATTATGTACCGGGTGATCAAAAAGTCAGTATAAATTTGAAAACTTAATAAACCACGGAATAATGTAGATAGAGAGGTAAAAGTTGACACACATGTTTGGAATGACATGGGGTTTTATTAGAACAAAAAAAAAAAAACGAAGTATTGCTAGACGCGTGAAAGAGCTCTTGCGCGCGTCGTTTGGTGATGATCGTGTGCTCAGCCGCCACTTTCGTCATGCTTGGCCTCCCAGGTCCCCAGACCTCAGTCCGTGCGATTATTGGCTTTGGAGTTACCTGAAGTCGCAAGCGTATCGTGATCGACCAACGCGACGCCAATGCGTCACCATTACTCAGGACATGCTTTACAGTGCTGTTCACAGCATTATTCCTCGACTACAGCTATTGTTGAGGAATGATGGTGGACATATTGAGCATTTCCTGTGAAGAACATCATCTTTGCTTTGTCTTACTTTGTTACGCTAATTATTGCTATTCTGATCAGATGAAGCGCCATCTGTCGGACCTTTTTTGAACGTTTGTATTTTTTTGGTTCTAATAAAACCCCATGTCATTCCAAGCATGTGTGTCAATTTGTACCTCTCTATCTGCATTATTTCGTGATTTATTCAGTTTTCAAATTTATACTGACTTTTTGATCACCCGGTATGTAGATGTAGAGTTATTAGAGGTGTATTGTGCTGACTCAGTTTCATTACTAGCTTCAGGCAACGCTTCACATTTCTCTTGAGAGGTATTGGGAGCTCAGTACCTCGAACTCTCAACGCTGACAATAGTTCTCCGTAACGAAGCATCCAGACCTGCCACTGACGCTGTAGTGGGCGGGTAGTATACGGGCCATTCATTCCCGGAGAGGAGGCGTCCGTCTGGTGAGATGGTGCTTGAGGTACTTGGGTACTTCTGACACGCTGTTCTGGGTAGAGCAGCAGTCCACACAATTGCCCTAGAATCCAACTGCTCCACAGTACTGGAAACAGCATTCAGCTGCGCACAAATTACTTCCAGTCCGTTTCGTGTTTGGGACGAACATCACTATCGTGGTTGCACTGTAATTAATTTTTACTAATTTATTCGCCGTCTAGTAAACACCGAAACTCACGTAGAAATCAGCAAATATTAATGCGCGCGCAAAACTATAGTCGGTGGAACTAGGCAATGAAATACGCGTCAAGTAAAGTAAGACACCTTAATGGATAGAGGTTTTGACACTCAAGAAACTTCCGTTAAACTTCGCTTTATGACTATGTTGATTGGAACTATAAAACATTCGAGATTTGTTGCTGGATAAAGGATGAGAAAAAGTTAAAAAAAGTTTAATCACGGAAATAAAAATTGCACCCTAAGGGAAATAACTCGTAGAATTAAATATGAAAGTTAGAATTTGCTTGATACATAAACGAGCGTTATAACAATCGATTCTGTATGAATTATTTCGTCCACGAAACTCAAATACTTTTGAAAATTTACAAATTATGAAGTATATAACAATACGCAAGCAAGGAAAAAAGGATTCTAACTAAAATATTTACAAAAATTAAAAACATCACAGATTTATAATCAATTTTCACACACCGCACGTTGTGTGAGTTTACTGAACTAACGTGTCGAAGCTGTTGTCCTTGTGGTCTTCATTCCAAAGACAGGTCTGAACAGCTCTCCACGTTAGCCTATCCTGTGCAAACCTCTTCATCTCCGAATAAGTACTGGAATCTACATCCATTTCAACTTACTTATTGTGTTCATCCCTTGAACTCCCTTTACAATTTTTACCCCACATACTTCCCTTCATTAACTGATTGACCATTCCTCCATGCGTCAGCAATGTCTACTATCAACCAATTCCCATTTCTAGTCAAGTTGGGCCATAAAGGTACGCTTCAGACAAGTTGCTACAGAAAGGACTTCCTAACACTTAAATGTACATTAGACTTGCGATCCTTCCTGGCTTTGATGGGTAGCGCTAAGTTTCTACATTCGGACGACTTGAATGGCGTAGTGGTAGCAAATTGCTCACACAGACCTTCGCCGTGAATCAGTCTATCTGTTGCTGAAGACGGTACCAAACCCCTACAGTAGTTCCTGAGATTAGTCTTCACATATCGACTGAAGAAAGGGGAGGGGAGCTTCAGTTTGTAATATGCACAGATGTACACTGATCAGCTAGAACATTATAACCATCCACCTAGTATCAATATAAACCAGTCCAGCGTCCAGGCGATAGCAACGTCACCTGGCGAGGAATGATTGCTCATCAGACACACACAGTGCATGTAGTATCAGTGAGCGTGCTGTCCATGCATGGAATGTGGAAGACGAGCTATCTATCTGAGTTTGACTGAGGGCAGACTGTAATGGCCCGGAAACTGCACAACTTGTCGGGTGTTCGAGGTGTGCTGTGGTGAGCAACACGTGGCGAAACCAAATGAAGCTACGTCCAGACTTGGTGGGGTTGGGTGGCGACCTCTCATTACATGTGTCGGACGTTCGTAGGGTGGACAGACTGGTAAAGTAGGACAGGCGGCGAACTGTGGCGGAACAGACATCAGACTTGAATACTGGGCAGAGTACAAGTGGCACTGAACACACAGTACACCGAACACTGCAATGGGCCTGCGTAGCTGACGACCCAGGCATATGCCAATACTAACACCATGACATCGGGAACTACGACTGAAATGGTCACATGACCATTGGCACTGGACGTTGGCGCAGTGGCAAGAATTCCATGGTCTGATGAATCCCGGTATCTTCTTCATCATGCCGATGGGAGGGCGCGAATCCGTCGTTTTCCAGGAGAACATCTCCTTGATACCTGCACTGCGGGACAGAAACATGCTGGTGATGGCTCCATTATGCTATTGGGAACATTTACGTGGGCATCCATGGGTCCACCGGAGCTCGTGCAAGGCACTATGATGCCCAAGGTGTATCATACGCTGGTTGCAGACCACGTACACCCCTTCATGATGATCACGTTTCCATGTGGCGGTGGCATTTTTCAGCAAGATACTGCGCCATTTCACAAGGCCAGGAATGTGTGGAGTGGTTCGAGGAACACAGTGGCGAATTCCAATTGATGTGCTGGACCTCAAATCGCAAATTTGGGATATGATTGAACAGGCTGTCAGAGCTCATCGCCACCCTCCCCGAAATTCACGGGAATCAGATGACTTGTGTGTGCAGATGTGGTGCCAACTCCTTACAGCGGCCTACCAAGCCCTCATTGCTTCCATGCCACGACTCGTCGCCACTGATATCTGTGCCAAAGGTGGACATACCGGCTATTAGGTAGGTGGTCATAATGTTCTCGCTGATCAGTGTATACCGGGTGTCCCAGGAGGAATGGTCAATATACAGGGATATGACACGAACGCTCATTTGCTGCAAAAAACTTAACACAGAAATATGCCCTACTCGAGATGATTTCCGAAATGTATGTGTATTTTTTTGGATAACGCAGCACATCTGTGTGTCTTACCCGTCCAGTCACTTTGACGTTTTAGTCTAGCCCAGTCGGCCTCTTTGGTTTCAAATTCTTCGCTCGGAATGACTTTGTAACATTAAACTTGTGCGTTGAACGCGCAGCCATCCGTGGTGTGCTGTGAGTAAAGCTGTGTGAAGAACTGAGTGTGTATCAGAGGAAACCAACGGTTAACTGTGGTTGTTCAAGAGCTGGCTGAAACGCCACGTATCTATCCTAATGAGAAATATGCAGATGTGGTGTGTGTTTACGCCTTCTGCGCCAGAAATGCTCCTACTGCTGTCGAAGAATACCGTCGGCGTTTTTTGACACGTCGGATTCCTTGTCATAGAGTGTTTACGAGAATTTTCAGCACACTGCATGAAACAGAATTTTTAGAGGACCAAAACAAGGAAAAAATGTCCAGTAAACATAGGCTCTAAAATGCGTACTTGAGGAGCTATGACCATTTGTTCATCTTTGCTACTGTGAAACACATCTCCTCTATTGAACAGGTGCTCACAGCTCTTAAGGTATGCGTTTTAGAGAGCATGTTTACGAGACATTTTCTCTTGTTTTCCTCCATTCTATCATCTCTGAAACCTATCTACCCTAGAATCTTAGCAACATCAGTACCAGTACAAGTATTCCACTGTCAGAGATATCAGAACAGTTTTCGCTCATAACCTTCGTCTCGCTCGTTTCCGGTACAGGGAACCATACCTTAAACTGATACATTAGTTCTTCTCCATCCTCCTAGAAAGTTTGTAAGTTCATCACGGAATCACCCTGTATACTTCAAACACTTTGTTACAGGAACTATTCAAAATGTCCTCCGTTAGCGAGGATACATGCACCCATCCTCCGTCGCATGGAATCCCTGATGCGCTGATGCAGCCCTGGAGAATGGCGTATTGTATCACAGCCGTCCACAATACGAGCACGAAGAGTCTCTACATTTGGTATCGGGGTTGCGTAGACAAGAGCTTTCAAATACCCCCATAAATGAAAGTCAAGAGGTTTGAGGTCAGGAGAGCGTAGAGGCCATGGAATTGGCCCGACTCTACCAATCCATCGGTCACCGAATCTGTTGTTGAGAAGCGTACGAACACTTGGACTGAAATGTGTAGGAGCTCCATCGTGCATGAACCACATGTTGTGTCGTACGTGTAAAGGCACATGTTCTAGCAGCACAGGTAGAGTATCCCGTATGAAATCATGATAACGTGCTCCATTGAGCTAGGTGGAAGAACATGGGGCCCAGTCAAAACATCACCAACAATGCCTGCCCAAACGTTCACAGAAAATCTGTGTTGATGACGTGATTGCACAATTGCGTGCGGATTCTCGTTAGCCCACACATGTTGATTGTGAAAATTTACAATTTGATCACGTTGGAATGAAGCCTCATCCGTAAAGAGAACATTTGCACTGAAATGAGGATTGACACATTGTGTGGTAGAACCATTCGCAGAAGTGTACCCGTGGAGGCGAATCAGCTGCTGATAGTGCCTGCACACGCTGCACATGGTACGGAAACAACTGGTTCTCCTGTAGCACTCTCCATACAGTGACGTGGTCAACGTTACCTTGTACAGCAGCAACTTCTCTGACGCTGACATTAGGATTATCGTCAACTGCACGAAGAATTGCCTCGTCCATTGCAGGTGTCCTCGTCGTTCTAGGTCTTCCCCAGTCACGAGTCATAGGCTGGAATGTTCCGTGCTCTCTAAGACGCCGATCAATTGCTTCGAACGTCTTCCTGTCGGGACACCTTCGTTCTGGAAATCTCTCTCGATACAAACGTACCGCGCCACGGCTATTGCCCCGTGCTAATCCATACATCAAATGGGCATCTGCCAACTCCGCATTTGTAAACATTGCACTGACTGCAAAACCACGTTCGTGATGAACACTAACCTGTTGATGCTACGTACTGATGTGGTTGATGCTAGTACTGTAGAGCAATGAGTCGCATGTCAACACAAGCACCGAAGTCAACATTACCTTCCTTCAATTGGGTCAACTGGCGGTGAACCGAGGAAGTACAGTACATACTGACGAAACTAAAATGAGCTCTAACATGGAAATTAAGCGTTTCCGGACACGTGTCCACATAACATTTTTACTTTATTTGTGTGTGAGGAATGTTTCCTGAAAGCTTGGCCGTACCTTTTTGTAACACCCTGTATACGTAGGTTTTCAGGAGCCGGCGCCTATAGCTTCAATGACACTCTGTATGACGTTACCGAACACAGGTTCCCCCGTAAAACTTGATCTAGTAAGTCCCCTTTACAACGTACAGAGGTGTGTAACATGAATTGCGAAACACTCTGTACAATATACAGGGTGGTCCATTGATAGTGACCGGGCCAAATATCTCACGAAATAAGCATTAAACGAAAAAACTACAAAGAACGAAACTCATCCAGCTTGAAGGGAATAAACCAGATGGCGCTATGGTTGGCCCGATAGATGGCGCTGCCATAGGTCAAATGGAAATCAACTGCGTTTTTTAAAAGTAGGAACCCCCATTTTTATTACACATTCGTGTAGTACGTAAAGAAATACGAATATTTTAGGTGGACCACTTTTTTCGCTTTGTGATAGATGGCGCTGTAGTAGTCACAAACGTATAAGTACGTGGTTTCATGTAACATTCCGCCAGTGCGGACGGCAATTGCTTCGTGATACATTACCCGTGTTAAAAATGGACCGTTTACCAAATGCGAAAAAGGTCGATATCGTGTTGATGTATGGCTATTGTGATCAAAATGCCCAACGGGCGTGTGCTATGAATGCTGCTCGGTATCCCGGACGACATCATCCAAGAGTCCGGACCGTTCGCCGGATAGTTATGTTATTTAAGAAAACAGATGGTGTTCAACCACATGTGAAACGTCAACCACGACCTGCAACAAATGATGATGCCCAAGTAGGTGTTTCAGCTGCTGTCGCGGCTAATCCGCACATCAGTAGCTGACAAATTGCGCGATTGTAACGCCGGAAATGCATATCCTTCTATTTCCACCTATTGTTCTATAGATTTTTCCTTATTTTGTTACCCGTAGATATGACATTTCTGTGTGTTTATATACTGTAATTGTTTTACTGTTTGTATATATATATTCCCCCCCCCCCCCCCCCCCCCCCTGAACCATGGACCTTGCCGTTGGTGGGGAGGCTTGCGTGCCTCAGCGATACAGATAGCCGTACCGTAGGTGCAACCACAACGGAGGGGTATCTGTTGAGAGGCCAGACAAACGTGTGGTTCCTGAAGAGGGGCAGCAGCCTTTTCAGTAGTTGCAAGGGCAACAGTCTGGATGATTGACTGATCTGGCCTTGTAACAATAACCAAAACGGCCTTGCTGTGCTGGTACTGCGAACGGCTGAAAGCAAGGGGAAACTACAGCCGTAATTTTTCCCGAGGGCATGTAGCTTTACTGTATGATTACATGATGATGGCGTCCTCTTGGGTAAAATATTCCGGAGGTAAAATAGTCCCCCATTCGGATCTCCGGGCGGGGACTACTCAAGAGGACGTCGTTATCAGGAGAAAGAAAACTGGCGTTCTACGGATTGGAGCGTGGAATGTCAGATCCCTTAATCGGGCAGGTAGATTAGAATATTTAAAAAGGGAAATGGATAGGTTGAAGTTAGATATAGTGGGAATTAGTGAAGTTCGGTGGCAGGAGGAACAAGACTTCTGGTCAGGTGACTACAGGGTTATAAACACAAAATCAAATAGGGGTAATGCAGGAGTAGGTTTAATAATGAATAAAAAAATAGGAGTGCGGGTAAGCTACTACAAGCAGCATAGTGAACGCATTATTGTGGCCAAGATAGATACGAAGGCCACACCTACTACAGTAGTACAAGTTTATATGCCAACTAGCTCTGCAGATGACGAAGAAATTGAAGAAATGTATGATGAAATAAAAGAAATTATTCAGATTGTGAAGGGAGACGAAAATTTAATAGTCATGGGTGACTGGAATTCGAGTGTAGGAAAAGGGAGAGAAGGAAACATAGTAGGTGAATATGGATTGGGGGACAGAAATGAAAGAGGAAGCCGCCTGGTAGAATTTTGCACAGAGCACAACATAATCATAACTAACACTTGGTTTAAGAATCATGAAAGAAGGTTGTATACATGGAAGAACCCTGGAGATACTAAAAGGTATCAGATAGATTATATAATGGTAAGACAGAGATTTAGGAACCAGGTTTTAAATTGTAAGACATTTCCAGGGGCAGATGTGGACTCTGACCACAATCTATTGGTTATGACCTGTAGATTAAAACTGAAGAAACTGCAAAAAGGTGGGAATTTAAGGAGATGGGACCTGGATAAACTAAAAGAACCAGAGGTTGTACAGAGATTCAGGGAGAGCATAAGGGAGCAATTGACAGGAATGGGGGAAATAAATACAGTAGAAGAAAAATGGGTAGCTTTGAGGGATGAAGTAGTGAAGGCAGCAGAGGATCAAGTAGGTAAAAAGACGAGGGCTAGTAGAAATCCTTGGGTAACAGAAGAAATATTGAATTTAATTGATGAAAGGAGAAAATATAAAAATGCAGTAAGTGAAACAGGCAAAAAGGAATACAAACGTCTCAAAAATGAGATCGACAGGAAGTGCAAAATGGCTAAGCAGGGATGGCTAGAGGACAAATGTAAGGATGTAGAGGCCTATCTCACTAGGGGTAAGATAGATACCGCCTACAGGAAAATTAAAGAGACCTTTGGAGATAAGAGAACGACTTGTATGAATATCAAGAGCTCAGATGGAAACCCAGTTCTAAGCAAAGAAGGGAAAGCAGAAAGGTGGAAGGAGTATATAGAGGGTCTATACAAGGGCGATGTACTTGAGGACAATATTATAGAAATGGAAGAGAATGTAAATGAAGATGAAATGGGAGATACGATACTGCGTGAAGAGTTTGACAGAGCACTGAAAGACCTGAGTCGAAACAAGGCCCCCGGAGTAGACAATATTCCATTGGAACTACTGACGGCCGTGGGAGAGCCAGTCCTGACAAAACTCTACCATCTGGTGAGCAAGATGTATGAAACAGGCGAAATACCCTCAGACTTCAAGAAGAATATAATAATTCCAATCCCAAAGAAAGCAGGTGTTGACAGATGTGAAAATTACCGAACTATCTGCTTAATAAGTCACAGCTGCAAAATACTAACACGAATTCTTTACAGACGAATGGAAAAACTAGTAGAAGCCAACCTCGGGGAAGATCAGTTTGGATTCCGTAGAAACACTGGAACACGTGAGGCAATACTGACCTTACGACTTATCTTAGAAGAAAGATTAAGGAAAGGCAAACCTACGTTTCTAGCATTTGTAGACTTAGAGAAAGCTTTTGACAATGTTGACTGGAATACTCTCTTTCAAATTCTAAAGGTGGCAGGGGTAAAATACAGGGAGCGAAAGGCTATTTACAATTTGTACAGAAACCAGATGGCAGTTATATAGAGTCGAGGGACATGAAAGGGAAGCAGTGGTTGGGAAGGGAGTAAGACGGGGTTGTAGCCTCTCCCCGATGTTGTTCAATCTGTATATTGAGCAAGCAGTAAAGGAAACAAAAGAAAAATTCGGAGTAGGTATTAAAATTCATGGAGAAGAAATAAAAACTTTGAGGTTCGCCGATGACATTGTAATTCTGTCAGAGACAGCAAAGGACTTGGAAGAGCTGTTGAATGGAATGGACAGTGTCTTGAAAGGAGGATATAAGATGAACATCAACAAAAGCAAAACAAGGATAATGGAATGTAGTCTAATTAAGTCGGGTGATGCTGAGGGAATTAGATTAGGAAATGAGGCACTTAAAGTAGCAAAGGAGTTTTGCTATTTGGGGAGCAAAATAACTGATGATGGTCGAAGTAGAGAGGATATAAAATGTAGGCTGGCAATGGCAAGGAAAGCGTTTCTGAAGAAGAGAAATTTGTTAACATCCAGTATTGATTTAAGTGTCAGGAAGTCATTTCTGAAAGTATTCGTATGGAGTGTAGCCATGTATGGAAGTGAAACATGGACGATAAATAGTTTGGGCAAGAAGAGAATAGAAGCTTTCGAAATGTGGTGCTACAGAAGAATGCTGAAGATTAGATGAGTAGATCACGTAACTAATGAGGAAGTATTGAATAGGATTGGGGAGAAGAGAAGTTTGTGGCACAACTTGACCAGAAGAAGGGATCGGTTGGTAGGACATGTTCTGAGGCATCAAGGGATCACCAATTTAGTATTGGAGGGCAGCGTGGAGGGTAAAAATCGTAGAGGGAGACCAAGAGATGAATACACTAAGCAGATTCAGAAGGATGTAGGTTGCAGTAGGTACTGGGAGATGAAAAAGCTTGCACAGGATGGAGTAGCATGGAGAGCTGCATCAAACCAGTCTCAGGACTGAAGACCACAACAACAACAACAACAATATATATATTTATGCATTTATGTTGATTTGTTTTGTGAACATTATTTGTATTTATACGCTGGGTCTGGCCTAGGGAAAACTATGCTATCGAACGAATACATCGATAGGTCGTGTGGAGAACAAAAGTGTTTAGGATCTTTGGTAGTGTTAACTCTGTCGCGTGGAGCGCGGGAAGAGGAAGAGTCTGGCTGGGGTGGTGCAGTGGAGCAGGTGTGTTGTGTGAAGCTCCCGCGAGTTGCCGCGCTTTCGGGGTTTGGCAGCATGTAATTGCGCTCGACTTGCGATGATAGTTTCTGACATGGTGTCGCGGACGGGAAGCATTAGCTGGCGCACATCAAGAGCCCGTTTCGTCTGGTGACCGTGTCGAGAAGAAGGCGCGCCAACATGCCAACATCCAGCTTCTGCAACAGCGACGGCCGACAATGAGTGACTGTCGCCACCTCCTCGATCGACGGCTTCAAACCTTCAATCAGTCAACAAGGAAGACTGGAAGCACGTAAAGTTTTAGAACTGTATGGCAGACCTCAGCTTTTCAAACTTTTAAAATTGTTGCATCACAAAATTACAGCAACTTAGCATGAACCTTTGTTGCTCATTGTCCCAATTGCATTGCCAAGCAGGCTCCCTTCCTTTTCCGAAATGAGCCCGAGTGTCGTTGAAATTCAAACGCCAGCATCATTCGATTTCACTGCTTTAATTTCAAAGTTCAGTTAAGGTATTCATAGCTGGCTACAATATTTAGATTGCACAAGCACAAATTAAGAGTGCGAGTTTTGTTACCGTATTTTAGTTACCTGTGACTGCAGCTCAGCTTGGTACGTACTAAATTTTACTATTGTTAATTGTTCAGAATCATTTGATTCAAGTTCAAAGTTAAATCTCTTATTTCTAAATTGCATAGATTCAAGTAGCTTTTGAAATGATTGTTGAGGTAGCCCAAGACTAACCGTATTTTACTGAATTTCGATGTGCTTCAGAAAGAAAGCTCACTATTAACTTCAGTCACTAAATTAAATTTCGATTTTCCGGTTTTATTAATTCTTTTGCTAAATTAAGTCAGAGTGTAGCGAAATTTATTACTTCTGACAAACTTTCAGTTTTCACACTACACGTGTCAACCTTCAGTTGCCACGCTTCTAGTGCTAATTATATGTGTAATAACCTTTCTTTTTTTCAATTACTATAGTAATTGTCCTCAGGACTGGCGACCGTAATTTCCCCCAAATCTCGAATATCTAATTACCGCTAGTTAATTGTTAACGTAAGGCCGCACATTTACTTTCTTTATTAACTTTACCCCTTTTCAAAATTAATTTCCACCAGTTTCATTCGCATTTTTCCTTTCATTTAGATATAACCCTTTCCTCCCTCTTTACCGACAAATTGCTTTTCCCAAATTTCCATTAGGTACACGCGGTTTTTTTTTTCACTGTCATTAAGGTCGATAAGTGAGGGGGAGGTTGCACGATAATCGGGAATCTCAAAAACATCGGTGTTGAGAATGCTACATCAACATAGATTGCACCCGTACCATATTTCTATGCACCAGGAATTGCATGGCGACGACGTTGAATGTCGTGTACAGTTCTGCCACTGGGCACGAGAGAAATTACGTGACGATGACAGATTTTTTTTGCACGCGTTCTATTTAGCGACGGAACGTCATTCATCAACAGCGGTAACGTAAATCGGCATAATATGCACTATTGGGCAACGGAAAATCCACGATGGCTGCGACAAGTGAACTTCAGTGACCTTGGCGGGTTAATGTATGGTGCGGCATTATGGGAGGAAGTATAATTGGCCCCCATATTATCGATGGCCATCTAAATGGTTCAATGTTTGCTGATTTCCTACGTAATGTTCTACCGATGTTACTTCAAGATGTTTCACTACATGACAGAATGGCGATGTACTTCCAACATGATGCATGTCCGGCACATAGCTCGCGTGCGGTTGAAGCGGTATTGAATAGCATATTTCATGACAGGTGGATTGGTCGTCGAAGCACCATACGATGGCCCGCACGTTCACCAGATCTGACGTCTCCGGATTTCTTTCTGTGGGGAAATTTGAAGGATATTTACTATCGTGATCCACCGACAACGCCTGACAAAATGCGTCAGTGCATTGTCAATGCTTGTGTGAATATTACGGAAGGCGAACTACTCGCTGTTGAGAGGAATGTCGTTACACGTATTGCGAAATGCATTGAGGTTGTCGGACACCATTTTGAGCATTTATTGCATTAATGTGGTATTTACAGGTAATCACACTGTAACAGCATGCGTTTTCAGAAATGATAAGTTCATAAAGGTACATGTATCACATTGGAGCAACCGAAATAAAATGTTTAAACGTACCTACGTCCTGTATTTTAATTTATAAAACCTACCTGTTACCAACTGTTCGTCTAAAATTGTGAGCCTTATGTTTGTGACTATTACGGCGCCATCTATCACAAAGCGAAAAAAGTTGTCCAACTAAGACATTCATATTTCTTTACATACTACACGAATATGTAATAAAAAGTGGGGGTTCGTATTTACGAAAACGTAGTTGATATCCGTTTGACCTATGGCAGCGCCATCTAGCGGGCCAACCATAGCGCCATCTCTGGTTTCCCCCTTGAAGCTAGACAAGTTTCGTTCTATGCAGGTTTTTCGTTTGAAGCTTTTTTTCGTGAGATATTTGGCCCGGTCACGATCAATGGACCACTCTGTATAATATCATATGACTGAAGAGCATACATTCAATAGCAGAAAAGATTTTACTAAGGGGATACAATTTCTGGGTGTGAATTTGTTCCTGGAGGAACACTGAAACTGCTTTTTGATTTATGGGTGCTAGGGCTTGATCATTCCCCCCCCCCCCCCTTCTGTCCTGTTTTTCTCCCCACTAAACCTCTCCCTACCTCCCTTCTCCCCCCCAGTCCTTTTGTATTCCCCTCCTCTGCCTACCCCACTCCCTGTCGCGTCTGCCCCCCACCCCTCTTATGGGTCCTCATCCTCCTTCAGCTCCTTTCCCGGCTCCCCCCTTCGCTTTTACTCTCCTTTCCCCCCCTTTTTCGTTTTCCCATCTTCTGTCCAGTTTCCCCCCACCTGCTCTCGACTGTGGTGTCACATTTGCCAACTTTTTAGTGCAGTGTTCCAGTGACTATTCAGTGTTGTTTGTCTTTCTCGTGTTGCGAACAGAAACCATGCTGTCGCTCGGTGTGAATTTTATTTCCTTTGCGAACAGAATCCAGACTGTCGCCGTGTTTTTTAATTGTCTATTGTTTTCCCTGTCTACTTCGTATGTATTTTTACTAGCGTCATCCTCCCTGTGTTGTTGTTTTAAGTTCCACGATTTCTTTTCGCCTTGTTACTCTCTAAGTCTCCGATTTTATCGCCTGTTTTTTTTATTATTTGTTCTCTTGCTCTTTGTCACAAAATCTGTCGGCTGAAGAGCGGCGTACTAAGCTGCTGCCAGCCCGCCCCCTTCGGGGGGGGGGAAAGATCATTCCCCGAGGGGACCACTCCCCACCCCATTGCATGAACAAATAGATACAAATTTACGTACTTCTAGAGAATGCGATGCTTGTATGTTAGAGTGGAGGCTTACCTATAACAAGAAGTATTCGAGAGTGGGCATGCATGCATCCTAAAAGTTAATGAACGTTGTCGCATTACACGTGACAAATGCCATGTTTCATCATGTTATGGCATGTGTCATGTTAAACGACATGACATCATGTATCATTTTAAGTGACACGATGCATTATGTTATATGACATGGTATTAAGACTAAAAAGTAAGAAAGCGCTAATATATCAGAATGTTTTGATTTCAATGTCTTTGAAGCTGCCAAATAAGTCTAAGGGTCACTTCCCTTCTTTCACATCCCAAACTTTTTTGCAGCATGATAGGAGCATTTTTCAGCCTCGTACACGTATGTTCACACATAATCTTGTGTTTCTTTAACAGGTTTTGCTGAGACACAGCTAATTTTTTATAATTTCTGTACTTCAGGTGAGGCTGATGTTCAGCACAACACGACCAGCAACAGTTCGTATAGACTGATTCACGTAACTGCCGCCACACTCGCAAGGACTATCATAATTCCCTAGTAGTCTCAGGCCGAAATTATATTTAACAGGTCGCAACATTTTCTTAATTGTCCTAGGTGGTATTATATCTCTTAAAAATATAATGTAACTGCTTATTTAGAGGAAACACTCTCCTAGTAAATTTGTTTGTCCTTTGATTTATCGTGATCTGTTACTGATTTTCAGTGAAGTTAGTTTTTACGTTTAGCTTTCAAAAAAATACAAAAGAGATATAATAACCAAAATAATGAATTTCGGAGGTTGCCAATTACGTATTATATCTGGTTTTATCGAGCGCCAGGCTCCCTACAAATTACTGTACATGCAATAGCGTAGTATTACTCAGCTCCAGTTCACTGATCTGAAATTATTACTATCACAGAAAACAGACAAGTTTTAATAAAATTATTTCACTGGATTCCTTCAATTAATCTCACTGAATATTTTTACATAATTTCTTCCGCTCCGGCTATCAGACATTGTGCTGTGAAAAAATATTTTTAAATGTACCGCGTAATGGCGGCTAATTGTTAAAAATCAGAGATCACTGTTACTCGCTCCGCAGCAGCTGTAAACATGCTAAATAATTTTCATTAACTATTCTTTTCATACGATCTTGAAATAACACACAGAGACTACTTTATACTAATATATTCTTACTAGGACACAGTTTACACCATTAAATATTTGCAATTACGTTACGACAGAAACAAATGCTAGCGCAGCGCAATAGCTTGCGTACCTTATTCCAGCTAACACCAGAACGAACAGAACAAAACAAACTAGACAGAAGAATGAGCATTGCATTGTGTTTTATACTCTTACAAAGATAATAATACTTCTTTTAATTACTTACACATTATAATCTCATACAATAAAAATAATGTATTTTTTGCGTCTATCGATCTACAGGGCTATTACAAATGATTGAAGCGATTTCATAAATTCACTGTAGCTCCATTCATTGACATATGGTCACGACACACTACAGATACGTAGAAAAACTCATAAAGTTTTGTTCGGCTGAAGCCGCACTTCAGGTTTCTGCCGCCAGAGCGCTCGAGAGCGCAGTGAGACAAAATGGCGACAGGAGGAGAGAAAGCGATGTCGTGCTTGAAATGCACTCACATCAGTCAGTCATAACAGTGCAACGACACTTCAGGACGAAGTTCAACAAAGATCCACCAACTGCTAACTCCATTCGGCGATGGTATGCGCAGTTTAAAGCTTCTGGATGCCTCTGTAAGGGGATATCAACGGGTCGACCTGCAGTGAGCGAAGAAACGGTTGAACGCGTGCGGGCAAGTTTCACGCGTAGCCCGCGGAAGTCGACGAATAAAGCAAGCAGGGAGCTAAACGTACCACAGCCGACGGTTTGGAAAATCTTACGGAAAAGGCTAAAGCAGAAGCCTTACCGTTTACAATTGCTACAAGCCCTGACACCCGATGACAAAGTCAAACGCTTTGAATTTTCGGCGCGGTGAAGATCATGATCAGCAATTCATGTCATGGCCTCCACGCTCTCTCGACTTAACCCCATGCGATTTCTTTCTGTGGGGTTATGTGAAAGATTCAGTGTTTAAACCTCCTCTACCAAGAAACGTGCCAGAACTGCGAGCTCGCATCAACGATGCTTTCCAACTCATTGATGAGGACATGCTGCGCCAAGTGTGGGAGGAACTTGATTATCGGCTTGATGTCTGCCGAATCACTAAAGGGGCACATATCGACCATTTGTGAATGCCTAAAAAAAGTTTTTGAGTTTTTGTATGTGTGTGCAAAGCATTGTGAAAATATCTCAAATATTAAAGTTATTGTAGAGCTGTGAAATCGCTTCAATCATTTGTAATAACCCTGTATATTGTATATTTTTACAGTTAGTGTTATTACCTTTCGCAGATAAATCGATGTTTGCAGTTCATTTTGAGTCACATACAATCATTTTTATTTATGTTTCACCTCGATAATGGTGAATATTGGAAAAGGGACACTACAGTGGGCGAGACACCGGTCTGATTCCTTGCCTGTTTAGGACTCTACCTACCTTACTAGTTGTTGCAGCGCAGATTAGAAGCCGCGCTATATGTTGGTAGTATTGGCTTTGTTGAACGGCATCGCATTTGGTTTTCCTAATATCACTGAACGAATAACCGTTCCTTCTGAAGACCGTCGTCAGACGATTAATTTTGGAGCCGAGGTGCCGCGTGTCCGAATAGTGCTGGCTCAGTGTACTAAAATCTTCAGCACAGTTCTCTGCTGCACTGGATGGTGAAAGCTGTGTCCGTTGAGGTACAGGTCTGCATGCGTCGGCTTTCGATACACAGCACGGCCGAGTCGTCTATCTGCTTCCTGTTCCACCAGCACATGTAAGACAGGCAACAGCCGTCCTTCTCGATCTCCATCGTAAACTTTCTGTTTGGATGCATAATGTTCACTTGGTCAAAGAACTGTTGCATGCGGCTGGATTAAAAATTTATCGTCAGCGTGTCTGGAAAATCAGGATGGACGTAGGGGCCGCTAATGAACTCTCGTTCTTCGAAATCCTCCATAAAAAATTACCTATGGCAGGAGACAGTAACGAACTCATGACTATCCCATTACTCATTCCATAATAATTTCCACTATACAAAAAATACGTGGTCGTCAGAGTGTGCCGGAATACTTTTAAGATTTCGGAGAGAAATGAGCGGCCAATAGCCTTAATGTTTCTTCTGCAGGCACTTTCGTAAACAGGGAGACCATGTCGAGGCTGACCATGGTTTTCCTTGGGCATATCCTTATTTGTTAGATGACATGCACAAATACTTGACAACATTTAAGATGGTATCTGCAGTGGTCGACTGTAGGTGCCTGTAATTAGGTAAACATTTGCCACCCTGTATATAAAAGAGCCAGTTGCATTCATAATCAGTCCAAATGGAACACCATCTTTGTGTGTAGGTCAGACAATACAACTTGGGTGACCTAGGTGCTCTTGCTCTTCGCACTTACTGGATTTTTAAACGATATCCCATATCGGTACTGAGCAGGAAGATAATGGAACTATTAAAGAACTCTGACCTCTGTGAAGAACATACAAACAATTTGAGGGCGTGATCACTTAGGTTGTATGGGCTGCCTAATACACAAACATGGCGTTCCACTTACACTGATCGTGAGAGTAACTGGCACTCTGCATGCAGCGTGGCATATTGTTATCTAAATTATTGGCACCAGTATTCGGCCATTCCAGCCACGACACTAAAAGTTGTAAAATGTTTGTGGATGTCATCGGGAAAATGAAGATACACCCAAGTGGTCAGCCTCGACGTGGTCTCCCTGTTTACGAAAGTAGTAATAGAAGATATATTGCTTATTTCTCTCCTGACATCTTCAAATTATTCCGACACACCCCCACAACCACGTATTTTTTTGTTCTGTAGAAATTATTATAAAATGACTGATGGTACAGGTATGGGTTCGCCACTGCCACCAGCCACAGACAATTTTTTCATGGAGGATTTCGAAGGACGAGCGTTGAGCAGAGCTCCGCTCCGACTTTTCTGCTTTTTCAGATACGCTGACGATACGTTTTTAAGCTGCCCGAATGCAAGTGAGGCACTCCAGCAGTTCATCGAATATATAAAAAGCATGCATCCAAACAGAAGATTAAAGACGGAGGTGAAGAAGGGTGAAAGTCGCCTCTCTTAGATGTGTTAGTGGAACGAAAATCAGATAGTCGATTCGGCCGTTCTATGTCTCGAAAACCGTCGCACACAGAGGTGTATCTCAACGGACATGACTGTAACCATAACAGCTCAGAACAGAGCTAAGCTGAACACCCTAACATACAGAGCCAGGACGATTTCCGACACGTGGCACCTCGGCTACGAGATTACCCATGCGACTAGTGTGTTCAGGAGGAACGGCCATTCAGTCCATAACAACAGGAAAACAAAGAAGCGAAGCGATGCCGTTCAACAAAGCCGGGAGAACACGTAACGCGGCTTTCATTATGCGGTGGAAGATAGGCAGAGTCCTAAACAGCCGCTGTTTCGTCCACCCAGGAACGAAGTGTAACAACTAGCTAAAGATAATCCCGGCTTGAGAGCGCCAGGCATTTGCAATATTCATTGTGAATGTGGCGGCAGTTACGTGGGTCTGTCTATAAGAACTATTGTTGATCGAGCTTTGTTGGACACAAGCGTCACCTAAAGTTCGGGAATTCTGAAAAATCAGCGGTGGCTTTTTTAAAATGTTGTTTCACCTCCCTCGTTCCACGTGTGCGGGGGCCGGCTGCCAGCGGTACAATATTCAGCTCTTCAGCGAAGAGATTTTGTAGAAGATGAATGAAGACAAACAATATTTATTAATGTAAAATTTTAAAAATTCTTAAATTCTTATAAATAAAAATGGCTATATGATGCTATTTATATAAAAAAGTATGATGCTGTTTATAATATAAAAAGTTGTTTTCTTAGCGTAAAAATTTAGGAAAGAAATAAAAGTCTGACAACCAAAACTAAAAAGACGAGATACTCACTTCAAATCGTTAAAAATGGTAGCGACGTTCATGAAGAAAGGAGCACTTCATCGTCTTTAAAAAGGCGAAGGGTCTGGTCCGGGTTAAGTGTTGTGGGGTATGTAACGTATGGTGTCCTGTAGTTGTGATGCCTGTGGAAAGAGGGTAGGTGGTTGGATGGATATTCGGAAGACGGTAAGGAAAGATATGTTTGGTGGGAGGGCAGGGCCGTGGTCTCAGGAGAAGAAGGATTATGGTAAAATGGTGAAGGGAGGAGGGAGCAGCCAGCCTTCATGTGGAGTGCAAGATAAGAGTGGAAAGCATAAAACAAATAGGATGGATAAACGTCGGAGCGGCGTTCGTTGTCTGGGAGAGGAGATCGGTTGAAGTTGCGTTGGGATAGTAAATGAAGTATGTGCAGATGTAGAGATGGAGGGATATGTTCGTAAAGGCGTGGCAGCATACCATGGTTGTTGATCAGAAGGGAAAAAATGGAGGGGCTGAAATCTAGTTTGCGGATAGTGAGGCGTTTGATGTGGCTGAGGAGGGATGGGAGTTTGATTAGGTGGTAGAGATCCATGTGGGAGAAGGTAAACAGGTGCGGAAAGTGAAACGGAGTGCATGGTCAAGAATTTGTAGTAATTTATAGAACTCTGGTGGGGCGGAGCTTTATACAACATTCACGTAGGAGAGGATGTTTTGGATCAAGGTTTTGTAGGTGTGCAGGATAGTGAGAGGTGCAGTCCACAAGTCTTGCACGTTAGCAGTTCTAGTCTCTTGATGGCTTTCTGTTGCATGGTTAATAGATGATGTTTAGATGTTAGTTGCTGGTCAAGAATTAGTCTAAAGTATTTTAGTGTATTTGTTAACTGGGTAGAATGGCCATAAGTAGTAAGGTAAAAGTCTTGGAGGTGGAAGATGCAGGTGGCTCGTCCTGTAATTATTGTGTGGGTTTTGGAGTGGTTGATCTTGAGTGGCCACTGGCTACACAAGGAGGTAAATTTGGACGGATCGTTGGGATTTCTGGAGTATAGGATAGAGGGCGAGAGGTAGCAGTGCCTTCAGCATACTAAATAAGTTGGACTGGTCGAGGTGTTCTGGGCATATTGACAGTGTAGAGGAATAAAGGATGAGTGAGAGAAAGGAGCCCTGGGGCATTCCTGCAATGGAATGGAAAGTTTGGGGATTATTATTGTTAATAGTGACAGAGGATGGGAGATTAGATAGGAGGGATGCAATAAGGTGGACATAATTAATTGGAAATGCATATGTCTGGCGTTTTCATGAAGACCAGTGCGCCATACACGGTCATAGGCTTTCTCTACGTCGAGGTTTCTGTGGATGCAGTGGGATAGGATGGGGTGCACACAGATGAGGTCTTGTGTAGTAGAGGGCGAGGAATTCAGATAGATGGTCACTCCCAGTCGGATCAAGGATTTCTGTAGTGAGGCATCCAAGTGTTTGGGAGACGCTAGCATAACGTCTTGGGTGTTGTTGCTTTCAGAATAGGTGTGATGTGGGATGGCGACAATGTCAGATTGCAGGGAGTCTATAAACTGATGCCACCAATGAAGATCTTTGAGGAATCTACTACGAATATCGAAGTCAGCAACAGTAGTAGAGATGTAAAAGGTACGAACAGCGTGGGTGAGGAAGTCACAGGGGGTGGAGTGATTAGGTCAGGTGTAGATGATGTCACATGTAACGGTTAGCGTTCTAAAGAAAAGGGTAAGGAAACGCGTTCATTAGGAGTACTATATAAGAACCATATTTGAATAGGGATGTTTCTGTGGTTGCCAGTTGCATTTGTAGCTCTGGCCAGTGGAAGTGGTTTATCTGTACGGTGGAGGACACGAGAAGAAGTTTAACTGGTGTGATAGTGTTCGAGAAACATTTCATTAGCACAAGGACTGCGAGAATATATTGTATACCTAGAACCACCAATGCAGTCATTTTGACCGCTATATTGGAAATATTATTTTCGTTATTTTTATTATTGTTGCAAATATGTATTACTAAGTTTAAAAAACATTAACTACCCTTTTCCGGCCCTGCAAGCACGATTTTACATTTGTGGTCTTTTCTCCTTTATTTCCTTGTCATTAACACTAGAAAGTTCAGGCTAGTACAGCGCAGTCATGCTTGGAGTGTTTCGGCTTTTAGTGTGGAGTGTGACGGCTTTTAGTTCCATGACTCATCGCTGGACGGCATCAGCTGTTGGCAAATTTGTAGTTTGATTTATGATGGCGGGCGGGAAATGCATGCTCTATTTTCATAAAGTACTGTATAGAACGTTTCATGGCGCAAATTTACTAGAAATAGATCGTCTTATGCAAATATCTCATATATTGTTAGTTTCTTTGAAAATTAACACAGGTATAAACTGAAATACTATCCCAAGCATGTTGACAAAAGTGTTGATATTCGTACTTATTTTGACGCCGGTATCTATCGAGTCTGACAGCCAGTAGATTTTATATGATCCTGTGATGCTGTTTTGTCGTTGCTTTGATAATATCACTCTAATAGATATTAATAATCGAACAAGAAAACTAAATTATTGATGCTATTTCAGCACCTGTGAGTGATTCTGCAATCACTGCTTTCCTAAACCCATCAGATATAGATGATTTAAGCAAAGATGATGATACTCTTGATTCTACTTGGCTCCTAACTGCAAAAAAGAAATCCCTGTTGGAAAAGTTCATTGAGGTTGTCCTCATGTGAAGTACAATTGTGACAGTATGCAACAACATTAAAATGAAAATCTGGAGAACATAAACCAACAACGACAACACAAGCAACTGGAAAAGAAACAAAACATACATGTTCTGGCGTCAACTACACCAGCATATGTTGAAAAATGTAGTCGACGACAAATTTGGGGAAAGAAGCCTTTTCTCAGGTGGCACAACCGTTTTAAAATAAGATACAGCATTCCACCCTACCGTGTAGCCCCTACGTATGTTACAGCAGATTTTATGTGTGTAGAATTTTGTTCAAGAAAAGTTTCATTTCATTTGTTTCAGGGTGTTGTCGAAGCTACGAATCCAACATCTTAATTCCTAGATTATTTCATTGAACAATTGTTCAAATAAGCTGCAGCACATACAAACATTTTACTCGCAACAAGGTCACAGAATATCAAGAAATTCTTCTGTGTGCACAGCAACTGTATACATGTGCAATCGACCAATGGAAGGAACTGATGTGTGTGATCGGCAGATGGAGGCATATCGTAGACATAAAAACTAAGAAGAGGATTCTGAAGATCAGTTTACATCCGATGGATGTGGCAGGCATGAATTCAGCATAGGAATCACAGTAAAGCATATAGAGTTCTAACAAGTCATACATGATGTGCTTGCATTCGGGATGGCCATGAGAGAAAACCTCGTCACAGTGGAAAGTGTAAGGCCTTACAAGGATTGACGATCATGGTGAAACAGAAGAATATTATTTATACATGAAGCCAGAAGTTATAAAACATCATATTCATCATGCACAGATCAAGGGTTGTACAAGTTTGATCAATGGTCTGATGTCGATAGTTTCAAATCTCCAAGTAGTTATCCACAAAACCTGTTGAAAAACGCGTACAAGAACAAAATGTGATAGTTGTGATGTAACTGTTTTTATCAAAAGATGCCAACTGTTTTCGCCTGTGTCACATAAAGAAATGTGAATGAAAATATGACATAGAGTGTGTATATCATAAAAAAATTGTGGTAAAGGTCAAGCATGCATAATTTAGTGACTGCTGAATTTCTAGAAGTTTCTGAAAATAAATTTATGTTCATTTTTCTAATGAATTTCTGACGTTTTTACAACTTAAAAGTTCCTATTTTCAAAAATAACATATGATATGCAATCTTGAATCTGAAAGGGCTATGGGATCTAATTCTAAACTGAGGCAAATTATATAATTTAATGGTGAATGAAATATTTTTTTCATTTATTACGAACATGAATGCGTCTTTTAGAAATGATTTTATCTAATAAACAAACACAGTTTTTATTTCAAATTCTTTTAGTATAAAGCTAACATAGCTATCAGGTACTCATTATCATAAAATACATTGCAGTAAAACTTTACTTATTACAATTAAAGACATGAAACCCGTTTGCCAAATCCACGTACCACAATGTATTTGTAAAACACTGTCTTACTTTCTCTTCAGTGTATTTGCATATACTGCTGTTATCATATATCTTTAGTAATAGGAACTACATACCACGTCCTTAGTTATGTCCTCTGAGCAAGAACCACACACTCGCCGTTTGCATTTTTTGCGGATATAGCTTGTCTTATTCCTGCATGTCTTCATTTGGCATTGCCTCCTCATTTTATTTCCTTTTACAGACTCTAAAGCTTCTGGTTCTGTTTACACCAACTACGGCTTCGAGTCCAAGCTCCTCTGCTGGCTTCAAGATGTAATTTTGGCGAGTGATCTTTCCTGTCGGTTTCTTGAAAATGTTCCAGGAACTGATAGTTGCCAAGTCAAGAATACATGAACTGGCTATCTAAATGTACAGGATCGAAAGGTATATTTTTGATCCACCTCGTCAACACCATATTTTGTATTGTTGTAGAAGTCTGTTGCTTCCGGAATTATTTTGGGACTAGCTTGAAGTTCAATTTATAAGTGGAAAGTGCTATATAAGAGTACGTTATTGTTTAGTTTACACTGGTATACTGTAAGAGTTCCTTTGGAATGTTTCAAGAGAGCTGAGTCATAAAGACGAGCATTCATAGCCTTCACAGTATAACGAATTTTTCTCCTTGATCGTCTAATTGTTCCAACAATGCTTTTCAGCTTCTTGCCCAGTTTCACTTTCGTAATATATTGTCTGAGATCACGTTCCACCCCTTCTTTTGAAACTTTTCCATCATTCATTACTGCACTTCCAGAAAGATTCTTCTCATGTGGTCTGATGTCGTCTTTTCCTAGATAAGGGAGCCCATTGCACGAAACTTTGAATCAACATTCAAAAGAACCCAAAATTTTATTCCAAATTTATCTGGTTTGTTGGGGATATACTGTAAGAATGGACACCTTGGTTTGCTTAGGAAAAGCTGCTGATCAGGAGTCAGATTTTCACCTGGAATGTATCTCAACTGACAATTTTCAACGAATTTGTTCCAAACTTTTGGTGCTAATATAAATTTATCTGTCTTCAGGCGTTCTGATCCTATGTTTCGACGGTCAAAGCGCAAAAATTTTAGAATTTCTCGAAAACAAGGAAGTCATGGGGGATGGGGTGATTAGGTTGGATGTAGATGTTGACACAGTTAACTGTTAGGGTTTTGAAAAAGAGGGTAAGTAGAAAGTGTTCGGTGGGAGCATTGTGCAAGAGTTGTGGCACAGTGGTGGCTGAACACAGCCTGTTACATAAACACAAGATTACATTTCAACATGCGAGAGTTATGGCCCACGGTTCGAACTAATGGAGCTCTGTGATTAGAGAAGCAGTGGAAATTAGACTGCAATAAACACTTCAATAGCGACACCGATTATGAGCTTTGCAATGCATGGAAGCGTGCACCTGATAAATAAAGAACACAGATGAAGGCATCTGTAACTTACCGCCCGATGCAAGTGATGGCGCTGATAGCAACGTCGGATAGAGTGCGCTAACGTTATCTACGCACATAGAAGGCGCTGCTGCCTCAGTGTGCGCCATTTCCCTGATGTCATCGTAATGTAACTCAGCTAGTCAGATGACATTGCTTGGGCATAAAAGTGGGAGCCTCGCTAGTTCCACGAAGGTCAGACATAGTCCCTGACAACAATGATAGAGGATATCATCGAGAGTTTGTGTTTTTACCGAATTTGACATGCGAGGCTTATTGAGAACTTTTCATCCAAGGACTCCATCACATAAGGCTTCGTAGCCATGAAGAACACTGTTAGTAGCAGGAGAAAGTAGTATAGAAGACCTAGACACTGAACTGGCAAAAATCAAAGGATGCAACGCTTTCGAATACTTGGTAGTATCAATGTCATCCAACACCAGAAGCGTAGTTTACACAAATTGTAAAATGGACCAAGGGAAAAGAGCAACAAGGCAGCTCAGTCCTGTCACTGGAAGAACTATGTAGCAACAAAGACGAAGCAAATCATCTATAAAACTATTGTCGAGGGTATTGTTACATATGATGCAGAGAGATAGGAGCTGAATAAGATACAGAGAGAGATAGGCTACACCACTGCAAATGGACTTGTCGCATTGCGAGATGGTCAGTGTGAAGAATAATACAATGAGAGAGACTATAGCAATATACAATATGTACAAGGACATGAGAGAAAAATAAGAATAGAAGACAAAGAACGAAGTGCTAAGTATGCAGACTTTAGCCCCCACCGTTAAAGCCATACATCGAAAATACAGCGACGGAAATGAAAGAATGCTTCAGGATTGGGATCAAAATCATGATGAAAGAATAACGGTAATAACCTTTGGTGACAACATTGCTGTTTGCTGTGAAAGGGAGGAGGAATTGCAGGATCTGTTGTATGGAATGAACAGACTAATGCACACAAGCTATGGATTGAGAGGAAACCAAAGAAAGGAGAAAGTAAGGTAGTAGCAAAAAAGAGATTATGGACCGACTTAACATCAAAATTAAGGACCACTACTGATCTGGAAACAAAATAGCACACTGAAAGATGGAAGTGCCTTCCGGGCAGGCCACTGTCGTGGTAATACCCGTCAGGCACTTCCCCTTTCATTTTGTTTTGATGATTATAATACAATTTCATTTGGCTTTCGTATGTCTAAATTTTCCCTGATTAATATTAATCTAATGGACTATTATGGTTAGGGTAAACCACTGACTGATCTCACAGTACTTGTACGACTTGAGTAGCGGCAATAGAATTAAATTCGGCTATAGAGACATTTTTGGACGCTGGAGGTCACGATTGCATTAGGGGCAGCATTAGAACTTTCCCCAAGCAGCAAGTGAGTTCGCAGATTCCTTTGTAGGCACCGAAACTGGCCGTGGGCCCTGCAGGGCAATGGTTTACGGGCCGCCATTCTGACGGACGGCCTTGTTCCGCCAGCGGCCGAGCAAGAGGGTGGGAACGCCGTGGCTGGATGCGAAATGACACTTCTTTAGAAACTGGCGGTGGCAGGCATCTTGGCGCCGGCCTAACCGCTTTATTAGTGAGTGGATGTGGTGTGGGAGGTCTGGTCTCCTTATCCCGTGTGTGTGTCCAGGTAAAGCGGTGTCAGGCTGGTGCCTGGCTAATGTGTTTATTACAACAGCGTACCTTGAGAGAGGGGATGACGAGCAGCGCAAGTGTGACCGCGCGGTCGAGGACACCATGTCATGGAGTTAAAAAAAAATGGTTCAAATGGCTCTGAGCACTATGGGACTTAACTTCTGAGGTCATCAGTCCCCTCGAACTTAGAACTACTTAAACCTAACTAACCTAAGGACATCACACACATCCATGCCCGAGGCAGGATTCGAGCCTGCGACCGTAGCGGTCGCGCGGTTCCCGACTGTAGCGCCTAGAACCGCTCGGCCACTCAGGCCAGCTGTCATGCAGTGTGCGGCCCCTTCCGCCGGAGGTTCGAGTCCTCCCTCGCGCATGGGTATGTGTGTGTTGTTCTTAGCATAAGTTAGTTTAAGTAGTGTGTAAGTCTAGGGACCGATGGCCTCAGCAGTTTGCTCCCTTAGGAATTCTCTCTCTCTCTCTCTCTCTCTCTCTCTCTCTCTCTCTCTCTCTCTCTCTCTCACACACACACACACACACACACACACACACACACACACACACACACGGGATGACGAATTTCTCTGGATGTCGCGTTTCTTAGATGCCGGCGTGCCTCGCTAAAACGGCGTTTTATGGACGAGACGGAGCTTGTTTTCACTAGGAAGCTCCCCTCATCTTGTGAAATGCGCAGGGGTTTGACTACAGGACCTCCAACCATTGTGTATTGTTTTTTCGGAGAACAGAATGTGTACTGCACTGCAGTGGTTGGTTGAGCTAGACCGGGTCGCCTTGCTAGAAAACATGATTGGCGCGGTAACCACTGCTGGGCCAAGATAGGTTTATTCAAGAACATTGGGGGGAACGGCTGTTTTTCGGAAGGTTTTGAGCAATGGGAGAGGCATTGACTTGCTTCTCGACCGTCACGGAGTGCAGTCGCTAGCGCTTTTCTACACTACTGGCCATTAAAATTGCTACACCAAGAAGAAATGCAGTTGATAAACGGGTATTCATTGGACAAATATATTATACTAGAACTGACATGTCATTACATTTTCACGCAATTTGGGTGCATGGATCCTGAGAAATCAGTACCCAGAACAACCACCTATGGCCGTAATAACGGCCTCGATACGGCTGGGCATTGACTCAGTGCTTGGATGGCGTGTACAGGTACAGTTGCCCATGCAGCTTCAACACGATACCACAGTTCATCAAGAGTAGTGACTGGCGTATTGTGAAGAGCCAGTTGCTCGGCCACCATTGACCACACGTTTTCAATTGGTGAGAGATCTGGAGAATGTGCAGGACAGGACAACAGTCAATGATTTTCTGTATACAGAAAGGCCCGTACAGGACCTGCAACATGCGGTCGTACATTATCCTGCTGAGATGTAGTGTTTCGCTGGGATCGAATGAAGGGTAGAGCCACGTGTCGTAACACATTTGAAATGTAACGTTCACTGTTCAAAGTGCCGTCAATGTGAACAAGAGGTGACCGAAACGTGTAACCAATGGCACCCCATACCATCACGCCGGGTGATACGCCAATATGGCGATGACGAATACGCGCTTCCAACGTGCGTTCACCGCGATGTCGCCAAACACGGATGCGACCATCATGATGCTGTAAACAGGACCTGGATTCATTCGAAAAAATGACGTTTTGCCATTCGTGCACCCAGGTTCGTCGTTGAGTACACCATCGCAGGCGCTCCTGTCTGTGATGCTAATCATTTGCATATCACAGCATCTTCTTCCTGTCGGTTAAATTTCGCGTCTTTAGCACGTCATCTTCGTGGTGTAGCAATTTTAATGGCCAGTGGTGTATTTCCACGAAGAAATGGTTCAAATGGCTCTGAGCACTATGGGACTTAACAGCTGTGGTCATCAGTCCCCTAGAACTTAGAACTACTTAAACCTAACTAACCTAAGGACATCACACACATCCATGCCCGAGGCAGGATTCGAACCTGCGACCGTAGCAGTCACGCGGTTCCGGAGACCACCGCGGCCGGCTCCACGAAGAGAGCAGTTAGTTGTAAAGATGTCCGGACACCTGGGTGAAGCTGTATATTTTCGTGGACGTGAGACAATCACCGGCAGACGCGGTATCATCTGCCACAGTACGATCCGTCACCAAACCTAGCAGCTTCGGCAGCGCTCACTCGCAGACAACAACATCTCGTCTTTCACCGGCTATATCGGTAACGTTGCGCAACTTCGGCAAGTTCAGAAGCTTATCAATCATTTTCACGGCCACCTTTCTTATAGCAGCCTTTTCGTCGCAGTAGCCATTTTCATTGTCCATTGCATGCATAATTATATTTTGATACGAGAGAGCAATCAGTGGAACAATACAGAAGAATGTGCTTTCCTAGACTGGCATCCTTCCACTCACGGTAGCCAGTCTCATCTACACACAAATTCCAGTGAGTTAGTTCAAATGGCTCTGAGCACTATGGGACTTAACTTCTGAGGTCATCAGTCCCCTAGAACTTATAACTACTTAAACCTAACTAACCTAAGGACATCACACACATCCATGCCCGAGGCCGGATTCGAACCTGCGACCGTAGCGATCTCGCGGTTCCAGACTGTAGCGCCTAGAACCGCTCGGCCATTCCATCCAGCGGTGGTTACGACATTTTGGTCCTTTGGCAGACGGAGAACTGCTACCACCATAGGCTAGCTTGCAACACGATGGACAAAGCAAAGAAGACGTAAAAAGACGACTAACATAGACAAAGAGGGGATTCCTGTCCAAAATAAGTGTCCTTAGTTTGAGGAAGAAATTTATGAGAATCTACATTTGGAGAACAGCATTGAAGGTGGTGAATCGTGGACTGAGGGAAAATCGGAACAGAAGAGAATCGAACCATTTGAGATGTGGTGCCCTAGAAGGATGCTGAAAATTAACGTGAATTGATAAGATAAGAAATGATGTGTTCTCCGCAGAACAGACAAGGAGGGGAACATGTGGAAAACACTGATAAGAAGGAGGGAAAGGATGTTTTCACATTTGTTACGACGTCAAGGTTCTATCATCCACGGTACACGAGGGAGCTGTAGACGGTAAAAACTGTAGGAGAAGGCAGAGACTGAAACATATCCAACAAATAACTGACAAGGAGAGGTCACCAATGGAGGGAATGACTTTTTGAAGCCAAATACATGGGGATACCAGGTATCACACCCTGCAACCATTCATCCCAGTGGACCCTCGCTTGCGAGTAACTGACGATAAAAATTTGGGAAATTTGCATGATGCTCAATAATGTTAAAAATGTCGAATTACATAGTCTGGTTGTGTGGTGTAATGGGTAGAGTAATACCTTCACAAAACACATGAACAAAGATTTCAAGTGGCTAAAAGAATGTCAGGAAAAAAAATGAGAGCAAATGAGGTAGTTGACGTTATGGGTAAAATGATACTTCAATTAAATGGAAATAAAAAATTACACTTAAATCAATTAAGTGAATAAAAATGATGATCCAATTGATTTCGATAAGTATTTAAAACTTTAAAAAAAAGCTACACCTGCCGTAATTCACACCCACAACATCCTGCATATGAAGCTACCATCCTATCCATAACACAGCGCAACCAAACTATTTAATGCAACTTTTCTAACGCTACTGAGTGTCACACAAAATTCCGAAATATTTTTTTCGTCAGTTACTCGCAAATGAGGGCTCACCAGGGTGTATGGCTGCAGTCGGAGATACCTGGGATCTTAATCTACATAACCGTATAGAAGGCTTCAAAAAGTCGATCTCACTGTTGGGGCCCTATCCTTGTGAGAACATTAGGTGCAAGTGCTAATCTTGGACAAACAGGTTGGCACAGGAGAAGAGTTTGTGACATGCCACATCAAACCAGCCAAAAAAAAAAGGGGGGGGGGCAGGAGTTCCAGAAATCAGAAAGACGAAGCAAGAGAAACAACACAGCTATTGAGACTCGGCCATCTGGAGAGGATGGTTGGCGATAGGTGGTCAAAAAAATGTGAAAATGGACTCCATAAGTGATAAGGAAGAGAGGGCGCCCACTAATAGGATGGAAGGACTGTTTCTATGAGGCAATGACGGCCAGAGGTCTTCAGGAGGGCCGGCCGGTGTGGCCGAGCGGTTCTAGGCGCTATAGTCTGGAACCGCGTGACCGCTACTGTCGCAGGTTCGAATCCTGCCTCGGGCATAGATGTGTGTGATGTCCTTAGGTTAGTTATGTTTAAGTAGTTCTAAGTTCTAGGGGACTTATGACCACAGCAGTTGAGTCCCATAGTGCTCAGAGACATTTTTTTCTTCAGGAGGGAGACTGGCTATGTAGAAACAGGTGGGAAATGGGAAGCGAGAAGCGGCCACAGACGTAAATAACACTGGTGACATGATGGCGGCCATGACCCCAAACTCTGCAATACGCTGGGGGGAGCCACCATAGCCCCTATATGAAACATGTAGAAGCAAGCATGCTTCTAACACGATGCTGTCCCAAATGAGAACGCCGTTACATCCGTATCAGTCGTTTTCCACGATACTGACAGGGGTTGTGAAATGCTTCACATAATCAGATAACGAAAATCATTGTACGGGTTATCCTCACGTCATCTGTGACTAGGACAGCCGTGAGCAGGCGAATCTCCCACCGTCCATTGGATCCTCTCACGGTGGGCAGTACGCCACATTCACCAAGCCACGTGATGTCTTCGGGTGACAGCAACGCACCTCGCAAGTCGCTGAGACTACGGAGCAGTTTAGCGGTGTCGACGAAGTACAGTCTGCAGGAAACGTGATCCAGAAGTTGCCGCGAAGAATGCGGCTTGTGCAGCTGCCGGACGGGTTGTATGTATTGAGGCAGTCGAGGCTAGGTAGCAACCCTGGCACTGGGCTGTAGCTCGTGACAGACTTTGGCTTTGCTACCAATGAATGTTTCCTCCCTCCTCTAGCCGTCTCCACAGCCATAAAACGACGCTCCAGGAAACGTTCAATTCTCGGTCCACCTCGCGCCGGCTGGACTGTGCTCTGGCAATGCAGTGATCCATCCGCACGCAATGTCGTCCAAACGCTTTCCTGTTAAATGTCTCCGCAGCGATCACAAATACTTGTAGCTGTGAAATCTTTATTGCAATAAGTTATCGGCACATTTCGACTGTTATGCCATTATAATGGGAACATCTTGCAATATGTTAATTCATTGCGTATAATCATTTGATACGTATTGCAGACTGTATATATCGTAAGCTGTACCAGTCCAACACCTGCAGTCAACCGTGAAATGTCACACGCGATATAATATCATCATACTGTAGACTTGTAAATGTTCCCTTACAATCAGACGGTTTGTCGGTATTGTGCTGTGAGTGGTGTTAGACACTTGCTTGGTGGATGACCACTGCTACGAAACTGACCGTTCAGGTCCCTCTGCGGCTAGAGAAAAAGGAGTGCAACTAAAAGAACGTGAAACTAATTGCAATGTATTGATAATAGCGCTAGTATTACCAAACCTATTGTTACTCAGGTCGCAGTGGCGTAAGGATCACTAGACCTAAACTATTCGCGAATGTAACCAAGTTATGTGGCCTGTGAAGTCTCTTTTGCAGTGTGTTCAACTCAGGAAATATGAAGAGCGCCAGCAAAAGCACAGAGTCCAAAAGCTTTTTCTGTGAAGCACAGTGGAACTTATGTAGAGTCTGGGTACCGATATTATGGTTGCAATTGGAATACGTGACGACACCGGAAATTGTTGTGGTCTGTATTTGAAAAAGAACTGAGGAACGAAGAGAGGAAGGAATGAGGACTAGGTTTCAATGTACCATCGGCAACGTGGTCGTTAGAGATAGAGCGGATGTTTGGTTTGGGATGCACAAATAGGATAATCGGCAGTGGCGTTCAAAGATACCATAACGACATTTTCCCGAAATGTTTTAGGGAAATCATGAAAAACCTAAATCTGGATGACATGTGACGTTCATTTGAATCTCCGAATTCCGAAATACAGGTTCATTGTCTTAGAACTGAAGAGCTAAGGACCCAATATCCTTCTCAAGCACCCTCCTGAAACTGGCACAGCGTCTTTGCGAGGAATGGTGTTATGTCCTATTGACCATCATTCTAAATTTTGTATGCGTCAGTTGCCAAGAAGATTGAGACTGCTGTGGTTGGCCAACGGGGGCTCTGACCTTCTCAGATGGGTGATAATATTAATCTGTGGAGCACGTGTGTGCAGTGGCATGATCTTCATAACCACAGAAGAGAAATAAAATCCCTTCCAAACAATCTGAAGTTCCTTGGCTGGCTAAAACTATGTGCTGGACCAGGAATCGAACCTGAAACATTGCCCTTCGGGGACAACGCCCTTAACCGACTGAGCTGTTGAAGCATCAATCACCACCGACGTTCACAGCTTCAATTCTGCGAGTACCTCTCTCAAACTTCCCAGTGCTGTGAGAGCGGCTCATGGGTCATGTCTGAGCAGGTCAGTCGGTAAGAGCGCTGGCCTGAAAGGTTAGGTTTCTGGTTCGAGTGCCGCTCTGTCACATAGTTTTACACTTTCAGAATGTTTCAAAACAGTTCTCACTTCACTAGGGAGGAAATATTCATCTTGGCTGATATTGGATTGGCATGATTTCTAAATTACTTGTGTCGTATGTATCTACAATCCCTTCAGTTGTACGAGTATAACCTAACCCAGCCTTGTGCAACTTAGCTAGTCCGCCATTTACGACATCGACAAGACGTTAGTCTCCCGACTTCCACTCCTGTTTCCTTTGGTTACCTGTTGAGGTTCGCAATGTTAGTGCCACTTCACCTCGCAATCTTTGTCCTTCAGAGCAGCAATTCTCAACCTTTGCAACTCAGCGCCCCCCCCCCCCCCCCTCCCAGTCGGAAAGCTGGCCAGTGCCCCATGCCATCTCATCACTACCCGTTACCGACACGTCAAGTCTTCTTATTTTAAGTGCACGAAAAGTGTTCCATGTATACAATCCCTGCTACGTGCAAAATATTGTCATTATCAAGGATGGTAAAATGGCAAATTGTAAGGTGGTCATGTCATTTGGTATTTGTGTGTCATCGATGCGTACATCAGAGAGAGAGAGTAAGTTACGTGATTGTTAAACAATCTTTGGTCTTGTCAAGGCATAGTCTTTATCTCTGTACAGTCGGATACATTCTGAGCTGAAGTGTGGTAGGTGGTGGACGTATTCAGTAGTGCTGTGTTGATTTGTGATACTATCTGTAACATGAAAACAAAGGACAGCAAGGATGAGTACGATGTGTATATTGAAAGGTGCAAGAAATGTAAATTTTGGATAATGTTATTGTTTTGAAAAGTAGAAGTTTGAAGTAAGACTACAGCGCTGCGCAGCTAGGAATGGCTACTGTCAGCTAGTTAACTTGCTCAGAGCTGAGAGAAAGACCACCCCACTTCCCTGTGTCGTGGATTAACATATTAACTGATTAAGCTGCTTGGCTACCATAGAAATTCTCTGTTGTCATTGTACCTTCTGTAAATCATTGTTCACTTTGTTAAGCATGCTATTTTTCAGACCTACGCTATGTTTGAAGATCACACGAAATACTACTCTGTCTTTATGAATATTTAGTTCATTCTAAAATCATTTGTCTTGGAATATCGTTACATAGGAATAGTTACTCTCCCCATCCCACTGTTTATCATTATGCATTACCACATACAACAGTTTGAATATGTATTTAGAAACAGATATCCAGCATAGCCGCTGCCTGCTTGCTGTTTGCTGTTGTGCTTTCGAGAAATCTGCAATAATTTTCTCAAGACGCGAGGTAAGAGGAAATTTGGATTAAAGCCAGATAATTGTTTTACCTCAGTTGTGAATTTAACATAAAGTCAAATTATATTCTGATTATAGTTCATTTCAGAATAGGTTCTGTTTGGTCAAAGGTTATCACACGAGTTTAAGTTGGATAACAGTTCTTGGGGACATAGTTTTCATAATACATAGACTTTTATCGAGTGTAAGGTAAATTTGGGCTACATTTCAGACAGAAACAAATATAGTGGGGAGGTGGCAAAAATTTTTATACGTAAAAAATAGTTTTATGGGGACCACACCGTGATTCAGGTCGAAAAAAATCGATTTTCGGTTTTCATCATATTCGATAGATTAAGGTTTTATTTAAGTACTCTGAAAAGGATTTTGCTGAAAAAAAATTTTTTTCCAGCATTTAAAGAGCATTTTTCTACCACGTGTGTTTATATGCCACGCCCACTTTTCTGTCACCCACTTTTCTGCATATATTTTAGATCTTTATGTCCCCTACATTGCACGTTAGGGATTTTTTTACTCCGAGTGTGTTGGCTATCCTTGGAATACAACGGTCGGTATTCTTTTGTTTCTGCTGTTTGTAAACAACACGCGGTTAGTTTTGTTTAAGTGTGATTGCGAGTATACTATGGGCAGGCAATTAGGAGAAATAAAGAAAACCTGGAGGCAATCAAGAGAGATGTTTGGGCCATATTCTTGCATAAGTCCTCTACTGATGATAAGCCATGTCATGGATTGTGTCCATCAGGAGAAAATTCGTGGTGCAAATACAATAGGGCTCAGGCAACTGAAGTATGTTATTCCTGCTGCTGTTATTACAGCAATTAAACCTATTTTAGAGACTTGGCTCATCCTGACCTTCTAAGGAATTGAGCAGACACAGAACCCAAATGAATGTTTCAACAGCATAATTTCGAATCGCCTTCCTAAAACTGTATTTGTAGGCATGCATACAATGAAACTAGGAGTTCATGATGCTGTTATTGCATTCAGTTGTGGTCATATTCGAAAGTGTTGGGTACTGAAAAAGTTGGGAATTGATTCTGGTGAATTTCCCGCAAATTAAAATTTTCAGTACATATGTCCCATTATTTCAGAAACTATCATAAATAAATGAATGAAATTTTCAGAGACTCTGCATAACATAAAAAGCCACCTCTGGTAGTACGTTCATTAATATTCCCCCATTAGGAAGTTTACAAAAAAATATTTTCTGCGTAAAAACTTAATTTTTTTTTAATAAATTTAAGGAAGTATTTCTTAAAAACTATAAGATGGATAAAGTAGATTTTAGTACAGTTGACTCTATTAGCATCATGTAACATATAGTAAAAATATTAAGGTCCTGCATCAAATAGTTTTTTTCAGAAATGGGTCAAATACTTGCCTAAATTAACATGTGTTGGATAGGCAGGGTGCGTCTCATTTAGACATATTTAATTTACTTTAATCCACTAAACATACACTCATATAATTAGATAATTTTAGCATATCATCATTACTTGTGAAGTAATCCAAGAAGTATTTCAACCAACTGAATAATTAAAAACAGGTAAATTGTGAATACAACAATAATTAAGTTCTGATGAGGAAGATATTTTCGAAAAAAACGAATAATTCAAATTTACATACATATCTGATGAAAATGTAGAACGTAAAAAGAGAATATAAGGTACACATTTATCTTGTAATGGTAAGAGAAGTAACATAAAATGCGAGAACAATGCCATTTGAATAAATTGTAATAATAATAATAATAATAATAATAATAATAATGAATGCACTGATGACGTCACTGGCTGGAAGCCACACATTGTCGCCGTGCTCCACCGAATGTAGGCACAAAGTACGCGAAGGTTCAGCAGTCTCTGTACTAACGATTCCCTGATGCTAACTGTGTGATCTTTGCAGAGTGCGTTTGGAGATTTCCATTGCAGCTTTGACTGAGGTTTTGTCTCGTCCAAATCATGCACGTGTACTGACTCCGAGACAGTGTGCTTACTAACATTATAGAGGCCTGTAGCAGTTAAATTATTAACTCTAATAAAACTGTATTTTATAATATTTTTGTGTTTACGTAAACGTAAGTTTGACCGTAACCGTGGTATATGCGATCAAGAAGTCTCCAGTCCCTCCACCCGTCATTGGTACTAGATGAATCCCGATTGTGCCAGTACTTCGTTATTCAGATAGCTCCTCCTTTGCCTACATAAGATGAATAGACCCCGTTCCAGACTTCGTTACCTCAGAAAATTTCTGAGGAGGAACCGGGAATCATACCCGGGTCCTTCTGCACCTACGTCAACGACGATAACCATTCGGCTATGAGGGCTGTCGTTTTCGTGTTGACATATTCGTATTCCGCTGGTCTCACTTTTACACTAAAAATGAAATGATCGTGTGGTATTGTAGGTCAGGAGGCCCCATGCGTGGAAGTTCGGCCGCCGTATTGCAAGCCCTTTTTAGTTGACGCCACTTTTTTTTTTTTAATCTCATTTTGTTTGTTTTCGTTCGTTGTATCTGCTCGGGGCGGACGTCGGAAGACACCCGATTCAGTTCGTGGTTGATCCATTAACTCACTTTTTTTAATACAGAGGGCAGCTAACCCACTGACCGAACACGCTGAGTTACCGTGCCGGCTCACTTCGGCGACTTGCGAGTCTATGACGATGAAAGACACACAACACCCAGTCATCACGAGGTAGAGAAAATCCCTGACCCCGCCGGGAATCGAACCCGGGACCCCGTGAGCGGGAAGCGAGAACGCTACCGCAAGACCACCCGCTTATACACTAATGGCAAGGGACTGAGTTTGGGCGATGGCTTCAGGGTAGCGTCTTTGACTAGCAATATATACGTTCCAGATCCTGGGCTCGATACCAATAAATTTTTAATAAAAATCATCAGTTAGAGTTCTGATATAAGGAAGCACCCTAGTTGTGCGAACAGCCTCGTCAAAGAGGGAAGAGGAGCGGACAGACAGTGTTGCCACTGTGAGTTTGCGGTACTGCCCTGAAAAGCGAAAGAATGAGCAATGACCAACGGCATGAGGATGCGGAAAGCAATGGAGAACACTGCATGAGACACATAATGTATACCCACAGCACCTAAGTCCTGTAACTGAAAATGAGTCATGAAAATCTCTCCATTAAAAAAAGATTTCAGATTAGTCCCCCATTCGGATCTGCGGGAGGGGATTGCCAAGGAGGAGGTAAGCATGGGAAAAAATGTTCATTAGCCAGTTAAAGGGTTGCATTCTACGAATCTGAGCACGGAATGCCAGAAGTTTGAACATGATTGGAAAGCTAGAAAATCTTAAAAGGGAAATACTACGGCTCAACGTGCGCTGAGATGCCAAAAGTCATGGGATACTCCCTAAAATCGTGTCCGACCTCCTTTTGCCCGGTGTAGCACAACAGATCGACGAGACATGGATTAAATGGTTCAAATTGCTCTGAGCACTATGGGACTTAACTGCTGTGGTCATCAGTCCCCTAGAACTTAGAACTACTTAAACCTAACTGACCTAAGGACATCACACACATCCATGCCCGAGGTAGGATTCGAACCTGAGAGAGACATGGATTAAACAAGTCATTGAAGTCCCCTACAGAAGTACTGAGGCATGCTGCATTTATATCCGCCCATAATTGCGAAAATGTTGTCGGTGCAGGATTTTGTGCATGAACTGACCTCTCGATTATGTCCTATAAATGTTAGGTGGGATTCATGTCGGGCGATCTCTGTGACCAAAGCATTCGCTCGAACTGTCCTGAAAGTTCTGACTGGCACACTGTAACCCATAAAAAATTTCATTATTGTTTGGAAATATGAATCCGTGAATGGCTGGAAATGGTCTCCATGTAGCAGAACATAACCATTTCGAGTCAATGATCGGTTCATTTGGACCAGAGGACGAAGTACATTCCACGTAAGCACAGCCCCCACCACCATGAAACTACCAACAGCTTTCACAGTGCCTTGTTTACAAGTTGGGTCTACAGCTTCGTGTTGTCTGTGTCACACTTGAACTCTACCATCAGCTCTTACCAACTCAAATCGGGACTCATCTGAGTAGGTCACCGTTTTCCAGTCGTCTAGGGTCCAGCCGATATGGTCACAAGTAAAGAGGTGGTGGTGGGGGGGGGGGGGGAGGGGAGGGGGGGGCGCTACAGGCGATGTCGTGTTGTAAGCAAAGGCACTAGCGTGGGTCGTCTACTGCCATACCCTATTAACACCATTTCGCCGCACTGTCCAAAAGGATACGTTCGTCATACGCCCCAGATTGATTTCTGCGGTTATCTTATGCAGTGATGCTTGTCTGTTAGCACTGACAGCTCCACACAAAACCCACTGCTCTCGGTCGTAAAGTGAAGGCCGCCGGCCACAGGGTTGTCCGTTGTGAGAGGTAATGCTTGAAAGTTGGTATTCTCGGAACACTTTTGACACTGTGGAACACGCAAAGTTGAGTTCCCTAACGATTTTCCAAATGAAATGTCCCATGTCTCTCGCTGCAACTACCATTCCGCGTTCTAAGACCGTTAATTCCCGTCCTGCGGCCACAGTCACCCTCTGCCAGGCACTTAAATGTGATTTGCAGAATTTCCATGTAGATGTAGATGTAGAAACCTTTTCGCATGACTCACTTGAGTATAAATGATAGCTCTGTCTATACTGCCCGTTTTGTACCTTGTGTTCGCGATACTACTGACATCTGTACATCTGCATATCGCTATTCCATGACTTTGTTACCTCATTGTAGTCCTTCAATCGGATCTCTAGGAAGAACTGGCAAGGAGAAGGCGACCATGAGAAAAAGGCTGACTAGTGAATGAAAGGGTTACATGACACAAAGCTGTACATCGGAAGTTAGACGTCAGAAGAAGGTAAGGAAGCTATAAAACCCGAAAATGGAAAAGCGAAGACTCAGTCTTGGTATATTGAGCTCATCGAAGTGAAATGCAAAGAAGGATTTCTGGTCCGAAGAATAGAGGGTAATATCAACAACAGCAGAAAATGATATAATGGGAGTAGGATTCGTCATGAATTACAAGGTAGGACAGAGAGTGAGTTAATGTGAACAGTTCAGTGATATCCACAGTAAACCAACACCAACATCAAATACACTGATGCCCAAAATCAAAGCAACAAATTGTGTCTGATTCACGATATAATCGTATAAACTGTCAACAGATGTCGCTACGATAGTGTTCTGCACGGAAATGGCATTCCGATCAACGGAGAACCTGCCAACAATTACGTCAGGGCATCTATCAAGCGGGGTAGTGTTTGCATGGCAGTCCCACAACCACAAGCGCTGTGTACGCAATCACAGACGGTGCAGTATAGCACAGGGACGCCTACTTACTCTCTTCTGTGGAGGACATGGGAATAACGGAAGCAGGAATGTCGCAAATTGACGTGGCCCCATGGCTTAATGTGAGTTGTTCTGTTGTTTCTCGGATGGGGCGACAGTTTATAGAGACCGAAACTGTATCCCAGACCGTGTGTGACATCAGAAAGAGTGGACCGTTATTTGGCTGAAGTGCACGACCGCACCGTCTTTGTACTGTGCTGCACTTTGACCTCGCAGCATCCCCAGACGTGTTGTATCGAGACAAACGGTGTACAGAAGGCTTCAGTAGAGTGGGCTTTAATATTGGAGACCTGCTGTCTGTTTACCTCTGGCGTGTCTCCACAGAAGGGAACGTCTAGAGTAGAGCCGTCAACATGCCACTTGGACGGTCGAGGTATGGGCGAATGTCAGGATTTGGTCTGGAGACTGATTCTCGATGGATTCGCATCAGGAGGGCACATGGGACACTATTTCGGGATCCAAACACTGTGGAAACAGGCCGATATCCAGGAGGATCGCTAATGGTATGGGTAGGGATTATGTTTACTACTCAAACACCTCTTCATGAAATTGTACAGGTAAATCAGCAAGATTTAACTGCTGTCAGGTGCTGTGAGGAGATCTTGGGATCTCATGTGCAGTTGTTGGGAGGTGCTGTGGGCCCATATTTCATATTGACGACGATAATGCTCGACTCAGTACAGCAAGAGTGGTTGATAAATATAGGTAAATGTTCTGTGACTAGGGCCTCCCGACAGGTAGACTGTTCGCTGGGTGCAAGTCTTTCGATTTGATGCCGCTTCAGCGACTTGCGCGTCATGGGGATGAAATGATGATGATTAGGACAACACAACACCCAGTCCCTGAGCGGAGAAAATCTCCAGCCCAGCCTGGAACTGAACCCGGGCCCTTAGGATTGACAGTCTGTCGCGCTGACCACTCAGCTGCTGGGGGCGGACAGATTGGTTGATGTTTTCTTGGAAATGGAATATATTGCACGCATGGCGTGGCCTGCTCCCTCTTCCGATTTGAATCCCGTAGAGCATGTCTGGGACGCATTAGGTAGACGGACTGCATCACGTCAGCATCCGCCAGCACTCTCCAAGATTTGTGAGTAGCTCTGCAGGAAGAATGGGGGTTTTGCCCCAACTTGAGATTCATGACATCATTCACAGCATGTCTCGTCGTTGCCAGGCATGTATTGGCAAGAGGTGGTCAGACCCCATACTGAGCACATTAATCAGTTGTCAGAATGTGTGTACAAACCTTTTAAGTTGAAAAAAAAGGAATAAGATTTTTGTCTATTGTTATTTGTGTTGCATTTGATTACGTTCTGTATTCTTTACATTGTTTCTGTCCGCCTCTGTAGCGCAGTGGTGGCGTTACTGCCTACCACGCAAGGGGGCCCGGGTTCGATTCCCAGCAGGGGACAGGGTGTTGTGTGTCCTTCATCGTCATTGATACGCAAATCGCCGCAGTGGCGTCAACTAAGACTTGCGATACGGCGGCCGAACCCCGAAGGGGATATCCTGGCCAATAAATGCCATACGATCATTTTATTTTTACATTGTTTCTACTTTACTGCCATATTTTTACACTGTTTCATGGCAAAATAAACGAAACCTTGCAAAATCTCCGTTTGTTGCTTTAATTTCGGATACCAGTGTAGTTCAGTTACACATGCCGACGTCAAAAGCAGTAGCTACAGCGACAGACAAAGTATATCAGGTTGAAAGCAGTATGGGACTTAACATCTGAGGTCGTCAGTCTCATAGACTTAGAACTACCGGGTGATCAAAAAGTCAGTATAAATTTGAAAACATAGTAAACCACGGAATAATGTAGATATAGAGGTAAAATTTGACACACATGCTTGGAATGACATAGGGTTTTATTAGAACCAAAAATAAAACAAAGTATTGCTAGACGCGTGAAAGATCTCTTGCGCGCGTCGTTTGGTGATGATCGTGTGCTCAGCCGCCACTTTCGTCATGCTTGGCCTCCCAGGTCTCCCAGTCCGTGCGATTATTGGCTTTGGGGTTACCTGGAGTCGCAAGTGTATCGTGATCGACCGACATCTCTAGGGATGCTGAAAGACAACATCCGACGCCAATGCCTCGCCATAACTCCGGACATGCTTTACAGTGCTGTGTCCGTTATAATTATCCGGGCTGTTATGCCGTGGTCGGTTGATAAATTCTGTGTCAATTCCCAACGTTTCGTCTCCGACTGCAGGAGACATCTTCAAGGGGGTCGGGAGCTCGATGGAAGGTCCAACACACCCACTGGCTCGCTACTACAGTCATTATCGAGCCAGTGGGTGTGTTGGACCTTCCATCGAGCTACGGACCCCCTTGAAGATGTCTCCTGCAGTCGGAGACGAAACGTTGGGAATTGACACAGAATTTATCAACCGACCACGGCATAACAGCCCGGATAATTATAACGGACATGATATTTCCGGCCGTGAAAGTCTACATTTTACATTGCTGTTCACAACATTATTCCTCGACTACAGTTATTGTTGAGGAATGACGGTGGACATATTGAGCATTTCCTGAAAAGAACATCATCTTTGCTTTGTCTTACTTTGTTATGCTAATTATTGCTATTCTGATCAGATGAAGCGCCATCTGTCGGACATTTTTTGAACGTTTGTATTTTCTTGGTTCTAATAAAACCCCATGTCATTCCAAGCATGTGTGTCAATTTGTACCTGTCTATCTACATTATTCCGTGATTTATTCAGTTTTCAAATTTATACTGACTTTTTGATCACCCGATACTTAAACCTAACTAACCTAAGAACATCAGACACATCCATGCCCGAGACAGGATTCGAACCTGCGACCGTAGCAGCAGCGCGGTTCTGGACTGAAGCGCCTAGAACAGCTCGACCACAGCGGCTGGCAGTATATCAGGAACCCCACCTCACAACGTTCCCTTTTCATTGCAGCGACCTATCCCCCTCACCCCCCCCCCCCCCCTCTCCCTGCTGGCACATCGAGAAAAACGCCTGGAACGATAACAACTACTGAAGTGTGGAGCAAACGGCCCATGAATTCACGAGAAAAGCCTTCTGAATGCCCTTTGTGTGAAAAAAACGTCGTATAGAGCGGTGCGCCGTTGTGCGCATGAACATTCCAGCAGAGGCACTGACCAGGGTGAACTTGTCACGGGGGTAATCGATTGTGCCCACCAGCTGTGCGGTGTCCTGCGCCCCCGGCGAGGAGGTGGACTCGCCCGGCGGCGGCGGAGGCGGATGTGGGCGGCGGCCGCCCCGTAACGATTTTCTGGAGCGGCCGCGGGGGCGGAGGCGGCGCTGGCGTAGCCGCTGGAAGGCGGAGGCGGCGGCCGCTGCTCCCTCACTGGTCTGCTGGACTCCGAGCGGCGCGCACTGCCCATACCACTGCTACCACTGTCGCTGCTACCCGCTGTGAGCGCACGGCTATGAACAGGTAGGCGACGCTCAGCGCAGAGCCGCGCCACGCAGCGCCACCACCGGAAAACCCGTCACATTTTTAAAGAGCCGCCACTGTGCTCATATAACAAAAACGCTGTAATGATATAAATTACACAATTTCGATCATCTTGAGCTCCACAGCTGATCTTGTTTATATTGATGAGAAACCATCACAGCTGAAGTGAAATACACTTATCTTGTCATGACAGGTTTGGCGTACACAGCATGCCATGTTGCTTGCACTGACTGCTCGGCTTGGTTATTCCGGGCGGTCGACGGAGTTTTTATGTGACAGTCATGCTTTAGAGTTTCCCTTTAATGTTACGTAAGATGATTGACTTCTTGATCATGATACTGGCAAAACTCTGTGATGATTTCTTATCAAGATCGTTCGCAACGTAAGTTGGCGATGTTCTTTTCAATGAAATCGGTCGTGACTTAATAAACGTGTATCAACACAGCTGTGGTGGTTGTTTCACTAACATCGGGAAAAGTAACGTATTTCTCACACTGCTTGAAACTTTTAACTTGAGCTGGGTGAATATTCGAACGCGTGTGTGAGGAAATTAATTAGCAACTGGGTTTTTTCGTTGATTTTCGATCAGCATGTGGAATTAACAAAGTCTTAACACTCGAATGTTCCAGATCACCCACTTTCTATTGGTACTGTCATTATAAAATTTTACGACACTCTGTTCCTTGACGAGGTAACATATTCTCAGACCTCCTGTTGTATAACAATAAAAGACTTTGTTGCGTAAAGCGTGTAAAGGAAAAATGAAAGAGAGATAGAGAGAGAGAGAGAGAGAGAGAGAGAGAGAGAGGAAGCAAGAGAGAGAGAGAGAAAGCAGAAGAAGAAGAGGGAAAGCTTTCTGGTACAGCTACATGTAAAACTTTGAAGCGAGATGGTAAATCATATTATTAAGATGAAATAATCCAATAATCAATTCCATACTTCATATTGTTTCATAAAATATTGCAAAGCTCTACTTTCATCCTTAGTTTATCATTATTTTATTTTATTAGGAATAAAAACGAGAGGTGCACACCGCAATATTGTACTTAACACACACTACGCAACAGGCACTCACAACAATAATTATCTGTAGTTCTGCTAGAGACTTGGAATAGGATACATGTGTGCGAACGGAGTAGGAAATTAAAGGAGGGGAAATTGCAGCCTTTCCTACTTTTTTGGTCTTCAGCATAGGATTTAAAGCGGACTTGATTTTTCTTTGACAGAAAGCTTTCGCGATAATGATATTACAATGTCATACCAAGGCCGTAGGAAGCTTTTTTTTCTTCGAAGCGACTGCTTACTCTCTGTAAACACCGGTCTCATTCTAACCTTAAATTTTTCTATCGAATGACAACAGAAATGTACCCCTACTGAAAGATTGCAGTTCGCTCCTCTCGTATGTACTACGACACCTTTCAGATCTAGCTGTGAGACGCGTGAGAAGTTAAATGAAGGCTTTATTATCATTCACAATAACGTAGTCAAACAGCACAAGACATGCTTAATTCATTGTTGTGAAATTTATATGTGTCCAGCGTAGAATACAATACCTGCGAAACAATGCTTTGACAACCATGAACAAGTGCGACAGTGATTGTCAATTGACTGTCGCACCAAGAAGTTGAAGTTTGGTTGGCAGTTAGTTGGAGACGAATATGCAGTTGTTCATAACAAATGAACGATTATCTCAAAAAATAGTGTGGTACACTGCATCACACAGTGTCGGAACTCGATAAAACTTGATCAATAAAAGCTTATTATTATAATACGGTGTGATCTGCACTTGTATGTGCATTGTTTTGCAGCTGAAATCATACAGCGAATATAACAGAGATTAAAACCTTACAGCTCGCAACAGGTGATGAAGGTTGCTCCTGATGGAGGACACTCCTTCGAATAACCTCGAAGGTAAATAGTATTTTCATATGTTTCAGCTACTGCAATATGGCAGCATCGGTTTCTATGGTCATGAGAACTTTTAGAAATTGTAAATTTTTATTATAAAATCAATTTCCTATGATGTTTTGATGTTAATGGATGAATTCGTCATTCGTAAGGAACAAAATATCCCGAAAAAGTATTGAGAAATACAAAATTTTCAATGTATTTTCGCCTGCTAATCTGCGTTATACCCAAAACTCAAATTTCCTTGAAAAGCAGACTGTTGCAGCTGTGCTTCAAAGAATGTAATTTTCAGTTTCTGCGCTACGTTGAAAACTAGTGAGATCATCGAGAAACGATGGTAAGTACTAAAAAATAATGCCGAATAAAACTATTCCTGGCAGGTTCAAACATTGTGGCGGACAGGGACACCATCCCAGGGATCCAGCGTATAGTTTTAATCTACAGGTAAGTTGCAAAACAGCGCTGCAGAGGGAAGAGATTCATTCTGGAACACTGAATATGATCAATAACTGATCGCAGATTTCTGCAACGATTTGAGCACAAGAAATCTGAATTTGTATAGCTTTGAAAGTCTCTCCGACAACCATCGAAAATAAGCGACGGTTGCCTGATTTTTGAACTGATATTTTTGAAATTTATTGTTGTAAACAATCAGAATCAGTAAAATCGCATGAGACAAAATTCTTTCCTTTACTTTCAGAAGTACTACTTAAAACGCACATAACATTAGAGTCTACAGGGTGAATCAAAATTCGCGCAGACATTCGCCGCAGCGCAATGCCTTGCACTCTAACAATACAAGAAAAGTCTAACTAAATATTGTCTTGTTCATATTTTCGGTAGAAATTCGACATCAAACAAAGTGAATTTGGCAACAATATAATTCCATGTATGACAGATATCTTCATTCAGCACCGTTCATCCGTTTTTCACATTTAGTGTAGTTGGTAGAATTTTGCATTAGGATACGCGAGTTGGAGAGTTCGATTCGGGGTTTAGGTTTTTTTGATTTCTTAATTTTGATCTGTCCATTTATGCTGCCGAATACAGTGTTTCTTAAACGATACGCATCCTACAACTACAATTTCCTTTAAGGCTGAAAAAAAATGGTTCTAATGGCTCTGAGCACTATGGGACTTAACTTCTGAGGTCATCAGGCCCATAGAACTTAGGGCTACTTAAACCTAACTAACCTAAGGACATCACACACATCCATGCCCGAGGCAGGATTCGAACCTGTGACCGTAGCGGTCGCGCGGTTCCAGACTGTAGCGCCTAGAACCGCTCGGCCACCCCGGCCGGCTTTAACGTTGAACACAACAATTATTGATCAGTCATGTCAGAGCTATTTATGAAGAGTAATAATCAATTGAAGCCAATTACATGTCATAGGACAGAAATAACTACAAAACTTGTCAATGTGGAGATGTTAAACATAGATACGAGACTTATACCAAATCTTTTTAGCAGAAATTCGAAAAAATGATTTATAATATAACTGTTACAACTTTTCGAAATACTCTTCATGTGCGCTTGTACATTTTTCATTCCTTTGAAACTACTTCAAAAATGTCTTCAATCCAAAATTAGAGCACTATTGTTTGCTACGATAGCCTCTTCATAGCATGAAAACCCTGCCCAGGAATTTTTTCCTTCGTCAGTGAGAACAGGTGGAAGTCACACGGAGCCACGCCAGGTGAATAGGGTGAGTACGGTAACACTCGCACTTTTTCCTTCTACAGCAAGTTCATTGTTCTGGCAGACGAGGCTGCTGAGGTATCGTCGCCCAAGCAGAAGGTGCCCGCACTTAGAGTTTGCTGTTATCTCCATGTGGCAATGAATTTCAAAAAAATGGCTCTGAGCACTATGGGACATAAATTCTGAGGTCATCAGTCCCCTAGAACTTAGAACTACTTAAACTTAACTAACCTAAGGACATCACACACATCCATGCCCGAGGCAGGATTCGAAACTGCGACCGTAGCAGCAGCGCGGTTGCGGACTGAAGCGCCTAGAACCGTTCAGCCACAACGGCCGGCTGTGTACACTGTCACAAGAGTTAAATTATCCATCTTGATGAAGAAAGTGGCCACCATCTTCTTTCCAAAACTATTATTTCTCTGAACTTTCGTGGGTGGTTACTCACCTGGAAAGCGCGATACTGAAGACTGCCTCTTCTTTTCGGGGTTATAATTGTACACTCATCTTTCGTCAATTGTGACGATGTTGTATGTGTGTTTGGACCGCCCTTTTGCTGAAGCTTCCAAGCACAAAATGACACCTATCCATTCTTGCGTGTTCTTGGGCTTCTGTCAGGGTATGCGGCACCCAACGGGAACGTCTCTTGGCTAAGCCTAAATTATCATGAATGATGGTCTGTGACGCAACTAATCCAATATTTTCTTCAATGCCCAAAACACCAGATGAGGATCATCTTCGATCTCTTTCCTCACAGTAACAATGTTTTCTTGGGCCACTGCCGTTGCTGAGTGACCGGGACGGGGTACATCTTCAAGAGACCCACAACCCCTTAAAAATTCACGAAACCAGTTTCCAACAGTGACGCTAGAAGGCGCAGGCTCATCAAAAACACGTACCAGAGAAGAGTGACGTTCTTCTGTATTTAACATCTTTTTGCAGTCATTACATGAAAACCTCGGCGTGACAGATTCAAGTCGCACTGCCTGCGTCTGCACACATTGTTCGCAGCATGATTTGAAAGCCAATAATGGAGGAACCGCCACGCGCACCCTCCAAGGTCGAGGAACAACGCTCTTTCGAAATTAAATATTTCCATGTTCGTAAAACGTGTTGCTAGTCCTGTTGGTGACATAATATCCTAAGGAAATGCAATAGACATGAAAAAGATAAGCATGACAGTTGGTAGTAATCGACTGAACTAACGGCAGCAAGAAATAGTGGAAACTGGTTTCAAATAGTAGTGCAAGACAATACACTTAGACAATGTAATTTGCGTGGTGCAGGAGAAGTACCTAGAATAAAACAAGCAGGGATAGACTAAGGAGGAGAGGCCTGCAATCGGCAATTTTATAAGCATGACAGTTGGTAGTAATCGACTGAACTAACGGCAGCAAGAAATAGTGGAAACTGGTTTCAAATAGTAGTGCAAGACAATACACTTAGACAATGTAATTTGCGTGGTGCAGGAGAAGTACCTAGAATAAAACAAGCAGGGGTAGACTAAGGAGGAGAGGCCGCAATCGGCAATTTTTTTCCTTTGTGGGAAGTGGTGTAAGTGAAGAAAAAGGAAGATTGCTGACAATGGGCCGGAAATCACGTAGGATATAGTGCGTGGAAAACAAATGAGAAATATTTGAAGGCAAAATACGTCTTTGAGAGCGCAGTAATAAGAAAAACTATGTGATAGCATTAAATAATTGCACATGTTTTGTGTAAGATACGCTGTAATTGATGGACGAAGAATAAGAAGTTAGGTACCATATCATGCAGTCTACAAAATAAAAAAAAATAAAAAAAATAGATCTGCACCTGGAATCGAACACGAGTATTCTAACGCAAAACCCCACCCAATGTAGTCACTAGGCAACGGAGTACTGAATGAGGCTATATGTGTATGAGGTTACAGTCCTGGCGAATTGTCTTTCTTCCACATTAATTTTCTACCGAAATATAAACGGGACCAAATTCTGTTACAGGTTGTGCAATGTTGCTATGCAAGGAATCGCAGTGTGGCAGCCAAGTACATGTATTTTTGTTCATCCTGTGTATTAGTTTTCATTTACGGTGATTATTAAAATACAGTGAGCTTTAATTAAATATTACGGAAATTTAGTCTTTAGCACACAATAGTTGAGAATTGTACATGTGAGGGCGTTAGGTTATGAAATCCTTTTGTTCTATGAATTTATATAACTAGGAAACGTACATGGCTGTTTTAGACTACTTGTGTCGTGCTGTACGACACGCAGGTGCAAACTGTATCCTCAGACGATGAGCGAGTCCTCTCGTGGAGGCGGTATATCACTGTACCCGGTCCGGGTCTCTCTTCTTCCGCTTGCTTCACGTCTCAAGGCATCCCCTTGAGGCTCAGGTGCCAACTTGTTGCTTCGCCTGCATCGTCTGTGAAGCCGTCAAGAACCTGGGGGCTGAGTAAGAAGGCACGGCGCTTAACACACGGGACCCGCAGGCGGGAGCAAGAGCATTGGAACATCCTCACAGCTTTTTCACGATTTTTCTAAACCAGCCCAGGGAATTCTAGAGCATTTCCTTCAACAGGCACACGCCCAATCTGTTCACGCTCCTCACCCAACTGAGCTGCCGTGCCGCCTCTAATTACACTATCTAATAAAAATTTTCTGGACGCATATTGGTTGACATTACGATGAAGTGACACAAGTCGCGGGAGACCTCCTAATATCGTGTCGGACGCTCTTTTACAAGGCGTGGTGCAGCAACTCGACGTGGCATGGACTCAACAAGTCGTTGGAAGTCCCCTGCGGAAGTATCGATCCATGTTGCCTCTGTAGACGTCCGTAATTGCGAGAGTGTTGCCGACGTAGGATTTTGAGCACGAATTGACCTTTCGATTACGTCCCATAAATATTCGATGGGACTATTGTTGGGCTATCTGAGTGGCCAAATCATTCGCTCGAATAGTCTAGGATGTGCTTCAAACCAGGCGCATTGTCGTCCATAAAAATTCCATCGTTGTCTGGGAACATGAAGCCCATGAATGGCTGCATATGGTCTCCAAGTAGCCAAAATAACCATTACCAGTCAATGATCGGTTTAGATGGACCAGAGGACCAAGTCCATTGCATGTAAACACAGCCCACATCATTGTACAGCCACTACCAACTTGCACTGCGTCTTGTTGACAACTTGGGTCCATTGCTTCGTAGGGTCTGCGCCACACCGAAACCCTACCATCAGCTCTTACCAGCTAAAATCGGGACTTTTCCCAATCGTCTAGAGTCCAACTGATACGGCCACGAACCCAGCAAGGGCGCTGGAGGCGACGTCGTGCCATTAGCACTGCTGCCATAGCGACTCAACGCCAAATTCCGCTGCACGGATACGTTCGTCGTACGTCCCCATTGATTTCCGCGGTTATTTCACGCAGTGTTGCGTGTCTGTTAGCACTGACAACTATATGATGACGCCGCTTCTCTCGGTCGTTAAGCGAAGGCCATCGGCAATTGCTTTGTCTGTGGTGAGAGGCAACGCCTGAAATATGGTGCTCTCAGCACACTCTTGACACTGTGGATCTCTGAATACTGAATTCTCTAACGAGCTCCGAAACGTAATGTCAGATGCATCTAGCTCCAACTACTATTCCACGTTCAACGTCTGTTAATTCCCGTGGTACGGCCATAATCAAGCCGGAAACCTTTTCGCATGAACCACCTGAGCATGGATGACTGCTCCACCAATGCACTGCCCTTTTTCTACCTTGTGTACGCGATACTACCCCCATCTGCATTTGTGGAAAAAAAAAACGAAATGAGCTTTTGGCGTCATTGGCCGGGAGGCCCCTAGGGGCAGGTCCGGCCGCCTTGGTGCAGGTCTCATTGCATTCGACGCCACATTGGGCGACCTGCGCGCCGGATGGGGACGGAATGATGATTAAGACAACACAACACCCACTCCCTGAGCGGAGAAAATCTCCGACCCAGCCGCGAATCGAAATCGGGCCCGTAGGCTGGCAATCCGTCACGCTGACCACTCAGCTAACGGGGCGGAGTGAATATGTGCATATCGTTATCCCATGAATTTTGTCACCCCAATATAATACGAGTGTGGGTTGTGTCAGTCCTTCGCTTTTATAAAGACTTTTTCTTTACTGAGGGTACTTTCAATGAAGTTTCTAAATGTTTTCGGGATGGCAGCTCATTACTGCTCAGGAACCGAAACTAGAGAAGGTAGTGATGTTGGACGTGAAGTCGACATTCTGACTCACCTCAAAGATGATGGATTGGGTTCAGAACGGGTGCTGGGCAGGCCAATCCATTTCATCTCCCAACTGTTCCTTTACTGTTCGCAATAGATAATCTACATCTACATCTACATGGTTACTCTGCAATTCACACTTAAGTGCCTGGCAGAGGGTTCATCAAACCATTTTCATACTACTTTTCTACCATTCCATTCTCGAATGGCGCGTGGGAAAAAGGGACAGCTAAATCTTTCCGTTCGAGCTCTGATTTCTCTTATTTTATTATGATGATCATTTCTCCTTACGTAGGTGGGTGTCAACAAAATATTTTCGCATTCGGAAGAGAAAGCTGGTGATTGAAATTTCATAAATAGATCTCACCGCAAGGAAGACCGCCTTTGTTTCAGTGACAGCCACCCCAACTCGCGTATCATATCAGTGACACTCTCACCCCTATTGCGCGATAACACGCACTTTTTCGATGTCCTTCGTCAATGCTACCTGGTGAGGATCCCATACCGCGCAGCACTATTCCAGCAGCGGACGGACAAGTGTAATGTAGGCTGTCTCTTTGGTGGGTTCGTCGCATTTTCTTAGTGTTCTGCCAACAAAGCGCAGTCTTTGTTTCGCCTTCCCCACACTATTATCTATGTGGTCTTTCCAATTTAAGTTGCTCGTAATTTTAATTTCTAAGTGTTTAGTCGAATTGACAGCCCTTAGATTTGTGCAATTTATCGTATACCCAAAATTTATCGGATTTCTCCTAGTACCCACGTGGATGACCTCGCACTTTTCTTTGTTTAGTGCCAATTACCACTTTTCGCACCATGCAGAAATTCTCTCTAGATCATTTTTTAATTGGAATTGATCGTCTGCTGATTTTACAAGACGATAAATTACAGCACCATCTGCAAACAATATAAGGGGACTGGTCAGATTATCACCTAGATCATTTCTATAAATCAGGAACAGCAAAGGGCCTATGACACTACCTTGCGGAACGCCGGATATCACTTCTGTTCTACTCTACTACGAACTGTGACCTCTCTGAGAGGAAATCACGAATCCAGTCACACAACTGAGACAATACTCCATATGCACGCAATTTGCTTAATAGTCGCTTGTGAGGAACGATATCAGAAGCCTTCTGGAAATCTAGGAATATGGAATCTATCTGAGATCCATTGTCGACAGCACTAATTACTTCATGGGAATAAAGAGCTAGCTGCGTTGCACAAGAACGATATTTTCTGAATCCGTGTTGGTTATGCATCCAATAAGTCATTTTCTTCAAGGTGATTCATAGTGTTCGAGTACAGTATATGCTCCAAAATCCTACTGCAAATTGAGGTCAGTGATATGGGTATGTAATTCAATGGGTTACTCCTATTTCCTTTCTTGAGTGTTGGTATGACCTGTGCTACTTTCCAGTCTTTAGGAACAGACCTTTCGTCACATGAGCGGTTGTATATGATTGCTAAGAAAGGCGCTATTGTGTCTGCATACTCCGAAAGGAACCTGACTGGTATACCATCTGGACCGGAAGACTTGCCTTTCTTAAGTCATTTGAGTTGTTTCGCATCACCTAAGATATCCACTATTATGTCGGTCATGCTAATAGGTGTTCTGATTTCGAATTCTGGAATATTTACTCCGTCGTCTTTCGCGAAGGAATTACGGAAAACTGTATTTAGTAACTCCGCTTTAGTGGCACCATCATCGCTAACATTTCCATCACTATCGCGCAGTAACGGTATTGAATGCTTTTTGCTACTGGTGTACTTTACATGCTGTATAATGTATTCGTATCCTTCCACATTCAGCGATTCCTTAAGCGCAATATGGGGATCACACCGTAGCCACGAAAATCTGCCCCATGTCGTAACACCAACTCCTCGGTACTACACTGATGGCGCTACACGTGATGGCAGGTGACGTTTTCCAGTCATTCGCCAAACTAAAACATTTCATCTGATTGCCAGAGGGTATAGCGTGATTCATTACTCCAAATCAAAGGTTTCCAGTCATCCAGTGTATAGTGTGTGGCCTCTCTCTTCACACCATCTCAAATGGTTCAAATGGCTCTGAGCACTATGGGACTCAACTGCTGTGCTCATAAGTCCCCTAGAACTTAGAACTACTTAAACCTAACTAACCTAAGGACATCACACACAGCCATGCCCGAGGCAGGATTCGAACCTGCGACCGTAGCGGTCGTGCGGTTCCAGACTGTAGCGCCTTTAACCGCTCGGCCACCTCGACCGGCCCACACCATCTCAAGCGTCGCTTAACGCTGACTACACAAATGTGTGGCTTTTCGCGATCTGGGCGCTTCTCGACCACTGCACTCCATTCTTCTTAACTCTCTAAGCTCAGCCACTATTTTAGCTGCACTCCGACACTCCCTGTCCATCTGTAGATGAGATCCGCTTGCCCTTGGGTTCACGTTTCCAGTTCACAATCACGCCACCAACAGCCGACTTGGGCAGCTTTAGAAGGGTTCAAATGTCCCTGATGGACCTGTAGCTGATGTGACATAGAATGACCAGACCACGATCGAAGTCACTGGTCTCTGCTGACCAACAGGTTCTTCTATCACTAAAAATGGAAATGCCGTGTGGCTACGGCCTCCCGTCGGGTAGACCGTTTGCCTGGTGCAAGTCTTTGGACTTCGGCGACTTGCCTGTTGATGGGGATGAAATGATGATGATAAGGACAACGCAACACCCAGTCCCTGAGCGAAGAAAATCTCCGACCCAGCCGGGAATCGAACCCAGGCCGGTAGGTATGATATTCCGTCGCGCTGAGTACTCGGCTACCCGGGGGCGGACACTGCTATTACTGCTTTCTGCTTACAACACAATATGGTTCAAATGGCTCTGAGCACTATGGGACACCGAGCGAGGTGGCGCAGTGGTTAGACACTGGACTCGCATTCGGAAGGACGACGGTTCAATCCCGCGTCCGGCCATCCTGATTTAGGTTTTCCGTGATTTCCCTAAATCGCTCCAGGCAAATGCCGGGATGGTTCCTTTCACAGGGCACGGCCGACTTCATTCCCCGTCCTTCCCTAATCCGATGGGACCGATGACCTCGCTGTCTATCTCCTTCCCCCAAAAACAACCAACCAACCAACAACCACTATGGGACTTAACTTCTCAGGTGATCAGTCACCTAGAAGACTGAACTTCTAAGGTTAAGAACTACTTAAACCTAACTAACCTAAGGACATCACACACATCCATGCCCGAGGCAGGATTCGAACCTGCGACCGTAGCGGTCGCGCGGTTCCAGACTGTAGCGCCTAGAACCGCTCGGCCACTCCGGCCGGCAACACAATATGCTCCATCATTTTTTCATACTCGCGGACCCCCCTCTCATGATGTCTTGTGTTCAGTGCCGCATTACATAACGGTGTCCCGATACTTTTGAATAGATACTGTACCTCAGTGATCTCTTATTTTTCTTTGTTGCGGTGGTTAGGCTGCCACCGGCGCGTTGGAATATGCACTGCAGACTTGTGGCAGCGTCTAGGTAGCATCTTGTACTCGGTGCACGAGGCGTGCATCGCAGTGACCAGAACTAGGCATCCTGCGTTGACTGTGCGGCGGAAGACGCTCAGCAGCCAAGCGTCATCTCTCGCCCTCGGCATGTGGTTTCTCCTTTTTCGTCTGGACGACAAGAGTCTTCTTTCCCGACTCGATCGCATATGTTTTGTAGGAAGATAGAGGGTTGTCGACAAATTAAGTTCCGTTTTTATTTCTATCCGCGGCAGCGCAACGATCGCAGTTCCGAGCATGCACGGCAATTACTGTGACTTATCAAGACATGTGCGCCATTTTCAGATCGCTACTGCCGACGTGTGCTTTGTAGTGCTTCTTTATAGTGTCAACCGTAATTGAAAATGCCACCGCGTGTGGAATCAGATCTGTCATTCGTTTTCTAAATGCAAAGAAAGTTAAAACAAAGGAAATTCATCGGCAAATCTGCGTGGCTTACGGACAAAATGCTATGAGTGATTCAATGGTTAGAAGATGGGTCAGACTGTTCAATGAAGGACGTGATCTAGTGAACGATGAAGAACGAAGCGGACGCCCGTCTGTGGTTACTGACGAACTGGTTCACACAATTCAAGAGAAGATTAAGCACAGTGCGCAGCTCGTGGTCGTGCGGTAGCGTTCGCGCTTCCCGTCTGATGACTGGGTGTTGTGTGCTGCCCTTCGGTTAGTTAGGTTTAAGTAGTTCTAAGTTCTAGGGGACTGATGACCATAGATGTTAAGTCCCATAGTGCTCAAAGCCGTTTGAACCATTTGATTAAGCACAACCGCAACTTTACAACGAAGAAAGCGATTGTTTTCTTTCTCGGGTAGTTACAGGGGATGAAACTTGGGTATCGGCAATCAGTGGATGGAGGCACACTTCATCCCCAACGAAGGTTGAGCCTGAGCAAATCCTGAAGCCTCGAAAAGTCATGTGCACCGTTTCTTGGGACAGAAAAGGCAATTTGCTGATTGATTTCTTACTACGAGGTCAAACAAACAATGCCCCATGGTTACGGGGAAATCATTAAGAAATTGCGCGGCACGGCGCTATATTCGATTACGGCTGGCATTGTAAAGAAGCACTACGAAGAACACCTCGGCAGCAGCGATCTGAAAATGGCGTACACGTCTTCTCCTTGAGTTAGAGTAACTGCCGCGCATGCTCGGAGCTGCGATCGTAGCGCCGCCGCGGATAGAAATAGAAACAGAACTTACTTTGTGGACGACCTTCGTATTTTTACTTTCCACCCTACTGGTAAGCTTATATCGTTCTTCCAGGTAATCAATACTATTGTTCTTCATCCTAGTGAAATGTTCTGTGCCGCCTACAATCCGTACGGCTGTACGACCACACGGAGACCTTCTTGTGGCATAATTCCTTCACTGGGGCGAGGAGGAGATTAATATTTAACGTCCCGTTGACAATGCAATGAGGTCATTAGAGACGACCGAGCGAGGTGGCGCAGTGGTTAGCACACTGGTCTCGCATTCTGGAGGACAACGGTTCAAAACTCGCGTCCGGCCGTCCTGGTTTAGGCTTTCACTGATGTCCTTAAATCGCTTCAGGCAAATGCCGGGATGGTTCCTTTCAAAGGGCACGTCTGTCTTCCTTCCCCATCCTTCCCTAATCCGATGGGACCGATAACCTCTCTGTTTGGTCCCCTTTCCCCAAATCAATCAACCAACCAATTATCAGAGACGGAGCGCAAGCTTGGATTAGTGGAGAATGGAGAGGAAATCGGCCGTCGCCTTTATAGGAACCTTTCTGGGCTCATCTGCACGCGAAAGCGATAATATAATTTTTTCGCGCTGTCAAAGACGTGATACGAAGCGCTATCGATAAACAATAAGTAGTTGCGATGAAAGAACAGCAAATGTTATAACATTGTACTTCAGCTCTGACTCCTCTCGCGCTGTTTCTTTACGGACGCGTTTTGTCATTGCTGCGCAACTCCAGACATTTTGTTACATACTGAACATAGGCAGACTGAAAGAGGCGCATCGTCGTGCTCATTAATATACTGCCAAGCAACAATTATTATTTATATGTTAGTGTCTGTTCATAATTTATGTGCATATGTGAGTTCTTGAATATACACTCCTGGAAATGGAAAAAAGAACACATTGACACCGGTGTGTCAGACCCACCATACTTGTTCCGGACACTGCGAGAGGGCTGTACAAGCAATGATCACACGCACGGCACAGCGGACACACCAGGAACCGCAGTGTTGGCCGTCGAATGGCGCTAGCTGCGCAGCATTTGTGCACCGCCGCCGTCAGTGTCAGCCAGTTTGCCGTGGCATACGGAGCTCCATCGCAGTCTTTAACACTGGTAGCATGCCGCGACAGCGTGGACGTGAACCGTATGTGCAGTTGACGGACTTTGAGCGAGGGCGTATAGTGGGCATGCGGGAGGCCGGGTGGACGTACCGCCGAATTGCTCAACACGTGGGGCGTGAGGTCTCCACAGCACATGGATGTTGTCGCCAGTGGTCGGCGGAAGGTGCACGTGCCCGTCGACCTGGGACCGGACCGCAGCGACGCACGGATGCACGCCAAGACCGTAGGATCCTACGCAGTGCCGTAGGGGACCGCACCGCCACTTCCCAGCAAATTAGGGACACTGTTGCTCCTGGGGTATCGGCGAGGACCATTCGCAACCGTCTCCATGAAGCTGGGCAACGGTCCCGCACACCGTTAGGCCGTCTTCCGCTCACGCCCCAACATCGTGCAGCCCGCCTCCAGTGGTGTCGCGACAGGCGTGAATGGAGGGACGAATGGAGACGTGTCGTCTTCAGCGATGAGAGTCGCTTCTGCCTTGGTGCCAATGATGGTCGTATGCGTGTTTGGCGCCGTGCAGGTGAGCGCCACAATCAGTACTGCATACGACCGAGGCACACAGGGCCAACACCCGGCATCATGGTGTGGGGAGCGATCTCCTACACTGGCCGTACACCACTGGTGATCGTCGAGGGGACACTGAATAGTGCACGGTACATCCAAACCGTCATCGAACCCATCGTTCTACCATTCCTAGACCGGCAAGGGAACTTGCTGTTCCAACAGGACAATGCACGTCCGCATGTATCCCGTGCCACCCAACGTGCTCTAGAAGGTGTAAGTCAACTACCCTGGCCAGCAAGATCTCCGGATCTGTCCCCCATTGAGCATGTTTGGGACTGGATGAAGCGTCGTCTCACGCGGTCTGCACGTCCAGCACGAACGCTGGTCCAACTGAGGCGCCAGGTGGAAATGGCATGGCAAGCCGTTCCACAGGACTACATCCAGCATCTCTACGATCGTCTCCATGGGAGAATAGCAGCCTGCATTGCTGCGGAATGTGGATATACACTGTACTAGTGCCGACATGGTGCATGCTCTGTTGCCTGTGTCTATGTGCCTGTGGTTCTGTCAGTGTGATCATGTGATGTATCTGACCCCAGGAATGTGTCAATAAAGTTTCCCCTTCCTGGGACAATGAATTCACGGTGTTCTTATTTCAATTTCCAGGAGTGTATATTTCATTAATCTCTACGTCTTTTTTTTTTTCATTTTAGTAGTTGTAACAGTGAAGTAAGCGGCTGTGACATGGCAGAGGTTTGTGCGCAATCTGATGGAAAATTATAAAGTCCTAGTATAACAGAACCATAAGTCAATCTTCACGGCAATTTTACCGCAAGAAGTCCCATATTTTGTTTTGGGAACTTGCAAGGCACACGGTAACGCAAAAAAAGTTAGCAAACGCACGACCTCAGCTACCAATGCCATTGTTCGCACGCCAGACAGTGCTTGAGGAACTAATGCTGTTTACTGTGAAATATTATTAATTATCTGATCTGTATTCTCATCCTCACAACTAACACATAAATTTGTATTAGTTGTTACCAGATTTCTCTTTTTCAGAAACCCCTTTCTTGGTGTCGTCATTCTGCATTTTATATCCTCTCTGCTGCGGCCAGTATCAGTTCCTTTACTGCACAAGTAGTAAAACTCGTCGACTACTTTTAGCACCTTATTTCCTTTGGCTTGTCTGATTGCTCCATCATTGTGTGACTTAATTGGACTCAATTCCATTATCTCTGTTTTACTTTCGTTGATGTTCATCTTATAACCTGTTTCCAAGACACTGTTCTCTCCGTTCAACTGCTCTTCCAAATCCCTTTGACATCTCTCATAGAACTGGAATGTCATCAGCACGCCTCAGACATTCTATTTCTTCTCGAAGAACTCTAATTACTTTCCCAGATTTTCTTTTCCTTCACAGTTTGCTCAGCCGATAGACTGAACAGCATTCGTGATAGGCTACAAGCATGTCTCGCTTCCTTTCAACAACTCCTTCTTTTTCGTCTCTTAAAATGGCATAGTGGTTTCTGTAAAAGTTGTAAATAACTTTTCACTCTTCGTATTTTATCCCTGAGACTTTCAATATTTCAAAGACCCCATTCCAGTTCACAACGTCAAAATACTTCTCTAAATTTGCAAATGTTGTAGACGTAAGTTTGCTTTCCTTCACCGTATCCGATGACGGAACAAAAAGCAACTACAATCGCCTAGTAGTGGAAAGGCTTCAGCTCCAGATGAGATACCTGTAAGAATCTACAAAGATTATGTGAAAGATCGTGCTCCTCTTCTAGCAGCAGTTTTTCAAAAAAAAATTAATGAATTACTGTGCTGGTAAACCCCTTACGTTATTTGATTTTCAAACAGCTGAGCAAAACTGAACGTACTCAGACATTTCTCTCTCTACTTATTCTGATCGTCACTAAACTGACACACAATATTTTTAGCGCAACGCAATCTGACTTTCAATAATCCCTTCAAAAGAATGGACCTGACTAACAATAACCTATACCTTACATGAATCACTTACCTCACAAAAATCTTCGCTACTCGAACTACTGCAATACAGCGAGCGCCAATACTGCCAGCTAAATAAAAGATTCTAACTACAGAAGGCACTAACTACTGATAGGCATACTTAGCAAATGAAAGATTTTGATAGAGAACAAACAGTGTGTTTACCTTAATAGTGTTCAAAAGTCATAATATATATATATATATATATATATATATATATATATATATATATATATATATATCAGTTCATGACATCCTGTCTTACAAATTTACTCTCTGATGGATATACGTCCAGATCATCCGCTCTCAAAACTCTGCCATCTCTCTTCCCACATCCACCACAGCTGGCGGCTCACCTCCAACTGCGCAACGCTACGCGCTGTTCACATCCAACTGCCCAACACTACAATAGCGAATATTCCAACAATGCCAACCAGTCTCAGACTGCACACAGCACAGCAAGTGATTTTCATACAGAGCGCTACGTGACGTTACCAACATAAACACCTAAACTGCCAACCTAGTGATTGGAAAAAAGCGCACGTCATTCCCTTCTCCATAAAGGGTCGTAGGACAGATGCACGTAATTATAGTCCTGTACCACTGACGTCAGTCTGCTGTAGAATTACGGAAAATGTTTTGTACTCAAGAATTATAAAGTTTTTGGAAAAGGAAAAATCTCCTGCATAAAATTCAATAAGGATACTGCAAACAAAAATCATGTGAAATTCAGCTCGCCCTGTTCCTCCATGAGATCGATAGCTCTGTGGACAACGGCTCTCAGTTTGATGTATTTCTTGACATCAGGAAGGCATTTGACATCGCCGCACTGCCATCTAGTGGAAAAAAAACACGAGCTCCCCGAGTATCGGATCAGATTTGTGACTGAATTCAGAACTTTCTTGCAGATAGAACTCACCACATCGCTCTTACTGGAACAAAATCGACATATGCAAAGGCAATCTTTATAGTACCCCAAGGATGTTGGATAGAGCTGTAACTGTTTACAGTGTATACAAATGATCCAGCAGAAAGCGTAGGAAGCTCTTTAAGACTGATCACAGATGATGCGGTTATTTATTTGTTTATAAGAAAGCAGCAACGCCAGAAGTCAACATCGGTTTGCAAAATGACCTGCAAAGGATTGATGAATGGTGCAGACTATAGCAGTTGACCCTGAACGTAAATAAATGTGACACTATTGCGCAAACATAGGAAAATAAGTCAACTAACGTGAAACTACGCTACTGAAGACAAATTGCTGGAAAGAGTATATACCGTAAAATACGTAGCAGTAACTGTGCAGAGATACCTCATGTGGAGTGACCACATGAAACAAATCGTAGGAAATCAAACGCCAGACTGAGATTCATAATGAAAAGCTTAAGGAAATGTAACTCATCAACGAAAGAAGTGACTTACAAGGCTCTTGTTCGACCGAATTTTGAGCATTGTTCATCAATCTGGTATCCTTACGAGGTAGCACCGACAGAACAGATCGAAAAAATCCGGTGAAGAGGGTGCGTTTCGTCACGGGATCGTTTAGTGGGCGTGAAAGCGTTACAGAGATTCTAACAAACTCAGGTGGCAGACGCTACCAGAGGCGTTGTGCTTCACAGAGAGGTTTACTACTGAAATTTCGAGAGGGTACTTTCCGGAAAGAGACGGACAATGTATTACTTTCTTCCAGATACATCTCGCGGAATGACCACGACGAAATTCGATAAATTCGAGCTAAACACAGACACTTACCCACGCGCCATTCGAGAATAGAAAAGGGAAAGGGGGAGGGGAGAGCAGTTACTCTACTGGCCATTAAAATTGCTACTCCAAGAAGAAATGCAGATGATAAAAGGGTATTCATTGGACGAATATATTATATTAGAACTGACGTGTGATTACATTTTCACGCAATTTGGGTGCATAGATCCTGAGAAATCAGTATCCAGAACAACCACCTCTGGCCGTAATAACGACCTTGATACTCCTGGGCATTGAGTCAAACAGAGTTTGGGTGGTGTGTACAGGTACAGCTGCCTATGCAGCTTCCACACGATATCACAGTTCATCAAGAGTAGTGAATGGCGTATTGTGACGAGCCAGTTGCTAGGCCACCATTGACCAGACGCTTTCAGTTGGTGAGAGATCTGGAGAAAGTGCTGGCCAGTGCAGCAGTCGAACATTTTCTGTATCCAGTAAGGCCCGTACAGGACCTGCAACATGCGTTCGTGCGTTATCCTGCTGAGATGTAGGGTTTCGCAGGGATCGAATGAAGGGTAGAGCCACGGGTCGTAACACATCTTAAATGTAACGTCCACTGTCCAAAGTGCCGTCAATGCGAACAAGAGGTGACCGATACGTGTAACCAATTGCACCGCATACCATCACGCCCGGTGATACGCCACTACGGCGATGACGAATACACGCTTCCAATGTGCGTTCACCGCGATGTCGCCAAACACGGATGTGACAATCATGATGCTGCAAACAGAACCTGGATTCATCCGAAAAAATTACGTTTTGCCGTTAGCGCACCCAGGTTCGTCGTTGAGTACACCATCGCTGGCGCTCCTGTCTGTGATGCTGCGTCAAGGGTAACCGCAGCCATGCTGCTGCAAACGTCGTCGAACTGTTGGTGCAGATGATTGTCGTCTTGCAAACGTTCCCATCTGTTGACTCAGGGATCGAGACGTGGCTGCACGATCCGTTACAGCCATGCGGATAAGATGCCTGTCATCTCGACTGCTAGTGATACGAGGCCGTTGGGATCCAGCACGGCGTTCTTTATTACCCTCCTGAAACCACCGATTCCATATTCTGCTAACAGTCATTGGATCTCGACCAACGCGAGGAGCAATGTCATGATACGCTAAACCGCAATCGCGATAGACTACAATCTGACCTTTATCAAAGTCGGAAACGTGATGGTACGCATTTCTCCTCCTTACACGAGGCATCACAACAACGTTTCCACCAGGCAACGCCGGTCAACTGCTGTTTGTGTATGAGAAATCGGTTGGAAACTTTCCTCATGTCAGCACGCTGTAGGTGTCGCCACCGGCGCCAACCTTGTGTGAATGCTCTGAAAAACTAATCGTTTGCATATCACAGCCTCTTCTTCCTGTCGGTTAAATTTCTCGTCTTTAGCACGTCGTCTGGTGGTGTGGCAAGTTTAATGGCCAGTAGTGTATTTTTGCCAGAAGTTTCCTCCACGACACAGCGTCAGCAGGCATGCGGAGTGTTGATGTAGGTGCAAGGAGGCTTTCCTATAAATAATTCAACCCCTTTTTTTTAAAAAAAAGTAGGTTGGTTTGACTCAGGACTCCAGTACACCATATTATTTCCTCTACCCTATTTTTCAACACCTTACTGGGAGGACATGTATGACCCCATGGTACCGATCTACCAGTCGACGCCGGGACCAACGTCTTGCTGCACCGATAGCCCGCCCCCTCTCCCCTCCATCATCCACGGAGGAAATCCAGGTTGTAGAGTGGATGAGGGAGTACAGTCCAATGAATTTTTCTGAGCTCCACTCGGGCGCGCAGACTTGTTTGAGGCTTTCCGTTATCAAGCAGAACTTCGTTCGCAGGTTTTTGTGGCAACGAAACCGCTGAAGTCATTTCTCCGATTTGCTGCAGGTAGCACAATACACTTCAGAGTTGCACCATGAGGGAGGACGTCAAACAGTATAACCCCTACAGAGTCTCAGAAGAGCATCGCCATGACTTTGCTGATTGAGGGGGTGGCTTTGAACTTTTTCCTCGAAGGAGAGGTGGTGTGGCGCCTCGAAGTGATATCTCATTGCCTGTGATCATGCTGGACAGCAAATTGTCACTATTAGCCTCGTAACGTGCAAGCAATTCCGCGCAGATGGTCCTCCGTTGCTGTTTACGGTCTTCTGTTAGGCGGCGAGGCACTCAGCAGGCACGTACACCATTCAGTACCCCATTTGGAGGACTGTGTCAGCACTACCAACGGAGACGTCTGTTTGTGCAGCGAGGTGTCTGATTGTGATCCGTCTATCACCTCGAGTGAGAGTGTCCGCACGTCCCAACATTGCACGAGTCACAGCCGGCCGGCACGCGGGAGATCGGACAGGTTTGCGCGACTTTGTTGCGATGATGATAGACGCCTCGCCCAACGACTTACCGTGCTTTTGTTCACTGCCAGGTCTCCGTAGACATCCTGCAAGCGCCTATCAATACCTGTGATGCCCTGGTCTTCCGCCAAAAGAAACTCAACGACAGCTCTCTGCTTGGGACGCACCTCCTTTACAGACGCCGTTTTGAAGGCTACGTACAGCGCAGCCATCTATCACACTTTCATGAAAATGCTGGTGCTGAAGCGGTAAAATTCCACGATGTCCCACAGCAAATTCTGCATTTTTTCAACTGAAATTGGCTGAGAAAAAAATGTGTTGCATTACTTATTGAACGCCCCTCGCGGATACCTTTGGTGATAAATTGTTGGGTCACAGTATTGCCTCGCGTGATCCTACATTTCTCCATAACTCAAACTGGTATTCCCCGAGATTGGTTTCTACCAGTTTTTACTTCATTCTCCTGTAAATAATTAGTGTCGTTACTTTGCAGCCATGACTTGTTCAACTGCTGGTTCGGTAATATTCACACTTGCCAGACGCTGCCCTTTTTTGGTACTGGTACTTACACTGAAGTGACAGAAGTCATGGGGTAGCTCCTAATATCGTGTCCGACTATCTTTCGCCCGGCGTAATGCAGGAATTCGACATGGTGTGGACTCTAAAGTCGCAGGAAGTCCCCTGCAGAAATACTGAGCCGTCCACAATTGTGAAATTGCCGATTCACGAGTTTTTGCACTAACTGATCTTTCGATAATGTCCCATAAATGTTCGATGGGACTCATGTCAGGAGATCTGGGTGGCGAAACATTCACTCGAATTGTCCAGACTGTTTTTCAAACCAATCGCGAACAGCTGTGGCCTGGCGATATGGCGCAGTATCATCCATTAAAATTGTTTGGGAGCAAGTAGCCGACCATAACCATTTCCAGTCAATGACCAGTCCACTTGGACCAGAGGACCCAGTCTATTCCTTGTAAACACAGCCCACACCGTTACGGAACCACCACCAGCTTGCACAGTGGCTCGTTGACAACTTGGGTTCATGGCTTCTCTGCGCCACTTTCGAACCCTACTATCAGCTCTTACCAACTGAAATCGGGACTCGTGTGACCAGGCCACGAGGCGACGCTTTTCCAGTCGTCTAGGGTCCAACCGATATGGTCACGAGCCCAGGAGAGGCGCTGGAGGCGGTGTCGTGCTGTTAGCAAAGACACTTGTGTCGATGGTCTGCTAGCGTAGTCTATTAACGCCACTTTTCCGTGCGCTGTCCTAATGCCTCAGCTAAAGTGGGAGGGGAAGTGAAAACTGGATCGGACTAGGAAAAGAAGTAAGACAAGGCTGTTGTCTATCACCTACCCTTTTAAACCTCTACTTGGAAAATATGATTGACCAATGCTCATTAGATGACAAAGGACTAGAAATTGGAGGAAGAAGAGTAGGGTGCTTGAGGTTTGCTGATGACATAGTCATTCTAGCCACAGGGGAAAAAGAATTACAAGATTTAGTGGACACCATTGAAGCCAACGGAAAAAAGTATGGAATGAAAATCGACACAAAAGAAACAATAGTATTGGCACTAGGAGGAAATAAAGAAATAAAAATTATACTGAATGGAGAAATATTAGAACAGGTGCAAAATTTTAAGTATCTTGGAAGCAGGATAGACACCGACTGGAAGTGCAGCACAGAAATTAAAACAAGGATAGCAATGGCAAAAGAGGCAATTCATAAGAAAAGGAGAATTTTCTGCAGCAGTCTGGGCAGAGAACTGAGGAAAAGACTCATAAAATGTTTTGTATGGAGTGTTCTTCTGTATGGCGGTGAAACATGGACTATGAGGAAGAAAGACAGAGAAAGGCTGGAGGCTTTTGAGATGTGGACATGGCGGAGGATGGAAAGAATAAGTTGGATGGACAGAGTAAGAAATGAAGAGGAACTGAGAAGAGTGGGAGAGAAAAGACAATTACTACATGTAATAAAGAGAAGAAAAAGAAATTGGATTGGGGATATATTAAGAAAGAATGACGGACTGATAAAAACAGTTTTAGAAGGTTATGTAGAAGGAAAAAGGAAGCGAGGAAGGAAGAGATTCCAGATACTGGATGACATGATGGGCGGTACAACATACAGCAGCCTTAAGAAGGAAGCAATGGATCGCAGAAAATGGAGAGGCAAAGGACCTGCTAATATAGCAGAAAACTAATGATGTCCTAATGGATACGGTCGTTCTACTTCCCACTTGATTTCTGCGGTTATTTCACGCAGTGTTGCCTGTCTGTTAGCAGTGTCATCTCTACGCAAACGGCGCTGCTCCCGGTCGTTATGTGAAGGTCATCGGCTACTGCGCTGTTCTTGGTGAGAGGTAATGCCTGAAATTTGGTATTGACGGCACACTCTTGACACTGTGACCAGAATGGAATGTGCCAAGCATCTAGTTCCTACTACTACTCCGCGTTCAAAGTCTGTTAATTGCCGTCGTGCGGACATATTCACGTCGGAAGCTTTTCACATGACTCACCTGAATACGAATGACAACTCCACCAATGCACTGGCCTTTTCTACCTTCTGTGCGCGCATATCGCTATCCCACGTCTTTTGTCACATCAGTGTACTACGGTACACTGTCGAAGTCTGAGTGAGATAATGTTAAAGTGAAGTGTGTTGATGGTTGCGCGCCCTGGTGTTGCAGAGGACGCAGGACGCGGCTGGGGCTGCCGACGGTGGCTCTGCTGGCGCTGGCGGTGGCCGCGGGGGCGGTGGGGGCGGCGGCGCTGCCCACCTCCCTGCTCGAGGACGCCTCGGCGGCGGCGGCTCACCAGCAGACCGACAAAGGTGCGCCCCCGCGATGCTTGCGCTACGCTCGCATGGGCCTCCAAATACACTCCTCCGTACACCGACTTACCTCTTCCACGTTTACAAAGCTGGCCTATAAAATTACAGCACCGATAAAAACAGCAAATAGTGGAATTTTTTCTTGTTGTGCGTATACGATACTGCGATTTTCAAAGTAGTGGGTGGTTATAATTGAACTGCAGTTACTCATAGAGGTCTAGCGTAGGCTGTAATTACCGTATGGTAGCAAAACTTGGTAGATTTTCTAATGCGTTAATGTGGAACCGATTTAGCAATGGGAAAAAATTAGTTCGAATTTTGGCCACCAGGTGCAAATCTGGCGCTGTAAATTAAAGAATGCCGCATAGAAATGTTTCCAGATGTGACGGATTAGGAACGGGACGTGGGCAGGAAAGGTCAAACAAGTGAGAAATGCATAATGTTAATTTTATTATTAACTGCAACTTACACAGTTTAATCAATTTGAGCTCCAGATAAGTCGACGAGCTGCTGTACAGCACCAGGTTTGCACCTGGTGGTCAAAATTGGAACTAATTTTTCCCAGCATAAAGCAGTTCCAGATTAACACATTAGCATATCTATCAAGGTTAGCTGCCATACGATACTGACAGCCCACACTGGATCTCCGAGGGTAGTTGCACTTTGATTATAACTATTCGTTACCTTCGGGGTTCAACAACACACCTGCGCGAAAGCTAGAAGACATACAGCAAACAAATACATATCATTGGATAGAGCATGTCGCCAAGCTATTAACCAACATTGCAGTTGCTCAATATGGGCACCATTTGTAACGTGGCAAACATTAGTACACGGGTACAATTCACTGAAGTCGCCGAACACAAATTGTTCAGTAAGGTTCGTCAGCAGCCCTCTTTCGAAGTCAGTTTGTCGGGCTGTCTGTCTCCGAGTCGTAACGAATTAGGACGTGTATCGGATACTAAAACACTGTTGTAGGTCATGTTGAGAGGCACCCACATGCCTTGCTCATACTGTGGCATCAAGCAGTCAGGCCTGCAAGATGAGTGGTCTGCCAAGCGAGTGGATTCATTCTTATTTATCGAGTAACATGAACTCTCGTACTCACAATTTAAGTTACAAGTTATCCTCCTATATGATTAATACGCAACGGAAACACGCATCTGACTATCAATAATTTACAGAACTCTGAATGTACACTACGCACTGGCAATACCACATTTTCTTTTTTGTCTTTTATTTAACGGCTTTTGTCAACACGTGGCCACCGCACACATTATAAATTCGGGACATTATGACAACATACAATTCGAAGTAAAAGTCCACCAATCTTTTTCTTTTCACTATCTTATTTATTCCGATAAATTCTCTAATCTAAACACACAAATTCTACAACCTACAAGAATAACACATAAGAAATTCCGCCCAGTGGGCATGGCTTTACAATGGTGAATCTCTATATTATGGTCTCGTAATTACTTTTAACGCTACAGTGCACTTTCTGGATAGGATGGTGGATCTTTTATTATACCTCACACTTCGACTCTCACAATCATCATCACGAAACTTTCCTCCAGACCGAGTGGTACCGAAGGAACAAGCATAACCCACTAATCTTTTGAAACTACCTTGCTACTTTCCCATGCAAACCACACATACCCAAATTACATGACATACATCACACTGCAATAAGAAATATAAAGCACTAAATAGTCACAACACTATCACTTTCAGCTTTCCCACTTCAATTAGTATTTATCCCAGTTTCACACGACACTGCCCCACTTTGTAATTCTACTTTCCTACTAAGAACTCTGGAGATATTTGCACGTCTTCCTGTGCAATGCAAGCCAAATGGCGTTGCTGGATAGACGGCCGACTCACCTTGCTTCTCTCTCAGAGTTTGAATCAAGCGTCACACGGAATCATATCACGCGAAGTATTATTAAGAACATCACACACGCGAGTCCTCAACTGATACCATGGACGAGTACTTCTCTTTATCCTTTGTCTCATACACAGATTGAGACTCACACAGTACTCACCACGAGGAAGTACTCGTCTCTAATTTCAAGTCCTGCACACGCCATTTCTTAAATACTTCAACTTATGGTACACACGCTATTTCTTAAAATATTTCAACTTATTGTACACACGCTAGTAATTCAGCTTAACTTAAGCACACGGAAGTATTTCAACTTATTGCTACACGTGGTTTCATTGTGACCGTTGGTCACTTCTGAAGATTACTACAGTCCCTTTAATATTACCTGCCTGACATTTAATTCTCTCCACAAAAGTTCCTGAAATAGAGAAATTAATACTTCAAACTACTCTTAAATATTCCACATGCATACCATGTCTCCACTCTTTCGTCATTACGGAGCACAACTAAAACAGGTCTTAACAGCACAAGATCCAGCGGCAGAGTGCTGAAACGTGGCCGTTCTCTAGGTCCTCTCGCACCTGTGTCGAGGTGGGGGAAGCACCTTGCTATCGTATTGGTCAGCCACATTTCAGGCGCTCAAAGCTCTGGTAAATTTCATCTCTTTGGTCCCACCAAAGGTGGCCAAAGGATCGACTCAAAGATGATCATATATCCACATTCACTATCTGCGGTTAGCAGACGACCATACATTCATTCATTTCACAGATCTCACCAAACTGGATGTAGGGATTTACTTTGTGGGAGTGCACATGTGATCAATTAAATAAATAAATTGTCATTCTTTCCCACACTGGTATCCGGCTTCGCTGTATTAATTGAAATTGAGTTATTTTACAAAAAAAATGTGTTGTTCTGACAAAAATAATGAAGTATGTTGTACCTATTTTCAATGTCGGGCGGTACTGTACCCTTTCAATGCATCGGACACCACAGTACTGTTATGCCATGCACCAGATACTACAGTACCGTTTTGCACCCTCAAATGTCGCCAATAAAATGCATTGATGAAGAAATACACAACAGGCTATTATGTATTATGCTTACACACTGTCCAGTCACAGTCAAAAGCCTGAATACGCGCCTTTTGCAGTACGGACTGCTGCGACGCATGCAGAGAGAGAGCCCGTGAGGTTCTGGAAGGTATCGAAAGGGATGTGGAACCATACCGATCCCAGTGTCGTGGCAAGCTGCTCTGCGTTTCTCGGTTGAGGGTTCGTGGCATCAAGAGTCCGATCGAGGGGTCCCAGTGATTCTCGATTGGGTTTAAATACGGCCAGTTTAGTGACCACAGAAGTACGGTAAACTCATCTTGGTGCTCTACGAACCACGCAAGTATACTGCGGGCTGTGTGCCACGTTGCATTGTCCTGCTGGGAGATACCATTGTCTCGAGAAAAAAAAAGTGTGTAGGGTGGACACGGTCCCCAAGGATAGATGCGTACTTGTGTTGATCCATTGTCCCCTACGTAACGACGAGACCACCCAGGGAGTGCCACAAAACATTCCCCAGACTATGAAGTTCCCTCCTCCTCGGGACTTGATCCTTCTGACGATTGTTGCAGGGTATTTGCTTTCAGACGATTCACGCCATACAAGCCAACGGCCATTTGTCTGATGCAGCATTAAACGTGGTTCACCTGAAATGGCCACCTGTCGCCAGTCTGTGGACGTCCAGTTGCGATAATGGCGCGCCAGTTCCAGCCTTCGTCGCCGACGAACAGCAATTAGCATAGATGCATGAACCAGGTGTCTGCTGCGGTGGCCCGTAAGCAACAACAACGTTCGCTGAACGGTCCTTGAGGAGACACAATTGGCTCATCTGGGTAGTGAGTTGTTCTGCAGTAGTATGTCTGGTATCCCGTACACGTCTCCACAGACGTCGTTCGCCCCCCTCACCTTTGACCCGTGATGCTCGATAGTTGCCCAGCGCCAGTTTTGGATGGCGCCATTTTGCCAAGTACGGTATACTTTAACCACAGTGGCACACCAGCAGTTTACAGACTTAGCTGTTTGGTTAATACTTCTTCCCTTGGCCCGAAAGCCAATAATCATGACAGCACTGTATTTTGCGTCACTCCCACACGCTTAATATACACTGCGCTGCTAGTGCTGCCACCAGCCGTCTTTAAGTGGTTATTGCACGTTGATGTTGAACATCAAAATTACCTTAGTGTGAGTAATTTTATAACGTTAACGTTTCATTCTCAATAATAAAGGAGAGAAAGGTTTCTGATACACAGTAAGTGGATCTAAAGATAATATTTTGAGAAGTAACATAATTCTAAGAAATCATTTGCTTTGAGCCTTAGTCCCATGTCAATGCGGTGTCGGTCTTGCGATCGAAATAGCTGCACTCACACCAACACACACACACACTTTTAAGCTTTATATGGGTTAATTGATAATGTCCTGGGAATAGTTCTAATTCCCTAGCTACGACCAATGTATTCGGAATGTTTCTCTTGGTTATGAGGCACATGGCTGAACTGGAAATCCCTCCTCTAATATTCCCAACTGCTCAACTTCCAACTTGCTGGGACTTGGCTAAATCGAATGAAATTCTACAACAGCCTGCGCTCCTCTCATGGGCAAAGAGTAAAATATGAAAAAAGACGTTGTTGTCCTATGAGCGCTGCAGATTTGGATTGCTCCTAACGCCCGATTGTGGGATCTGCTGAAGATATAGGTTGTGAAATTAATGATAAAACACCATACCATTAAAATCCATAAGTCTGTTGACTTATTAGGCATCCCATATTAATCGGTACATTGTGTCAATGACTATGAATCTGATACGAGGAACGGTAGAGGAGACATGCTTGTGGAATTTGCTTCGGAGAATCGAATGTACATTCTAAATACGTTTCTCAAGAATAACACAGTCATTAAATTGACATGGAAAGACCAAACAGAATTAAAAATGAGACGGACTGTAAGCTGCCAAATAACAAAGTGCACATGATGTGTGTGTGTGTCTGATTTAGTTCTTGATCCCTAGTGACCATAGGCTAGCAAGATGCAAAATAGAACAGGACACAAGTTAGACCTAAGTTAACTCTTTAAGCAAAAATTCAGTTTCATGGATTAAATAAAAAGAAAGAGATGTAAATGAAGTATAATGGGGTTTAAAACGAACAAACATATTTAAAGCTCTAGATAATGAAGAAGACGAGGACTTAAATATGAGGAATAATGCTTTAACAAATATTATAAAGAGCTGGACATATTGCAGGAGCGATGTGGAACAAACAAAACCAAACATATCTGATGAACAGCAGGAAACAAAAATTGTAAGTGATAACAGAAGTTTGATAGAATTAACTAAACTCAAGAAAACTTGCGAGAATATATCGGAAAGTATAATGAGAAGATTGTATGGAAGGCAATGGAGAATAATCCAAGTATGAAGCAAATGAAGCAGGCACTTGTGCTGGGTAGATATCATGTCGCACCAGCAAGGGTGTCAGATGACGAGCGGGAAGCCCTTACTAGAAGGTATTTCAAGAATTCTTCAAAAATCTACGTAGAGCACCAAAGGAAACGAACAGTCAGATAAACGGAGTGTGAGTAAGAGTGCAATCTGCAGATGTCACTAGAAAAATTAGGGGAAGTAAGTCGGTGCATGACAAAAATAATACCTGAGGAAATGATAATAGTAGAAATAACGACAGCAGGAGACGGCGATGAAAAAAAAAGTTGTAGTTATTCACACAATTTTTGGGAAAGGAGCTTTTCTAGATAGTTGAAACAATGCTTCAGTTATTGTAATCCACAAGAAAGCGAGCAGGGAAAACGTGCAGAAAAAAATCTACTGTCAATATTATACAATATTTTTAGGAAAATCTTCAGCGATCGTCTGGAATAAATTTTAGCCTCTAATCACGGAAAACAACAAGCTGGGCTTGGAAGTGAGTGTAGCACAATATTACTACAGGTGGTCAAAGAAGCGGTCGACTATGAGAAAGTGTTTAAATCTGACACATTAAAATCTGCACTGATCGCACTTGAAAAGTCAGGAATAGAATCTGCCTAGATCTTTCAGTTGAAGAGTATATACAGTAAGGTTACATCTTCCATTTGATTACGTCAAGTGAATGGTAAGGTCAGAATTGAGAAAGGGGTTGGGCAATGTGACTCCATTTCACGCAAATTATTTTCTGCGCCCTGGTGAAAGACGCTAACAAAATATATTAAAACAGGGATGAAGAAGGAATACGCATAAACGAATCTCATCTAAACCACGTTTGAATTGGAGATGCTTTGTTTGCTTTGGATGCAGATCTTCAGCATAGGATAGAGGAGCTGGACAGCGTAAGTGCGGTAGTACTACAGAAATAAGGAAGTAATGTACAGTCAGTACGTCGACAGAAGAACAGTTAAAGATTAATGATGAAGTTATAGAAATAGTTGGCTAATTTATGTACTTACGGAAACTGAAAACTACAAGCAGACGGACACTTGAAGAGATAAACAGTAGGCTAAAAATTGCTTAAAGTTCTTTTGGAAAACTGAATGTTGTAGCCTGAAGTAAATACTCAATGTACCTTAAATGGATAATCTATAACCAAATATATTGCCAGTGCTAACTTATGGACTTGAAACATGAGACGCAAACAGTTCTAAAATTGAGGTTTGCTCAACTAGTAATGGAAAGATGCATGTTGGACAGAAAAACGAAAAACTGCACAAGAAAATACAGGAGTTGAGAAATTGCTAGTGACTGTCATTAGACTGTACTGGAGATGGGCTGTGAATTTTTACTAACACAAGAAGAAAACGTACGGCGAATAACTTCAAATGTCTCGAAAGAGCTGCCGTGTGTCGTAGCATGCTGCTCTGTAGCTTTGCCCCGTTTCTGCAGTATGACTCCATATGCGAGGTCTGTTCAAAAAGTTCCAGAACATTCGTAATTTCGCGCCACTGGTTTGTTAGAGCGAAATGCGGTTGGCATTCCTGCACACGCGTGTGTTTAATTTTTAACTACCAGAAGTTTCATTGTTGTATGAATGTTGGCTGTTGTTCAGTGCCGTATTGAGTAAAACGTTGTGTCGCACAGTTCGCGAGTTTCGAGATGGCGTAGTTAGAGGAGCAACGCGTCTGCATTAAATTTTGCGTGAAAAACTGGGAAACCTTTACAGTGACACACCAAAAAATGAAGAAAGTCTACGGTGATGTGTGCTTAAGCCGTACGCTGTGTTTCGAGTGGTTCAGACGGTTTATAAATAGCCGGATGGAAGTTAAAAGCCGGCCGAAGTGGCCGTGCGGTTAAAGGCGCTGCAGTCTGGAACCGCAAGACCGCTCCGGTCGCAGGTTCGAATCCTGCCTCGGGCATGGATGTTTGTGATGTCCTTAGGTTACTTAGGTTTAACTAGTTCTAAGTTCTAGGGGACTAATGACCTCAGTAGTTGAGTCCCATAGTGCTCAGAGCCCTTTGAACCATTTGAAGTTAAAGATGACCTTCGTTCAGGACGCCCTTTTACGACTACCGACGACGTTCATGTAAGAAACGTCAACGAAATTGTGCGTGCTGACAGAAGACTGAGTGTCTGAGAGGTTCAGAAGAATGTAACATTTCAGTTGGATCATGTCATGAAATCCTAAGACAGCATCTTGGAATGCATCGTGTTGCCGCCAAGTTCGCCCCACCGCTCATAATTATATCAAGACAAGAAAGAACTTCGCCTCGCAATCTGTGAAGAGCTTTGGATCGCGCAGGTGAGAACGAGATGTTCCTTAAAAGAATCTTAACTGGCGATGAGACGTGGATCTACGGTTATGATGTTGAGACCAAGGTTCAATCTTCACAGTGAGTCGGGAAAGATTCTCCAAGACCAAAATCAGCTCATCAGGTCAGGTCAGATGTCAAGACCGTGCTGCTAGTTTCTTTGACTCTGAAGCATTAGTTCATCATGAATTCGTGCGGCAGGGATAAACTGTTAATCGATAGTTCTACCGGGACGTGTTGCGAAGCGTGCGAGAAAATGTGAGAAGGGAACGGCTTGAAATGTGGCCACTTTATTCATGGCACTTGCATCACGATAACGCACCCGCACATTCATCCCTGTTGGTGCGTGACTGCTACACAGAAAACTAAATTACTGTGCTGTCTCATCGTCCGTACTCTCCAGACCCGCGGCCTTTTATTATTTCCAAAGTTGAAAACCCCATTGAAGGGACGAAGATTTACAACAGTAGACTAGATAAAAGAAAATTCGCAGACGGTGCTTCGCGCGATCCAGCAAGAGGACAAAGAAATATGATCAAATATTCGTCAAATTTGACATAGATCTTTCACGTGGCTTTTAAAAGGGATATTACGTTGTCGTCATACTTTTCGTAAAATTTCAAGATGGCAGACATTTTGTTATTATGTGCTGCAGTTGCAAGTACAATTGCATTGTGTGTGAATTTGGAAGAAAATCAGCGGAAAGAAACGAAACATACTTGGATGAATCCATAGGCATTACGTCGAGATAATAAAACCATCCAGCAATTTTTTTAATTTTTTTTTACGAGAGCTCCAAGTGAAGGACAAGTCTTACACATAAATTACTTACGAATGGATGAGAGTGTATTTCAATGTTTGCTCAGTAAAGTGCCTTCTCATTTTACATAACAGAATACTCTCTTGAGAAATGCTATATGTGCAGAAGACAGCAAACTGTGACAATGTGATTTCTTGATACATAAGAGAGCTACTCTATTTTACAATACAGCACTCGAATATCACAGTGCACATTAAGCCAAATTATTCCAGAAACGTCCGATGCGATTTATAAAGCACTGAAGAGGGAATGTGTGAACGTAAATAAATGTTTCGTACACTATATAGGTAATAAGAATTATTTCTATTTTTGAATGATTTAATTAATGAAATTAGTGTTCCAGCAACTACAAAATTAATAAAAAGTAAGAAACAGATGAAGCGCTTTTTAACTTGTGGCACCCAGAATTCAAAAATAGACAAAGTAGAATGGAAAGCTAAGAAGGAATTTTTTATCTTGCAGTATGACTATATCTTCTATTCTGGCTTGCTGAAAAGCTGCCTGAACGTTTCCTGGATGGCTGTAGCGGTGAATGTGGACACGAAGTCGCCTACAGCATCTTCCACCTGCTCATCAACACACAATTAATAGCATGCAGTGTGTCCCTTGTTTACACCCCCACCCTAGTCGAAGCAAACACCAACACCAACTTTGAAGCCATGTTTTACAAACACATTACAGAGACGTCAAATAGCTGTAGCGTCGCCAGCGCTCCAAGTGGTTACATTTCACATTGCAGTGAACAGAAGACGAACGACTTTTATGACGAAATCTACGACGAAATTTGATCATATTTATATGACTACAGGCGAGATTTGATAAAGTTCCGTGTTACACCATCAAATTTCTTTGAGATAAACATTTGACATATCAACTTTGACAAAGAAATATGATAGAGTAATACCGGCCTTACCAAGACTCCTTCGGGAATGGGAAACGGCGTTGGAAGCGGTGTATCAGTTGTGAAGGAGAGTATCTCGAAGAAGACCATGCACAATAAATAAAATGAAAAAAAGAATCCAGAAACAATAGTTTTCGAATTCGTGCAATCTCTTGACTGTGGCGTATTCTTAGAAAGTAGACGAATTACGGGTGTTACGATAGCAGCAACACGGCGAGCCGGGGAGCTTCCGAAACGAAATCGGTACAGAAATGAGGGGCACGCGAGTCGTGCCATCACGTGAGAGGAGCAATGACCTCCAGTCACGCAAATTCCGGGCCCACGAGAATAGCAGCCACGATCCAGGGATGCCTCTGACGTAATTCAGATATTACACTACTGCAGGTTTCAACGTAGGAATCCACGACATTAACCCTTGTAAAGCGTTCGGATCTACTTCGACTCACAATGATTTCTGATGGTCTATAATTCTGAAAGTATTTGGTCTTAATAAATTGCCTTCATTGACTTTGTCTGCCTCTCAGTGAATTATATCCTGACAGAAGAAAAAATATTTTGGATCTTTAGTCTGGCACCACAGATATAGTACATCTCAAGCTGTCTGGGTCTTTAGACCCTGTGTATTTTAATCTTCATTATTACAGCAAATTCTGACAACATCCAATGTGCCAACAACAGAACGTGTATGGGTGTTGTAAGGTGGGTATAAAGAAGTAAAGTCATTCTTTTTTTTAACGGTGGAACGTCTTTTGCTTCATCTTCACTAGGAGACGTAGACGATACAGGGGAATAGCAAATGATAAGCAGTGCAAATAATAATGCTTTGACTTACAGCACGGCTAAAACTTAATCACTGGAAGTTCAACAAATACCTTTGTCGGCTCATCATAAGCGCCACCCGTCTATGTGCTTACGGAGAGGCAGAAGATCCAAACCACATGTTGATATACAGGATGTTTCAAAAATGACCGGTATATTTGAAACGGCAATAAAAACTAAACGAGCAGCGATAGAAATACACCGTTTGTTGCAATATGCTTGGGACAACAGTACATTTTCAGGCAGACAAACTTTCGAAATTACAGTAGTTACAATTTTCAACAACAGATGGCGCTGCGGTCTGGGAAACTCTATAGTACGATATTTTCCACATATCCACCATGTGTAGCAATAATATGGCGTAGTCTCTGAATGAAATTACCCGAAACCTTTGACAACGTGTCTGGCGGAATGGCTTCACATGCAGATGAGATGTACTGCTTCAGCTGTTCAATTGTTTCTGGATTCTGGCGGTACATCTGGTCTTTCAAGTGTCCCCACAGAAAGAAGTCACTGGGGTTCATGTCTGGCGAATAGGGAGGCCAATCCACGCCGCCTCCTGTATGTTTCGGATAGCCCAAAGCAATCACACGATCATCGAAATATTCATTCAGGAAATTAAAGACGTCGGCCGTGCGATGTGGCCGGGCACCATGTTGCATAAACCACGAGGTGTTCGCAGTGTCGTCTAAGGCAGTTTGTACCGCCACAAATTCACAAAGAATGTCCAGATAGCGTGATGCAGTAATCGTTTCGGATCTGAAAAATGGGCCAATGATTCCTTTGGAAGAAATGGCGGCCCAGACCAGTACTTTTTGAGGATGCAGGGACGATGGGACTGCAACATGGGGCTTTTCGGTTCCCCATATGCGCCAGTTCTGTTTATTGACGAAGCCGTCCAGGTAAAAATAAGCTTCGTCAGTAAACCAAATGCTGCCCACATGCATATCGCCGTCATCAATCCTGTGCACTATATCGTTAGCGAATGTCTCTCGTGCAGCAATGGTAGCGGCGCTGAGGGGTTGCCGCGTTTGAATTTTGTACGGATAGAGGTGTAAACTCTGGCGCATGAGACGATACGTGGACGTTGGCGTCATTTGGACCGCAGCTGCAACACGGCGAACGGAAACCCGAGGCCGCTGTCGGATCACCTGCTGCACTAGCTGCGCGTTGCCCTCTGTGGTTGCCGTACGCGGTCGCCCTACCTTTCCAGCAAGTTCATCCGTCACGTTCCCAGTCCGTTGAAATTTTTCAAACAGATCCTTTATTGTATCGCTTTTCGGTCCTTTGGTTACATTAAACCTCCGTTGAAAACTTCGTCTTGTTGCAACAACACTGTGTTCTAGGCGGTGGAATTCCAACACCAGAAAAATCCTCTGTTCTAAGGAATAAACCATGTTGTCTACAGCACACGTGCACGTTGTGAACAGCACACGCTTACAGCAGAAAGACGACGTACAGAATGGCGCACCCACAGACTGCGTTGTCTTCTATATCTTTCACATCACTCGCAGCGCCATCTGTTGTTGAAAATTGTAACTACTGTAATTTCGAAAGTTTGTCCGCCTGAAAATGTACTGTTGTCCCAAGCATATTGCAACAAACGGTGTATTTCTATCGCTGCTCGTTTAGTTTTTATTGCCGTTTCAAATATACCGGTCATTTTTGAAACACCCTGTATATATATAGGGTGGTCCATTGATAGTGTCGGGGCCAAATATCTGACGAAATAAGCATCAAACGAAAACACTATAAAGAATGAAACTCATCTAGCTTGAAGGGGGAAACCAGATGGCGCTATGGTTGGCCAGCTAGATGGCGCTGCCATAGGTCAAACGGATATCAACTGCGTTTTTTTTTTAAATAGCAACGCCCATTTTTATTACATATTCGCGTAGTACGTAAAGAAATATAAATGTTTCAGTTGGACCACTTTTTTCGGACTCGTTCAGCACGACAATCTAACGCTCCACCAGCTCACCTACCATAGATCTTTACAGTCTAAGCTCACAGATGTGTACTCCGTAGTTTTAGTGATGCTTTTAATTACCGTTTACGAGTGTTCTACTGGACGACAGCGCACAGCAAGAACTAAATCGGTGTTTTGGTTGATACTCTACCGACACACAACGTTTGGTACCGATCTGAATGTCTGACATGTGGAGGTTTAGGTGTCAGAAGAAAGCCAGAGACGAGAGAGGCGGGGAGTGGGGAGGTAACAGCCCTCCCCTTGCCACCTTGCGCGCGGAAGTCCATGAACTGTGAGTCGCTGGCCGTCCGAAAAATTTTGTTCCTTGCTAAGAGATTTGAATGTAATCATTGTGTGTCACTGTTCATTCATTATGGTCTCAAACTGATTTTTTACTCACAGCTCCACTGACAAGGGGGAAAACTCAACTGAACCCTGAATGTATACATTACATCGACATAAAAATATAAAAGACGAGAAAATCCTACCACTGGCTACGTTTTAAATGAATTAAACATCGCACCCACGTTTAAAAACAGACGAGAAAATCCTAATATTGGCTACGTTTTAAGTAATAAAACGAAACAGGTATCATTATAGAAATATGGAAGTACACATTTCAGTAACTGCATGCACAATTTGACCGACACTATTCCGGAACTATCAGTGCACTGAAGAAGTGAGGCGATTCAATCACCGCTACAATTTTCACGCAGTGGTATTCATGAAATTGTTTCTAGAACAGTGCACACTATCAGTTTGAAGATCACGTCACTATATTGTAGCTGCAGCCGCACATCTGCCGCGCACTTTCGTCTCAGCTGCGGACACCGCCTCGGAGCGCGGAAATTTCCATCGCTGTTGGCGGGTTGGTGGGAGGAGGCAGGGAGGAGACGGTGGACGATTTTCTGAAACGTCAACCGCATCCTGGGCTTGTATGCGAGGTTGTCCCACCAGACATCAACTACGCTGAAATCATCTGTACTGGGCAGAGCAATACCTTCCGATTTTCGATGCATTTCGATTACATCCAAATTACAAGGAAGTACTGATTGATTTTATGATCATGTACTATGTTTTTTCTATCATGACAATTCCTAAAATATTTTGTTTCACGAGTACTAGATACGGGACGAAATTCATTATGGCAGTTATCAGACGATAAGTGCTTTACATCTACATCTACATACATACTCCGCAATCCACCATACGGTGCGTGGCGGAGGGTAGCTCGTACCACAATTAGCATCTCCTCTCCCTGTTCCACTCCCAAACAGAACGAGGGAAAAATGACTGCCTATATGCCTCTGTACGAGCCCTAATCTCTCTTATCTTTGTGGCCTTTCCGCGAAATATAAGTTGGCGGCAGTAAAATTGTACTGCAGTCAGCCTCAAATGCTGGTTCTCTAAATTTCCTCAGAAGCGATTCACGAAAAGAACGCCTCCTTTCCTCTAGAGACTCCCACCCGAGTTCGCGAAGCATTTCCGTAACACTCGCGTGATGATCAAAACTACAAGTAACAAATCTAGCAGCCCGCCTCTGAATTGCTTCTATGTCCTCCCTCAATCCGACCTGATAGGGATCCCAAACGCTCGAGCAGTACTCAAGAATAGGTCGTATTAGTGTTTTACAAGCGGTCTCCTTTACAGATGAACCACATCTTCCCAAAATTCTACCAATGAACCGAAGACGACTATCCGCCTTCCCCACAACTGCCATTACATGCTTTTCCCACTTCATATCGCTCTGCAATGTTACACCCAAATATTTAATCGACGTGACTGTGTCAAGTGCTACACCACTAATGGAGTATTCAAACATTACAGGATTCTTTTTCCTATTCATCTGCATTAATTTACATTTATCTATGGTCAGAGTTAGCTGCCATTCCTTACACCAATCACAAATCCTGTCCAAGTCATCTTGTATCCTCCTACAGTCACTCAACGACGACACCTTCCCAGACACCATAGCATCATCGGCAAACAGCCGCACATTGCTATCCACCCTATCCAAAAGATCATTTATGTAGATAGAAAACAACAGCGGACCTACCACACTTCCCTGAGGCACTCCAGATAATACCCTCACCTCCGATGAACACTCACCATCGAGGACAACGTACTGGGTTCTATTACTTATTTCTCGTACGCTGTTCCATTCGGTATCAGACATTTGGAAGAGTAAAATTATTATAAGTGAAGTGTAACACAAACTAAAAGAGTTGGTTTTGTGATGCATAATAGTTTGTAAGACACAGGGCGGGTAGTACTCACTGCACTGAAGAAGTGAAGCGTTTTAATCACCACTACAATTTTCACGTAGTTTTGCCGTTCACGGAAAGGCGAAGTCGGAACTCGTCACTGCCCTACCATCTTCGTGGGAATCCACCGCATTTTATAGCGGGGGATGGCTGGGGAGGGAGGGGGAAGCCAGCTCCGTTGTGTCCGCCCTACACGCTGCCACGCATCAATGTTGCCGCAGTGTAGCGGAATGGAGAGACTGGTAGACAGAGAACGACAAACCACACTAACTTGTTACGTGGCTGTCTGGACATGAATCAGTTGCGTTCCATGGATCACTTTCCACATTATACCGTAATGACGTGGAACGAGTCATTTTACGGAATATTATGTGACTGCCTGTCGATCGTTTACAGACTGTCACATAGCAGGAAACAATGTTCAGTCTGATAAGACGAGTATCGTTTTTGCGCTAAACAGTTTTCTGTGGATCAGCAACAACTGCCATTTCAAATATAGCATCATAGCGTAATTATACTGTATTCCACAGAGTACAGACATGTCATTACACGAATGTCCGCGGTGCCTTGTCGGAGACTGATTATAGCCTGACGTCCTCGCATACTGTAATCAGCCAGTAAACGTCTCAACATGAGGGCAGACAGACGCAATACGCTCTTGGCCATGCGTCAGTGACTGGCCACCGCCTCAGCTATGGAAGTCGACCTACAATCTTCACGAATGACTCATATGCAGGCCAACACACATTTTGTGAGCAGTACGTCCGCGGGAAGTGGAAAAAATCAAATGTTCCTGCGCGTACCAAAATTCAAGTATATTTTGTCATTAACTAATAGTCTCTAGTTGTATCTAGCCGGCAGCTCATCGGTGACCGTTTTTGTTAGCAGTTCTGCTATTCTAAATATGACGGTATTGTCAGAGATGGAAATCTTACGAGAGTGTAGCACACGTTTTCTATGGATTTAATTCTTCGTCATATAAAGTGTGATTACAGGATAGCTACGGTCGCAGGTTCGAATCCTGCCTCGGGCATGGATGTGTGTGATGTCCTTAGGTTAGTTAGGTGTAAGTAGTTCTAAGTTCTAAGGGATTGATGACCTCTGAAGTTACGTCCCATAGTGGTCAGAGCCATTTGAACCATTTGATTACAGGATGCTAGACGTAATAACTGAACAGCTCCTGATGTCTTATCTAGATGCACGTGAGGAGGGGCAGGAATTTTGTTGCATCAATATTTTTTTACAATTACTTTAATTGGCGTTATCGGCACTTGAATTTGATTATAGATTAAAGAAAACCGTAAATTATCCATTTAATTTCTCATGTGTTTTCTGCAGTGAATCATCTGTTTAGTTCCTCAGCGCCGTAAAGGCTGTGCTGTGTCACACGTGGCGATTTTTGTCCGTGCTACTACTCGCGGCTAGTGGTCGCCATCTCACGTGGCCGGGTCACACCGAACTGTTGGTTTGTACGAGTAGGTAGTAGCCAGTGGAGTCTCGTACAAATCTCATTCCTCGTTTAAATGTCTAACAAGCCAATTCGTACACTTCTGGAACTATTGATTCGTTCGGTTTGTGCTGAATTACCTTCGCTAAACCAAATTGACTTTTGGCTATACACGTTTCAGCTCGCGTGCCCCTTTTCAAGGATTTCTTCATTTTGTTTAATTTATTTTTGTACGCATCCTTAATCTTCTTCATTTTACTTCTCAGCTGTTCCTCAGAGGGAAGGTTCAGTCCAGTTTCATTCAATTCTACAAGTAATCTTCTACAACTACGAGGGTTTTTCAGTTGGTAAAGAAACACTTATTTTCTCGGCCAATTTCGGTTGACTAAAACGCAAAATTCGTTGTGGGACATCGTGGAATATTCACGCTTCAGCCCCCTGTAGTTTCATTACGTTGCAATAGGTGGCGGTGCTATATTTAGCCTTCAAAATGGCGTCTGCCATCCTCACAGCTAGGTCGCGCAAACCTGTCCTCATCCACCCTACAGCCCAGATCTCGCACTTTCCTACTTCCTTCAGTTTGGGGCGGTGAAGGATACAATTTGTGGGAAGCAGTACGTGGGTGATGGTCAGTTTACTGATGCAGCAAGACGTTGGCTTCGATATCGACCAGTAGAGTGTTACCATGAGGTCATTCAGCCTCTCCCAGTAAGGTGGCGTATGGTCGCCGCACTAAATGGAGATTATGTTGAAGGGTTTTGTAGCCAAAAGAGTGAGGAATAATATGTTGTATTGTAATCCTGAGTAAATCAACCTAATTTCAGAAAAAAATGTGTTGCATTTGTTTCTGAATGCCCCTCGTATTTTGCCGCGCGTACTTCGTCATGTAATTGTTGTTATTCCTGTCCCACAGCTCTTCATATTTCCGTTGAACAGCCAAAAATTTCAAAGCGGCTTACCAATTGCACACAATTTATTGCTTTTTCTCCATCGTGATGAAAAAGACACATAAACAAAACCAAGGAACAAACGAAACAAGTCGAATGCCACCTCTGATAAAAAGATAGCGACTTGCGACTGAGCTGTCAGAGAGTGGCGAAAAAAGCGCTGTGTAGCAGTGACTGTCACATAACCGCCACACGCGGCTACTAGTACCGAACATGTCAATTGCCGACGCCGCTAGATTTTAATAGCTGCTAGTAGAGTCAGTAGCATGGAGTACGTTGTCACATGAAGCGATTACTCCCTGGTATTCAATTAGCAGCGACCAAAATCGCCCCGTGTAGCACAGCTTTAACTGTTGCAGATTTTCTCGCAGCAAAACAAGTTGGACTCTCAGTCACTTCTGAGGGTTTGCAGTCCCCACCGACACCACCTGATTGCCTGAAACACCACGTACACCCGCCAGCACTGCAGAATTGGAGCTCTGCAGCTAGGGCTGTTTTTGAACGCGACTCGAATTGTTCGAACAGCTTACGTCACAGTTCGGGAACTTTCGAGTTCTGTTCGATGTTTTGATTGACCTGCGATCTAGTGGCTTGTTGGTACTATCACAACGACCTGCCTTAGCGGTTTTAATGCACTATGGATTTTAATAACAAAAACAACTGTCAAATCAGACTGAAATATCTTCTAGGGTGCAGGCCATGCTTGACAACGGCAACTAATAAATAAATAAAAGATTCCAATCTTGATTATGTCCGTAAGTCTAGGTTTCGGTAGTTCCACGATCCGATGGTACTATCTCAAAAGACGGAAATTTTCTTGCGATTAAAATTAGAGTAACTTTTTTACAGCCTGTTTCATTTTTTCGGCATTTAATTCTTGATTAATTGTCTTGATTGTTTCATCTGAATGTTGCTGTCTTGTTTCCAAACTGATTAAAGCCGGGTAACGTTTTTATCTGTTGTTTTATCTGTTCTAACAAATGCTCATTTGCAACCTACTCTGTAAATGATTGCAGTCTCTCGTGGACAAATGAAATACTGTACTAAGTTTAGTCAATAATATTTTTTGGAGGACAACATTTTTTTTGTTACCTATACTTAAAAATTGGCATAAATGTTCATATACGTACAGACCTGAACTGCATGAAAAATCGTATTCCAGATTTGTTTAAAAACAATAGGAGTTTATGCAATGGGAGGGTTTAGTGGTATTTCCTCTAATGTTTCACGAAATTGTCAAATTATATGCAATGCCACAGCTTATTGTTGTGTCTTGTTCGTAGTTTCTTGCGTATACCTTGCGCCCACGTCGCGCGAGTTAAATATCACGTGATTGTTCAAACACGCTCAATACAGTATCGAACGCTGCGGCTTATAGGGCAATTCCGAGGCGTTAGATTCCGAGTATCGTTTGTCCAGCCCTATCAGTTTCCAGCCTGGACGGTTCACAGATGTCGTTCTTTGCTATTGGATCAAAAATGCTGCAGTAGTCGTCAGGAAAGTAGGCTCGTAACATCTGTCACTTACAATATTGCCATTTAGTGGTAATTACAAATGTTAGCAAAAATTTTCAAAAAAATCAGACATCTTGATTTTTAGTCAAAAATATGAAGAAGTATTTTTCCAAAAAAAAAATTCCTTACCAGTCATTTCAAAAAAAGGTAAAAACTAAATTTACAAGAGATTTTCAAGAAATATATTCTACTACTTCAATGCGAGGAAAAAAATCAGAAATACTAACATATTTCCATTCAGAATAAGTAGGAACATTCTACAAGTTTATATGAGCATCTCATACATATTTTTCCGTGAAAACATTAAAGTATTCGGGATTAAAAAGTAAATACCGTAAGAGGTGTGAAACAGTTCGCCTGTGTAACAAAAATTGGGGTCGCTCAAGAGTATGCGTTCTGTTTGACTTCGTAGAAACGTCAAACGAGGAAGTTGTTAAGAAAACTGCAAAATTAATTTTGGTGAGATCTGAGACATAATTATTGTATCGTGTCACTGACGAATGTGATTTATTTACATGACAGCGCGCGAGGACTTATCTAGGCACCTCCACGGTTCTGGTTTAACGGCTCGCCTTAATAGCCCCGAGAATATTCCATAACTACAGAAGAGATTATATATGCAGCTGTAACAGAATCTTTGTCACTGCACCCATCACCTAAAACACCAGAGTGCACTTTGCAGACGTAGAGCCTTTTCTACCAGTAGGTACTTTAAGGCCTTGGAGTCTTCCCAAATATTTTTGCTTGTGTGATTTTGCGAAACGCAAGTTTAGTCCAGATAAACCACAGGCCTTTTGTCCTCCGTATGCTATAAATGCACAATGCGCAAAGCGGTATCTCTCTGGGAGGCATACGAAATCTGTCGGTTATTATATTTCGTGAAGTTAAAACCGACGTCTTTTAGAAGGCGAATAACAGACGTTTGCGAGCCCTCATATTAAATTTTGTATTGAAGTTGCTCGCGAACGTTGTTGGCAGTGGGATACTCTGCTCTATTGTAGTATTCTAACACAATCCTGCAGTCCACTTTATTAAAATCGTCCGTTTGAGTAAAGCACTTTCCCGTTTATAGCCCTTTCGTGGCAGACAGCTTCTGCAGTTACGACAATCCTAACATGTTACACTGTTCTTTGTGAGGCTCCGTACCCTTTTTTCGTCAGTTTTTACGCTTGGACAAAGTTAATGTTCCGTCTTGCTTCATCATGAGCAAGTTTGTTGAAATCTTTCGGGATATTAAGTATTACATATTTATAGAGGCATGATTTTTTCGCATTAAGAACAAACGGAACAGAAGATATTTTGAAGTGATTTTTCGATGTCTTTAGCCGGCCACTGTGGTCGAGCGGTTGTAGACGCTTCAGTGTGGAACCGCGCGACCGTTATGGTCGCAGGTTCGAATCTTGCCTCGGGCATGGATGTGTGTGATGTCTTTAGGTTAGTTAGGTTTAAGTAGTTCTAAGTTCTAGGTGACTGATGACCTCAGATATTAAGTCCCATAGTGCTCAGAGCCATTTGAAACATTTTGAACCATTTTGCGATGTGTTTACGAATCATATACTTCTGGTTAAGCAAATCATGATCTTATTTCAGCGAATTAAAGATATCAAGTCGTTTTAAAGCCAATTTATGGAGAATTAACGAGCTTGAAATTTGGTTCCAGGAATACATTTATGAAGGGAGAGGAAAGAAGGAACAAAGATTCATCAAGAGGACAGAAGTACCTGTGACCTTTAACATTTCTGGGAATCTCGTTAAAACGTGACGCCAAGAAATGGATAGGTTTAGGAAGGAACGGGTGTTTTCTAAGTAATTCGGCACAAATAATGCCGACTTTGACCCCAGGTTTCTTTCGAAACGAAATGTTTGGAATGTTGTTGTTCACCGGACGGTTGGGAATCGCACCTCGGCCAGTCTTCCCAAGCTAGAGTGCTAATATTCTTGGAGATCCAGAATGGAGTCTACTGCCTGCACGGCTGACTGCACAAAGCATTGGTGTATTACGGTGTCCTGGTTCAGATAAAATAAATAAAGTGACCATAGTCAGTACTGTGTGGGAACTATAACTTAGGAGATGGACTCCATAGTTCTGATCGACAGCAGTCGGCAGTAGCTGGGAGACTTCGTGCCGTAGTGATTTGTAGATGTACATTGCCAACTTTGCAGCGTACCATAAGCCTTCTTTAACTGCATTTTCGTCTACTTTGTGGCTGAGCTGTAATATCAGTTTTCGAGTTTTGTTACGCTGCTTTAATTGTGTTTTTTTTTCTTTTTTGGAAAATCGGTGACGATGCAGTTGCTGGCGCATTGCAAGGTTACCTTCTACTCAAGTTCAGAAAAGGAAGCCGATTATCAGGAGCTCGTGGAAGCTCAAAACGGAAGTTCCTAAGGCCTGCACTGTATACTTCAACACATGGAAGCGGAGTTTGTTTCCCCGTCTCCACGGCATCTAGCCTCCCCCAGACCATACCATATCCGCTCTCCCCACTCCCCGCAACCCAAATGCCAACTTACAGTTCACGAGTAATAGCCAATACAAGTGTTATGGTACACAGCAGAGCTAAACACGTTACGAATGAATAAGATTTTCACTCTGCAGTTTCATACACTGATCTGCAGAAACATTATGACCACCCCCCACCGCGACGGTGGATGTAGCCTGCTGACGTTGCGGGCACGTGACGCGGTAGCAAAAGTATATATGGGGAACACCCCAACGAAGATGTGGGCTGCCAATCGGGAAACCTATTGAGATAAGCGACTTTGACAAAGGGAAAGGTATTATTACGCAGAGCCTGTGGACGAGTATCTCGAAAACGGCGAAGCTGGTCGAATGTTTACATGTTGCTTCGTGAGCGTCTACAGAAGGAGGTAGAAAGACAGTGAAACTACCACTAGGCGCTAAATGGTTGGACGTCGACGAGTCTTCACAGAACGTGGGGATCGGAGGCTTGTCTGCTCTGTAAAGTTGGACAGATGATGATCTGTCGCATCTCTGACGAAAGAGCACAGTGCTGGTGCACACGCAAATGTTTCGTAGCACACCGTTCATCGTACATTGTTGAACATGGAGCTCCGCAGCAGACCACCTATACGTGTTCACTGACATCGTCAGTTACAATTGCAGTGGGCACGGGACCATCGGGATTCAACCCTTGATCAATGGAAACGTGTCGGCTCTTCTGGGGAAACACGCTTTCGCTACACTAGCTCATGACCGTCTCCACAAACGCCGTCATCGGGGTGAACGTCGACTCGAAACGTGCAGCTCACCCCTGACGCAGGCTGGTGGGTGTAGTATTATGCTATGCGAGACATTCTCCTGCGCTTACATCGTTGCTGTGGTAGTAATCGAAGACACACTAAAACTGCGAACCACCTGCATCTCTTCACGCTCGACGTCTTCCCAGACGGTCATGTAATCTTTCAATAATACACATATCAAAAAAAGTTTTGCATCACCTCGATTCCGAGAGTTCCGGAACCTGTACAGAAAATTGGAATAGATATCAACGTAAACATCATTTCCGCCCCTTTTTATTGCTCATGAAAGCCACACATTGCATGTTGTACCACCATACAGCGAGAAATTCAGAAGTGCTGATCCACATTGCTATACACACCGGTACCTCTAATACCCAGTAGCACGTCCTCTTGCACTGATGCATGTATGTATTCGTCGTGGCATACTATCCGCAAGTTCATCAAGGCACTGTTGATCCAGATTCTCCCACACCTCAATGGCGATTCGGCATAGATCCCGCAGAGTGCTTGGTGTGTCACGTTGTCCATAAACAGCCCTTTTCAAACTTTCCCAGGCATTTACCTTAGGGTTCATGTCTGGAGAACATGCTGGCCACTCTAGTCGAGCGATGTCGTTATCCTGAAGGAAATCATTCACAAAATGTGCACGATGGGGGTGCGAATTGTTTCCCATGAAGACGAATGTCTCGCCAATATGCTACCGATATGGTTGCACTGTCGGTCGGAGGATAACATTCACGTATCGCACAGCCGTTACGGCGCCTTCTATGACGACCAGCGGCGTGCGTTGGCCCCACATAATGCCACCCCAAAACAGCAGGGAACCTTCATCTTGCTGCACTCGCTGGACAGTGTGTATAAGGCGTTCAGCCTGACCAGGGTGTCTCCAAAGACGTCTAAGACGACTGCCTGGTTGAAGGCATATGCGACACTCATCGGAGAAGAGAACGCGATGCCAATACTGAGCAGTCCATTCGGCATGGTGTAGGGCCCATCTGTACCGCGCTGCATGGTGTCGTGGTTGGGAAGACGGACCTCGCCATGGATGTTGGGAGTGAAGTTGTGCATCATGCCAGTGTGGCCGAGCGGTTCTAGGCGCTTCAGCCTGGATCCGCGCGACCGCTTCGGTCACAAGTTCGAATCCTGTCTCGGGCATGAATGTTTGTGATGTCCTTAGGTTAGTTAGGTTTAAGTGGTTCTAAGTTCTAGGGGAGTGATGACCTCAGATGTTAAGTCTCATAGTGTTCAGAGCCATTTGTTTTTTTGCCCATCAATGCAACCTATTGCGCACAGTGTGAGTCGTAACACGACATCCTGTGACTCCACGAAAAGCATTATTCAACATGGTGGCGTTGTTGTCAGGGTTCCTCCGAGCCATAATCCGTAATCCACTGCAGTAGTAGCCCTTAGACGACCTGAGCGAGGCATGTCATCGATAGTTCCTGTCTCCCTGTATCTCCTCCATGTTCGAACAACATCGCGTTGGTTCACTCCGAGACGCCTGGACAATTCCCTTGTTGAAGGTCTTCCTGCCACAAAGTAACAATGCGTACGTGATCGAACCGCGGTATTGACCGTCTAGGCATGGTTGAACTACATACAACACGAGCCGTGTACCTTCTTCCTGATGGAATGACTGGAACTGATCGGCCGTCCGACCCTTTCCGTCTAATAGGCGCTGCTCATACATGGTTTTTTACATCTTTGGGCTACTTTAGCGACATCTCTGAACAGTCAAAGGGGCTGTGTCTGTGATACAACATCCACAGTTAACGTCTATCTTCAGGAGTTCTGGGAACTGGGGTAATGCAAAACTTTTTTTTGATGTTTGTGTAGCTGTCCATGTCTCGGAGCCAGAACCGCGCTCCAGTCGTTTAACGAGCAGAACAGAGATATCGAACAGAGGTATCGAACTCGTACAGTCTGTCGTCTTTCTCATGCTCCACAACACTAACAACAAAACCGTGTGAAATAATTTCTTGTAATCACTTTCTGCTATTTTAGTACCAGTACAGTATGAAATAATAACATGCATCTCGTTGCGCTTAGTCGTGGCTGTACCTGGCAAGGTAACCGAGCTTACTCCTTGCAACGGTTGGGAGAATAGCTGGCTTAGTCGGGTAATACTATTGTGCCTGATTCCATGGACTGTGTATTGCGTTTGCAGCCAATACGTGTCCATTGCCATGCTAATCGGACTGTGTACCTGGTGCTTAGAGCTAAGCTCATACTGTGCTTAGAGATAATTAGTGTATCTATCTCTTTAGTACAGAGGACAAATGCAAAATGAAACAGGGAATATAACTTTCACAGTCTACATAATTGCTTCCAGAGAAGGAATACAAAGTAGTAGGGAACAAAGAGGCCATGGGCACGCATCACCTCAGGTAATTCCAGAACGCTTAATTGTCATTTCAAGCGCGTACCTCTTTTGCTCAAGAGGTGGATAAACGCAAAGCTCCATGATCATCTTTCTTCTTCGTCCCAGGCTTGAAATACACACTGCCCGGCGCTATTTTTGGCTTTTTTTCTCGGGAGGCTATGCGGAAATGATGAATTTAAGTTAGCAGAGTTTTCCGATCAGTTGCACAAGCTGTCATTCGTAAGAATGTAGTGATTATTTGATTTTATTTTATAGGAAAATTCCAACATATCGACATGAAAATAGGCCTTTGTGAACTGCTGGGAAGCTCGCATCACGGATAACAAACCCAACTACGCACCCCTGCACAATGTCGTTACGTTTCTCGAAAACTTTCGTAGGCGTTATTCGTAAATGAGGACGTTTACTCATGAAACTGCAGATGGTCACGTTACATGACCGTTCACAAAGCAGGTCCATAATCAGGAATTTAAAACAACGAGAGTATGTTCTATTCCTTTAGGCGGCTACGTACGGCCTTGCCGCAGTGGTAACGCCAGTTCTAGTCAGATCACCGAAGTTAAGCTAGCATTGGATGATGATGATTGGTTTGTAGGGCGCTCAACTTCGCGGTCATCAGCGCCGTACAAGGTCCAACTTTTTACACAGTCCTATTTTTTCACAGTCCAATCTAGCCACTGTCACGAATGATGATGACAACAAAAACACCAGTCCCCGGGCAGAGAAAATCCCCAACCCGGCCGGGAATCGAACCCGGGATCCCGTATCCAGAGGCAGCAATGCTAGCCACTTTTTTTTTTAATCTCATTTTGTTCGCTTCTGTTCGTTGCATCTGCTCGGGGCGGACGTCGTAAGACATCCTTTTATGTTCGTGGTTGGTCGATTGACTCAGTTTTTTTATTACAGAGGGCAGCTAACCCCCTGACCGAAAAAATTCTCACTCGAGGGAAGGCTTGAACCAAGGACCTCTCGCTCCGCAGCTGCTCACGCAAACCACGGGACCACGGCGCTCCTCTCCACTACACCACCAGCTGCTAGCACTTGGATGGGTGACCATCTTGTCTGCCGAGCGCTGTTGGCAAGCGGGGTGCACTCGGCACTTGTGAGGCAAACTGAGGAGCTACCTGACTGAGAACTAGCGGTTCGTGTCTCGTAAACTGACAATGGCCGGGAGAGGGGTGTGCTGACTGTATGCCCCTCCACATCCGCATCCAATGACGCCGGTGGTCTGAGGATGAAACGGCGGCCGAACGGTACCGCTGGGCCTTCATGGCCTGTTCAGTCGGTGTTTTAGTTTTTTAGGCGGCTATGAAGTTACATGTGTTTACCTCTGGCACTTTTGGCTGAAACACAGCTTGACGATGGTCGAGGTGATAATGGAAAAATTTGCTTGATTTTCACGTGCCTTCTAAATATTACAACTTATTCATGCAGATACAACTATGGAAATGTCCTAGACAATGTCTCCCAATAATATTTATCTTGGAGAATTGACGCCAACGTTACCTAAAACTTTTAAGGTGACATTCCATACAGATACAAGTGTCCAATTTTCGAACTGGGTAGTTCAGGTCAAAAATAAATTTGCTTCCAAGATTATGCTACAAGGGTGGAACGCTACCAATCGAATTCACAAATGCGGAACGATTACCAGTCCTAAGAAACGAAATGCAGATGAGAGATCAACTTATAGAACTACGCCAGGGTCAAAAACTTCTAATGAACATAGTTGAGGAAAAATTAAAAGCTAAGATTAATCAATATTTAGGAAAACATCAATTTAGTGTTACGAAAAGAAAGAGAACAATGAAGGATTTATAGCACTGTCAATTATTTTGGAAAGAAATATTGAGATGAACATGAAAATGCATGCAATATTCATTGAGCTAGAACGGGTTTTTGGCAGAGCGGATCAGAAGCTGCTATTTGGAGAATTGAACAAAATTGCTTTAATTTGGCAGATGGAAGACTGAGTCTAAACTTATACAAAAGCTAGGTCACAGACATACAGATTCACGGCATTAAAATAAGAGACAAGAATAAGAAGTGTCACACAAGTTGTCAATTTCGCCTTATTTGTTTTGTTTTCACTGTGCTACAAAGCACCAAAAATTTTAAGCAAATAGAGTGAAGTATATTTGCGGACGCAAACATTAAGATATGAATCACAACTGCAAAGCAAGTAAACTGTTCAGGAGGCACCATTACCTCACGGCAGAAGAAATGACTGGGGCAAGCCTTCAGAATTAAAACTATTAACTTGAATGTATAAGTAATGAATATATTTGTCAAAGCCAGTGCTGGGAGTGTTTTAAGCTATGGCTGTGGAGGGAAGAGTGAGGCCGTGAAGAAGAGTCATAAAAAAGTACTGAATTAAAATTCACTGGGCAAGTGGTAAAAAAAACAAATAAAGAACACTGACATACTCTTTATAAAGAGTAAAAACCATCATAATTGGATACCTAATTCGACATAACTAATTTATAAATAAAATTAAGCGTCCGATATTGGACATCCAAAGTATATAGTTTGATTACTGGAGTGAACTACAAGTTACAACTGTTTGGCACGACTGGCTTGAGACAGAGAAGAATGGTAACATCAGAGACGCGTATCGTTTGGTGAATGAAGATTCTGTTGACCGTTCACACCTGAAATTGTCCCAAGAACTAACACGGAATGTTATCTGTCAGTTTGATGGAGACACACCACAGGCCGTGGTGTCTATCAAATCGCCAGTCGCAACTGCTGACCTTTCCACTGATGCAAATAACGCTCCTCTTATTCAGCTTCGTTTCAGCTCATAAGCCGCCGGAATTACTCTGCGCTGAATAGCTGCTTTCGGGGAAGCGGCACTTTCAATAGAACGCTGTTTACCATTCCACGGCAGATTATGCGGTAAATGCGTTGTAGTGTACTTCATTTTTCTGAAAAGTGTGGCCGATTTTGATCCACGTTTGCTACATGTAGCACTCATTTGCTCTTAACATACGCGAATCAGCCGGTTCAGAGACGTTAAAAGACGCTTGCGAATGGTTTCGAACAATTTTCATCCTGCAGTCATGTCAAAAACCAGAAACAAAACTATACGTTCATATGACAGAAGTCTCTTTCAGTCTTCCGTCTATGTTATAGATGGAAATGAATATTCACCACTGCTTTAAGGAAAAAATGACATACTGCCCAGACTTTTGATTTGGGGTCACTTAGTTAGTTAGTTAGTGTGTTTCATGTTCCATGGATCATTTCGCTCGATACATCATAATGATGTGGAACGAGTCATTTTACATCCACATTGCAAATCAATTTGTAAATATCGCTACACGCTGAACGTTTATCAGATATTTTTAATATATACGGATGTGAGTTTGTAATTCCTACTCATCATCTTTTACAAATTACAATAATAGAAATTCTTCCAGTAAATAAAAGGAGTTTCCAAGGAGAAACTTTTTCAGTTTTTTTCCAAATTTTACTTTGCTGTGTATGAGAGAGATTATATCCTTCGTAAGTGATCAAAATTTTTAGTTTGGACTTCATGGGGAAATAAAAACACTGTTAAGTAGTAGTCAGAAACCCCCAGTCCTTCAACAGATGTCTGATGTCTACAAGATGATAGTGGGTGTGCACTGTATAATATTCTTACATCACGTTTTTGAGCTATGAAGACTTTCTTAAAGATGAGTTACCCCAGAACATTTATTTATTTATTTATTCATGTCAGAAGTACCAGTTCAGACTGTACTGATTTAAAAATATACATATTTGTATACATGAGTAATTCAAAGACATATAAACGTAATAAAATGAGTAAGAAATCAATATTTACATAATACACACAATAGTAAGAAGTCAATATTTACATAACATGTACAAGAGTAAGAAATCAGTTTTTACATAATAAACACATTTATACCAGTTGTGTCCAGTAATTGGACAAAATTGACTGTGTTGCTATAAGCCAAGGTCAGTTCCAGTCCTGTACAAGAGTATGGGCAGAGACGGCACTTCAGAAGGTGTTGTAGCTTGTTCATTTCCTCATTCACACAATGTGTCTCCGCCTTGTGCGATGCCCCATTTCTTCAAGTTGTCCTTCGTTTTTGCAACACCGAATAAGAACCAGCACTAGAAGACGAGCCGACAATTTTGAAGATATGCCTACGAAAATTGGTATTTGGTTTCTCGGTCAGAAATAAAGAAATCCGTGTTTCATCATTTTTGGAAATTTAACCCTGGGGTGTGGGGGTTAAATAGTGGGTAAAATATTTTTCTGAAAATATATCATTATTAAAGAATTACTAAAGTATTTTTAAAGCTACATATATGAACATCGGTATTTGATTCCTTGACTACAAATAAAAAAAACACTTCTTTCAGTGTAATTGGAAACTAAGGGGATGAAATAGGTGATGAGATTTTTTACGAAAATATTTTATTATGAAAGCATTTTTAAAGGTAGATCTATGAAAATTTAAATTTGGCTTTTCAGTTAGAAAAAAAATACGATTTATTTTAATTTAATTTTTTTTCTTTTTTTTTTGGAAATTCGACCCCTATGGGAGTGAAAGGGGAATGAAAGTTTTTACGGAAACATATCATTGTGCAAGCGTTTTTGAAGCTAAATCTATGTATTTGGCTTTTCCGTTAGAAATAAAACGCATGTCATTGTTTTTGGAATTTCAGCCCTAAGGGGGTGAAATGGGGTGAAACGTTTTACGGAAATATTTCATTGCGGAAGCATTTTTAAAGCAAAATCTTTGAAAATTGGGGTTCGGCTTTTCCATTAGAGATAAAAAATACGTGTTTTGCTGTTTTAGGAAAGTGAACCCCTAAGGGGGTGAGATAGGGTCAGACTGATTCGCTGACTCATCATCGCCCAGCTCAGACCGCCAAGGAGAGAGGCTTGAAGTTTGGAGAGGGTGTGGATCTTATACTGTAGAGATTGTTTAAGAAGGGATTGTCTGAAACTCCACTCCTAAGGGTGTGAAATATGGTATGAAAGGTTTTTGTAAACTATGTCGCTATGAAGTGAATTTTGAAGCTAGAGCTACGAAAACAGCTATTTGGTTTCTCAGTCAGAAAATAAAAAATACATGTTTCAGCATTTTTGGAAATTCAACCACTAAGGGAGCAAAATAGTGGGTGAACGTTCGTTTGAAAGTAAATAATTACTAAAGAACTACTAAAGGATTTTTAAGGCTACATCTATGACAACTGGTATGAAAATAATACGTGTTTCACTGTTTCTGGAAATTCAATCCCTAAGGGAGTGCAATAGCGGATGAATATTTTAAAGAAAATATTTCATTACATTAAAAAAATTTTTGAGCTAAAAAAAAATTAAGCTAGCCGCGCGGAGTGGCCGCGCGGTTAGAGGCGCCATGTCACTTATTGCGCTGCCCCTTCTGCCGGAGGTTCGAGTCCTCCCCCGGGCATGGGTGTGTGTGTTTTGTTCTTAGCATAATTTACTTGACGTAGTGTGTAAGTCTAGGGACCGATGACCTCGGCAGTTTGGTCCCTTAGGAATTTACACACATTCGAAAATTTTTTAAGCCAAATTTATGAAAATTGGCATTTCACTTCTCGGTTAGATATAAAGAAATATTTGTCAGGGGATGAAGTAACTATGGAAATATCTCCACAAGAACGCAAGAGGCACTAGTAACAAAAGTTTTGGCCTCCACCTGCCAGAATCGCTTTTTGGTCAAAAGAACATTCGGAAAAGACCACACTTATATGGCCTTAATTAGCGTCAGAAGCTTTGAATGTATTGCAGTTTGTAAACAACATAAAAATTCGATTGAATAAAAACAAAAAACAAAAAATCTGCAGGCCATGCAGTCTACGCGAGCGAAACAGTGGGCACTCTCTATATATTGAGTGCCCGCTATGTAATCGTGACCTGGATATTACTTTGTAGTTTGAGATAATTGTAATATTGTTTGTCATGCAGGCATACGCTAAGTATAAAATGGGTCACAAACGGGTAAATCCACTGACATAAGCAACTCTAACAAAGGGCGAGTCTTATGGTCCGATACTTGGGAAGGAGCATGCATCTCTAAAACGGCGAAACTGGTCGGCTGTTGCATGGCACTCTCGTGAGTGTCTGTGAAAAATGACTGAAGGGCGGTGAAACCAAGAGTGTCTGTGCTGGACGTCGACGCCTTGTCACAGAACGTGCAGCGTCGGAGGCTTTCCCGCAGTGTAATGGACAGGCGACGATCTGAAGACAGAGCGTAATGCTGGTGCAGGCACTAGTGTTTGGATCATCCATTCTGCGCACATTGCTGTACGTGAGGCTCGCAGAATACGTCCCAGCGTGTTCCCGTATTGACCTGACGACATCGTCAACCGGTCCATGCACGACAGTGCACGGTACGAATATGTTTCAAAAAGCCGCGCGCGAAAATGCGATTTGTCAGGGGGTCAAATGTCGGGCTCTATTGATCACAGAGATAATGGGTCAAGTGCTTTGGATAGCCCTTGGTGTAGCGACCATTTGTATAACTATCGGAAGAACTGACATACTGTAGCTATCCTACGATACAGGTACAAAATTTAAAAATTGCACACTTCCTCCAGCCCAAGCAAACTGAGGACATCGGTTGGTTCTTTTACATAAGGCGTGGTCTAGGGTGCGCCTTAGACGTCTTATAAAACCACCATTTGATCATGGGCGGGTCGTCTAGGGTGGGCCTTAGACGTCTTATAAAACCACCATTTGTTCATCGCAAATCATGGAAACTTTTACTGTTATGTTCTTGGAGGACGTTGAAACTTTTTTAGCTGTCACTATCCGTTACCCAGATCCAGAGGTTCAAATTTACCGTACTTACGCACATAAAATATGCACGTAATTTCCACTCTGAGGCGTAAATATAATTTTAACTAACAAAGTGAAAATATGGTAAGGGTTTTAGTGTCACCGCAAGGGTTCTGAAGTCACCAAACTACGACTTTAGTCAACATTTTTTCGCCAATAAAACTTCAAGACGCGCTTCTGCATAATGCGCACTTTTGTCTATACAGACATGCCCATATTGGTACTGCAGTGACAAAAACGGGCTATGAAACGTTTTAATATGTCTGAGAAGACTGACAAAAATTCTGTACAACAGGAAAGACTTCAAATTCAATAAAATGTATTGCAAATAGCCTTTTTGCTGTTTTAAGATACAAATCATAAGCCGGGTGTTTTCGATGAATCGCGATCGATGAGCAAAGTATCGAAAAAAGTATAAAGCAAACGATTTTGTGTTAATCTTATATGCGTCAAAGTGTATAAACGTGACGAGGTGCATAAATAAACAGTCAAACATTTCCTGACTTATAGAATACGTTTATGTAAGCGGTACCCCCTGCTGTAGCAGGAAAAAGAATGGAACCAACGAGAAAAAGCTCCTGTTGGAGCACAAAAAGGCAAATGTATTCCTCTTTACAAGTATCTGATAGAAAATTGAGGAACCAGCTGTCTCAATCCTCATTCCCTCTTCGTCACTAAAAATTTTTGCATGCGAGCATTTTCGGGTTTTTCTATGCTGGAAGATAGTAGTAGAGAGAGAAGACAGTGCCAGTGATAGAGGAAGATAGAGGAGACTGTGTTGGTGAGAGAGAGAAAGTGTCAGTGAAAGAGAAAGATGGATGAGACAATAGCAGTGGGAGCCAAGGAGACAGGAAATAATGATGGTCAGCCAGAAGCATTGGCAGTAAAAGACAAACAGAGATGGATGGAGATAGGTGCATTGAGAGCAAAAGAGAGGGGAGACAGTGGAAATGGAAGAAGAGAGACGATTTGGACACTCCCAGATTGGCGAATTTTAAGCATTAAGGGACGGCGTATTTTGGGCCAAAATATTAAATACGTGCATCTAGAAGAAAAAGTAAGTTGAATCCCCGAGAATTTTTGATCTGCCGAGGTATGGTGAAGGTAGTGACAGCGGGAAAGAAATAAAAAAGGTGGCAATGCAAGTAAGAGAGGCGACAGGAGAAGTGGAGAGAGAAAGGAGGCAGTGGGAGAGAGAGAGACACACAGTATGGCAATGAGAGGGAGATGCTAAGTATGAAGGCTTTACTATAAACAGAGAGTGGGTAAGAGGATTTACTGTGCTCTGGTTAAAAGAGAGCGAATACGTTCGCATGCGAAATTTCTGGTAAGGAGGGCGGAATGTGGATTGAGGTAGCGGGTTTCCCACTTTTCTGTCTCATAGTTGCACTTTTGCTTTGCAAAGGCGAAGCAAATCGCTACTAAGCAGCCGGTCATGCACAAGTCTTCCCAAATTGTTTCACCGCGGAAGATCGTAACGCAATTATTCCTTTTAATCATCGTACGAACGTCGAAGTGGCAGACATTGAGATAACGGATCGCGGAATGGAAAAGCACCTACAATCGCTTGGTTGTGGAAAGTCTTCGGGACCAGATGAGATACCTGTAAGATTCTACAAAGATTGTATGAAAGAACTTGCTCCCCTTCTAGCAGCAGTTTATCGAAGTTCGCTCGAGCAACGAAAGGTCCCTAGTGACTGGAAAAAAGCACAGGTCACTCCTGTTTTCAAGAAGAACAGCAGGACAGATGTACATAGTTATAGCCTATGTCGTTGACCTTAGTCTGTTGTAGAATTATGGAACATGTTTTATGCTCAAGACTTACAAGGTTTTTTGGAGAATGAAAATCTGTTCTGTAAAAATCAATATGGATTCAGCAAACAGAGAGCTTGTGAAATTCAGCTCGCTCTGTTCCTCCATGAGATCTATAAAGCTCTATACAACGGTGCTCAATTTGATGCCGTGTTCCTTCACTTTCGGAAGGCCTTTCACACCGCCGCACTGCCATCTAGTGAATAAAAAACATGAGTTTCCCGAGAATCGGACTAGTTTTGTGAAACAATTCAGAACTTTCTTGCAGACAGAACTCAACACTTCGCTCTTAGCAGAACGAAATCGTCAGATGTGAAGGTAATTTTTCTAGTACCGCAAGGAAGTTGGAAAGTACTGTTAGTATTTACAATGTACATAAATGATGTAGGAGAAAGCGTCAGAAGCTTTTTACGTCTGTTCGCAGATGATGGGGTTGTTTGTTAGAAAGTAGCAACGCCAGAAGACAGCATCGATTTGAAAAATGACCTGCAGAGGACTGATGAATGGTGCAGGCTCCAGCAGGTGACCCTGAACGTAAATGAATGGAACACTATTGTGCAAAGATAGTAAAAGAAATCCACTACTGTACAGTTACGCTATTGATGAGAAATTGCTGGAAGCAGTATATACTGTAAAATATCTAGTAGTAACTGTGCAGCCGGCCGCGGTGGTCTAGCGTTCTAGGCGCTCAGTCCGGAACCGCGCGACTGCTACGGTCGCAGGTTCGAATCCTGCCTCGGGCATGGATGTGTGTGATGTCCTTAGGTTAGTTAGGTTTAAGTAGTTCTAAGTTCTAGGGGACTGATGACCACAGATGTTAAGTCCCATAGCGCTCAGAGCCATTTGGAACCAGTAACTGTGCAGAGAGACCTGTATTGGAATCAAACAAACCGTAGGAAAAGCAAATGCCAGACTACGGTTCATGGGAAGGATTTTAAGGAAATGTTAGTCATCCACGAAAGAAGTGGCTTACAAGGCGCTTGTTCGAACGACAGTTGAGCGATGGGATCTTCTCATGAAATTTCGATCACCAGTTTCCTCCTCCTATTGCGAAAACATTCTATTGTCATCCACTTACACAGGGAGAGATGATCGTCACGATAAAATAAGAGAAATCAGGGCTCGCACAGAAAAATTGAAGTGCTCGTTTTTTCCGCGCGCCTTTCGAGAGCGGAACGGTAAAGAGACAGCTTGAAGGTGGTTCATTGAACCCTCTGTCAGGCACTTTAATGTGGATAGCAGAGTTATCACGTAGATGTAGATGCAGATCAATCGGGGACCCTTACCAGTTAGGACTGAGAAAAAAGAAGGAAGAGCTGTGCGTTTCGTCACGGGATCGTTCAGCTGGAACGAGAGCGTCACAGAGATCCTCAACAAACTCTGGTGGCAGACGCTGCCAGAGAGGCGATGTGCACCACGGAGAGGTTTACTACTGAAATTTCGGGAGGGTACCTTCCGGGAAGAGTCGGACAGTATATACTTTCCAGAACTAATACAGAGGCTTACTGACGAATCATTCTTCTCATTCTTCCCACACGCCACTCGCGAGTGGAACAGGGAATGGGGTGATCATTTAGTGGTACCAGAAGTACTCTCCGGCAGTCACCGTCAGGCTTGCGGAGTATGATGAAGATGTAGACGCAGATTTCGTAACGTTTTGGCTGTTGAGTGTATACAGGATGTTCCATTCATCATTCATCTTGACCATCCCAAGTAACTTTTCGTCCAGAAGAACAAAAAAAGAAAAGGAAAAGAAAATGTAACGAGAAAATGTCGCTTTGCTATACCAGTGGGACATTAACCAGCATGTTTGACTTTCCTGTAAATACGCTACTGGCCATTAAAACTGCTACACCAAGAAGAAATGCAGATGATAAACCGGTATTCATTGGACGAATATATTATATTAGAACTGACGTGTGATTACATTTTCACGCAATTTGGGTGCATAGATCCTGAGAAATCAGTATCCAGAACAACCACCCCTGGCCGTAATAACGGCCTTGATACTCCTGTGCATTGAGTCAAACAGAGCTTGGATGGCGTGTACAGGTACAGCTGCCCATGCAGCTTCAACACGATACCACAGTTCATCAAGAGTAGTGACTGGCGTATTGTGACGAGCCAGTTGCTAGGGCACCATTGACCAGACGTTTTCAATTGGTGAGAGATCTGGAGAAATTGCTGGCCAGGGCAGCAGTTGAACATTTTCTGTATCCAGAAAGGCCCGTACAGGACCTGCAACATGCGGTCGTGCATTATCCTGCTGAAATGTAGGATTTCGCAGCAATCGAATGAAGGGTAGAGCCACGGGTAGTAACACATCTGAAACGTAACGCCCACTGTTCAGAGTGCCGTCAATGCGAACAAGAGGTGGCCGAGACGTGTAACCAATGGCACCCCATACCATCACACCGGGTGATACGCCAATATGGCGATGACGAATACACGCTTCCAATGTGTGTTCACTGCGATGTCACCAAACACGGATGCGACCATCAAGATGCTGTAAACAGGACCTGGATTCATCCGAAAAAATTACGTTTTGCGATTCGTGCACCCAGGTTCGTCGTTGAGTACACCATCGCTGATAGTCCATGCTGCTGCATACGTTGTCGAACTGTTCGTGCAGATGGTTGTTGTCTTGCAAACGTCCCCATCTGTTGACTCAGGGATCGAGACGTGGTTGCACGATCCGTTACAGCCATGCGGATAAGATGCCTGTCATATCGAATGCTAGTGATACGAGGCCGTTGGAATCCAGCACGGCGTTCCGTATTACCCTCCTGAACCCACCTATTCCATATTCTGCTAACAGTCATTGGATCTCGACCAATGCGAGCAGCAATGTCGCGATACGATAAACCGCAATCGCGATATGCTACAATCCGACCTTTATCAAAGTCGGAAACGTGATGGTACACATTTTTCCTCCTTGCACGAGGCATCACAACAACGTTTCACCAGGCAACGCTGGTCAACTGCTGTTTGTGTATGAGAAATCGGTTGGAATCTTTCCTCATGTCAGCACGTTGTAGGTGTCGCCACCGTCGCCAACCTTGTATGAATGATCTGAAAAGCTAATCATTTGCATATCACACCATCTTCTTCCTGTCGGTTAAATTTCGCGTCTGTAGCAAGTCGTCTTCGTGGTGTAGCAATTTTAATGGCCGGTAGTGTATGTTCATTATGAAGATATGAACAGCAGTACATCTTTTTTGACCGGCACCCTATATTTGTTGCCTGAAAATTAACTTAGTCTTCTCAAGAACGGGTTTAAAAATCTATGAGGTATTTACGTTAACACAGCATTCAACTTAATAAGATCCACAAACAGGATTCTTTAATATAATTTTTTGGACTGTAATCTATCGTGGAAACAAACAAGGTAGACCATTCAAAAATGCTCAAAGTAGGGACCATGGAGAGTCAAAGACTGGTCCACGCATTGGATGAAGGAATTCATCGCTGCTTCCAGTGTTGCCTATTGAAGTGAATTACAAGCAAGCATAATATGTTCTGCATGTTGTCTGGAGTTGATGGAACGTCGTGAAGGACAACGCCGTTTATGCATCCCCAAAGAAGTAGGGGATTTAAGTCAGAATGCAGAATAGGCGAATCCACTGTTGCTCAGCGTCCAAGCCATCTTGCAGGGTATCCTCGGTTCAGAACGTGACGTACACCCAAGGCATTATGTGCTGGACATCCATCATGCTGGTGCCATATGAGGGTTCACGTTCTTAGCGGAACTTCACCCAGAAGTCGGGGTGAGTTCATGTTAGAAACAAGGCATATGCATTACTGTTTACGTTGGCACTGACGCTGATGTTGAAACTGTCTAAGACATCGTGAGTTTTTGCTGCACCAATAATGCATGTTCTATGCACCAGGTGGTTGCAATTAAAGTGCAGCTATTTGCAGAGGTCCAGTGTGGGCTCCAATTATCGTACGGCAGCGAAACTTGGTAGATTTCCTAATGTGCCAATGCAGTACTGATTTACCCTGGGAAAAAATTAGTTCCAATTTTGGCCACCAGGTGCAAATCCGGCGCTGTACATCATCTCGCCGACGTCTCCAGTGCTCATATTGAACAAATTATGTATGGGGCGGTTAACAATAACATCAACATTATGCCTTTCTCACTTGTTTGACCTTTTCTGCCCATATCCCATTCCTAATCAATTACATATGGAAACATTTCTATACGTCTTTCCTGCAGTCACAGAGCCAGATTTAAACCTGGAGGCCAATACTGGAACAAATTTTTTTCCGGTGTACACCGGTCCCATGTTAGAACATCTAACAAGTTTCGCTGCCATACGACAATTACAGCCCACGCTGAACTTCTGTGAGTAGCTGCAGTTTAATTATAACCACACGGCATTTATATATCTTTTGTTTGAGAAGGAACATTCATAGGTAAAAAAAGTCGGAGTAGAAGTTCTGGAATGCAGGGATTTGCTGCCATGCCCATTGACACAAGTGTAGACGATTCTAGAAATCAATTCCATGCACTTCGTTGTATAAACGTACATCATATGGGTGGCACTCGTGATGTTTTATAATGCGATGTCCACTGGTTTTAGGAATACCAATCTCCTATTAAGCTCTTGTTTATTTACGTGTAGATTCACTACAATAGAGGCGAGAACAATACTTTGGGGGCTATGCCTATTCTGGTTCTACGATGATTGCAACAGCTTGCTATGAAACTTGGCATTTCCTGAAGTGTCACAACAAGACGAGAAATTATACATCGGGAAGGTGGGTTCTTGTCAGGATATCACTCTCTGCAGACTTCTTCTGCCTGGGTGTCATTACGCCTGTCTTCAATCACAATAAATGTAAAGTAATTATGACGCAAGTTTATACAAGGACTGCACCTGGCTTCACTGTATGCACCACACCATTTAAAATTACTACAGTCAGCCAGAACATTACGGCCACCTACCTAATTGCCGTTATGTCCACCTGTGGCAGGGATAACAGCGGCGATGTGTCGTGGCATGGAAGCAGTGAAGCCTTGGTATGGTAGGTCGTTGGGGTGAGCTGGCAGCATATTTGCACACACAAATCACCTAAATCCCGTAAATTCCGGAGAGGGGGCGACGAGCTCTGACACCACGTTCAAGCACATCCTACATGTGTTCGATTGTGTTCATATCTGACGAGTTGGGGAGGGGGAAAGGGGGGGGGGGCAGCACATCAACTGGAACATGCCACTGTGTTCCTCGAGCCAATCCATCACACTCCTGGTCTTGTGACATGACGAATTAACTTGTTGAAAAGTACCACTTCCGCCGGAAAACATCATGAATAGGTGTAAGTGGTCTCAAACCTTGCACGAGCTCCACTAGATCCAAGGATGTCCACATGAATGTTCCTCAAAGCATAAAGGTGCCGCCGCCAACTTGTCTGTCCCGCAGTACAGGAGCCAAGGAGCCGTTTCCCCTGGAGTACTGGGGTTTCGCGCCGTCCTCTCGGCATGTTCAAGAAGGTATCGGGATTCATCAGACCATGCAACGCTCTGCCACTGCGCAAAGGTTCAATGCCCTCTGCTTCATGCCCATTTCAGTCGTAGTTGCCGATGTCGTGGTGTTAACATTGGTACATGCATGGGTCGTTGGCTGCAGAGGCCCATCGTTAGGAGTGTTCGCTGCACTGTGTGTCCACACACACTTGTACTCTGACCACCATTAAAGACTAATGTTAGTTCCGCCACAATGCGCCGCCTGTCTTGTTTTACCAGCGTGTCCAGACTAGGATATCCAACATCTGTAATGAGGGGTGGCCATCCAACCTGGATGTGGTTTCACCTTGATTTCGCCACATGTTGAAGACACTCAGCAAAGCACTCATCGAACACTTGACAAGACGTGCAGTTCCGTAAATGCTCGTGCTGAGCCTATAGGCCTCCAGCCTGTCTTGTTTTACCAGTGTGTCCAGACTACGACATCCAACATCTGTAATGAGGGGTGGTCATCCAACCTGGATGTGGTTTCACCTTGATTTCGCCACATGTTGAAGACACTCAGCAAAGCACTCATCGAACACTTGACAAGACGTGCAGTTCCGTAAATGCTCGTGCTGAGCCTATAGGCCTCCAGCCTGTCTTGTTTTACCAGTGTGTCCAGACTACGACATCCAACATCTGTAATGAGGGGTGGCCATCCAACCTGGATGTGGTTTCACCTTGATTTCGCCACATGTTGAAGACACTCAGCAAAGCACTCATCGAACACTTGACAAGACGTGCAGTTCCGTAAATGCTCGTGCTGAGCCTATAGGCCTCCAGCCCCCAGATAAACCCAGATAGATCGCGCACCTTCTCCATTCTACACACAGACAGCATGCTCACTGATATACTACACGCACCGTGCATGTCTCTGGCTAGCAGGTGATGCTGCTGCACTATGTAATCAAAAGCATCCGGACACCCCCAAAAACAAACGTTTTTCACATTAGGTGCATTGTGCTGCCACCTACTGCCAGGTAATCCATGTCAGCGATGTCAGTAGTCATTAGACATGGTGAGAGAGCAGAATGGGGCGCTCTCCGCGGAACTCACGGACTTCGAATGTGGTCATGTGATTGGGTGTCACTTGTGTCATACGGCTGTACGCGGGATTTCCGCACTCCTAAACGTCCTAGGTCCACTGTTTCCGATGAGATAGTGTAGTGGAAACGTGAAGGGACACGTACAGCACAAAAGCGTACAGGTCGACCTCGTCTGTCGACTGACAGAGACGGCCAACTGTTGAAGAGGGTCGTAATGTGTAATAGCCAGACATCTATCCAGACCATCACACAGGAATTCCAAACTGCATCAGGATCCACTGCAAGTACTATGACAGTTAGGCGGGAGATGAGAAAACTTGGATTTCGTGGTCGAGCGGCTGCTCATAAGCCACACATCACACCGGTAAATGCCAAACGTCGCCTCACTTGGTGTAAGGTGCGTAAACATTGGACGATTGAACAGTGGAAAAACGTTGTGTGGAGTGACGAATCACGGTACGCAAAGTGGCGAACCGATAGCAGGGTGTGGGTATAGCTAATGCTTGGTGAACATCATCTGCCTGCGTGTGTAGTGCCAACAGTGAAATTCGGAGGCGGTGGTGTTTTTCATGGAGGTGGCTTGCACCCCTTGTTGTTTTGCGTGGCACTATCACAGCTCAGGCCCACATTGATGTTTGAAGCGCCTTCTTCCTTCCCACTGTTGAAGGGCTATTCTGGGATGGCGACTGCATCTTTCAACACGATCGAGCACGTGTTCATAATGCACGGACCTTGGCGGAGTGGTTACATGACAATAACATCCCTGTAATGGACTGGCCTGCACAGAATCCTGACCTCAATCCTGCAAAACACCTTTGAGATGTTTTGGAACACCGACTTCGTGGCAGGCCTCACCGACCGACATCGATACCTCTCCTCAGCGCAGCACTCCGTAAAGAATGGGCTGCCATTCTCCAAGAAACCTTCCAGCACCTGATTGAACGTATGTCTGCGAGAGTGGAAGTTGTCATCAATGCGATCCCCAACGCGAACACATGCGCAGCGTCACTGCCGAGTGGTACATGAGTAGGCGCGTGGGCAGGAGTGTGCAACCATGCATCGTGCTACTGAAGTAAATGTACATCATACAGCATCGGCATTATGCAATAAATTTAATAATTTCTGACATAGTTTATGTACACTTAGGGGTCGATTTTTTTTCTAAAGTTTCCTGTGGTCTTTTTCAGGGTTCAAGCTAACTGCATACCAAATTTCATCGAAATTGATCCAGTAGTTTGGTTATGAGAATGAAACAGACAGAGCTGCTTTCTCATTTAATTATATTAGTATGCGAGTATGGATCAAAAACGTTAAGAAGCATAGTATTCATCACGTTGAATCGCATTATGTAGAACATATCATATCATTTCCATAGATGTGATACGGTTCAAACGTCAAAGAGTAAACAGCTTTTTCAAAGAGTAAATACGTTTTCGTGTGTCGCGTTATAGTATTCAAACAGTTATCAGATTTTTATAAAATCAAGCCTATGTCTTGCCCCAAGCTGTGGTCAAATTACCTGTGAAAACCACACGAAAATTCGTCTAGCGGTTTTGGAGATTAGCGTGTTCAAACAGACACGTTACTTTTACCGTTTTTTATTAGTATAGGTAAAGGGGACTGATGACCACAGATGTTAAGTCCCATAGTGCTCAGAGCCATTTGAACCATTAGTATAGGTAAGAAAACATAGTTGGAGTTACTCTACTGCGGACTTCCATTCTCCATAGACTTGTAGCATTTCTACTGTCTCTTCGATGGTGCGCATTCCACTTACACAAACCTTCAAAAAATGGTTCAAATGGCTCTGAGGACTATGCGACTTAACTTCTGAGGTCATCAGTCGCCTATAACTTAGACCTAATTAAACCTAACTAACCTAAGAACATTACACACATCCATGCCAGAGGCAGGATTCGAACCTTCGACCGTAGCGGTCGCTCGGCTCCAGACTGCAGCGCCTAGAACCGCACGGCCACTCCGGCCGGCCACAAACCTTCAATTGAAGACGTATGATTGAATGAAAGTTGCGCGTTTTCCTTGTGTTTCCATTTGTTTACTGTCAACTCCACCAAGTGGACGAACTAAGTTACACCTTCTGCCTGCATTATGTGCTGGTACAGGACGGTCCAAGTCGATTTTGTGTTAATTTTTTAATAGCTCTAACGTTATGTTTACATGAATGGTACACTGTAGTTCATTTTTGAACATATCTTGAGGAGAGGAAGCAGCTTATCGAATAAACAGTATAGCGTGCTATTTAAAAAAGGCGTGCTGCTTTTCATATCTTCGGAACCCACAACGCACAAGAAAAGCAATCATGCTCGTTACTATGCCCCTGGTAAAAGTCTTCTCACGTGTAAAACACAGTACTGCTGCATTTCGCGCTGGTATTTTACCAGTAACGCAAAATCACCTCCCCGACACACTGCTGGCTACCGGAAGAACATCGCACGTGTGTTGTGTCACAAATGCCAACATAAGGAGATCGATATGATGGTCACCATATGGCCATCGAAAAGTATCGTGAATGTATTCTTGTATGACTGGCGAGAAACATATTTGTTTTCGGAGCTACGAGGGAGTGCAGAAAAGTAATGTCTCCCAATTTTTTGTGAGGAAACTCTTAAAGCCTTGGCTTCACTGTCATCGATCATCCTGCATGTACTGCTTACTTGACACTCTTTCATCTGCTTCCAAAACTTAAACAACGCTTTCGAGGACTTCACTTTGAGAGTGCTGAAGCAGTGCAAGCAGACGTGAGGTTGTAGCTCCGTCCATAAAGTAAAAAATTCTGTTATTAACAAACTAGTCTCTCGTTGGGAGAAATGTGTTCGCCTTCAGTGTGACTTTGTTGTGAAGTAAATACGCAGACATGAAGACTAAATATGTGAAATGTTATGTTTGTTTTTATTCAAAAAACTGTAATGGTTTTCACATGAAAAATTCGGAGTAACTACTTTTCAGCATCCCCTTGTACGTAACTATGCTACTGTCACGTACTTCCACAACATATTATCGCACAATTTTTTTGATAGAATAAACCACCATTTCACTATGTACTACTGTATTTATCTTTTGTACTATTTAGATTTCGGCTTTTATGCCATTATCGAGTACAATGCTAAAATTTTCAGAGCATTAACACGTCATATCTGATAAGACAGTCCAAAGCAGGTTATTCTCCCAAAAAATATTGCATGGCCGTGTTTCAGTAGCATGGAAAACTTCCTACTATCGCACCAGTTGCTCTGTTAACAATTTGCAGGGCTTGTCCTTTTCCATATCGCGTAATGGAACGACGAACAGTATGCTCCGTATCATTCTTCGCGTCTTTTATAACAGCGGAGAGAACCCGGCAGGTCAAGTGGCCAGCGGGGCAGGCCTGCCGATTAATTAGTTTCTATTGTATACGAAATTAGAACAATTGAGCTGCCCTAAAAACAGCGTGTGTTGCAAAGTCCTCCCAGCCGTGATGAATCCACACAATATGAGCGGTAATTGGAAACTCTGTGTGCACAAAGAGCAGTGCCGATGAAAAAGTGCCAGTCAGCGAATTCTCTTTGTGCGCGTATATATACGGCTTCGAGCATTCCGCCCCGTTATTAGTTTGCGATTGGAGGCAAACACAGATATCATCTGGTTTCTCCCAAATGGCAATGCTTCTCTCGTGGACAGTGCGGGAGTGGAGTATTTGTCGCGAGATACCTCACTGTATATCGCGCTATATTTCTGTACGTATCGGGTGGTTGTAATTGACGGACACTAATTACCGTACGAGTGCCAAACTTGGCAGCATTAATGTCCAGACTATGGGATGCATGATTCCCATGCGTTACAGCGCCACCGTCCTGTTCCAACTATGGCTACCAGGTGTCGTGATCAGTCATGGTGATTCGTAGTCTCATCACCTGACCAGCGGCAGTGCACTTGTTGACGTGTCAACATGAGCTTGGATAATTATTGCCATTATTGCCGAAGCTCTATTATCAAACAATAGTAAAGCTGCAGCTGCACTTCGAGAATATCGCCGGCTGAAAGGATTACGGAAGGATCTTCTTTCTCCACCTGTTGTGCGGAGCATGATGAAGAAGTTCGAATCAACTGGAGAACTGGGCGTCGCTCCAGCAAGAGGACCTGTTGCACCACAGGTGGCTGGTGAAATCGCTATTGCTGTGGCAGACAACGTTGTGCGCAATTCCCGATCGTCAGGCAGTGTGCGTGAACCGTGAATTTACTTTCAAAACCTTTTCTTAAGAATTTACTTTATTTACGAGCGATTCATCCAGAACATTAACACATTTAATCACACTATGTGAGCGTGGAAGTAGTTGCCAACGGGTAACTGATGAAAGAAATTTAAAAAAAATTTTTCAATAAATGGAAATTTCATTCCTAAAAGCCCCCCCCCCCCCCCCCCCCACATTTTTTTTTAACAGATTTAAAATTATAATCAGAAAGCACCCTGTAAATATCAAGTTACAATTTATTCAGAGGCAGAAAAAACATTTTTTTTTTGATCGATCGGGCTGAGAACCTCGCCGCTCCCTTTTAACACGGCCGTAGTCACGACCGCTCACAACAACCTCTGAAAGACTACACTGGTACAAATCTGCAACACACCAGATTACTTTAAACTAAAAATTTTAACAAATCACACAAACACACAAACTATGCACCCCGTAAGATGGATGGAAATGGTACAAAACACTCACATTAAAAATTATTTGCCACCGAAAGTCCAACTCTTTTTACAAGAACTCTTACGGTGGAAGGGGGGGCAACTTTATATACTAAAATGACCATTTAAATAAAATCCATGAAATGCGGTTTAACATAAAATGTACCAACATGCTCTACGTTACACATAAACCACCTCGCAAGATGATAGGCAAGATAAAAACATATTTCAGGAATTCGGCCATTACACCTTCAGCAATAAATTCGTTAACGCCGAATCCGAAAACATGCCAGAGGCAGCTATTAACGTACGGCAGACCGACAGACAGACAGACACTAACTGCCTAACAAATGCGGACGGGAGACAGACGAGCAAGCTGGGGTCGAGAGACTGACCAAGGAAACAAGTAGAATTTAACAAGTAAATGAAACAACATATCACGAATCACTTAACTTCTAATAAACTGCAATGTCTTGCGAAGACCTGGCGCAGCATCCCCCAAAACACTCTCCCGAACCGTCCGCTGCCAGCCGCTTCAACGGACGCAGGAAGGCGCGCCGATCTCCCGTCTCACGGCGTCGCAGCTCGCGCCGGCCAGACCGATGTCGTGGTTTGACTCCTGTTGCTCTCGTGTCGGCCGCGAAGCCACTACCCCTCGCTATACGGCGCGGCCGACTGGACTGACGTGGCGACCTCACATGCGCCGACGCTCAAGACGGACAAGTCATCTTGTGTCCCAGTGCGCGACTGACCAACCGATCGATCCAACCGCCAATGACCGTTGCCTGAACGAACTCGAGCAGACTGGCGGCCTAACACATACTAGCACTCCGCACGACAGACAGACACTGACTGCCCCACACTGACCCGGCTGACCAACTGACCAGACTCACTCCCACTGACAGACTAACCCCCCCGCCGAGCTTATAGCGCCCCTTAAATGCACATGAACAGTCAACTTTCCCCCTTTCCCACCAGAGGGAGGCACCAAAGCTGCGATTGCCACAGCGGCGCCACCGCCAGAAACGGAAGGCGACTGCTTTACACTACGCGCTGCGGCGCGGTCTTCAAAACAGCAAATTTTACCACGGCACATTGCGTGCTGTGTTGGACATCCCGTGGTCCACTGTATGGAAGATGCTTCAAACCATTCTAAAATGGTATCCGTACAAGATCTATATTGTACAGCAACTTTCACCGCAGGACGCACAACGACGTGTTGACTTTGCTCTCCAGTTTCTCTCAAGGTCTGGAGCTGACGAGGGCTGGTTCTGAACCATCCTATGCACAGACGTAGCTCATTTTCCTCTGACGGGTGAAGTGAACACACAGAATTGCCGAGTGTGGGGATCCTCACCTCCAGTCGCTATGCATGAAGTTCCTCTGTATGATGAAGGTGTCAGAGTATGGTGTGGTTTGACGGCTACGTTCATCATTGGCCTATTATTTTTTGAACAGGTTGGCGCTCAAGGGCCAAAGACGTGCAGTTTGACTGGCCACCGTTGTATTGTATTGTATGTTAACCGTGGGCCTAGAGGCTCCGTCCCCACCGCAGCCGCAGTGGTCCACAAGCAACCCCACGACGGCTACCGCAGTCCACTTCACCCCTCCGCCACCCCACACCGAACCCAGGGTTATTGTGCGGTTCGGCCCCCGGTGGAACCCCCCCCTTCCCCCCCCCCCCCCCCCCAGGTAACGTCTCACACCAGACGAGTGTAACCCCTATGTTTGCGTGGTAATGGTGGTGTACGTGTACGTGGAGAACTTGTTTGGGCAGCAATCGCCGACATAGTGTAGCTGAGGCGGAATAAGGGGCACCAACCTGCATTCGCCGAGGCAGATGGAAAACCGCCTAAAAACCATCCACAGACTGGCCGGCTCACGGGACCTCGACACAAGTCCGCCGGGCGGATACGTGCCGGGGACCAGGCGCTCCTTCCCACTCCGGAAAGTCGTTAGACCGCATGGCCAACCGGGCGGGCCCTGGCCACCGTTACTGCAAAATGCTCCGCCAGCATGTCATACCCGCCCTACAGGAGAGAGACGCACTGAAGTCAACAGTTTTCATGCAACATGGGGCACCACCGCACATGGCTCGTGAAGTTCACTTGCTTCTCCGAAACGCATTTGGAAACGATCGAATTATCAGCCGATAGTTTCCAAATGCTTGGCCGGCACGACCACCTGGTCTCAGTCCTTGTGATATCTGCTTGTGGAGCTACTTGAATGGCACGGTTTACCAGGGGAACATCCACACATGTGCTGGTCTGAAGCGCAACATATCAAGAGAGGTAGCAGCATACCTACGGACATGCTTCGTTCCGCTGTGCAGAATGCAATCCTGCGCTTTCAGACTCTTCTGGACACTGATGGGCGCCATATTGAGCCCCTTTTGTAGCAGTAATGTTACCGGTACGTAATGGTATGATGTGCCGTAGCAGCACATTATAAGTGTTTCAAATGAACAAATTCTGCATTATTTCTGATCCCCCTGTCCTTGACATTAATACTACCAAGTTCGGTACTCGTGCGGTAATTAGTTTCCGTGTTATAATGTGTTAAACAGGGAAAGTTTAATTAAAACTACCAAGTAAAAGGCAACGTCCTGATTGGCTGCCTGACTAACTCATCATCACCCAGCTAAGTATAGAAACTTTAAATTTGAAAAACGTGTGAATCTTATACTGCACGCATCGTTTAAGAAGGGACTATCCGAACTTTTACTCCTAAGGGGGTGAAACAGGGGACGAAAAGCTTTTTGAAACTACGTTGCTATTAAGAGAGTTTTGAAGCGAGAACTACGAAAACTGGTATCTAGTTTCTCACTCAGAAAACATCTACATTTATACTCCGCAAGCCACCCAACGGTGTGTGGCGGAGGGCACTTTACGTGCCACTGTCATTACCTCTCTTTCCTGTTCCAGTGACGTATGGTTCGCGGGAAGAACGACTGCCGGAAAACCTTCGTGCGCGCTCGAATCTCTCTGATTTTACATTCGTGATCTCCTCAGGAGGTATACGTAGAGGGAAGCAATATATTCTTTACCTCATCCGGAAACGCACCCTCTCGAAACCTGGACAGCAAGCTACACCGCGATGCAGAGCGCCTCTCTTGCAGAATCTGCCATTAGAGTTTGCTAAAAATCTCCGTAACGCTATCACGCTTACCAAATAACCCTGTGACGAAACGCGCCGCTCTTCTTTGGATCTTCTCTATCTCCTCTGTCAACCCGACCTGGTACGGATCCCACACTGATGAGCAATACTCAAGTATAGGTCGAACGAGTGTTTTGTAAGCCACCTACTTTGTTGATGGACTACATTTTCTAAGGACTTTCCCAATGAATCTCAACCTAGCACCCGCCTAACCAACAATTAATTTTATATGATTATTCCGCTTCAAATCGTTCCGAACGCATACTCCAAGATATTTTACGGAAGTAACTGCTACCAGTGTTTGTTCCGCTATCATATAATCATACAATAAAGGATCCTTCTTTCTATGTATTCGCAATACATTACATTTGTATATGTTAAGGGTCAGTTGCCACTCCCTGCACCAAGTGCCTATCCGCTGCAGATCTTCCTGCATTTTGCTGCAATTTTCTAATGCTGCAACTTCTCTGTATACTACAGCATCATCCGCGAAAAGCCGCATGGAACTTCCGACACTATCTACTAGGTCACTGATATATATTGTGAAAAGCAATGGTTCCATAACACTCCCCTGTGGCACGCCAGAGGTTACTTTAACGTCTGTAGACGTCTCTCCATTGAGAACAACACGCTGTGTTCTGTTTGCTAAAATCTCTTCAATCCAGCCACTCAGCTGGTCTGATATTTGGTAGGCTCTTACAGTGCGGAACTGTACCGAACGCCTTCCGGAAGTCAAGGAAAATAGCATCTACCTGGGAGCCTGTATCTAATATTTTCTGGGTCTCATGAACAAATAAAGCGAGTTGGGTCTCACACGATCGCTGTTTCCGGAATCCATGTTGATTCCTACAGAGCAGATTCTGGGTTTCCAGAAACGACGTGATACGCGAGCAAAAAACATGTTCTAAAATTCTGCAACAGATCGATGTTAGAGATATTGGCCTATAGTTCTGCGCATCTGCTCGACGGCCCTTCTTGAAAACTGGAACCACCTGTGCTCCTTTCCAATTATTTGGAACCTTTACATTTACTACGTTACGAAGATTTGAAAATGGTTCTCGGCCCGGAACTAGTCATCGAGTGAATAAAAAAAGTAAATTTGGCATCTTTGGACTGGTTTTTCATTGTACTGATACATTTTCCTGTCAGGAGTATTTACACAGACCATATAGTATGGCGGCGAATTGGACGAAAGCGAGTGAGTGCGGCTCTCCTGCACTCCACAAGGAGAAAACGTAGCAGGAGAAAGAGGAATCATGCTTTGCGCATGCATTCTTTTTCGTTGTTATTGCGGTTTTCAGTCCGAATACTAGTCTTATGCAGCTCTCCACGCTACTCTATCGTGTGCAAGCCTTTTCATCACCGAATAAGTACTGCAACCTATATCCTTCTTAATTTACTTAATGTATTCATGTCTTGGTCACCCTCTACGATTCCGTCAACCCCCACCCAAACCAGATACATCTCTCCACGACTAAATTGGTGACCTTTGATGTCTCAGGATGCTGCCTATCAACTGACACCTCCTTTTAGTCAAATTCTGCTGCAAATTTCTTGTCTCTCCAATTTCCTTCAGTACCTCCTCGTTAGTTATGTGATCTACCCATCTAATGTTCAGCATTCTTCTGTAGCACCAAATTTCAAAAGCCTCTGTTCTCTTCCTGTCCAAACTGTTTATCGTCTATGCTTCACTTCCATACATGAGCACACTCTAGACAAATACTTTCAGAAAAGACTTCCTAACATTTAAATCTATATTCGATGTTAACAAATTTCTCTCTTCAGAAACGCTTTTCTTGCTAATGCCAGTCTACATTTTACATGCTCTCTCCTTCGGCCGTCATCAGTTATTTTACAGCTCAAATATCAAAACTCATATACTATTTTAAGTGTCTCGTTTCCTAATCCAATTCCCTTAGCATAACCTGACTTAACTGGACTACATTCCATTATCCTTGTTTTGCTTTTGTTGGTGTTCATCTCGTGTGCACTTTTCAAGAAGCTGTCCAATCCGTTCAATTGCTCTTCCAAGTCCTTTGCTGTCTCTGACAGAATTACAATGTCATCGACAAATCTCAAAGTTTTTATTTCTTCTCCCTGAGCTTTAATTGCTACTCCAAATTTTTCTTGCTCAGTGTACAGATTAAATAAGATCGGGTATAGGCTACAATCCTGTCTCACTCCTTTCTCAACCACTGCTTCCCTTTCATGGCCATCGACTCTCATAACTGCCATCTGGTTTTTGTACAAATTGTAAACAGCCTTCCGCTTCCTGTATTTTACCCCTGTCACTTTCAGTATTATAAGAGAGTTTTCCAGTCAACATTCTCAGAATCTTTCTCCAAGTCTACAAATGTTATAAAAGTAGGTCTGCCTTTCCATAAACTAAGTTCTAAGAGAAATCGGAAGATCTGTTTTGCCTCATATGTTCCTTAATTTCTCCGGAATCCAAACCGATTTTCCCCGAGGTCGGCTTCTACTAGTTTTTCCATCCTGCCGCAAGAGTTCGCAAAAGAATTTTGCAACCACGACTTATTAAATTGACAGTTCCGTAATATTCGCACCTGTCAGCACGTGCTTTCTTTATATTTCGACTTCATACATTCTTCTTGAAGTCTGAGGGTATTTTGTCTGTCTCATACATCTTACACATCAGATGGAATAGTTCCCTCGTGGCTGGCTCTCCTAAGGCTGTCAGTAGTCCTGACTGAATGTTGTCTACTCAGTAGGCTTGCTTCGACTTAGCTCTTTCAGCGTTTTATCAAAATCTTCTCGCAATATCATTTCTCTCATATCATCTTCATCTACATCTATATTCTCTACCATTTCTATAACATTGCCTTCAAGTTGATCTCCCTTGTATTGACCCTCAGTATACTTCCATTATTTAGCTTTCCCTTCTTTGGTTAGGACTGGTTTTCCATTGGAGTTCTTGACAATTATACACCTGCTCCTCTTTTACCCAAAAGCCGCTTTTTTTCTGTAAGCGGTATCTGTCATTCCCCTAGTGAAATATTCTTCTAAATATTTATCCTCTAAGACACTCCTGTTTAGCCTTTTTGCACTTTCTGTCTTCCTTATTTTTTAGACGTTTGTATTCCCTTTCGTTTGCTTCATTCGGTGCATTTTTGTTTTGTCCTCTCATAAATTACATTCAATATGCTTTGTGATATGCAAGGATTTCCACTAGGCCTTGTCTTTTTACGTATTTTATCCTGTGCTGCCCTTACTACTTCATCTCTCAAAGCTACCCAGTCGTCTTATTCCTTTCTTCTGTTCTAGTCAATCGTTACCTAATGCTCTCACTGAAACTCTCAACAATCTCTCGTTCTTTCAATGTATGCAGGTCCCATCTCTTTAATTTCGAATCTTTTTGCAATTCTTCGCTTTTAATCTGTAGTGCATAGCCAATAAATTTTAAATGCCTTACAATTAAAAATCTGGTTCCGCAATCTCTGTCTTACCATTATATAACCAATCTGAAACGTTCCGGTGTCTCCAGATCTCTTCCAAGTATACAGTTTTGTTACACGATTCTTAAACTAAGTGTTAGCGATGACTAAATTTTGTTCTGTGCATAATTTTACCAGACAGTTTCTTCTTTCATTCCTTTCCTCCAGTCCATATTCACCTATGAACGACAAAATGGTCCGAGGAGGCTGTAATATATTTTACTGCCTGTGCTATCAGCCAGTTTCGACAGTTGGCCGTTTTCAAACACTTTTCACAGGCCTGTGCTTGAAAATGTCCGACGTTCGAAATCAGCTAAAAGCACAGAAATAAACAGATTACAGTCTGCTTGGACCATGATTTCGTTCTTAAAACACATTGAAGCTAGAGACCCCCACAAGGCCAAAATTCATGTTCATCTACTATTTTTCTTTCTGTTTCTTTTCCTACTATCTGCACCCAGTTCCCCATCGCAATTACATTTTCTCCATTAATTTCCTGAGTAACGTATTTTATCTCATCACATGTTTCTTCAATCTCTTCATCATCTGCAGTGCTAGTTGCCGTATAAACTTACACTCGTATGGTGGGTATGAGTTTTGTGTCTATCTTGACTACGACAATACGTTCGCTGTGCAGTTCATAGTAGCTTACCAGCATTGCTATTTTCTTATTTCAGGTTGATTATATAATCTTAAGACGTCCTCCTGCATTTCCCCCCTTCCCTGCCCCCTATTTGATTTTGTACTTATAACTCTGTCTTCAACTGACCAGAAGTCCTGTTCCTCCTGCCACCAAACTTCATTAATTCCCTGTATATCTAACTTCAACCGCTCCAGTTCCCTTTTAAAATTTTATAAGCCACCTTCCATTCTCCGATCCGTAGAACGCCCGTTTTGTTTCTCCTGATGACGACATCCTCCAGCGTAGTCCCCTCCCGCAGATGCGAATGGGAGATTATTTCACCTCCGAATATTTTACCTTAGGGGATACCATCATCATTTAACGACACAGTACAGCTGCATGCCCTCGGTAAAAATTACGCCGGTTGTTCTCCTAGCTCTCAGCAGTTCGCAGTACCAGCACAGCAAAACCATTGTAGTTGATGCTGAAAGGCCAGATCAATCATCTCTGCACCTACTGAAAAGGCTGCCAGCCCTCTTCAGAAACCACACGTTGCTCTGACCTCTCTGTAGACACCCTACGATTATGGCTGCACCTTCGGTATGTCTATATGTATCGGTGAGACAGAAGTCACCACACCACCGGCAAAGCTCATAGTTCACGTTTAAGTATGTGAATTACTTGCGAAACTTTAACTAGTGCACTAATGCTAAATGAAAATCATTTCCAGAATGCTGAAACACAAATATGAATAGTCCGTTTGAAAGCGGTTCGTACGAGAACTACGAACAAGAGACAACACAGCAAACAGGTTTCTCGAATTTTTTATATTTATAGTACGTTTAGTTCAGAACTCAAGTCTTAATTTATCAGGAACTTTTATGCAGCCGTGGTTTGGAAGCACTGAGGTGGAACTGCAATCGCTCTTTCATGCCATTATTGTTTCTGGGTAAATTTCCATTTTCTTCTGACAATTCTTTCACGTTGCTGCAACGTTTTCATGGTAATTTTATTAGCAACTAGCTCAGCGCTTCCTGATTCGCTCGCGTAGACTATACGGCATGCAGAGATTTTTTTTAAATTATTTAGTCGAAATTTTATGTTGCTCACAAATTGGAACAGCTTCTAAGCTTTTCACGCTAATTAAGGCCATACAAACATGGTCTTTTCCAAAAGTAGGTTCGATCAAAAGGCGATTCTGGTCCTTAGGAAGTTCTGCTCTTACGTTAAATCAGTAAGTGGATCGAAACAGCATATCCAGACACTCTGGGATGATAATGGCATTGAAACAGAGGATGACACGCGTAAAGCTGAAAAACTAAACACCTTTTTCCAAAGCTGTTTCACTGAGGAAGACCGCATTGCAGTTCCTTCTCTAGATCCTCGCACAAACGAAAAAATGGCTGACATCGAAATAAGTGTCCAAGGAATATAAAAACAACTGAAATCACTCAACAGAGGAAAGTCCACTGGATCTGATGGGATACCAATTCGATTCTACACAGAGTACGCGAAAGAACTTGCCCCCTTCTAACAGCCGTGTACCGCATGTCTCTAGAGCCTCCCGTCGGGTAGGCCGTTCGCCGAGTGCAAGTCTTTCCATTTGACGACACTTTGGCGACATGCGCTTCTATGGGGATGAAATGATGACGATTAGGACAACACAACACCCAGTCCCTGAGCGGAGAAAATCTCCGACCCAGCCGGGAATCGAACGCGGGCCCTGAGGATTGCTATTCTGTCGCGCTGGCCACTCAGCTACCGGGGGTGGACTTCCGTAACGTCGTCAAAAATGGTATTTCCGAAGATGTGAAAACCGTATCAAAAATGTGCAAGAAACAGTTACAGCGCTTACAGAGTTATTTGTATGATTTGATTTGAAAATGGGTCTTCGCCCGAAACTAGTGGTCGAGTGAATAAAAAAAAGTAAAATTTGTAACTTTGGACTGGTTTCTCGTTGTACTGATTAACGGATGTTGCTGACCCACATGCTGGAAGTTCGGATAGTGTATTGCCCTAACACTGTCGGGCATCATGGGCCAGTAATGTCGCCAGGTAACATTGCCCGGCTATACTGTCAGCAAGATGCAACATTTATGTCCCGTGTAATTGTACCGTTACGTTAGTCCAGTCCACAAGACGCCTTTATGTACTACTGGTGCAATATTTATGGGGCCTATTGTCTTTTATCGACCCCATGCATAGTTAACGCTGCAAGTGCTGAGGAACGCGGGTTCTCCAGACCCAACATTTCACTCTGCAGCGGCGTGTACGCCATTTTGGAACTTTGTGGCTGCTTAAAACTGCGTTTTGGAGCGGGGAAGTGGGAGAAATGTATTGGCAGCAGTGAAGCTATGGGAGTGGATCGTGAGTAGTGCTTGAGTAGCTATATCGGTGAAAGTATTGCGTGCGAAATGCAAGGTTACAAGTTTGTGTACCAGTCCGGCACACGGTTTTCATCTGCTAAGACGATTTCAAACATGGGTCGTATTGTACAAAGTAATCATCGTTTCTTGTGCTGCAGTAGCCTTAAACTGTTGTGGTTCCCAATCTCCCTAAGACCGTTACCCTTGAGTGAATCAGATATCAGCTGGAACCCCCCCCTCTCTACAACCTCGTCCCTCACCATCACTAACATGAGCACCTAACTAAACTTTTATGACGAAAAGGAATTTTATTTGAACACTTTTGTTTTTAAAATCATTTTTTGTAGATGTTTCGTCAAACCAGGAAATTACGAGCCAATTAGACATTTGTTACCGCTTATTTTCAACAACACTTTTCTAAAAACATTTGTATTATTCTCAGTCATTGCACACCTTTAGACACGCTCCAAGTCCTTTTCAAAAAGCTACTTTCACATCCATGAATCTTGAGTGATGCATACCTTTCCCATGTACGTACTCTGTTCGAGCTGTGTGGGAGTTAGAATCAATGATGAAACGAGATCCGGTACATTGTGATTTCTACCTGCAGCTCCTTCTCCCAAACGAAAGATAACTATTAACAGTGTGAGTACACAGTTGTTACGAAAACATACTGTTTCTGCGCTACTCCTGTCCCTAGCGGCAGCTGCTTCACCCGCATACTGCACCCCTGTTTAATGTCAGCCATGTTTGCAAATCATTTGGTTGCTGGACTCCTTACTTCTGAAGTGGCGGAAGTAGAAAGAGTTCAGGCAGCTAATTCTTTGTGTCTGACCACTGCCACTAATAATAATAGTAAATAGTAATAATACTATGTGTAGCAGTATGGTAGACATAGTGTAGTTATTATTATTGTTCTGTCAGTTTATATGTTTCAGAGTGAGTAAGTAAGGAAGCAATTTGTGGCCCAGTACAGGAACTACATACAACTCTGAGAAGATATTTTCATGAAATACTTGACATTTCTCACGTCTCTCACTATTGTCGTCTAAGATGTCCGCCCCGATAGCTGAGTGGTCAGCGTGACGGATTGCCGTCCTACGGGCCCGGGTTCGATTCCCGGTTGGGTCGAGGATTTTCTCCGCTCAGGGACTGAGTCTTGTCTCCATCATAATTTCATCCCCATCCGGCGCGCAGGTCGCCCAATGTGGCGTCGAATGTAGTAAGACCTGCACCGAGGCGGCCGGACCTGCCCCGTAAGGGGCCTCCCTCTAAATGACGCCAAACGCTCATTTCCATTTCCATCGTCTAAGATGCACGGTACAAGGTATGTTTGTAGGGTTAAATATACGAAGGAGATGGTGTTCATTGCCTGCAACCTCACCAATTGTGTCATGCATTACTGTCAGTATTTGAAAAGAAAAGTGTTATTATTTCTCTTCCAATATTAATGATGATCATTTTCGTCGCGCGAGACACCACACGATTGGCCAATTTCATCCTTACATGCCACTGTTAAGTGCTATGTGTGCCAATGTGTCGTAATACACTGATGAGACAAAACATTATGGCCAGCTGCTTAACAGCTTGTTTGTGCGTCTTTGGAACCAAATACGTCACTGATTCTGCGTGTCAGGGATACGACAGTTTGCTGGTAGGTTTGTGGAGGTACGTGGCATTAGATGTGTACGCACAGGTCATGCAATTCGCGTAAATCACGGACTGCTGATTTGCGTAGGCGGTGGTGATTTCCGCTAGCGACCCAGATGGGTTCCATGGGATTTACATCAGATGAATTTAGTTGCCGAGACATCAACGTGAGTTCACTATAACGTTCCTGAATCCAATGTGGTACGGTTCTGGCTCTAAGACACGGATGCGTACACTGCTGAAAGATGACGTCGCGTTGAGGAAAAAGTCAAGCGTGAGGGGATGCAGGTGGTTTGCAGATGTCAGTGTTATCTTCGATTAGTAACACAGCCCCCACGCGAGCGCAGGAGAATGTCTCGCATAGCATAATACTGCTCCCAACAGCCTGCGGCCGTGGCGCGCTGCAGAAAAGCCTCCGAACCCCATGTTCTGTGAAGAGTCGTGGACGTCCAATTACTGTATTTAGCGCCTAGTGGTAGTTTCACTGTCCTTCTACCTCTTTCCGTAGACGCTCACGACAGTACCACGTGAACATACGAGCATCTCGTTCACACGTTCTGTGTAATAATAACCTGCGCTTGGTCAGACTCGTTTATCTCAATGGATTTCCCCATTTGCAGCCATATCTCCGCTAGGGTGATAATATTTTGGCTTATCAGTGTATATCCTCTACTTTGCAGCGGGCATAGCATTTCCGAAAGCGAGCACATATTCGTGCAAACGTCAAATTTAAAACAGATTGTTTATTGAATACAGTGCAATTTCCTGAATTCAGGGAATATTCTATTTTAATATGACTAAATATGAGGCTGTTTTTATTGCGCTATATGCGTTTCGTTCGTTTTTGTTTGTGACGCCTCTCCAGCGGCGATTTGTGATCTTATTACTGCATATGTGCCGTCCTGGAGCTGCACTTAGAAGGTTTGCGTACACAGGGTGACAAGATTTCAGCGTTTTACGAACATATTTTGACTTAACACCTCCCTTTCAATTATCACTGTGCTATTTGAAAACCAAACGACAGTGATAAGTGAAAGTGCGGGCATCCTGGGTATGCAAACCACCAAAGCGCAAATGCAGGACGGCACATATCCGCTAATACACTACTGGCCATTAAAATTGCTACACCACGAAGATGAGTGCTACAGACGCGAAATTTAACCGACAGGAAGAAGGTGCTGTGACATGCAAATGATTAGCTTCTCAGAGCATTCACACAAGGTAGGCACCGGTGGCGACACCTACAACGTGCTGACATGTGGAAAGTTTCCAACCGATTTCTCACACACAAAACTGCAGTTGACCGGCGTTGTCTGATGAAACGTTGTTGTGATGACTCGTGTAAGGAGGAGATATGCATACCATCACGTTTCCCACTTTGATAAAGGTCGGATTGTAGCCTATCGCGATTGCGGTTTATCGTATCGCGACATTGCTGCTCTCGTTGGTCGATATCCAATGACTGTTAGCAGAATATGGAATCGGTAGGTTCAGGAGGGTAATACGGAACGCAGTGCTGAATCCCAACGGCCTCGTATCAGTAGCAGTCGATATGACAGGCATCTTGTTCGCATGGCTGTAACGGATCGTGCAGCCACGTCTCGATCCCTGAGTCAACAGATGGGGACGTTTGCAAGACAACAACCTTCTGCACCAACAGTTCGACGACGTTTGCAGCAGCATGGACTATCAGCTCGGAGACCATGGCTGCGGTTACCCTTGACGCTGCATCACAGACAGGAGGGCCTGTGATGGTGTACTCAACGACGAACCTGGTTACATGAATGGCAAAACGTCATTTTTTCGGATGAATCTGGGTTCTTTTTGCAGCATCACGATGGTCGCATCCGTGTTTGGCGACATCGCGGTGAACGCACATTGCAAGCGTGTATTCGTCATCGCCATACTGGCATATCACCCGGCGTGATGGTATGGGGTGCCATTGGTTACGCGTCTCGGTCACCTCTTGTTCGTATTGACGGCACTTTTGACAAGTGGACGTTACATTTCAGATGTGTTACGACCCGTGGCTCTACCCTTCATTCGATCCCTGCGAAACCCTACATTGCAGCAGGATAATGCACGACCGCACGTGGCAGGTCCTGTACGGACCTTTCTGTATACAGAAAATGTTCGACTGCTGCCCTGGCCAGCACATTCTCCAGATCTCTCACCAACTGAAAACGTCTGTCTGGTCAATGGTGGCCGAGCAACTGGCTCGTCACAATACACCAGTCACTACTCTTGATGAGCAGTGGTATCGTGTTGAAGCTGCATGGGCAACTGTACCTGTACACGCCGTCCAAGCTCTGTTTTGACTCAATGCCCAGGCGTATCAAGGCCGTTATTATGGCAGAGGTGGTTGTTCTGGGTACTGATTTCTTAGGATCTACGCACCCAATCTGCATGAAAATGTAATCACATGTCAGTTCTAGTATAATATATTTGTCCAATGAATACCGATTTATCATCTGTATTTCTTCTTGGTGTAGCAATTTTAATGGCCAGTAGTGTAAGATCACAAATCGCCGCTGAAGATACTTCACAAATAAAAAGAGGCGAAGTGCGTTTGACGCAATACAAACAGCATTCTGTTCAGTTGCATTAGACGAACCACATCTCCAAGAACATAGAAGCAGCAAAGGAACGACGGGAAACAAAAAAGAATTAGGATATTCTGTTTTAAATTTGACGCTTGCACGTATATGTGCTCGCTTTCGGAACTGCCGTGTCTGCCGGTAAATAGTCATCTATATGACGACATGTTGGCACTCGTAGCACTTAACAGTGGTTTGTAAGGCGGAAATTGACGAATCGTGCGAAACGATGTAAATGCGTTTAAACAACAGCCGAGGTGGTACTATTACAATATCTTTTAGGTTTATGATAATAATAGAGGTCTGCGGAAAATAGTTGGGTGACTTAGACACAGCTTAGTTCTCCAGATGTACATACGCAGACTGAAGTGACGAATGAAAATTTTTAACAAGGTCGCGATTCCAACCTGGTTCTTTTGGTGACGAGGCAGATGCGCTGACCACTACGCCACCCTGGCACAGTGGCTTTGCACGGCTGCCGGACTCCCCCAGCACGCCTGCCTTCTCAGTCCAAATTCCCATTCTCGCCTCAGCCCAGTTTGTATTCCCCCTAAACTCTAACGGCACTGTAGTGCTCTCCGACTGTTTTGGTGCAAGTTTTTGTTCGTTACTTCAGTCTCCACATACACAGGGTGGTCCATTGATCGTGACCGGGCCAAATATCTCATGAAATAAGCGTGAAACGAAAAAAATGCAAAGAACGAAACTTGTCTAGCTTGAAGAGGGAAACCAGATGGCGCTATGGTTGGCCTGCTAGATGCCGCTGCCATAGGTCAAACGGATATCAACTGCGTTTCCTTAAACAGGAACCCCCATTTTTTTATTACACATTCGTGTAGTACGTAAAGAAATATGAATGTTTTAGTTGGACCACTTTTTTCGCTTTGTGATAGATGGTGCTGTAATAGTCACAAACGTATGGCTCACAATTTTAGACGAACGGTTGGTAACAGGTAGGTTTTTTAAATTAAAATACAGAACGTAGGTACGTTTGAACATTTTATTTCGGTTGTTCCAATGTGATAATCTTTGTGAACTTATCGTTTCTAAAAAAGGCATGCTATGACAGCGTGATTACCTGTAAATACCACATTAATGCAATAAATGCTCAAAATGATGTCCGTCAACCTCATTGCATTTGGCAATACGTGTAACGACATCCCTCTCAACAGCGAGTAGTTCGCCTTCCGTAATGTTCGCATATGCATTGACAATGCGCTGACGCATGTTGTCAGGCGTTGTCGGTGGATCACGATAGCAAATATCCTTCAACTTTCCCCACAGAAAGAAATCCTGGGACGTCAGATCCAGTGAACGTGCTTCGACGAACAATCCACCTGTCATGAAGTATGCTATTCAATACCGCTTCAACCGCACGCGAGCTATGTGCCGGACATCCATCATGTTGGAAGTTCATCGCCATCCTGTCATGCAGTGAAACATCTTGTAGTAACATCGGTAGAACGTTACGTAGGAAATCAGCATACATTGCACCGTTTAGATTGCCATCGATAAAATGGGGGCCAATTACCCTTCCTCCCATAATGCCGCACCCTACATTAACCCGCCAAGGTCGCTGATGTTCCACTTGTCGCAGCCATCGTGGATTTTCCGCTGCCCGATAGTGCATATTATACCGGTTTACGTTACCGCTGTTGGTGAATGACGCTTCGTCGCTAAATAGAACGCGCGCAAAAAATCTGTCATCGTCCCGTAATTTCTCTTGTGCTCAGTGGGACAACTGTACACGACGTTCAAAGTCGTCGTCACACAATTCCTGGTGCATAGAAATTTGGTACGGGTGCAATGGATGTTGATGTAGCATTCTCAACACCGACGTTTTTGAGATTCCCGATTCTCGCGCAATTTGTCTGCTACTGATGTGCGGATTAGCCGCGACAGCAGCTAAAACACCTACTTGGGCATCAGCATTTGTTGCAGGTCGTCGCTAACGTTTCACATGTGGCTAAACAATTCCTGTTTCCTTAAATAACGTAACTATCCGGCGAACGGTCCGGACACTTGGATGATGTCGTCCAGGATTCCGAGCAGAATACATAAAACTCGCCCATTTGGCAGTTTGATCACAATAGCCATACATCAACACGATATCGACCTTTTCCGCAATTGGTTAACGGTCCATTTTAACACGGGTAATGTATCACGAAGCAAATACCGTCCGCACTGGCGGAATGTTACGTAATACCACGTACTTGTACGTTCGTGACTATTACAGCGCCATCTATCACAAAGCGAAAAAAGTTTTCCAACTAAAACATTCATATTTATTTACGTACTACACGAATCTGTAATAAAAAATGGGGGTTCCTATATTAAAAAACGCAGTTGATATCCGTTCGACCTACGGCAGCGGCATCTAGCAGGCCAACCATAGCTCCATCTTGTTTCCCCCTTCAAGCTAGACGAGTTTCTTTCTTTGTTGCTTTTTCGTTTGACGCTTATTTCGTGAGATATTTGGCCCGGTCACTATCAGTGGACCACCCTGTGTACATCATAGATGTTTGAGACACGAAAATATCTCTGGAAACACGTAGTTTAATTTGCATTCTCTTGGTTTCTAACTTTCAAAAACATTTCCTTCTATCTTTCACCCCGCAATTTGGAAACCACTTGTCTGGAGAAACATTTGGTTAGTGGTGGCCGCCATCCTGATCCGGACGATAGGGGGTGCTGAGAACGAGGCTGGCGTGCGGCGCTAAGCAGCTAAGGTCGGAACGGGGGGAGGGCTGGAGCGCCGCCCGCCACTTGTTGAGAGGCGGCGGCAACAAGTGAGGTGTCGGCCGGCGCGATCGATCGGCCGCCTCGCGCCGTGTTGCCCGGGAGACCCCGCCCCGCCCAGACCCGCCCGTCGATACACCTGGCCGCATCCATTAGGGGTGCGCCACCTGCTCACCGCTGCAGGCGCCGCGGAGGTTGGGCTGCCGTATTCTGAAACCCCAGAATCATAACACCATCAGCGGGACTGATGAACACGCTTTTAGGACGGCTCTACTACAGATCTCGATAACTTGAATGAATAACGTAAACGCCCCAAGAGAAATGGTCAGTACCCAGGGCTATGACAGGAACGATCATTCAACGCAAATTATAAGAAAACAGGGTCTCTAAAATGCGTGCCTATAGAGCTGTGAGCACTTCTTCATCTTCGATACTGCGAGATGCATCTCTTCTACTGCAAGCTATTTGCTTTAAATACTTAGGGAGGAGGTAGTATGGACCAAAAAAAGAAAAGAAATGTATAGTGAATATGGGCTGCAAAGCACAGCTATGATCACTTGTTAGTAGAAAAAATGTGTGTAGCAATACTGAAGATGAAGAAATGCTCACAGCTCATAAGGTATACATTTTAGCGACTACGTTTACTACAGTGTTTTGCCTCGAATGATAGTCCCTGTCACATTCCTACTTCTCCTGAGGCCCCTGTATAGTGGTATTGAGAATGTGTTATATGGCGATCAGTTTGGCTTTAGGAAAGGTAAAGCCACCAGAGAGGCAATTGTGACGTTGCGGTTGATAATGGAAGCAAGACTAAAGAAAAGTCAAGACACATTAATAGAATTAGTCGACCTCGAAAAAGCGTTCGACAATCTAAAACGGTGCAAGATGTTCGAAATTCTGAGACAAATAGGGGTAAGGTGTAGGGAGAGAAGGGCAACATACAATATGTACAAGAGCCAAGAGGGAACAATAAGAGTTGACGACCAAGAACGAAGTGATCGGATTAAAAAGGGTGTAAGACAGGGATGTGGTCTTTCGCCCCTACTGTTCAATTTGTACATCGAGGAAGCAATGATGGAAATAAAAGAAAAGTTCAGGAGTGGAATAAAAATTCAATGTGAAAGGATATCAATGATACGATTCGCTGCTGACATTGCTATCCTGAGCTACTGTTGCAGGTTCGAATCCTGCATCGGGCATGGATGTGTGTGATGTCCTTAGGTTAGTTAGGTTTCAGTAGTTCTAAGTTCTGGGGGACTGATGACCTGAGATGTTACGTGCCATAGTGCTCAGAGCCATTTGAACCATTTTTGCTATCGTGACTGAAAGTGAAGAAGAATTACATGATCTGCTTAACGGAATGTACAGTCTAATGAGTACACAGTATGGACTGAGAGTAAATCGAAGAACGGCGAAAGTAATAAGAAATAGTAGAAATGAGAACAGCGAGAAACTTAACATCAGGATTGATGGTCACTAAATAGATGAAGTTAAGGAATTCTGCTACCTAGGCAACAAAATAACCAATGACGGACGAAGCAAGGAGGACATCAAAAGCAGACCAGCACTGGCAAAAAGGACATTCCTGGCCAAGAGAATATTACTATCAAACACAGGTCTTGATTTGACGAAGAAATTTCTGAGAATGTACGTTTGGAGCATAACATTTTATGGTAATGAATCATGAACTGTGGGAAAACCGGAACGGGAGAGAATCGAAGCAATTGAGATGTGGTCCGACAGACGAATGTTCAAAATTAATGTGGACTGATAAGATAACGAATGAGGAGGCTCTGCTAAGAACTGGAGAGGAAATTAATTGAAAAAGGAATAAAAAAAGAACGTATCCTCCCCTCTCTCTGTTTAAATAGGAAAGTATGATTGCATTACCTCTTGTCAGTAGCGTAGCCCAGGCTAAGGAATCAGTACTAGGTAGTGACGTTTTTTGGTTTTAAAATAGGGGAGTACGTTTGTCTTAAAACATTGTCATGTTTCTATCGAAATCCGAACTAATTCCTTAAGGACAAAGAATCATCAATGCGCATTATGCAGGTATAAAATATCTTAACTCGCAAACTAAAGCAATGTTTCTGTGCCGTAGGCTATATTCTGAAAATCGTGAAACTCTTGTTCCACGTTATCTAATAACTTGGCTTATTGGGTGAGGAATACGCAATTTAAAGAAGATGCAGCCGGATGAACACACTATTTCGCTGGAAACACGTGTATCGCATCAAACAAAATAAAACAAGGGGGACATTGGGAGAAATGGGAAAAATGTATGCGGACGCTATATTAAACGTCGAAAATGCGGACGTATGGTACCCTATATGTAAGATGTGTTCGTTCAACTTGGCTGCACAGGGTGGACGTGAAATCTCTCGTCTGAAGTAGACCACAAACACCGGTGTTAAAGTCGCTTAATTTGAAATATTACAGATCGATTTCGGTCGCTGCGTCACCATCTTCAGTGCAAATTCTTCGAACCTTGTAGGCCCATATCATAACAGCACAACATTTTCTATGAGGTGTAACATGTACTGTGATGATTACTTCCAACAGATATTTTCACTCTTACTGATACAATAATTTTTCAATTTACCGGAGATCCTATCTTGTAACCTTAGCAGCCGCCGATCTATCGTAGGTAATAAGTTCCTGCCTTTACACTCTCGAACAGCACGCGGGATAAACGAACTCTTAAATATTTCCGAGCGAGTTCTGATTTCTCTTCTTTTATTACGAGCAATTCGCCCTATGCTGGTGCGAGTCAACGAAGTATTTGGGCATTCGTAGGAGAAAGCTGGTCATTGAAATTTTGTGAATACAGGGCGTTCAGAAACTCCAGTTACAAACTTCTGGGAGTTGTAGAGGGGAGTGAGTACATAATATATTGCATAGGAACCCATGTCCAGAAATGTACCGCATCCATTCTACGAAGCTTTCAATTGAGATGTTCGGATTAGGCGTGACGCAATACAATTATTGGGTAACAGTTCTAAAGGTGACACAACGAAAAAGCCATTTATCACTTAAACGCATATTTTTATATTAACACATAAACATTACATATTTACATTACTCCAATACGAAAAAGAACGAAGTATGCTGTACGTACAGAACAGTACTGATGCATTACAACAGTGGCTCGATTTGGGGGACCACCAAGGTTGTTACGGACACTGTAACAACGAAGCCTGGTCTGGGACCCACTCTCTGTCTCGCCTGACGTCTCTTCAGACTCTAGTGCAGCGACCAGAACTCGTGCCAGCAGACCTTCCTTTACATCTACAGTAGTCTCGTAATTTAAACTCTGCACACGACCCCAGAAGAAGTATTCCACAGGAGTTAAATCCGGCGACCGCGACGGCCACGCCGTTTTGGACCACCTCGGCCCACCCACGTGTCACCACATCGCTTGTCGAGATGTCTCCGAACAGCACGTGAGGAGTGAGGTGGTGCAAAATCGTGCTGAAACGTTAAGTGACATGAGGTGTTCGTCTGACGTAGTACACGTCATCCTGTTTACCCTGCCTAGACAATCAATTATGAGACTTTCCTCTTTCCGTCAGCAGACGTGGATGCGTTACACATGTGAACTGAAACCGTCGCAGAATGAAAACGATGCTTTTCCGGACAAGAGTTCCTGTTCAAAATACAGGGTGATTCAAAAAGAATACCACAACTTTAAAAATGTGTATTTAATGAAAGAAACATAATGAAACCTTCTGTTATACATCATTACAAAGAGTATTTAAAAAGGTTTTTTTTCACTCAAAAACAAGTTCAGAGATGTTCAATATGGCCCCCTCCACACACACGAGAAATATCAACCCGATACTCCAACTCGTTCCACACTCTCTGTAGCATATCAGGCATAACAGTTTGGATAGCTGCTGTTATTTCTCGTTTCAAATCATCAATGGTGGCTGGGAGAGGTGGCCGAAACACCATATCCTTAACATACCCCCATAAGAAAAAATCGCAGGGGGTAAGATCAGGGCTTCTTGGAGGCCAGTGATGAAGTGCTCTGTCACGGGCTGCCTGGCGGCCGATCCATCGCCTCGGGTAGTTGACGTTCAAGTAGTTACGGACAGATAAGTGCCAATGTGGTGGCGCTCCATCCTGCTGAATTGTTGTGCTTCTTGTTCGAGCTGAGGGATCAGCCAATTCTCTAACATCTCCAGATACTGTAGTCCAGTTACAGTAGCACCTTCGAAGAAAAAGGGACCAAAAACTTTATTGGCTGAAATGGCACAGAAAGCGTTCACCTTAGGCGAGTCACGTTCATACTGAGTTGTTTCCCGCGGATTCTCAGTGCCCCATATACAGACATTGTGACGGTTGACTTTCCCGTTAGTGTGGAAAGTTGATTCATCACTAAACACAATCTTTGAAACGAAAGATTCATCTGTTTCCATTTGAGCAAGGATAAAATCACAGAAATCGATTCTTTTAATCCTATCAGCTGCAGACAGTGCTTGAACCAATTTCAGACGATAAGGTTTCATAACTAACCTTTTTCATAGGACTCTCCATACAGTTGATTGTGGAATTTGCAGCTCTCTGCTAGCTCTGCGAGTCGATTTTCCTGGGCTGTGAACAAATGCTTGCTGGCTGCGTGCTACATTTTCATCACTCGTTCTCGGCCGTCCAGAACTTTTCCCTTTGCACAAACACCCATTCTCTGTAAACTGCTTATACCAACGTTTAATACACCACCTATCAGGAGGTTTAACACCATACTTCGTTCGAAATGCACGCTGAACAACTGTCGTCGATTCACTTCTGCCGTACTCAATAACACAAAAAGCTTTCTGTTGAGCGGTCGCCATCTTAGCATCAACTGACGCTGACGCCTAGTCAACAGTGCCTCAAGCGAACAAATGTACAACTAAATGAAACTTTATAGCTCCTTTAATTCGCCGACAGATAGTGCTTAGCTCTGCCTTTTGTCGTTGCAGAGTTTTAAATTCCTAAAGTTGTGGTATTCTTTTTGAATCACCCTGTATTATGCACTCACTCCACTCTACGAGTCCTAGAAGTTTGTAACGGAAATTTCCGAACACCCTGAGATCTCACCGAAGCAAAAGATGTATTTATTTTATTAAATGCCATCACAATTCTGTTATGGTATCCGTGACACTATCTCTCGTATTTCGTAATAATACAAAAAGAGCTGCCCTTCGTGGATGTTTTCAGTGTCCCCCGTCAGTGCTATCTGGTAACGATCCCAAACCACTCAGTAATACTCCAGACTTCTAAATGATCGCCTTCCCCACAATATTTTCTATCTGATGGTTCCAATTTTGTTGTTGTATGTTACTGTAAACCCAAGTAATTGAATCAACAACATTTACAATTGTGTTATTTAGAGTGTGTTCGGCCCCGGTAGCTGAGTGGTCAGCGTGACGGAATGTCAATCCTAAGGTCCCGGGTTCGATTCCCTGTTGGGTCGGAGATTTTCTCCGCTCAGGGACTGGGTGTTGTGTTGTCCTAATCATCATCATTTCATCCCCATCGACGCGCAGGTCGCCGAAGTGGCGTCAACTCGAAAGACCTGCACCAGGCGAACGGTCTACCCGACGGGAGGCCCTAGCCACACGACATTTCATTTAGAGTGTAACCGATATTTAACGGCTTTTTAGCAGTCATGTTGAGGACCTCGCACTTTTTATCAATTAGGATCGATTGTCACTTTTCACACCATACAGATATCTGTTTCAGACCATTTTACAGTTGCTTTTGATCTTCTCATTACTTACGAGACAATAAATGATAGCATCATCTGAAAACAGTCTGAATTGTTTGTGTGGATTATGATCAGCAGGTGGCCTATAACACTTGCTTCGGCAATTCCAGATATCGATTCGGTTCCCCTCTATTACTGCGCCCTGTAACTTTTTGGCAGGAAAACGTGACTCCAGTCGCTCAGCTGAGATGCAACTCCATTGGCACGCAATTTGATTAGAAGCAGTTTGTGAGGAACTGTGTCACAAAGATTTCTGGAAATCTAGAAATATGGAATAAATCTAAGATACCTTGTCGAAAGCTGTCATCACGTCGTGCGAATAAAGAGCCATTTGTGTTTCACAGAACGGTATTCTCTGAATCAGTGATGGCTGCGTGTCAATAGATCGTTTTCTTTGAGGTTATCCACAATGTTGGAACACAGTATTCGTTCCAAAACCCTACTGCAAATCGACGTCAGTGATACGGGTCTATAATTCAGCGTATTGCTCCTACACATCTCAACAAATCTGGAGTATCATAGAGTTTACTGAAACGACTTCTCACAGTACACTCACTGAGGTTTGTGCAATACCTTATTAACAAAATAAACGCAATTCCTTTAGCGATTATTGTTAGTTACAAAAAATCATTACAAAAAAAAAGCTGGCACTCTCCTAAGTGTACGTCTTGAAAAACAAAAACAGTGAAAATCTTTATCTCATGATGATGATTATCAGTCTTTAGTAGTGAATATGTCCTCCCCGTACACGGATGAGTTCTTCCAGTCTGCGAGGCATGCTCTCGATGACACCGTCAGGTTTATCTTGGGGTATGAGGTCCCACTTCTAAATGGCAGTTTCAGTGACGTCCTGAAGATTGTCAGGTGGATTCGGACACCATGCAATGACCACATTCATCAGGTCCCACGCATGCTGGTCGTAAATTGTGTTCCAAAAATGAACAGCATAGAGACAGAAGTGATGACACTTTCTGCAGGACCTGACCATCATTTTGCAGGACAATGCTCAAGCACGTACAGTGCAAGCTGTTTCTGATTTGTTTGACTGAGGGGGCTGCTAAGTGCTATACCACCTACTGCACTCCCTGACTTGAGCCCTCGTGAGTTCAACTCGATTTCTAAACTGAAGGAAACACTTCACGGCATTCGCTTCAGAATTGCTACATATTCGTCGGGCAATAGACCGCGCCACTTGAACTGTCAACGCAACTGGCACTGCTAAGAGTATCCTACAATTTCCACATCGCTGGAAAATGGGTTACACACAATGCTGGTGACTACTTTGAAGTTCAGTAAAACTTTGAAACACGTATCTATCTCGTACGAGCTGTAAATAAATAGTTGCCACTGTTAAAGTTCCAACCCTCGTAGTTGGTTTTAGAACAATGCCTTGCTTAGCTGATGATGTTTTATAATCACTAATTGTGTGTTCCTCGACCCTAGTAATCTCAAAATACCTGACAGTGTTCGATACAATTGCTACAAATAAACGCAAGCTAACAATTTTCTGACGTTGAACGTCCGAGAACTCCCTCGTTTGGCTCTCTTTATATCATTACCAATCTGTACGTCTAATTTTGATTTCAAGGAACGTTATTCCTTTTCAGGTGACCTACATTTCTGTAAATATTATCGACTTGCATAAAATATAACCGTCTGATTATACACTAGCCAGAAGTTAAGCTTCAACACTTTACCATTCTTTGTTGACTAAACTGATACACCCATGGACAAAAACCGTTACAACCACCCGCTTAATAGTATATTGGTCCACTTCTGGAATGGAATCTTGCAGCGATTCTGTGTGACATGGATTAGACAACTGCGTGGTAGGTTTCCAGAACTATATGGCACCTGACAGCTACGCACCCGTAAATTACTGCCTGGTGGTTTGTGGATGTGAAGCTGGCGTCCAGTAGAGTTCAAGATGTGTCACATCGGAGTTCAGACCGCCATCGACTTTGCGCGAGAAGAAAAGCGATTCCTCGGACCCAGCGACACGTTTTCATTGATCTATAGTCCAATATAGATGATTCCGTGCTCGCTGCGTTCGTAATTGACGATTTCGTTGGAGTCGTCTGCTGCAGAGCGCCATGTTCAACATCATGCGCTGATCGGTGTGCTCAGGAACTCTTGTGTCTACACCAGCTTTGTACCCTGTCGTCAGATCCGCCACAGATCGTCGCCTATCCTGATTTACAGAGCGATCAAGACCTCTGACATGCTCGTTCTGTGATGTGGTGTGGACGCCCAACAACATGTTACTAACTCGTGGTTTCTTCGACAGCTCAACACCAAAAGCGGACCAACTCGGTCGTCTCCGCGATGCCCGCTCCCAGACGTGGGCCATAACAACCTGTCCTTTGGAAAAGTCGTTCATGTCAATGGATTTCCCAATTTGAGCCTCGTGTCGTCATTAGAATGATTTCCCATTTGTCTCTGCATTAATTGTAAGCTATGACTTGTGCTTTCATGTACCTGCAACTCCATCACACACAGCATTCAATGTCGCAGTGGGCAGTGGTAACAGTGAGTTGTCTCATTAGTGTTTGTTGTTGAGCGTAAGGTAGTCATGTAGGCTGGGCGACGGGGGGAGGAGGGGAGGAGGGGAGGAGGGGGGGGGGGCGGGGGAGGGGTGCGTCCATCGTGACGTGGCACAGAGATTTTCTTTGTAGTGCCGTGCCTCATTACAGGCGCCAGTGTTACTCAAAAGCAGTGGCCCACAGCCGTATTACAGGAAGAAAAAACTACCAGCCTATAGTGGATCAGCTGCCACAGAGGAAGCACCTTCTCAACAATACTCTAGTTTTACGTGAGTGTAATTAGTGAGGGGACTGCCTTCGGCCAGGTTCATAACGACCTATGCCGAAGCAGCGTATAGTCAGTAGATATTAGAAACGGGACGAGTACGAGTGCGGTGTTGGGGGTTTCACATTTTAGAAATCAAGACACCACACTTACGTCAGTGCTATTGAGCTTCCTTCGTTCCCCCTGTACGAGGGCGGTATGATAAGACTGCAGAAAAAAGCAAGAAAAATGTTTGTTTCGCAAATAATTCACCTTATTTCTCGACAGTCTACTTTGGGATATAAAAACTTAGTCCAACGATCCTCCACCTCTTCCATCTCATCGAAAAAATACACTCCTGGAAATTGAAATAAGAACACCGTGAATTCATTGTCCCAGGAAGGGGAAACTTTATTGACACATTCCTGGGGTCAGATACATCACATGATCACACTGACAGAACCACAGGCACATAGACACAGGCAACAGAGCATGCACAATGTCGGCACTAGTACAGTGTATATCCACCTTTCGCAGCAATGCAGGCTGCTATTCTCCCATGGAGACGATCGTAGAGATGCTGGATCGTAGAGATGCTGTGGAACGGCTTGCCATGCCATTTCCACCTGGCGCCTCAGTTGGACCAGCGTTCGTGCTGGACGTGCAGACCACGTGAGACGACGCTTCATCCAGTCCCAAACATGCTCAATGGGGGACAGATCCGGAGATCTTGCTGGCCAGGGTAGTTGACTTACACCTTCTAGAGCACGTTGGGTGGCACGGGATACATGCGGACGTGCATTGTCCTGTTGGAACAGCAAGTTCCCTTGCCGGTCTAGGAATGGTAGAACGATGGGTTCGATGACGGTTTGGATGTACCGTGCACTATTCAGTGTCCCCTCGACGATCACCAGTGGTGTACGGCCAGTGTAGGAGATCGCTCCCCACACCATGATGCTGGGTGTTGGCCCTGTGTGCCTCGGTCGTATGCAGTCCTGATTGTGGCGCTCACTTGCACGGCGCCAAACACGCATACGACCATCATTGGCACCAAGGCAGAAGCGACTCTCATCGCTGAAGACGACACGTCTCCATTCGTCCCTCCATTCACGCCAGTCGCGACACCACTGGAGGCGGGCTGCACGATGTTGGGGCGTGAGCGGAAGACGGCCTAACGGTGTGCGGGACCGTAGCCCAGCTTCATGGAGACGGTTGCGAATGGTCCTCGCCGATACCCCAGGAGCAACAGTGTCCCTGATTTGCTGGGAAGTGGCGGTGCGGTCCCCTACGGCACTGCGTAGGATCCTACGGTCTTGGCGTGCATCCGTGCGTCTCTGCGGTCCGGTCCCAGGTCGACGGGCACGTGCACCTTCCGCCGACCACTGGCGACAACATCGATGTACTGTGGAGACCTCACGCCCCACGTGTTGAGCAATTCGGCGGTACGTCCACCCGGCCTCCCGCATGCCCACTATACGCCCTCGCTCAAAGTCCGTCAACTGCACATACGGTTCACGTCCACGCTGTCGCGGCATGGTACCAGTGTTAAAGACTGCGATGGAGCTCCGTATGCCACGGCAAACTGGCTGACACTGACGGCGGCGGTGCACAAATGCTGCGCAGCTAGCGCCATTCGATGGCCAACACCGCGGTTCCTGGTGTGTCCGCTGTGCCGTGCCTGTGATCATTGCTTGTACAGCCCTCTCGCAGTGTCCGGAGCAAGTATGGTGGGTCTGACACACCGGTGTCAATGTGTTCTTTTTTCCATTTCCAGGAGTGTAGGTTCTGCAGAAATAGGTTCTGCCAAACCTTACAAAATACTCGTTGACTGCTACTGTCACTTCCTCATTTGATGCAAATTTTTGTCCTAGTATGCTACAGTTTCAAGACAGAGAACAGGAAAAAGTCACTTAGGCCTAAGTCTGGTGAACAGGGTGGATAGAGAATCAAGTCGAAGTCCAATTCATGCACTTTCGCCTTTGTTATCTGTAGTGTGTGGGATGGTGCATTATCTTGGTGAAAGAGCACATTTTGCATGCCAACCTTGATCTTTTTTCAGCCAACGCAAGTTTCAGACAATCCAGCAATGAAGCGTAATAGAGTCCAGTTGTTGTTCTGTCTTTGTCCAAGTAATCAGCGAGAATTATTTCTTGGGAATTCCCACTCCCCCCCCCCCCCTCAAAAAAAAGGTACCCGTCAGCTTACTAGCTGACAATAGGGTTTTTGCCTTCTTCAGTGCACTTTCACCAGCGTTTCTCCACTGTTTTGACTGCCGTTATGACTCTGGTGTGTAATGATCGATTCAAGTTTCGTCAACAGTCACAAACCGGCGCAAAAAGTATTGCGGGTTGCGATTAAACTTCGCCAAACCTTGCGTTGAAATGTTGTGCTGGACGTGCTTTTGGTCGACTGTGAGTAATTGCGGCACCCGCCTAGCACACATTTTCACATAGCCAGTTCTCTGTGCAGGATATTACGCACTCGCTCAGTTGAGATGTCTACAGCCTCAACAATCTCGCGAACTTATATTCAGCAGTCTTGCATTACTATGTCACGAATTTTGGCAATGGTTTCCTTTGTGGTGATCTCAACTGCACGGCCGGAGCACACTTAGTCTTTGGCGCTTATCTGGTCACGTTTAAATTCATTAATCCAAAATTAAATGGTCTCCAATTATGTTGTAGCGCATCATCCAATTCTGTTTTGATTTGTGCGGCAGTCCATCCATTCAAGTGAAAATGTTTAATAAAAGGGTGAAAGTCGGTTTTCTCCATTTTCAATAGCAGTTGACACACTGAACAATTCCTACAGCTTTCAACAATGAACTGTACGCTGTGGATTGTTGAAGTTCTTTATACGATCCTTGGGATAATCAAGCTTACTACCCATTCTTTCATGAAAATTCACGAGACTTATCAATCCACTTCTGAAGTTCTGCGAGCATGACGAGTCTGAGAACCGTGGCGTTGCAGTTGCTTCATACTTGTCGATTCGTTCTGTCTTATGCCGAAGACTAAGGTTAGTCGTGACTTACTGTTTTGAAGTAGCACTGACAAGGCGAAATGACCGGTCTAACGAAGCTATGTTCTATAAGACTGTTGCGGGGTGTAATACGATAATTAACTGATGCAATGTAGACAGTAACAAATGTGTTCCGTTAGAGGGGGTGGGTGGGGGTGATGTCTGGAATAAGTTTCATGCTACAGTCTACACGTAAGGTGTTTCCATTGATCAACGGTAGAATCTCGATGGTCCTGTTCCCACTGCAGTCGTAACTGACGATGTCGTTGGGTCTACATGTGAACACGTAACGGTACACATTGTCCCACTCCTCAACGGCGTTTCGGCGTAGATCCCTCAGAGTCGTTGGTGGGTCACGTCGTCCACAAACAGCACTTCTCAATACATCCCAGGCATGTGCGATATGGTTCATGCTGGCCACTATAGTCAAGCAATGTTACTATTCTGCAGGAAGTCATTCACAAGATGTGCATGATTGGGGGCGCGAGTCGTCGTCCATAAAGACGAATGCCTCGCCAATATGCTGCCGATATGGTTGCACTATCGGTCGGAGTATGACATTCGCGTATCGCACAGCCGTTACGGCGGCTTCCATGACCACCAGCGCCGTACGTCCGCCCCATATAATGCGACCCCAAAACAGTACGGAACCTCCACCTTGCTGCACTCGCTGGACAGTGTGCCTAAGGCGTTCAGCCTGACCGGGTTGTCTCCAAACAAGTCTCCGACGATTATCTGGTTGAAGACATATGCGACACTCATCGGTGAAGAGAATGTGATGCCGCCAATCCTAAGTGGTCCATTCGGCATGTTGTTGGGCCCATCTTGCCGCGCTGCACGGTGTCGTGGTTGCAAAGACGGACCTCGCCATGGACGTCGGGAGTGAAGTTGCGCATCATGCAGCTCATGGCGCACAGTTTGGACGTGACACGACGTCCTGTGGCTGCACGAAAAGCATTATTCAACATGGTGGCGTTGCTGTCAGGGTTACTCCGAGCCATAATCCTTAGGTAGCGGTCATCCACTGCAGTAGTAACTCTTGGGTGTCCTGATCAAGGCATCTCATCGACAGCTCCTGTCTCTCTGCATCTCCTCCATGTCCGAACAACATCGCTTTGGTTCACTCCGAGACGCCTGGACACTTACCTTGTTGAAGGTCTTCCTGGCACAAAGTAAAAATGCGGACGCGATCGAACCGCGGTATTGAACTGCGGTATGGTTGAACTACAGACAACACGATTCGCGTACCTCCTTCCTCGTGGAATGACTGGAACTGATCGGCTGTCGGACCCCCTCCGTCTAATGGGTGCTGCTCGTGAATGGTTGTTTACATCTTTGGGCGGGTTTAGTGACATCTCTGAACAGTCAAAGGGACTGTGTCTGTGATACAATATCCACAGTCAACGTCTATCTTCTGAAGCTCTGGGAACCGGGCTGATAAGAAAACTTTTTTTGATGTGTGTACATTTGCTGATTCCGCTTGTTTACCATCGATGGATATCCAGTTGTGATACTTCTTCCGTCAAAATTCTCTGACTGTCGTCTGTTGTTTTTACTCTTTCCACATGTCTTCTTTTTACGGTGGTTTCTCTCCTGTCTCTCTCAAAAGTTACATGCATTACTGTATCATTTTTATCTTTTATTTTAATATTTGTTCCTTTCCATAGTTGCGCCTGATACAACAACCAGTGAGATAAAAATACGGTCTTGGTTGTTCAGGTTTTTATTTTGAAATGACAATGAAGTGCTTTGCCTTTCGATGGTATCTTCAGTTAATAGAAACTGGCAACTGTTAAGGAACCCACTCGACAGGCATTGAGAGTTTTCAACTTATTGATTTCCCAGTTACATTTTGCCGGCGTATTCTCGTCGTGTAATCATTTTTATGGATGGCGTGCTGTGATCAATTTCTGTGTCTAAACATGCCTACTACTGGCGAAATGCGTCACTGAAATTTGTAAACATAAACTTTTGCGACCAAACCTGTATTTTTAACTTATTAATACTTGCTTCCACCTGTCCACCTTCCTTGCCCTTCTCGCAATCCGGCCCACCTCTGTTTAAATACTACCTGTTCACAGGGCTCACGAGTCTGGACCTGTGTACCTTCACTACTCTAGGCTCCCAACTTCATTTGTTACTCATATTACCTTATTAGAATGTGGACGAGTTTTTCTATAACACGTCGTACTTTACGATACATAATTCATTTTACACTGTCTTGTTTTCATAAAGTCTGTTGCTACTTTCTCTCTTCTCTAGTCTTACTCTGTTTGCACCCTGTTTCTTAACACTGATATGAATCGTTATTCAGATGACCACTTCAAAATGACACTGGTGCCTGAAACCGGCTGTAATTCGTTTATTCGTGGATGCGTTGGGCTTGAGCGGCCACTGGTTGGACAAGGAGGTACACGAATCAAAATTCAGATCATCCAGCCATTCCTAAGTCTTACTTCTGTTAAGCTAATTGTATAGAGATTTTCAGGTAAGGTGTTTTTCTCCATAACTTACAAAATAATAACTGAAAACAGTATTAATTTAGATACGCAAACGTAAGAAACATACTCTTTCTGCTAGTGTGTTTAGTTATTCTCCAGAGATTTAAAGGGTCTAGCTGTCATGTAGTTGTTATATTTAAATCACGTACAAATCAATTGATATCAGTTTTAGTCATGCAGACAGAGAAGTTCAGAGTTTTAGGGTGGATAGAACATACAGTTCATAAAAATACTAGTGTCATGTACCGACAAGGTTCCTTGATGCACTGTCTGAAATGACGTTCGGTTGGATTGTAGAATGTGTTCTTACACTGCCGTATACAAGGCAAGTCGGAACGAGCGTGCAGAGGAGGTTCGATGTGTCACAGATTTTGAAGTAGAATGGATATAGCATACACTTCCGAGTACATCGAGACTGCTGATGTTCTACGAATGCTAACACGATGCCTATGAGCGGTCATGGCATATGCCGTCAGATTTTGTTGTGACGTGGCTGTCTGTCCAGTAACACGGCACCTCAATTCGACTGCGCCAGTATAGTGTTGGACACAAATACATAAATAAATAATCCAAGCTCAAAAACTGCATTTATTAGAATCCTCAAAACAGAACACAGAACTCTGCTGTAATTGAACACAGTCAGCACTTCCTGGAACAGGTAACTTACAATTACTAAGTCCGCAACTTTACATGCAGTACAAGTCTGACACTTCCTCACAGAAGTCCGCGTCTGCCAAGTTGTATTCCGAGATGACTTCAGGGAGGTCCACTGTACTGGCGGTGATACCGCTCTCCAATGACTCGTATGGACGGTGGTTCACTGACTTCTTAGCATGGATTCGAACCACGCACGGAGTGTGACGTAAACGCGCCGTGGGCTAAGTGTAGACTGACTCTATAAGCCTGACGGCATTGTTACATTATCACATAGAGGAATACACTCAGTCGCGTGATTGGCTGCCGCCAGCTGAGATGATCAACTGCTTGCTCATTGGCCCTTCGCCTAACGTAATGCCCTCTATGGGTGAGCGGCATCTACGGAAGGCGTGCAATGTAGTTCCGTCTGCTGCAGTGCCCTGTTGGCATGGCCATTACTATCAGCCTTACCCAACGGCTGAGCCTACCGATCAGGTAACCAGCAACACTGGGATGTACAAAGGGATGTCGTTCGGCGGGCGCTCAAAGAGCGACATTAGCCATTATTCGCTGAACGACTTTCAGAAACATGTAGTTTGACAAGGCGCCACGGTAACAGACGAAGACTAGTAAGAAGCGAGGATAAAGAAGTGTTTGGCCTAGCTACAGTACGCTACAATCCGAATGTCAGCTTACTATAAGTTACTGCAGTCACTGACAGAGGAATTGTATGGAGACGAGTTCCATCGGAGAGCTACTTTCTGCGAATGGGCCGTGTCTAACTTCACTCTGTACACCTCAAAAGTGTTATGTTAACTGATCGGTTGCACAAATTGTGGTGGAGTCAACAGTCATAAAGTGCATTTCTAGGCCACAGAAAAACGTAGGTGATTAAGTCTTGTCGATCGTCAAAGGAGGTGGTCCGCTAGTGTATGATGTGGAATCCTTGGAGATGAGATCATCAGTCAACATAAGCTCGCAGGTATCACCGACAGTTTAGGCGCTCTCCTTGAAAAATGTGAATCTAGATCTTAGATGCAGATGTGGATGCAGCAGGATGTCCACACAGCCCATTCCGCCCGCGATGTTGTGCAGCAACTAATAGATTTCCTGGAAGATGGTTCCACAGCCCCAGATGACTTCAAAGAGGGCACCGAGGAAGCAAGTAATTCCGTGAAACTAGCAACTTTATGTACAGCAGCTTGCATTCAACCCCCAAAACAATCAACATTTCTAGCCCCCTAACTAAAATTAATGGACATTTTATTTAAACTGATTTGTACGTAGTAGGTTTAAATAAATAACTTACACGAAATAAAAAATAACTTTCTATTTAAAAAAATTATAGCTCGTCACTTTAATTAACTGGAAAATAACTAAATAAACTACGTAACTCCTGGCAAGGAAAATACGTGACCTCGGGTGTCATAACTGCATGTGCCTGTGCTTGTAACGTAATCGCCAATTCCAAAATCAGTGGTATGAACCGTCGGGGTACAAAACTGAGTGCCTTACCTGAAAGATCACCTGTTCAAGGGCCAAGAGAGGAAACTGGGTAACAGAAAGAAATAAAATATCGATACAATAGTACTAAAAATACACCCAAGACAACACAACATTGCCAGCCTCTTCAAGCGTACTTGTGCTGTGGAATACGAGGGTTGTCTAGAAACTAAGTTCCGATCGGTCGCGAAATGGAAACCACTGGGGAAAATCCGGTAAAGCTTTGCACAGATGTGTTGGAAGGTGTCTCTAGTATGCCCGTCGATCGTGTCGCGTCTCTCTTTTCAGTTTTGAATGAACAGTGAGGACGTAAAGATGCGTAGGGAATAGCGTCTCCCGCCAAGTATGAGGGCGTGGTTAGAGATTTCGCCTGTGTCATGCAGCCCACATGACACAACTGTCGAGCAGTTCCTTCTTCATGCCAATTCTCGGCCACACACTGCACGGGCAATGAAGACGCTCCTGCAGCGTTTCCGATGAGAAGTGTTTGATCACCCACAATACAGTCCGTAACTGGCTCCCCCTGAGTCTCATCTCTGCTCACAAGAACCGCTGGCTATGAAGACAAAATTTTTTCCACAGACAACGAGCTGCGGACCAGTGCAGATAACTGGCCGAAAGCACAGGCGGCTGCTTTCTATGACGATGATATTACAAAGTTGATACAACACTACGACAAAACTACGTAGAGAAGTGGGTGGGAGGTGTACCTAACGCAAATAAAACGTTTCTGGTTTTCACTGTGGTTTCCATTTCGCGACCGATCGGAATTTACTTTCTGGACAAGCCTCATATAAGGCCTACGGAAGAAGGACAGTAGTTTTGTAAGACTACAATATCAAAAACCAGAAGTTAAGCTACACTAGCGTCATTTCATCATCAGACGTCATTCTGAGCTATACAATGAAGTTTCTGCATCGAAGTACAAGCCTATGTAACAATATACGTGGCAAAAAAGGTTATGACATTGGCATGAAACGCAAAAGTGATGCTGAATGTCAAAAGGTGACTTTAGTCGGGTGTGCACACCGTTCGATTCGACTTTTCTTTGACCATTTCATTGAAATCCCAAGCCTGCGCTTTGAAGTCTTAATAGCTGTGCAACAGTATCGGTCAGTAGGGAATGTTTGTTATTCAGAAAGCGCAGTTATTTTAAGCGCAAATATAGCAAAAATTCACCACATTGAAAAAGGTGTGTTTTTGGTCCTATTATATCGATATTTAGTTTCTTCGCGTTACCAATATTCCTCTCTTCGACTTTGAACATGTAATTGTTCAAACGTCTCTCGTAGTAAGACACATAGTGTTGCATGCGAATGACTGAAACCACTGTTTTCGGGATGACCGATTTATATTCTCAGCAGATTTTTGCGCGGCTCTGGGAGTTCTAGGTCACACCGTTACCTTGTCAGAAAATGTTACTCTAGGGTCGCAGGTTCGAATCCTGCCTTGGGCATGGATGTGTGTGATGTCCTTAGGTTGGTTAGGTTTAAGTAGTTCTAAGTTCTAGGGGACTGATGACCACAGCAGTTAAGTCCCATAGTGCTCAGAGCCATTTGAACCATTTTGAACCAGAATGTTACTTTCACTTATTAATTAATAAATTATAGAGGAAGACTCCCTGTCTCAATCACCCTGTATGTCTCTGATCTCCTCGTTATCCACATAAAATGTTCACAGAACAAAAACAAAATTTGTGCGTTTGTTCTTAAATGTCTGATGATGGTCGTTGCAATATGATTCGAATATTAATGTACGCAGGAAGTCGAGCAAAACCGTTAAAGCTGTGCAATTTTTCGCCCTCGGATTTCGCTTTCTTTCAACAGCTAATGCTTAGAGTTGCGCTCTACCAAAACTACGGTTTGGTAGTTTTTGTACAGTACGTGAAAAACGTAGTAAGTGGTAGGATCATCGGTTCTGTTGGTGGCATCGGTAGGAAAAGTAACGTAAATGGATGTATAAGAGGGAAACTGGAAATCTACGAGTTCTCTTTGTTTTTCGTTTGTTTGCACATCGTTCAGTGTTACTCCATTGTGTATTTTATATCCTTACAAAACATAAATTTCATTTTATAAGTAATGAATAGTAGGTGATCAAGTAACTTACGAGCTTTTATGTGACCAATCAATTGCTTTTGATGCAAGAACGGTTTACAAACACAAAGATAAATATATATATATAATATATGGTTGCTATCTGGCGCTCAATAGAACCTTCTCCATCATGTTCAAAGGCAAGTTTCCTTTTATTATTGATAAATGCCAAAATTATTTATGAATAACAGAAAAAATGTTTTACATAAGTTCGACGAAGTGTTGAAGCGATGTTTGATGCATTTTTGTTTTGCGGTTTTTTGCTTTACCTTGCGTTTTCTGGCGCTATGTGATAAAACTGTATTGTTCTCTTTCAGAAATGGTTCAAATGGCTCTGAGCACTATGGGATTTAACAGCAAAGGTCATCAGTCCCCTAGAACTTAGAACTACTTAAACCTAACTAACCTAAGGACATCACACACATCCATGTCCGAGCAGGATTCGAACCTGCGACCGTAGCGGTCGCACGGTTCCAGACTGAAGCGCCTAGAACCGCTCAACCACTCCGGCCGGCGTCTTGTTTTCTTTATTTTTACATATCCCTCTGTATCACATTACAAGTTAACAATTGTCGAACAATACCTGAATTAAACATCGACAGTTTAAATTTTGCAAATACTGTTCATTTTTAACTAACAGACAGGAGCAGATCTACGCAGAATAAAAATGTTCTGTGGCTTAAGCGGCCCTTTATACACCCTCACTCACTTTCTAGACCGTTCACCGCTTCCGGTTTCTGGGGAAATCTAGTAAGAAAATGATGGCATTCGCAAACAAAGCGAACAGAATGATTAACGCCCGATAGGTATGCAACACACCTAACGTACAGGTAACTTGGTTGCGTCCTTGACTTATCAGGGCTACCAGAAAAGCTACAGTAATCTATGCTTACTTATGGTAGTCTGCGGTAGCCAACGGTGGTTTCACAACTTTAATAGTGTCCTATGAAGACCTTAAGTGAAAGCGAAGGATGTGGACGCGAAGTTTAGTATTCACAAGAAGAGCCATCAGACGCGTCGCTACAGCAGCATCCTACGGACAGAATACAAGTGTGGGCGGAGTGATGGGGCAGGGTGTCTGAGTAGCGGCGTTATTACGGCTCCCACCCGCTTCCTCACCCTGCCAAGTAGCCCATAAATCTGTATCACTGACCATCAGCGGCTTAGGACGTCGGCACAGTCGCCTTTCTTGCTAAGGTCAAAGGTGACTCGTGTGAAAAGCGGGCTACGCTTTTAAAGAGCGTCAGCGCCGTGAACGATCCACGGATAACGGAGCGCTGTATTGCGGCTCTTGTCTGCTGTTTAAAACTGTAAACTTTCAACATAAAAATTTTGGCAGTTGGTTCTCTGAGCCACTTTCGGACTGTTTCTTGAGCTTTCTATATTTTAACAGAACGTAGCAAAGAGGACACTTAAATCTTTCCGTGCGAGCAACGATTTACTTTATTACGATGCCCATATCGCCCTTTGCGGGCACTAAGCTACAAAATACACTATAAGACAAAAAGCGACGCAGATGTGATGTAGCCGTGCGGGATAAGCCGAGCGGTCTAGGGCGCTGCAGTCATGGACTGTGCGGCTGATCCCGGCGGAGGTTCGAGTCCTCCCTCGGGCATGGGTGTGTGTGTTTGTCCTTAGGATAATTTAGGTTAAGTAGTGTGTAAGCTTAGGGACTGATGACCTTAGCAGTTAAGTCCCATAAGATTTCACACACATTTGAATAGATGTGATGTAGATACGAGGGTAATCCCAAAAGTAAGGTCCCCTATTTTTTATAAGTACATAGACCTGCTTATTTCTACAATGGTTTACATCAGTTTACAGCTTGAACATTTAGCTATTTTTCGACATAATCACCATTTCTGTCGATGCATTTTTGCTGACGCTGTGGCAGGTTTTGTATGCCCATGTCATACCAGCTCGCCGCCATGCTGTTTAGAAAGCTATGAACCTCTTCTTTCACCTCGTCGTCGGAGATGAATCGCTGGGACCACAATTAACGCTGACAGGTACTGTGAGACTCTGAAAAAACTCAAACGGGCAATTCAGAACCGGAGAAGAGGAATGTTGAGCAAGGGCGTACACATTCTCCATGACAACGCTCGCCCACACATTGCTCGGCAAACCGTTGCTCTCCTGCAACAGTTTCAGTGGAACATAATCACCCACCCACCCTATAGTCCTGACTTGGCGCCCAGTGACTATCACCTGTTCCATAGTTTTTTTTTATTTTTTTTATTTTTATTTTTTTATTTTTTTTTTATTTGGCATTTGAGTGTGTACTCAATTTAGCCATCGGCAAGACATAGTGACAATGTACGCATAATTGAATAAACAAATACAGAAATGCATATTTACAAGAATAAAAAGCTTAACTGTTACAGGTTTGTACATAATGTTTTAAAAATTGAATTGAATTGAATTGGAAAATAATTAAAAGTGCCTTGGCTTACAATTCACACCAATTCTGAAATATCTTCATCAGCAAGACATATTTATAATTTATGTACACCATTAAAACCTACAGATAGTGACCAGTACTCTTGATGAAGTTAACTATCACTTTATATAGACGAACGTCTTTAGTACACAAAAGAGAAGAAGCTGATTGAGGAAGATGGTAGCCCATACTCACCAATGTCTTCAGAAAGATCAACATAAATAAGATATGGTTGACATCAGCTTCCGACTCAGGACCAGGTTAAAAGAATATTTGGCCGGAAAGCGATTCAGCTCCGACGACGAGGTGAAAGAAGAGGTTCGTAACTTTCTGAACAGCATGGCGGCGAGCTGGTATGACACGGGCATACAAGAACTGCCACAGCGTCTACAAAAATGCATCGACAGAAATGGTGATTGTGTCGAAAAATAGCTAAATTTTCAAGCTGTAAACTGATGTAAACCTTTGTAGAAATAAACAGGTCTATGTACTTATAAAAAAATAGGATTACTTTTGGGATTACCCTCGTATACAGATAAACAAAAGATTACAGTTCCAAAAAAAAAATTTAATGATTTATTCAAGAGAAAGAGCTTCACATACTGAGCAAGTACTGGGTGATCAAAAAGTCAATATAAATTTGAAAACTTAATAAACCACGGAATAATGTAGATAGAGAGGTAAAAATTGACACACATGCTTGGAATGACATGGGGTTTTATTAAAACAAAAAAGTTCACAAAATGTCCGACAGATGGCCCTGGACAGCAAAACGTCAGTGACTGCGCATGACAGTCGTGTATAAAAGGAGCTGTAATGAGAGAGAGAATCAGATGTGCCAGCAGTCGCAGCATGTTGACGTTACCTGAAAAGGCGCTTTTAGTGAAGCTGTATTATCAGGATGGGGAATGTGCTAGTTCAGCGTTACGATCCTATAGCCCTAGGAAAGGGATTCGAACGGGTAAAGGTCCGTTGACAAATGCAGCTGTGGCGAGAATGATTTCGAAGTTCGAAGCCACGGGTTGTTTAGACGATAGACTCCGTAGTGGCCGATCGAGCACAAGGCGTAATGCTGCTGACACAGTTCAGGAAGAAATGGAGACTGTAGCGTACTGTTTGGTTGGCACTGAGGCGTACCCTCCGATGCTATCCGTACAAAATCCATCGGCATCATGAACTGTTACCTGGCGATTTAGTGAAGCGGAGGGCATTTGCGGTGTGGGCGTTTCAAAAGATGGCGGAAGATGACGATTGGTCGAGTAACGCGTTGTGGACCGACGAAGCTCATTTCACGCTCCGAGGGTCTGTCAACGCCCACAACTGCACAATTTTGGCTACCGAAAATCCTAGAACTGTCGTGGAAACTCCATTGCACGACGAGAAAGTCACGGTATGGATTGAATTTACCACATCTACCGTTATCGGGCCTTTTTTCTTCGAGGAAATGCGTGATTCTTGTTTTGTAACCGCTACCGTGACGGGTGAGAGGTACGCCGATATGTTACAGAATAGCATCATCCCCAGCCTGGCTGATAAACACCTGCTGGAACGTACGATGTTTATGCAGGATGGCGCTCCATCCCATATCGCTAGACGCGTGAAAAATCTCTTGCGCGCGTCGTTTGGCGATGATCGTGTGCTCAGCCGCCACTTTCGTCATGCTTGGCCTCCCAGGTCCCCAGACCTCAGTCCGTGCGATTATTGGCTTTGGGGTTACCTGAAGTCGCAAGTGTATCGCGATCAACCGACATCCCTAGGGATGCTGAAAGACAACATCCGACGCCAATGCCTCACCGTAACTCCGGACATGCTTTACAGTGATGTTCCCAACATTATTCCTCGACTACAGCTATTGTTGAGGAATGATGGTGGACATATTGAGCATTTCCTGTAAAGAACATCATCTTTGTCTTGCTTTGTTATGCTAATTATTGCTATTCTGATCAGATGAAGCGCCATCTGTCGCATATTTTTTGAACTTTTGTATTTTTTTCATTCTAATAAATCCCCATGTCATTCCAAGGAAGTGTGTCAATTTGTACCTCTCTACCTACATTATTCCGTGATTTATTCAGTTTTCAAATTTATACTGACTTTTTGATCGCCCTGTAAGTAACGCGTTGGTCACCTGTAGCCCTTATGCAGGCAGTCATTCTGCTTGGCATTGACTGGTGGAATTGTTAGATGTCCCCCTAAGTGATAACGTGTCAAATTCTGTCCAACTGGCGCGTTAGACCGTCAAAATACTGATCCAGTTGTACGGCTCTGCTCATATTGCTTCAAACGTTCCCAACTGGGAGAGAGACCCGGCGGCCTTGCTGCCCAAGATAGGATTTGGCAAGCGTGAAGACAAGCAGCAGAAACTCTCGCCGTATGCGAACGGGGATTATCTTGCTACAGTGTAAACCTAGGATGTCTTGCCACGAAAGGCAACAAAATGAGCCGTAGTAAATCGTCGACGAACCGCTGTCTGTAAGGGTGCCGCTGATGACAACCAAAGGCTCCTGCAGTCAAGTGAAGTGGTACTCATATCATCACACGGGTTGTCGCGCTGTAAGGGGGGTGACAGTTTAGTAACCTACCGCTGTCCGGGGTTTCTCCAGACATGACTATGCTGGTCATCGGGCCCTCTTCGGAGCGGGACTTTTCGCTGAAGACAGTTATTCTCCAATCAATTAGATTCCAGACCGAAGATCTCTCTGGAGACGCCTCGGACATCGGTGGGATACCAACACGACTGTCGCCCGCCACTCGGCCCGACAACCATGAGTGATGGTCTGGCATGCCATTTAATTTCATAGCAGAACCCCTCTGTTCGTCATTCACGGCACCCTTAATAGCACAGCGGTACGTCGACAGTATTGTACGTCCCGTTTATAACACTACCGTCCGCTACTGCTATACCATAACCTTGAAGTTGGAGGCAGATCGTAAAATGGAACTATTTTTATTAAAGCATTTGCAGTATAAAGAAACAGAGCAGTGTTACCCTCTGAGAGGAATTGCGTTATGTTGACCGTGTTGTACTTAACGGAGGTGGCTTATCGGAAATGAAAGTCAGAATTACGTAAATATTTAAACAGTAACGAACAATATTATACCTATCTACACTGTTGAACGAATAAAGAAAACGGTCGCCAGCCTAATTAGGCAAGAGAATGATTGACATTCTTGTTCAAGAAAATAGGTATGAGTAACTTTAACGGGCAAATACAACCTATACTTTGCCACACGCGAGTGCAATGAACTCTGGCACCTGAATGCAGTATGTTCACGTTAAGGTTGGAGCTAACAAATCAGAACAAACTATTTGCATAAATATAACAGATAACAAAACTCACTATTACCTTGAGGACTTAGTCAAACTGAGTGGTCTCAGTAACGTTACTCTTAATATTCACTATAGAATCGTAAATTGGGCATAGGTTTAGTATTACTTTTCAAACAAATTCCTATCTGACATGAAATATGGATATGGTTCAAATCAAATTTGGTTACTGTGCATAGATTAAGTCTCTCACTACTAACACCTTTATACTTAGAATGAAAATTAAATGGAGTTCACTAACAAATTACTTCTCGCTATCATTTGAATAAAGAAGTTACTATTTTCATAGATAGTGGCCTTTTTATTAATCGTTATCTAGCATGAGCACAATAGACTGTTGACCCTGTTACACCATTAATATGCACTTTTGATTCACAAGAGGAACCCAATATTGCACACAATTTCACTTGAATAGCAAGAGTAATTGAAACTTTCTATAATTGAGTAACTTTGTGCATTTCAACTACTTTCAATGGGGAGGGGCCCTTAATGTTGATCACTGTAGCAGAGCAAACTAAACATACTTTCAATACACTAAAGAAACAAGCCCTTAACAAGCATAAATATGTAACTTCCGACAGTATCAGTTCTCAACTTTTACTGCACTGAAACACAAAATTGAGATATTTGTAAGATCCTTTCAACAAACAATATTAAATTTAGCACACTCTATTGCCATATTAATTTTAATATGCTTTCAATAAAGGACACTCGGTAATCACTTTAGTTCAAACGGAGAGGAACCTGAGAGGTGTTATGATAAGGAAAAAATCAAGGTAGGTACATAAATTCAGTTATAAATTGCCTTGTATCTGAGCACACTAACACACCCAATAAGCTGATACTTCACTGTACATTACTATCGTTTTTCTGTTCTATTACAGTGATTGCGCAATGTGGTGGCGAGTGCATGTTGGTAGGTGGATTTGCAGGTAGAATTGCTGGACTCTGTCATTTCTTGGTGGCGATGATAGATACCAATTTCATAATAGTTCCAGCTCTTTATCCATCCATCCGAGGCATTGGAAAGCGTCAGGAAAAGTCTCTCTCGGAACCAGCACAATACACAACTTTTAGAAGAGCAGTTGATAGTTTGGTAGCTCGTCTCCGACTGACTCTTGGTTCCACCTTTCTATCCATGCCCACCACATTTTGCGCGCGCTACACAGTTTCGTTCCCGAAGGGAACCACACTACCTTTTACATACAAAATAACTCTGAACCATAAGTGAAGGTCAGCAGTTTACATAACAGCAACCAAACATATTAAATAAAACAGAACATTTGCATATATTGACATTTCTACATAAATTATTCACACAGAAATTACAATTATATACAGTACGTTTTGCTCCCTCCAAATGAGACAAAGAATTTAAATGACAGATACACTACATTACATAGAATCAAACCATGACATCAAAGATTTTATTAATAAAGGAGTATACAATTCTGTGTTATCGATTCAGTCAAACAACATTTACAGAAGCTCAACAATGGAATGTTGAACAAAACAGAAAGCAAAATGAATCAACAAAAGGTATGTAGTGTCTACGTTATGGTGTTACACGTTTTGTTGACGTTAATTGCAAGCTACCCAGGGCTGACATTTCAGCTAGATACTGCCCGCCCGCATTATTAGCAGGGCCCTCCAATCTTTCCGGGATTTTGACGAGCTAACGCAGCAGTTGGGCCGAATTTGGCATGATATCCCTCAGGAAGACATCCAATAACTCTACCAATCAATGTCAAGCCGAATAACTGCTTGCATAAGGGCCAGGGGATGGACAAATGCGTTATTGACTTGCTCAATTTGTGAAATTCTTTCTCTTCAATATACATCCAATTTTTCTGAAATTGTAATCTTTTGTTTGTCTGTAAGTGTACATCACATCTATTTCTGTCCCATTTGGATAATTTCTGCGTGGTGTGTCGGTTTTTTAGTGAATTTTGACATTAGGAGAACAAAATTGGTAACTGACATTTAGTTAATGAGCCTAACCGTAGTGAAAAGTACCTTTGTTTTAATAACTGTAAATAAATTCAAAGGTTATAAGTTGGAATTCAAACTCGAAAATGTCAGTAGAAAGCAGAACAACTAAACTGAAACATGCGCAACGCATCACCTGGCCAACATACAAGAAGAAATGTCTCTCGATAAATGCAAAACTCAGACACTACCACTCTGCTATTAACCCTGAAGCAGCCTATGCTAGTGAAACTCTGTTAAAGATGAATGCCAAATCAACAACAGACAAACTACAGAAGGCAGACAGAAGAATCCTTAGAACAATTATAAACAAAAACTACCAAACTGGGGGACAGTGGCGACTATTACCTAACAATGTTTTATACCAAGAAACTGAGCCAATAATTTACACAATGCGGAAAATGAGGGTTGATTTTTTCTGCCTCATTTCCAGACTACCAGAAACCAGGCTACAGAAACAACTGTTCACCTACTTTTGGAAAAGTAAGACCAAGAACAACTGGTTCAAAGAAGTTCAAGATGATTTAGTCGAGTTAGGCTTGACAACGCAACAAATTGAAGGCAGAGAAGAGAAGGAGATCCGGAAACACAGTGACGTGAGATTTAAACTAAAGACATTTACACGCAAAAAATGCACCATAACTGATGAAGAAAGGGCAGCCGGGTCGGAAAGGATGAAGAAGTTTTGGGAGCAGAAGAGGAAAGCCAAATCTGCAACTAGTATTAACACTTAAATGTACATGGACTGAATAAAGTGGGCGTAAAATATGTAAATAAATAATTGTTACCCCAACTCTCTTGTCGTACGTGTGACGCCTCTCGTATTTCGCGAGAACGCTAAATGAACCGAACTTTTTAAAACTTTTTCTATGTTCTCCGTCAGTCCTAGCTGTTAAGGCTCTCATACCGCATAGCAGTACTCCAGAAGCGTAGTGTAGGCGGTCTCATTAGCAAATTTGCTGCATCTTCTAAATGTTCTGCCAACAAGACGCAGTCTTTGGTTCACTTTCACCATAATATTTTACATGCGATGGTTCAAATTTAGGTTGTTTGTAATTGTAATCCTTAGTATTTAGTTGAATTGACAACTTTTAAATTTGTGTGATTTATCGTGTAACCAAAATTAAAGGTTTTTAGTTCTAATGTTGAGGACCTCATACTTTTTATTGTTTAGGGTCAATTGGCACTTTTTCGTCCCATGCAGATAGCTTGCCTAAATCATTTTGCAATACGTTTTGATCTTCTCATAACTTTACTAGACGCTAAACGAAAGCGTCATCTGCAAACACTGTAAGAGGGCTGCTTAGATTGTTACCTTAATTGCGTACATAGATAAGGAACAGTGGAAAGCCTACACTACTTTCTTGAGTTATCACTTCGGTTTCACTAGACGATTTTCGGTCAGTTACTGTGAATTCTTACCTTTCTGACGGGAAAACACAAATTCAGTCCAACGACTGAGGCGATAATCCTTTGGTACCCAATTTGATAGGAAACTGGTCGTGACAAACGGTGTCTAAAGTCTTTTGGATACCTAGAAACATGGAATCAACTTGAGTTCCCCTGTCGTTAGCATTCATTACATCGTGTGAGTAAATAGGCAGACGCGTTACCAAAGAGCGTTATTTTCCGCTTATGTACCAATAGATCGTATTCTCTGGCGTTTTTCGTAATGAAGGAACACGTTATATGTTACAAAATCCTACAAGAAATCGACGTCAGTGATCTGAGTTAATAATTCAGCGGATTACTTCTATTTCCTTTCTTGTGTATTGGTGTGATCTGTGCAATTTTCCTGTCTTTAGTTACGGATGTTTGTTCTGGCGAGCGATTTTATGTGATTGCCAAAAATGGAGCTGTTACATCAGCACACTCTGAAAGGAACATAATGAGTAAACAATCTGGTTTGCCCTTGTTAAGTAACTAAGTTACTTCGCTACACCGAAGTATCTCCTTTCAAGGAACTTAAGTTGGCAGCCGCTCTTGATTGCAATTCTGGAATACTAACTGCGTCTTCTTTGGTTAAGGAATTTCAGAAGACTGTGTTTAGTTACTGCACTTTAATGGTGCTGACTTCAGTAGTATCACAATTGCCATCCTGCAGTGAAGCTAATGATAATCGCCCTGTTGTTGAATATGACTAGTTTATTTGCTTGTCAGCATTACAAAACGAACTTATATCGCACAAGGAATTAAATGCCAATAAGTAACCAGATTGTTCTAACTGATACTCACTTTAAGTATCTAAGTGGCGGCAAGCTGCAGAGAAAGCCGTAAAAATCGCACTTACAATTCCCATTCATGCCATAGAAATGTAGGGACGTTTAAGTTTGCCAACTGTAGACTGCAAAATGCAGAGTTTCAAAGCATGAGGCACAGTACTAAACGTACCGTCCAGAAATTACTTGAGGGCTTGGTTAAGCAGCCAACTTGTCAGGGAAATCGTTTGACTCTGATGGTAACAAACGTAGCCAAACGTATCCAATTCAGTGAATGGAGATGTGGAGTTCAGTGATAGTACAATAGTAGCATAATTATTCACTGACTAGCGACCCACTCCGGCTTCACAAAGTGTCTATGACCAGATGACTTGTTTATGATATGTAGTGAGCAGTGAGCTAATGTATGACGCTCTCGATGACAGTCACATTGCGGCTCACTTTAGGAAGGAGTTTTCAAACGGCGAGTTCAAGAGATCACATAGTCCCCCGTCTTTTAGCCATTCCGGTGTACTGAATAACACTCAGCCATTTTCTAGATATTTTTATTTGTAAATAAAACGAAATCAATTATAATGAGTAGGCACCTAAATTACAAGGCCATCTGAATAAATTCGCTTTTGCGATTCAAGAAGTGAAATACAAATAAATCCTATCGAAAGAAGCAAAGCAATTTCGCTAAGTTTTTAACATGCAAAGCGAAATTTGTAAATCTGTATATCCTATCCAAGCAAATCCAGTGTTACTTTGTATTCGTGACTTAAGATTGCGCCGCTTAATTTTGTCTGCGGGGTAAACTTCCTGAAATACTTCTATCAGTGAAGTAAAAGAAACTGACAGTGCCAGCTATTGGTTCGTTGGTGTGCCACGCCATGATGAACGTGTCACTAGGTAAACATACTAACTACTAAGCTGAGCAGACCCATAAAAACTTTAAATTACATTTTTTCCATGTTCCGATTCTGATGAACTAAAACCCGTAGTTTGCGCCAAACTACGCTCAGGTTCCCTTTGAAAACACCATGAAAACTCGTTTAGCCTTATTGTATTCTGTTACACTCCCTACATCACCCGCAGACAGTTTCTGAAAATGTGTGAAAACTTAAGGTTTATAATTTATATAAAAAAACAGCTACCAGCCACATGTATGGTTTAAAAAGGTTTATTATCTTCAGACCATGACCGGTTTCGGATTTTTCTTTACAAAATCCATCTTCAGATGGCAGATTACAAGCATTCTTAGTTGGACCGAGTTTTGTTTATGTTATTCGTTTGCTGCACTGGGAAAGAAAAGAAGTATTTTTGTTGTCATATCGGTAATGGTATTTTTACGAAAGATTTACTTCTTTTACAAAATCTAATTGCTCATGAGATGGTTTTTATAAACATTAGTAAACTTGCAGGTTTATAAAAACCATCTCATGAGCAATTAGATTTTGTAAAAGAAGTAAAGCTTTCGTAAAAATACCATTACCGATATGACAACAAAAATACTTCTTTTCTTTCCCAGTGCAGCAAACGAATAACATAAACAAAACTAGGTCCAACTAAGAATGCTTGTAATCTGCCATCTGAAGATGGATTTGTAAAGAAAAATCCGAAACCGGTCATGGTCTGAAGATAATAAACCTTTTTAAACCATACATGTGGCTGGTAGCTGTTTTTTATACAAATTATAAACCTTAAGTACAACAGCCACGTTTCTTAACATGTCGACTTTCGACAAAATAGCGTGTGTGAAAACTTATGGGACTTAACTGCTAAGGTCATCAGTCCCTAAGCTTACACACTACTTAACCTAAATTATCCTAAGGACAAACACAGACACCCATGCCCGAGGGAGGACTCGAACCTCCGCCGGGACCAGCCGCACAGTCCATGACTGCAGCGCCTTAGACCGCTCGGGACAGTTTTTGACTAATATTTTCAATGTGTAGACACGACGGTTTTACATTTTTATTATTGTTTTAGATACAAACCAGAATGAAAAAAGCGAATGTGTCCTGGGCAGAGTTAGTGACGTAAAAGAAGGGAACTACCTTTTCGGCTTATCTGGCAGGTTGAGAGGCATTTAAATCAAGACATCTTGACATATTCGCGCTTTTTTTTTACTTTTCATTATTAGTACCCATGTCATGTAATAAAATGCATCGTGTCATGTCATACAACATGACACATGCAATCAGGTCATTCAACGTAGCATTTGTGGTCGTGCAATATAACGCATAGTATCATTAACGTTTACGATGCATGCATCCCCACTCTGGAATATTTACTGTTAAAGGTGCACCCCCATTTCTGGGTACTTTCTACTGTAGACACATTCCATTCTCTAGAAGCACAAAAATTTGTTCTTACACACACCACCAAACTTATAATGTGGAGGGGGGTGTTTGGGAGAGAAACGGTCTCCTCAGGGAGCAAATCAACCACCCCTTCAAAAAATTAAAAAAGAATATGTCCTCCAGGAAAAACCCACAGTCATAAATTTCATCCCCCAAAAAAACTTTTTTTGGCTGTTACTTACATGCTCTCCAGCCATATGCTACTATACATGGTGATTATAATTAAACTTTCAAACCGCTGTAGGAATAACATTACTAGTCAGAATGACGTCAAATTGCAACGGAATATGTCGGAGAAGGGGGAAAACTTATGGCAGAAGAAAAATAAATAGTTACACAATGTACCAATTTAATAGTGGTCGACTACAAATTAGAAATGAATTATACAACAATGCCTACGGAGTACGATTAACGTTAAACAAACTTTACTACTCAATGCGCGTGGGTGTATTGTGTGATACTGTTAGTTACGTAAGCCAAACCACCACGGCAAGGCACATCGGGTAGAAAAAATCGGTTTTTAATTGTCCTGAGACCAAAAACCACATAAAAAGCATCAATCACACCGGTTTTTAATTGTCCTGAGGGCAAAAACCGCATAAAAAGCATCAATCACACCGGTTTTTAATTGTCCTGAGGCCAAAAACTGCATAAAAAGCATCAATCAAAATCAAATCCGATCACTAATTTCTGTGTGACTGGCGCAAAACATTTTCAATATGCTGTCCACCGTTTTCTGCAACAAGTTGAAATCGAGAACAGCATGTTCCACAACTGATCAAAGTGTTTCAGGGGTCACGTTTAGAATGTGTTGCGCAATGCGTGCCTTCAGTGCAGCAAAGTTTGCAATCAGAACACTGAACACAACATCTTTCAGATAGCCCCACAGCCAGAAGTCACACAGGTTAAGATCAGGTGATCGGGACGGCCAGGCTGTACGGAAATGGCGGCTGATAATTCTAGCATTACCGAAATGGTGTTTCAGCAGCTGCTGAACTGGATTTGCAATGTGCAGAGGTGCGCCATCTTGCATAAAAATGATCCCATCCACACATCCACGCTGTTGGAGAGCTGGAATGTCGTGGTTCCGCAAAAGACACTCACAGCGCTTACGAGTGACGATACAGGTAACAGGACAGGAAGCACGTGTGCCTTCGAAAAAATATGGCCCTATGATAAATGATGCCGTAAACTCACACCACACAGTCACCTTTTCATGATGAAGTGGCACTGGTTGATCTGCGTGTGGATTTTCCGTTGCCCATATTCGACAATTCTGTGTACCCACATATACTGTCAGATGGAAGTGGGCTTCGTCTGTCCACAGAATCTTCCATGCCCATTCACTGTCCACTTCAATGCGAGCAAGAAATTCTAAAGCAAAGGTCTCTCTTGGTGGCAGGTCAACAGGAAGCAACTCGTTCACATGGGTAATTTTGAATGGATACAAAGAAGGATGTCTCGTAGGATTTTACGCACTGTGCTCACGGGTATGTCCAATGTTCGGGCAATTAACCGTGCACTACACGTTTGCACACCATCATTCGTCTCCTCCTGCATTGCTGTGGCCACTGCTTCCACTGACGTCGAATCAATTCGTTTCATCCCTCTACCAGATTGCACACCAAAAGGTCTTTTCGAATTTCCGAATCATTTTCTCCAGACCCATGGCAGTCATCGGAGCAACGCCTTTTCTCAAACGCTTCAGAGTCCGGAACTTCTGCAGAGCGACGTGTGCACAGTCATCATCCTTGTAACACAGCTTTACAAGCAGAGCGCGATCCTGCATTGAGACAGTCATGGCGAACGTCGCAGATTCGAAAGAAGGAAAAGCCGTGTACCCGGCATGTTTATACTAACTTCAGTGGGTCGTGCGCATGACAAGTATTTTCATTTACGTATTCTGACGCATACAGCACCATATATTGATCAACTTTCACACTATTTTTTTTTTCTTCTGCCGTACATTTTCCCATTCTCCGATAATATTCAGTTGCAATTTTGCGTTATCCTCAGTAGTGGTGGTGTTCCTATAGCGTTTTGAAAGTTTAACTTTAATTATAATCACCCTGTATATTGTTTACTATGGCTGGAAAATCTTCGGGGTTTTGGGCACAGGATCAGGGACTGTAGCCTGTAAAATTGCAAGTTGCAGGCGTGCCAACTTCTTACATGTAAGAGAGCTCACTGCGCTAAGGGAGAAGGGTTATTTTGTAAATAAAGCGCGAATATGTCAAGATGTTTTGAGTTAACTATCTTTGAAGCTGGCAGATAAGTCGGAAAGGTAGTTCCCTTATTTTACTTACCTATATCTTCCCAAGACATATTCGCCTTTTTTGTGCTGTGATAGGAGCATCTAACCGCGAAATGTTGCAACAACCAATACTCATTAATTATGTGTCTGATTGGTTGAAATAAGCAGAAGAACTGCGAAACAATGTATTCAAAATAAAATATTATCGAATTTTCAATCCTGTACGAAAATAGACCAATTTAAGCTTCTTTTGTCCGAAACTAAACTCTCTACGCCGGCCGGAGTGGCCGAGCGGTTAAAGGCGCTACAGTCTGGAACCGCACGACCGCTACGGTCGCAGGTTCGAATCCTGCCTCGGGCATGGATGTGTATGATGTCCTTAGGTTAGTTAGGTTTAAGTAGTTCTAAGTTCTAGGGGACTTATGACCACAGCAGTTGAGTCCCATAGTGCTCAGAGCCAGTTGAACCATTCTTTTTTCAAACTCTCTACGAGATAGGATAGAAGTTTTTGAAGATTTTACGGCCAACGTGTGTGCAACTTTAGACCGCTATATCGTAGTAATGGATAAAGCTTTCACAAAATAGCAGCACAACCTTTAATTAAATGTATCTGTCAGCCTACTTACAAAATTTCAACAAAATTGCCCAAGTTTGAAACATAGAAGTGGAAAAAAGGTGTTTTTTTACACCTAAAATCCTAATGAAGCTAGATTTGTTAGATTTTCGACGGGGAGATTTCAATTTTATATTAAAAATGAATTTTCTATTAATTGGATTCACTTTAAACTTTTTCCGGGCTTTCAGTTCACGTAAGCACGAAATTTACATGTTACCTTTAGCTTGAATTTAAACCAGCGCTTCTCGACAACGGATAAAGATTACTGGTAGCAAAAATTTCGTTTTCACTTTATCCACTCATCTATCTTCGTGCAGAGATGAACCAAACCGTGCAAGTTTAAATTACAGAAATGGTGCGCTTCAAAAACCTACCAGAAAAAACGTGTTTCTTGCGCGTAAAAACTGGCGCTCGAAAAAATAAAAAATAAAAACTTATTTTGCATGTAAAATCCGAAAGAAGCTAGATTTCTGAAAGCGAGTTTTCAATTTTGCCGTCAGAATGCAGTTTTTATTTGTTTAAATCACTTTAAACCGTTCCCGCGCATTAAATTCACATATGAACGGATTTTATGTGCTACATGTACAATCATATCTCGACAATGGATAAAGATTACTGTATAAAAAAAAATTCGTTTTGAGTTTATCCATTTATCTGCCTTCGTGTAAATCTTGAACCGATTCGTGCAAGTTTAAAACATAGATGTGGCTCGCTTCAAAAGCCTCCTAGAAAAAACATTTTTCTTGCATGTTTTTACGTGTAAAATCTGAACAGTGCGCATACAGATGGTTCCATTAGCTGAGCTCTAATTCCTGCCCAATTAAAACCCCTTGTGATAGGAATTAATCGATTCGCACAATTTGCCTGGGCGCCAGCGCCGGTTCGTCGCTTAAACCTTGCTTAATATACTACTGTAACACAGCTATAGTAAGAAAAGATGTTTGAATGGCTGTACAAATGGTTGCTGGTCCGGGCTAAATCAAAAATTTTATCTCGTCAAATAGGAACCGAACATCAAGACAACTCCCCCCCCCCCCCCCCCCAAAAAAAAACTCTATTCTGCGCGCGGCATTTTCATACATATTTGTTAGAGCGCTGCAGATTTAGAGGATGAGCAAAAAGATGTTTAATTTAATAAGGGCGACATGAAAATGATTTCTGACAACAGCTAGCAGCAAAAATCTTCATCCCTTTGCGGGCAATCCAAAGACTCATTTAGCGCTCTGCACGCGAGTATGTCCTGAGCAAGCCACTTCATCTCTGCATAATTACTATGACCTCCATCCAATCCAACCTGCTTACTGTAGTTAACCCTAGGTCTCTCTCTACAGTTTTTTTTCCCGAATGTGCCTCCATACCAAGCCATCTGTTCCTTGATACCTCAGAATTATATCAACCGAGAACTTCATTTTCATTGAGAAACATCGACGGTAGGCTACTACCCTGCCTCACTCCCTTCTCAAACAATTGTTTGTCTTTCAAGCCCTCCGACTCTTACAACTGCTGTCTGGTTTTCGTACAAGTTGTAAATAGCAGTTCGGTTCCTGTATTTTGTCTCTGCTACCTTCATGATGCAACTTCACTCGGGCTTGTACACAACCTTTTATCATGACTCGTCTGCAAAAGGGGTTCAGTTGTACACAGTTGCATTCGCGCCCTATATTGAGTAAGTAGCCAGCCTAAGTACAGCAGTGAATGAATTCAAGTATTTGTCTAAATCACGATCGTTCACAAATCATTTACACCGACAACAGTTTAGAATGAAAACGTTTTTGTTTTACTAAATCACATCTACAAAAAAAAAACAAAAAAAACTGATGGCCACGTGATACTATGTCGGCGGCTCTTAGCCGCACCGACCTTGCCGCGCCGACGGACCACGAGCAAAAGACCACGATCTTTGTCCCCTATCCTCTCTCCTGGTTCCGGTCTCGTGACACTACATTAGTCAAATGTTTTATTTCTAAACATGGCCATCATGCATTTACAATGTTACAATATTAAAATACGTAAAACTAAATACCTTATATTATTTTGTAGACAATCATCAGATTATTTACATATTTAAGGGCACTCCACTTTTTGGCAGTTTCAGCCCTCTTATTTTGTTTAATCACGTCTTTGCCTAAAAGGTGTGGCATTCGAAATACTCATTTTGCTCTACATAGATCGAAAACTGAACAGTACCTCCACAATAAAAGACAATAACTTATTATGCAGAGGTTCTCAAACATCCTTACGACTGAACTTTTATATAAAACGTGTTCTTTAATGTCCAAAATATTATCCCTGCTACTATGCTTTAAATCTGAGTTTTGAACGATTTTGAAGAGCTCTTATGTTTGTGGAGTACTCCCATTTCAGTGATCATACCCAGCAAATCCAATGGATAGCAAGACAAGCACACCTTACATTATTAACATATGTACCAAGTTATGCACTGAGACATAGGCAATTATGTAACTAAGTAATTCAATGTGAAACTGTTATATGCTGCCTCCTCTCTTTATCAAGAAGATGACTCCATAAATACACTCCTGGAAATGGAAAAAAGAACACATTGACACCGGTGTGTCAGACCCACCATACTTGCTCCGGACACTGCGAGAGGGCTGTACAAGCAATGATCACACGCACGGCACAGCGGACACACCAGGAACCGCGGTGTTGGCCGTCGAATGGCGCTAGCTGCGCAGCATTTGTGCACCACCGCCGTCAGTGTCAGCCAGTTTGCCGTGGCATACGGAGCTCCATCGCAGTCTTTAACACTGGTAGCATGCCGCGACAGCGTGGACGTGAACCGTATGTGCAGTTGACGGACTTTGAGCGAGGGCGTATAGTGGGCATGCGGGAGGCCGGGTGGACGTACCGCCGAATTGCTCAACACGTGGGGCGTGAGGTCTCCACAGTACATCGATGTTGTCGCCAGTGGTCGGCGGAAGGTGCACGTGCCCGTCGACCTGGGACCGGACCGCAGCGACGCACGGATGCACGCCAAGACCGTAGGATCCTACGCAGTGCCGTAGGGGACCGCACCGCCACTTCCCAGCAAATTAGGGACACCGTTGCTCCTGGGGTATCGGCGAGGACCATTCGCAACCGTCTCCATGAAGCTGGGCTACGGTTCCGCACACCGTTAGGCCGTCTTCCGCTCACGCCCCAACATCGTGCAGCCCGCCTGCAGTGGTGTCGCGACAGGCGTGAATGGAGGGACGAATGGAGACGTGTCGTCTTCAGCGATGAGAGTCGCTTCTGCCTTGGTGCCAATGATGGTCGTATGCGTGTTTGGCGCCGTGCAGGTGAGCGCCACAATCAGGACTGCATACGACCGAGGCACACAGGGCCAACACCCGGCATCATGGTGTGGGGAGCGATCTCCTACACTGGCCGTACACCACTGGTGATCGTCGAGGGGACACTGAATAGTGCACGGTACATCCAAACCGTCATCGAACCCATCGTTCTACCATTCCTAGACCGGCAAGGGAACTTGCTGTTCCAACGGGACAATGCACGTCCGCATGTATCCCGTGCCACCCAACGTGCTCTAGAGGGTGTAAGTCAACTACCCTGGCCAGCAAGATCTCCGGATCTGTCCCCCATTGAGCATGTTTGGGACTGGATGAAGCGTCGTCTCACGCGGTCTGGACGTCCAGCACGAACGCTGGTCCAACTGAGGCGCCAGGTGGAAATGGCATGGCAAGCCGTTCCACAGGACTACATCCAGCATCTCTACGATCGTCTCCATGGGAGAATTGCTGCGAAAGGTGGAGATACACTGTACTAGTGCCGACATTGTGCATGCTCTGTTGCCTGTGTCTATGTGCCTGTGGTTCTGTCAGTGTGATCATGTGATGTAATTGACCCCAGAAATGTGTCAATAAAGTTTCCCCTTCCTGGGACAATGAATTCACGGTGTTCTTATTTCAATTTCCAGGAGTGTATATTGACTTGTGGTTGCTATACCCCAACTGTTCTTCCACAGTAAACATTACCACATCCAGCAAATTAGTTATACTATTACAGTATCCTTTGTAACCTCACAATAATTTGAAAGAGGTACTGGAAATCCAAACATTTCTCACGCCCCACCAGGAGCCGGACCGACTGCAGAGAACCAACGGTAACGTGTGCCTAAGCGACATCAGATACGACAGCGTATAATATACTATATAAGATAGGAGTATACTGACTCGACCGTCAACTCGCCATGAGATTCGGGAAAACGTTGATTGTTTGCGCTAGACCACATGCTACACCGCTAAGGTACCCGCGTTCGGTTTCATAAAGAAAGTCCTTGTGTGATAAGACATGTGTAGTTGCGGTCTGGTCGGTGACGATTGTTCTCGGACGTTCACCGTGCTCATAAGATAATCACTGACAAGCGCATCAGACGAGCGTGAAGTCCTCAGCATTTTGGCATTCCTCTTGCGTATATTCCATTTATCTTCGGTAACCATTGCCGGCCGGAGTGGCGGAGCGGTTAAAGGCGCTACAGTCTGGAACCAGACGACCGCTACGGTCGCAGGTTCGAATCCTGCCTCGGGCATGGATGTGTGTGATGTCCTTAGGTTAGTTAGGTTTAAGTAGTTCTAAGTTCTAGGGGACTTATGACCACAGCAGTTGAGTCCCATAGTGCTCAGAGCCATTTGAACCATTTTCGTAACCATTGATGTAACTGACAACAACGAACCTCCATCTAAGTACAGCCCAAGAGCGGATAGATATGCATAGTGTCAGCATCTTGTTAGTATCTCATTCCTGGATAAAAAAGAAAAAAATGCATAAACCATCATAAGTTGTAAGACACCCCCGCACTTCATTCTACTAGCGTCAGTGTCGTCACATGTAAGTTATTAGGTAGTAATAATAATTTTTAAAAAAAGAAAAATAGGAAGCATTTTCGGATCATTGTGTATACGTAGCAATAATTCTTCTGGTCTCCAATTCTTGTGAACCAATTTGTATACCTTTATGTGTATGAGAAACCGAACTTGGTATACTGAGAAGAGGCAACCAGGAGTAGCTGATACCAGGTTTTGCGTCTGTGCTGAGGTCGGTCATATTTCAGCGAAACTGTGCTGTATACTTAGAGGAAGTCAGGTGAGGACAACTATGATGCCGAAAGCTGTTGCGGAAGTTTCTCGGTTTTGGGGCTCAGCTGGGGCGTAATTTTCCCGCAGCAACTGTTACCAAGTTTGCCGGCAGCAGCGGGTGCGGCTTGGCGCTCTCAGTTTCAAAGTGTAAGCAGACCCTCCGGCCGCCGTGCGCGAGCAGCAGATTATCACTAAGTTCACACCGAGCAGTGGGCGGTGTTGGGCTGCGCCAGCGTAAAAGGCTCCTCGACGACCGTTGACCACAGTACCCTGTAACCTCAGCGGAAACTCCTTCACTTATGGAGAAAGAAGTCAAATTATTGTTATTGGATTAAAATACTCGTTAGAGAAGTATCTTCTTAAAATGAGAGAAAGAGATAATGCAGATAACAGTGGGTCCACTTTATTATCACCGCTGTTTTTGACTTTTTTTTTAAATCTAGAGTGTCATACATAAAAGAATGGTAGTATATTTCATGCCAACGGCCTTGCCGCAGTGGTAACATCGGTTCCCGTCAGATCACCGAAGTTAAGCGCTGTCGGGCTGGGCTAGCACTTGGATGGGTGACCATCCGGTATGCCGAGCGCTGTTGGCAAGCGGGGTGCACTCAGCGCCAGTGAGGCAAACTGAGGAGCTACTTGATCAAGAAGTAGCGTCTCCGATCTCGTAGACTGACATACGGCCGGGAGAGCGGTGTGCTGACCACATGCCCTTCCATATCCGCATCCATTGACGCCTGTGGGCTGAGGATGACACGGCGGCCGGTCGGTACCATTGGGCCTTCATAGCCTGTTTTGGAGGAGTTTAGTTTTTAGTATATTTATTTACGTAGACACGTCATTTCCCTTCAGGAAAAGATAATCAACAGAAGGGATCATATTAAGAAGACGGTAGTTACCTTCTTTTATTTACGTAAAGCTGCTAGGTAAGCTAAAGAAGAATGTGATTTAAGTAGGTGAAATATCCAAACAGTTTCTTTTTGGGTTTGAAATGATTTTTTGTACCATTAGTCAGTTTCCGAGCCACTCTACGCTCATCATCAGATCCAGGTGTCACGGGAACATTATTTTCTATACCCCGTCTTATAACGAAATGTTTACGAAGCGAAAAGATCATTATGGCTTAGGATACTTACGTTGCACTGCGTCTTGCTAACCATGCTAACCATATTTCTCGACTGTCGTAAGGCGTTCGACTCAGTTCCGCACTATCGCTTGCTCCAAAAAGTGCGCGCTTACGGTCTATCCGATGACATATGCGGTTGGATAGAAAGTTTCCTAACAGACAGAGAGCAGTATGTCGTCCTCAACGGGGTGACTTCAACAGAAACAAGCGTAACTTCAGGTGTGCCCCAGGGCAGCGTAATAGGTCCACTGCTTTTTGCGATTTACATAAAGGATCTGGTTGTGGAATGAGGATTTACAGGAGACAAATTCGTGTTGTAATGACTGGCAATTAGTTATCTCTCAATATTAGTAAGTGTAACCTACTGCGTATAACAAGGCGAAAATCCCCATTAATGTACGAGTACAAAATAAATGCCAAGTCTTTGGAAGCGGTAACATCAGTCAAGTATCTGAGTTTGACTATTCGAAATGGTGTCAAATGGAACGATCACATGACACAAGTAACGGGCAAGGTGAACTCTAGATTGCAGTATATTGGTAGAACCCTGAAGCGATGCAGTCCTTCAACAAACGAAATTGCTTACAATACTTTAGTTCGTCCAGTATTAGAGTATTGTTCGTCTGTGTGGGACCCTTACCAGTTGGGTCTGATTCAAGAGATTGAGAAGGTCCAAAGAAGAGCGGCAAGATTCGTGACTGGTACATTTCGCCATCGCGAGAGCGTTACGAATTACATAGAAAGTTTGAAGTGGGACACACTTGCAGATAGACGACGCGCTGAACGGAAGGGGCTGCTCACTAGATTCCGAAATCCGATATTCGCCGAGGATGTAGAGCATGTATTATTGCCACCAACTTTCAAATTGCACAATGATCACCACTCAAAGATAAGGGAATATGTACATTTAGCCAGTTTCCACACACACACACACACACACAATTTAAGTTTAGATGCACTCGCTTTCACAGCAAACAAACACTGAACCTAAGTGAGAACAGTATGAAGGAACTAGGAATTACACTTTGCCACATCTCTAGCTTCGACATGTGATGCACTAAATTTTTTTTCTGACAGCAGGACTCCAGTACAAGGTATTACCCCTCACTCTTTTGCCTACAAAACCGTATCGCCTTCCAATGCGAATGCCGTACGCCACCTTACTGGGAGGGCGTGTGCGCCCGCGAGTTACCACTGTACTGGTCGACGTCGGAGCGTCTTGTTGTGTCAACAGCCTCCCCATCAACCACGTACTGCTTCCCGGGGAGGTCATGTTTTATTGGGCCGAACAGATGGAAGTCGGAAGGTGCGAGATTTGCGAAATTGATTGGATGAGAAAGAACGGTCCAATGAAATTGTGTGAGCTCTTCTCGGTTGCTCATTCTTGTGTCAGGCCGAGCGTTGTTATGGACACGCAGAAGTTTGTTTACATTTTTGTGGCGACGAACACGCTGAAATCGTTTCTTTAGTTTAATGAGGCTAGCACAATAAGCTTCAGAGTTCATCGTTGCTCCATGTGCGAGGATATCAAACAGAACAACCGCCTCCAGAGTCCCAGAAGACCGTCGCCATGACGTCACCGGCTGAAGGTGCGGCTTTCAACTTTTTATTTGGAGGGGAGGTCGTGTGACGTCTCTACGTGCATTGCAGTTTTATTTCCGGTTCGAGGTGATTAACCGGTATTTCATCGCCTGTGACCATGTTCGACAGATAATTGTCAGCGTGAGCCCCATAAAGTGCAGGCAATTCCGCACAGATGTTCCTTAGTTGCTCTTTATGGTCTTCTGTTTGGCGGCGAGGAATCCAGCACCCCAACTGGTGGACGAGTGTGTCAGCACTACCAATAGAGACGTCCAGTTGAGCAGCGAGGTGTTTGTTTCTGATCTGTCAATCAGCTCGAATGATGGTGTCCGCACGTTACAACAATGCAAGAGTGACGGCTCTCTGCTGCCGGCCGGCACGCGGGAGATCGGGCAGGTTTCCGCAATATTTTTGCGATGACGACAGACGCCTCAGCGAACGACTCACCGTGCTTTTGTTCACTGCTAGGTCTCCGTAGACATTTTGCATGCGCCTATGAATATCTGGGATGCTTTGGTTTCTTGCTAAAAGAAACTCAGAGACAGCTCTCTCCTTGGAACGCACCTCCGTTACAAACGCCATTTTGAAGGCTATTTATATCACCGCCACGTATCAGAACTTCATAAAAATGCAGGTGCTGAAGCGGGAATATTTCACGATGTCCCACAACAAATACCGCATTTTCTCAACCGAAACTGGACGATAAAGAAAATGTATTGCATTAGTTATTGAACGCCCCTCCTGTTTACACTACTGCCCAGTAAATTGCTACACCAAGAAGTAATACATATGATGATAAACCGGTATTCATTGGACAAATATATTATACTAGAACTGACATGTCATTGCATTTCCACGCAATTTGGGTGCATAGATCCTGAGAAATCAGTACCCAGAACAACCACCTCTGGCCGTAATAACGGCCTTGATATGCCTGGGCATTGACTCAAACAGAGCTTGGATGGCGTGTACAGGTACAGCTGCCCGTGCAGCTTCAACACGATACGATAGTTCATCAAGAGTAGTGACTGGCGCATTGTGACGAGCTAGTTGCTCGTCCACCATTGACCAGACGTTTTCAATTTGTGAGAGATCTGGAGAGTGTGCTGGCCAGGGCAGCAGTCGAACATTTTCTGTATCCAGAAAGGGCCGTAAAGGACCTGCAACAAGCGGTCGTGCATTATCCTGCTGAAATGTAGGGTTTCGCAGGGATCGAATGAAGGGTAGAGCCACGGGTCGTAACACATCTGAAATGTAACGCCCACTGTTCAAAGTGCCGTCAATGCGAACAAGAGGTGACCGAGACGTGTAACCAATGGCGCCCCATACCATCACGCGGGGTGATACGCCAGTATGGCGATGACGAATACACGCTTCCAATGTGCGTTCACAGCGATGTCGCCAAACACGGATGCGACCATCATGACGCTATAAACAGAACCTGGATTCATCCGAAAAAATGACTTTTTCCCATTCGTGCACCCAGGTTCGTCGTTGAGTCTACCATCGCAGGCGCCCCTGTCTGTGATGCAGCGTCAAGGGTAACCGCAGCCATGGTCTCCGAGCTGATAGTCCATGCTGCTGCAAACGCCGTCGAACTGTTCGTGCAGATGGTTGTTGTCTTGCAAACGTCCCCAGGGATCGAGACGTGGCTGCACGATCCGTTACAGCCATGCGGATAAAATGTCTGTAATCTCCACTGCTAGTGATACGACGCCGTTGGGATCCAGCACGGCGGTCCGTATTATCCTCCTGGATCCACCGGTTACATATTTTGCTAACAGTCATTGGATCTCGACCAACGCGAACAGCAATGTCGCGATGCGATAAACCGCAAATGCGATAGGCTACAATCCGACCTTTATCAAAGTCGGAAACGTGACGATACGCATTTCTTCTCCTTACACAAGGGATCACAACAACGTTTCACCAGGCAACGCCGGTCAACTGCTGTTAGTGTATGAGAAATCAGTTGGAAACTTTCCTCATGTGAGCACGTTGTAGGTGTCGCCACCGGCGCCAACTTTGTGTGAATTCTCTGAAAAGCTAATAATTTGCATATCACAGCATCTTCTTCCTGTCGGTTAAATTTCGCGTCTGTAGCACGTCATCTTCGTGGAGTAGCAATTTTAATGGCCAGTAGTGTACAAGCATCTCCCGTGAAAGGTCGCAATGTGACAAAGTGTCACACATTCAGTGTTTGTTTACTGTCAAACCAAGTGCACCTAAATACGCTGTGTGTGTGTAAAATGACTAAAATGTTTATTATCAGAACGTATTTGTCATTGATACCAAGAGGAAGTGCAAAAATTATTCTGAAACATAAAGATTTTTCGTTTCTTGAAGACTTCAGAGTTGCTGTCAGAGACAGCAATGGACCTGGAAGAGGAGTTGAACGGAATGGACAGTGTCTTGAAGGGAGGATATAAGATGAACATCAACAAAAGCAAAACGAGGATAATGGAATGTAGTCGAATTAAATCGGGTGATGCTGAGTGAATAAGATTAGGAAATGAGACACTCAAAGTAGTAGAAGAGTTTTGCTATTTGGGGAGCAAAATAATTGATGATGGTCGAAGTAGAGTGGATATAAAATGTAGACTGGCAATGACAAGGAAAGCGTTTCTGAAGAAGAGAAATTTGTTAACATCGAGTATAGATTTAAGTGTCAGGAAGTCGTTACTGAAAGTATTTGTATGGAGTGTAGCCATGTATGGAAGTGAAACATGGACGATAAATTGTTTAGACAAGAAGAGAATAGAAGCTTTCGAAATGTGGTGCCACAGAGGAATGCTGAAGATGAGTAGATCACATAATTAATGAGAAGGTATTGAATAGAACTGGGGAGAAGAGAAATTTATGGCACAACTTGACTAGAACAAGGGATCGGTTGGCAGGACCTCTTCTGAGGCATGGAGGGATCACCAATTTAGTATTGGGGGGCAGCGTGGAGGGTAAAAATTGTAGAGGGAGACCAAGGGATGAATACACTAAGCAAATTCAGAAGGATGTAGGTTGCAGTGGATACTGGGTGGTGAAGAAGCTTGCACAGGATGGAGTAGCATGGAGAGCTGCATCAAACCAGTCTCAGGACTGAAGACCACAACAACAACGAACGCCTCGTTAACTTACGCTAAAATGTCCCTTTTGCTCCGCCAGCACCGCGGTACTAGTGTCAAGATGCTGGTGGTACAGATAATAACGTTCATGTAACACCCCGGCTGATGAAGAGCCTGCATGGTCTCGAAAACTAGTTAATACGGGGGCACAGAGGCTGCATGTGCTACAGCAGAGTCAGCCTGGTTGCCTGAACAGCAGGCGTTAGGGGTGCGCGACGACTCCGCCGTTCCAGTCAGTGCACAGAGCACACCGATAATGCCGCACTGTTTTGCAGCGCCTGTCATGTGGGCGGAATTAGAGCATTACTAAGTAACCTCCCACCCACTGCGTATGTAGGGGACTGCACAGTCCTGCGACAGCAGAGCGAAGTGGAGGCTGAACTTTGGTTCCACTGGAGAGTCAGCGCGTCTACTTCCGGGCCCGACGTTCTGCCAGCGAGTACGGCGAACGCCGACGGACCACAGACTACTACCCACATTCGACGGCCGCCGCTCGCCCACCAATTGATAGCTGCTGGATGGACTTAGAACTTCTTGAAAGCACAAACAAAACCTCATTAGGACTTGGATACACAATGATTACTAGTCAAATATTATGCGGAACGTTACTGGTCTTTAAACGAGAGCTACGTAGGGTATTGTTTATACCTGATTCAGTAAAAAAATGTTGTGAACTTTTACTCAGAGCCATCACGCTATAGGTGTCAGCCACCTTGGTGGACATGTTCTCAGTACACCAGACTCAACAAATTGTATCACAAAATGAGATTTTCACTCTGCAGCGGAGTGTGCGCTGATATGAAACTTCCTGGCAGATTAAAACTGTGTGCCGGACCGAGACTCGAACTCAGGCCATTGCCTTCCGCGGGCAGAGTGCTCTACCAACTGAGCTACCGAAGCACGAATCACGCGCCGTCCTCGCAGCTTTACTTCTGCCAGTACCTCGTCTCCTACCTTCCAAACTTTACAGAAGCTCTCCTGCGAACCTCGCAGGACTAGCACTCCTATCACGTTTAAAAAGAGGGAGGCTGTATATTACACCTTCATAAACGGGCAATCTTAATCGCAGTTGCAGTTCGTCATCCGCAATGGATATAATCAAGAGAAATAAGGTTTCATAAAGCAGAACACTATATTTTAGAAACAGGAATGCAGTAACAAAGGCATTCAATGTATTTTGCCTAGTTCTAGGAAAACAAAAGAATCTAAAGAAAGCACTACCGCAGTTACTTCAGATGTATGCATGTAATTCCTTCCGTCCCTGCTTTCTGTCAGGAATCCAATAAGATCTCTTCCAAATGTTAAAATACAGGATCATAAATTAACATAAAAATGTTCTGTGCGTAGAAACTGTGAAAAGGGTTTTTAAGCTTGGGAAATATATAATTTGATTCTAGTACAAGAGGTGTCATTTATTCCAGTAGCCACCGCTTTTTGCGAAACTGTGGAACCAAAGATAACGTATCTCTTTGGACTACTCATGTGTGAGGAGAAATAACGTATAGCCCTTTTCCTTGATGGTCAAAGGACACAATCGAAGTGGCTTTTTGTTTTCAGAAAACTTCCTTAATTGCTTGCTGTGATTACGACGATATGAAAATTGATGGAAGAGCTCTGACGTACAAAAACGGAAAAGATAGGTAACAACCATAGGACACGTATTCCTACATTTCTCCAGAACCTAAGTTGGTCTTCCCCGAGATCGATGCCACCAGTATTTCTGCAAATAACTACCGTCAATGTTATGTATTCATGATGTATCAAACTGATGGTATGTGATATTCACATCTGTCGCCACTCGTATTTTATGAAGTTTCACCCGTCTCATACATCCAGCACACCAAACTGAAAAGCTTTGTCATGGCTGACTCTCTCAAGGAACCTAATAGTTCTGAGAGAATTGCGTATGGTGCACGGTGTTTGTTTCGGCTTCGGTCTTTCAATACTCTGTCAAATTCTGCTCTTAATACGATTTCTTCCAGTTCGTCTTGATTTACTTCTTCTCCCTTTTATGTAATTCCGTGTCGATTGCCGAAAGAGAAACGCCGTGTTTTTCGTGTATTGTTACCACTGGATAAACTTCCGTTGACATCGTTGGCGTAGCCAGCAACGAGCATCAGTTGCTGCTCACACTGCATTTGGCTGTTGTCTAATGCAGGTACACAGCTCTCGTCACAGAGATTCAGCCGCATGGGTCAGTCGCGCCGGTCCACCACACCACAGCCTCCAGTTTCATAAGGCGGTAGACTGGCAGTGTGAATAGATAGCAGGACGCAGCAACGGCAGCCTGTGTGTTCCGCAGGAGGCGAGTCTCCAGCTGATGCCGGGTCCGCCTCCACGGCTGCACCGGGGGCGGCACCGGAGGCGGCAGGGTCCGGGGGCCGCGCCTCCGTGTCTGGGGACGGCAAGACGGTGGCGCAGTACGAGAAGGGCTACCTGTACGGAGCGGGCAAGGCGGCGCCCGACAAGCACGTGGAGAACGCGCTGCTCAAGTCCGAGCTCTACGGGGACCCCAGTAAGTGACCGCACCGCACTGCACTGCCAGAGACACGGGCCCCGCAACGAACCTGTGACGTCACACTAGTCGCCTTGTCCGCCGCACTCCGCGAACGCCGGGCTCCGTGCGGAGCCCGGAGGATTTCAATATGTACACTACTGGCCATTGAAATTGCTACGCCAAGAAGAAATGCAGATTATAACCGGTATTCATTGGACAAATATATTTTACTAGAACTGACATGTCATTACATTTTCACGCAATTTGGGTGCATAGAGCCTGAGAAATCAGTACCCAGAACAACCACCTCTGGCCTTGATACGCCTGGGCATTGAATCAAACAGCGCTTGGATGATGTGTACAGGTACAGCTGCCCATGCAGCTTCAACACGATAACACAGTTCATCAAGAGTAGTGACTGGCGTATTGTGACGAGCCAGTTACTCGGCCACCATTGGCCAGAAGTTTTCAATTGGTGAGAGATCTGGAGAATGTGCTGGCCAGGGCAGCAGTCGAACATTTTCTGTATCCAGAAAGGCCTGTACAGGACCTGCAACATGCGGTCCTGCATTATCCTGCTGAAATGCAGGGTTTCACAGGGATCGAATGAAGGGTAGAGTCACGGGTCGTAACACATCTGAAATGTAACGTCTACTGTTCAAAGTGCCGTCAGAGCGAACGAGAGGTGACCGAGACGTGTAACCAACGGCACCCCATACCATCACGCCGAGTGATGCGCCAGTATGGCGATGACGAATACACGCTTCCAATGTGCGTTCACCGCGATGTCGCCAAACACGGATGCGACCATCATGATGTAAACAGAACCTGGATTCGTCCTAAAAAATGACGTTTTGCCATTCGTGCACCCAGGTTCGTCGTTGAGTACACCATCGCAGGCGCTCCTGCCTGTGATGCAGCGTCAAGGGTAAACACAACCATGGTCTCCGAGCTAATAGTCCATGCTGCTGCAAACGTCGTCGAACTATTCGTGCAGATGGTTGTTGTCTTGCAAACGTCCCCATCTGTTGACTCAGGGTTCGAGACGTGGGTGCACGATCTGTTACAGCTGTGCGGATAAGATGCCTGTCATCTCGACTGCTAGAGATACGATTCCGTTGGGATCCAGCACGGCGTTCCGTATTACCCTCCTGAGCCCACCGATTCCATATTCTGCTAACAGTCATTGGATCTCGACCAAGTCGACCAGCAATGTCGCGATACGATAAATCGCAATCGCGAAAGGCTACAATCCGACCTTTATCAAAGTCGGAAACGTGATGGTACGCCTTTCTCCTCCTTTCACGAGGCGTAACAACAACGTTTCATCAGACAACGCCGGTCACCTGCTGTTTGTGTATGAGAAATCGGTTGGAAACGTTCCTCATGTCAGCACGTTGTCGGTGTCGAAACCGGCGCCAACCTTGTGTGAATGCTCTGAAAAGCTAATCATTTGCATATCACAGCATCTTCTTCCTGTCGGTTTAATTTCGAGTCTTTGGCACGTCATCTTCGTGGTGTAGCAATTTTAATGGCCAGTAGTGTAATTCAAAAGATACCCACTGGAGGAGTTAACTGTGTCGTGTGCTTTCCAGTGCTTGCATTCATTTAAGTGCATAGTCAAGAATTATTAAACTCGTCTGAAATAGTTAGTCGCCCGCCACCAGAGGCAGCTGCTAGCACTCGTGACAGCTGCAGTGTCACATGCTGTGACGTACACTCCGTGGCCTTTCTTTCTCGTGGGTCTTAGGTCACAGTTAGTGACGCGGGACTAGTCCCGATATTTCACGGCATGACTACGGTCTCTCTAGCCCGACTTCTAGTCGATACTTTTCAGCTCATACTTTCGCTCGAGTACTTTATAGAAGATATCTATTAAATTTTTATTATTTGCCCAAAATTTTGGTCTCTTGGCCCAGTGACAACACTTTCAACAACTGGATGCCCGACCACCAACAGCTGAACGACCGGCGTGAGTGCGAGCGAGAGAGTGAGTGTACGAAAACTTTGCTAACCCTGTCAAAGTTTCTTGATGCAATAATTTAACAACAGCCGTATGTATTGTAGAAATTTATTTTATGATCTTCTTATCTGCTACCAGTTTCTGCATTACATTGATGTCATCTTCAGGTCCCTTCCCTTCGAACCCCTTTCTGCACGATTCGACTTACTTGTTTTGACGTTAAAACGTCTATTCGCTCGTCGGACGAACTTTCTTGTGTAACAGAGAACTGTCAGATTTGAATCGCTAATAACTGCAAGATCATTAATGCGCGATGAATGGTTATTCCCACAACAAAAAGAGATCTTCTGTTTTTGTTGTCGCGCGGTAACTGTTTTACCAGTGACGTCATCATATCATTGGTGGCGCATGCACGTGATTGTTAAGGCGCCTAAAAACGATAAAATTTTTTGCCAAATCCGCTCTTATCTAGCCGCAGATTTGTCAAACAAGTCCATATACGTATAAACAAAATTTGTCAGTCTACTCATACTTTTAAGCAGATGGTGTTCGTGAGTATTCTGACAGTAGTGAGAATGGCCACAAATGCAGACAGAGTAGTTCTGGCACTGACTTTGGCAATGTTTTTAAAGAAGAAGAAAAAAAAACAAGAGTCTGGTCCAGGGAAAGGCTTACAGTGAGAGAGAGAGATTAACCCATGAAACTCTGATAAAGGAAATATTACTCTCAGAACCCGATCATTACATCAACTTTCTTGGAATGCACAATGAAGTCTCCAATAACTTGATAACGTGCTCGTATAAGAGCAAACTTGTTTGTCAAATTCGCTCTCGTCTAGCCAAAGATTTATCAAACAAGCGTGTAGATTTAGCAACCACGTTTGTCAGTTTAACTTTACTTTTGAAGCAGATGCTTTTCGTCTATGCTGTATTTTTACACAAGTGGTAGCGGCTACAAATGCAGCTGAAGTATTTCCAACATTGTATGGGGCTTTATATACAGGGTGTGATTCAAAGTTTCAAGATTTAACTCAGAATTAGAAATTTTTTAGACATTTAAGTACAGCGGACTAAAATTCTTCAAAATATGAGCGTTCAGCTTCAACAAAGCGCTGCCATCGCGTCTTCCACCGTTCGTAGCCCTTCTGGAAGGCCTCAGACGTCATGCTGTAAAGGGCTCTCGTCGAAGCGTGCTGGATGGCGTCGATGGAGAATGGTTTCCGTTTCATTCCTGTCTTGATTCGGAGGAAGAGGAAAAAGTCACTTGGAGCTAAATCAGGGCCGTAGGATGGCTGCGGCAGTGTTGTCACGTTGAACTTGACCAAAACTTCGGTGGCGGCGCGCGACGTGTGAGCGGGTGCGTTGTCGTGGTGGAGAATCCAATCGCCCTTCATCGCTGGGCGGACCAGGCTAACTCGATCCCTCAAGCGGCGGAGCACTCTCCACATTTTGATCCGTTCGGCTTGATGATGGCCTCACAGAGCGGTTGTCGTCTTCAACATTCCCGCGACCATCTTTGAAATGTTTCTGCCACATGAAACCATTGCACGGGACATGACTTCTTCCTTAAAGGCCTCTTGAATCATACCGAGAGTCTCCATGGTGGTTTTGTTCAGTCGCACGCAAAACTTAATCGCATAACGCTGCTCCAAGTGCTGCTCCATTTTCGCCTCTCCCACTTTTCGACCGAGGTCAATGACACGCACTCACGCTGCAAGCGATGCGCGCTCTCCAGGCTTCTGGAGGCAACTGCCGCAGCGTCAGTTCGTTCCCTGAAACTCCCCACTACTTCCCCACCTCGCGGAACCGGTCCTCGCGCGCTCCGCTGCTCAGAAATGAATCGGTCTTGAAACTTCTGAATCACACCTTGTACGTAACTACTTTATCCAGGCAGCACTGTCCATGTGACGTATCCGCCGCAGTAAATCTATGGTAGAGTCAGTATAGGCTACGGCTAGAGTTTTGAGAAGATATATGACCGACCATTGAGACGACTGGCGTTCTTTTCTCGAATGAACCATTCCGACATTTGCCTTCATCCATTTGGACCACAGTGTCCCTAATGTGACCCCAGTGTCATAACCGCAGAACCAACTCGATCGCCACTGACTATTACAATTACACTGCATTTGTTTTATAACTTCGGAGAACTGACCTATTTGTGTACTGGAGTTACGGGTCGATTAACGGTAGGGATTGGCGGAACCGAGATTCGAGTACGTGACGTTTTGGTTTCGGGTTGGACAAAGAAGTGGATGCTGTGATATGCTAGTATGGCTTAAGTTCCCTAGCTTGCGAGACACGGAGGTCAGCCAGACACGGTTCGAATCCACACAGCGGAGCAATGACCGTTGATATGGTGCACTGGCCCGAGTCAATATGACTTTCAGGCGGTATTCCACGTTTCTCCAAATAAATTTTGCATTGATTCGCAGCCTCTGCCTCAGAAAATACAATACACGCACAAAACACAGTTTTTATGATCCACATAAGGTGACTTACATGACTAGCCTCAGTTGTCGTCAACTGCTGTGGCGACAGGAAGTGCATCGGGCCACAGTGTTTAATTAGTATAAATTTGTGAAATCATGAAAACAGCGAATCGGGTACCACAGAATAAACGCTAGAAAAGAGTGACAATTCGAGACTACGCAGGGTAAGGAAGCTGGAAGCTGTAGCGGGAGAGAACCCTGTTGTAGTCACTTAGCAACTTTATAATTGAATGAAAATAATGTGAGACCTGAGTTTCTCCTGGCGTATACAACTTTCAAATAACTTCCGGGAATTTAGATATGTTGACGATACCTTTGTGGTTTAGCCTCATGCTAGGGAGAATTTGAATGCCTTTCTAGAACATCTGAACTCGATCCACCCGAACATTCGTTTCACGATGGAGGTGGAAGAGGATGGTTGCCTTCCCTTTTTTGACGTGTTGGTTAGGCGGAAGGGTGATGGATTATTGGGACATGCAGTCTACAGGAAACGTACTCACACCGACTTGTACTTACAGGCTAACAGTTGTCACCATCCGGCTCAGCGTGAAGGTGCACTTCGTACCTTGATACACAAGGCACATGTCGTTTCCGACGCTGAGACTTTGCCAGCTGAGCTGCCCCATCTTGAAGTTACGTTCCGTGAAAATGGTTGCAGTGATAGACAGATTGAACGTGCGTTGCGCTGTCGACCAACTGAACATCAGGTAATTGATGATAATTCTGAGTCGGCAACCTAAGTCTACTGTCTTTTTGCGTTAGGTAGGAAACACTTCCAACAAGATCGGTCATATTTTACGGAAATACGATGTGAAATGTGCTTTCCGACCTCCATCTAAAATAAGAGTGCTTTTGAGTTCTGTTAAGGATGATCTTGGTCTGCGTAAAGCGGGTGTATATCGCATTCCTTGTAGCTGCGGCATGGCATATACTGGTCAGACTATGAGGACCGTTGAGGACCGATGTACTGAGCATAAACGGCACACACGACTACAGCAGCCAAGTAGATCTGCTATTGCCGAACATTGCTTGGATACTGGTCACCCCATGTTATATAATAACACCGAGATATTGGCATGCACGTCCAGCTATTGGGATAGTGTTACTAAGGAGGCAGTTGAGATTAAATCAGCGGGCAACCTCGTTAACAGGGATGGAGGTTTTTGTTTAAACTCTCTCTCTTGTCAAAAAACAGAGGGACAGAGTCAATGCTACCTCACCCGCGAGTTCATAGTCTCACTCACTGTCGATATCTCAGACTTTGGTCATCTTTGGTGGCACTAGTGTCCAGTGTGTGTGTTATCTTTCCTGCATCAGTCCGAGAACCGAGGTTTTAAATTTGCATGTACGCCGCCTGTCCGTTGCAGTTTGCCTTGAAAATGGCGGGCTGTTCTCCCGCCGAAATATCGGCGGTCGCTGAAAGTGTTACCTGGCTGAATTCCCCGAAGTTATTTGAAAGTTGAATGAAAATTGCTTTCTGATTTACGTTGAAGTGAATCGAGTGGTAGGAGCGAGCCACCAGGAAATCGTAGTACCAGGTGGTTATACTCGTCATTAAAGTGCAGCTACTCACGGAGGTCCACTGTGCGTTTTAATTACCGTACGGCAACGCACTGATAGATACTCTAATGTGTCAAAGTCATTTACGCTGAAAAAAAATTAGTTCCAATTTGGCCACCAGGTGCAAATATGGCGCTGTGAATGCAAGAAAGACGTATAGAAATGTTTCCATATGTAATGGATTACGAACGGGACGCGGAAAAAAAATCAAACGTGTGAGAACGGCATAATTTTCCTGTTATTTTTAATCACCGCTTTCGCAATTTGTTCAGACGAGATGCTGCGTCCGTAAAACGACGTGATCAACAGCTGCTCGCAGCAGTACCAGTGGAATCTGAGCAACGTGTTCCTGTATACAGGCCTTCAGATAAGGCAGAGACTGAATGTGTGCGTGGTAAATGCGCTTTTAGATATCCCCAGAGCCGAAAGTCACATGGATTCAGATCAAGTGATCCTGCAGGCCAAGCATCTGGAAAGCCTCTGGAGATAACACGATCGTGGAAGGTTGCGTTAAGTAGATCTTTCACTGGGCGAGGGACATGAGATGTTGCTCCATTTTGCAGGAAAACGTGGTTTCCACACTGTTGTGCTCTCTCAAAGCAGGAATCACATGCTGTACAAGGAGGTCTCTATACTGTGCAGGCGCCACAGTACACCTGACTGTCCCTGTGACTGTATTCTGTTTAAAGAAAAACGTACCGAGAATAAAGGCGCATGTTGATCCACGGCACACAGTAACATACGGCGAGTGCAGTGGTTCTTCATGCACACCAAATAGTTTAACAGTGTCCCAAATGCAGCAGTTCTGTGTGAAACGGTCATCTACTAGGGAACAGGGAAACAATAGGAAGGAATGGACCCCTTTTGTTGTCACTCGTTTTGTTTAACAATCGTATCAACAAATTCCTTTAGAACAACAATATATTCATCCTGATTACTCTAGGTAATAAGAATAGTAAGTCACAAGAATTTAGTGAATCTGCTAACAATATCTTTTTATGAAACAAGGTCAATCTGATATATAAGAAAATTTTAAAACCACTGACAAGTATGCGCCTAATTAAGACACACAATATTTCTGACTAGTCTTCGGACATTGAGAACTGATGTTCTCAAAAACATTTACCTAAATAACAACCTGCCATAGATGCGCCCAATAAATGGCAGGATGAAGTTAATACAAAGGCACTTGTTTCACACTCAAGAGTCAATCAATATCAATAAGGCTTACTAAGGTTTCAAACTTCGACTCCAAGGCCCAGTAAGACAATTAGTCAGCGTGAAGTCTTACTAAGAGTAGCACAGCAACAACCTTTCAAAATCGTATGTTGCTCTTGAGACAAGATTTAATAAAAATAATAAATATAATAAATACCAAAGTAAATATAATTACCGCCAGAATTAATTAGCGAGGAGTGACGCCAGGTCGCTCGAAGGCAGAACGAAAACTTAACTTGCAGAAGCCAAGGCGGAAGGCGGTAATTCGTTCAAGACCCATTTCTCGAGCTTCGACCCGGAGTCACCTCCCGCTAATTAGGATTTCACAGCCCCGGTACCCATAGGTGGGAAGGTAGTGCTTACTCCAAAACATCAGCCAGCCAGCTGTAACATTTAACAAGCGCACATAACAGGTCCTCAGGGACAATTTAAACAACCACCAAAAGATATTAAATAACAGGTTACATTATTCGCTAATAAAACGGCACACTGCCTCTGCCCCACTTCGAATGAACTACACAGGCAAGGTACAACCAGCAGTGCAAATCTTATCAATAACCTTAAGGAGAAACGCCTGCTATTAAGATATTAAAAAAAACTTACAATTACTAGCAAGGCCAGCGAGCACTCCAATCTTAGTCACAATTAAATTACGTGAACTCTTATCCCCCACTCTTCAGTGAAAACCGTAACGAGCACAATTCTGGAAATTTCATTATAAGCTTTATTGGGGCTCGCTACGCTAAGCCTACCAAACACTCGAATGCAGTATATTTGATAAACAGATTACGGCCTTGCATCTGATTACGTATTACATCGAACAACAATTTCCCACGAGCTTGGAAGAGGCACGCTCGTGCATCATATTAATATTTAACACCTGTCTTAAACACCATGAACTTTTCATAGGCACACCGTTACTTCCGTGGTAACATCCATGCGCTTACAGTTACCAGAAGTGAGGTAGCAGTCCTCCATACCTCTACACACATGTTCTAAGTACAATCTCACTTAACCCTTCGCTGGACGTCCGATATGGCTTGCGTCGGTACAGCAGGCGGAAATAAGGCAGCGGACGACCGTAGACAGCCGTGTCCGGAACCAGCAGCACGCAACCCAAAGCAGCAACAAGCCTCCTCGCAGGTGATAGCAAAGGCTCTCCACCGAGCTGCCCCATACACGTGGTCGGTTCCCACTCCACTACAAGCGCACTCCGGCCGCAGATAGACAGCCTATATAAAGGGAGGGAGTGGCCAATGGTAATAGCATCGCTGATTGGCTGAGAGCTGAGGACGCCATGTTTTTACCAAACTGACGCTGACTTGGCACGAATATAAGTAAATATTGTGTGTGATTCTTTACTATTGGTTCTCTTCAACGCTTCGAACGCCGATGGTTCAAATGGTTCAAATGGTTCAAATGGCTCTGAGCACTATGGGACTTAACATCTGTGGTCATCAGTCCCCTAGAACTTAGAACTACTTAAACCTAACCAACCGAAGGACATCACACACATCCATGCCCAAGGCAAGATTCGAACCTGCGACCGTAGTAGTCGCGCGGTTCCGGACTGAGCGCCTAGAACCGCTAGACCACCGTGGCCGGCCGAACGCCAATTCCATTGTGCAATTATGTACAGGTTGTAATACGGTAGGTATTGAAGGACTTTTGTATGTTCTCTGTCGGTTCTATTTACGTAAATTACTTTACAGTCACTCTGTTGGTCGGATCTATCAGCTCACTGTTTGTCGCTGTTAGAAAGCTCGCTTGGTTTCTTTGTGTATCGAACAATCAAATTTTCTATATGATTATAATGCCTACAAAAAAATTACAGAATAACCTTTTTACTGATACATCCCCTCCAAGAAAGAAAAGGTAAATGAACACCAAACTAACACTACTGTGGCCTTGTAACATGGGGGTAGAGTTTTAAATTTGTAATCCGAAGGTCGGGAGTTCGATTCTTACTCGAACTATGTTTTTTTAAACGTTATTTCTTAGACTTTTAATGGTTATTGAGTGACAATTCATGCTACACTATGTGTTTTACTATGTATACCGAACCATAAGTCTACGTACTTCCGATTGGCGACTCGCACTTGGCTCTGTAGTCTTGGCTATTCACATTCCTATAAATTATAATTATCGTGTGGATATTCAGTTACCTATTTTGAATTAATTTCTGCTGTTTCAGTAGAGTACTTAAGTATTGATATTTTTCAGATTTTCTGTGGTATAGAGTTCCTAAAAGTGTGTACAGAATGACGTGTTTTGCCAGCATAAGAAAATGTTATAAGATCGACACACACTTAAAATGCATTATGTGGGGTCGGAAAGAGACAAGAGTTTGCCAATTTCAACGATGAATATCCGCAACGAAAAATCTGAAATAGCATCATGTACTCTGAGATACATTAAACGAAACTTCTTTTTCTTATTAATCAGTTGTCAATGTTTATACAGCATCATAAAATACAGCTGTTGAAATTCGGCATTCATACACACTGCTTCACGATACTTCCATTTGCTCACAAATTTATTAGCGCTATATAAACATAGACGAATGGCTTTTGTTGTACTTATATACCGAGTATTGAGGTAGAAGATCTGCTTTGGTCTCATGCGTCAGACATGCCTTCTTTTATTCGTGAAGTGGCTAGCTTTCTGCTTGCGTCGCTACCTGCTTGCACATCCCGCGCGCAATATGGTAAAACTTGGCTGCCACGGGCCGATTGGCCACTCTCTCCCTATATAGGCTCTCTAGCCACAGGTAACATCGAACGCCAACTGTCCCGTCCTTGGCGAGTGCCTCCAGTTAAACTCCTCCAACAAGGATAAGGCAGCCAAAACTCAGTACGTGCCACAAACAAAGATGAGAGCGCGGAGGCGAGGTACTTGCAAATACTCTGGCGCGCCAGCAACGCCACGGCTCACTGTGCATTCACTGAGCCCTGTAGTGTAAAATGTGTCTCACCACTGCATAGACTATTGCCTAACCACATGTCATCAACTTCGGACCTAGCCAGAAACCGAAGACCAAATTCAAGACATTGCTACGAAGCATGAGATTTCAGTTGCTGCACCGTCTGGATCTTGTACAGCTACCAGTGTAAAACAGACTGAAAAACTTTTCGTACTGTTGAGCATGCGACGGACTATTCTCGTGCACGAGCACTAGCGCTACCCAGGGCACGTGCTGCATGGCCAGTTACAGCAACAGCAACTTCGTCGATAGCTTCCACTAGGAAGGGACACCTTCCTCTCCCGGGTGCCACAGCAAGCTCACCCGTGTTTTCGAATTTCATCATCATCTTCTTTAAATCACTTCATGACACCGGGTATCATTCGATGATACTTTCTCAATGCAGCACTGTAATTGCTGCTATTTACATAAAATTGTTTCACCAACAGAGCACAGTGTCTCTTCTCGATAGCCATGCTGTTCACACACGTTACGGCTTATCGAATGACAGTGTGGACGTCGTACGGCCGTATAAACAGTGTACAGCTCTCGAGTTGCATCTGGTGGCCAAAATTGGAACTAATTTTTTCCAGTGTAAATCGGTTCTGCATTACACAGGGTATCCCACTCAAACATCCCTGATTTCAAGGACCCAGGAGAGAAAAAGCACAGTAGATACGTCAGTGAAAAATGTACCACATTGTAGAGCATCTCATAGAATTTATATTCACGCGTCAGAAGTCCCAAGTATCGTCGACGGAGTGCAGCACGGTCGCATAAAGGTAAAGTGGCGACTCCACAACAGCGCGCGCAAGCAGAAACAAAATCGCCGATTATTGTGCAAAGAAATTATCGTCGTGTGTGTGAATGTGGTCCACCTGATATGGAAACAATTAAGTAATGGTATAGGAAGTTTCTGGCTATAGGTATTGTTCTGAAACATTCTGGTGGTGCACGTTACAGAGTTTCAGAAGAGACAGTGGAAGACATCAGCAAATCTTTCTCAGAAGCCCACGTAAGTCAATTCAAGCATCTAGGCAACTTGATGTATCTCGATCAACATTGCATCGTGTAGTTCACCAGCGTCTTCGTGTGTGTGCTTACAAAGTACAAATTCTGCAACATATGACGCCAAACGACAAACCACGCTGACAATTTGCTACAGATACGCTGCAGCGTATTGATATGGATGCCAGCTTTCTGGAAAGCTGTTTATTCTCAGATGAGGCAACCTTTCATGCATCAGGAAGAGTTAATAGGCATAATGTTCGGATTTGGGGTTCGCAAAAGCCGCACATTGTCATTGAACATGTTCGTGATAGCCGTAAACTAAACGCCTGGTGCGGGATGATGTACAACAAGATTGCTGGACCGTTCTTCTTTGTGGAACAAACAGTGAATGGGTCAGTGTATCTGGACATGTTGGAGCAATTTGTGCACCCTCAGATACAAGACTTGCAACGCAACATCATTTTTCAACAAGGTGGAGCTCCCTCGCATTTGTCAACGGCTGTTCGCTAGTTTCTGGATAGGAAATTTCCCAATCGTTGGATCGGACGTGGAGGAAGCATTGCCTGGCCACCACGTTCACCCGACATTACGCCGCTTGATTTTTTTCATGTTGGGATTCGTGAAGGACCGCGTGTATGCGACCAAAGTGGACGATATTCCTACGTTGCGACATCGTATCACTAATGCGATTGCAACAATAACAGAGGAAATGTTACAAAGAACTTGGCAAGAAATTGAATATAGACTCGATATTTATCGTGCTAGAAATGGTTCACATGTAGAGATGTATTGATGATAAATGAATAAATTCTTTGAGATGCTCGACAATGTGGTGCGCTTGTCGTATCGGCTGTGGATTTTTTTCCTGGGTCTTTGAAATGATGGAGGTTTGAGTGGGACACCCTGTGTTATCTACCAAATTTCGCCGTCATATGGTAATCACAGCGCACACCGAACCTCTGAGTACCTTCCGAAAGCCTCGCGCTCGCCGTGTTGTCTGCTGTGCAGGTGCTTGCGGAGCCTTTGTGTAGTGTGGCTGGCAGCACGCCAGCAACGCAGCCCTCCGCTACAGCACTCTGCCCGTCACTAAGTTATTTTAATCAGAGTATAGCTTGTGTAATCAAAACGGAACGTGATTTTGTTTTCAACACGTAATTCGCTGGTATTGTACGCGCCCGTGAACCATACCTGTATCAGAATAACGAAGCGATCGACAGCTAATTGTTTACGGGATAGCTACCATCGCAACAAATAATTGGACAACGAGCTTCATCACGCCTTCTGTTGTGTTCGCCATTACCATATCGCGCTCTGCAGTGCCACTGTTGCCGCAGTTAGTTGTAGGCAAAGCGTGGTCTCATAACGAATCATTTACATCCTTTGCTTTGCTTCTCTATGCGCTACCTTTACTTTGTGCGACAGAATGTCTGAAACTAGTAGCAAAAATGAGCAAAAACGTGGTAAAGATAACATCATCCCGCTAAGCAAAGCAAATACATGGTGTCCATAAAGGCCCACTATCGCTCCAAAAAAATCGTAACTGGGAAACTACTAGAGATAAAGCATCGAGGGTTGTTGTAAAGGCCGGCCGCGGTGGTCTAGCGGTTCTAGGCGCGCAGTCCGGAACCGCGCGACTGCTACGGTCGCAGGTTCGAATCCTGCCTCGGGCATGGTTGTGTGTGATGTCCATAGGTTAGTTAGGTTTAAGTAGTTCTAAGTTCTAGGGGACTGATGACCTCAGATGTTAAGTCCCATAGTGCTCAGAGCCATTTGAACCATTTTTTTTGTTGTTGTAAAGCGTTATCAGCTATTCCCTTTGGCCTGGAGTGCATCAGAATGGCGGCACACCAGGAGAAGGATCAAAGTGTCATCTGGCATGAAGAATCCAACTCTGTGACACTGGCACTCCAGAATTGTCGACGCCAGAATGGGACGGCACCACAGGCATAAAACTAGCGTAATGAGGTGGTTTAAAAGCCTTAAAGAGAATGATCTGATGGAATTAGATTTTCCTGGAGACATATGAGTCTAAACTTTATCTTCGAGAAAGACAGAAGCTGAAGCAATGCATTAAAATTTGTGCCAGGGCTGGAGTTTGAAGCCAGATGTTCTGCTTGCTATTCAGATGTGCTAACCACTATACCACCATAGCTGCACGGACTACTACGTTGCCCTTTATAACACAAACTTCAACTCACACCTCCAGCCCATTTTCCCCTTCTTGAAGAAGTGAACGTCCGTCTGGACCTCAAGTACGTGTTGACAGTGCAAGCTACATTTCAATGCAGCCTTCAGAAGTCAACCCTTCATGTATCACACAAACTGCTGGACGAAAGTCCAACTGTCCATTAAGTGTTAAATACGCGGTTACACGTTTCTGCATACAAAATCAATGTTCCAAGCACTGCAGCCCAGCAATCGTTCTTTGCAATAGTCATTCGCGTGTTTCATGCTAGCCTGCGTAGACGCTGACAGTGAATATCTTAAACCGTGCCTGTTTTCAGATGAAACAACTTTCCACATTTGTGGACATCTGAATCGGCACAGTATTAGGATTTGGGGTTCCTTGAACATACGCAACACACGTGAACACATCCATGATAGCCCGAAATTCAATGTTTAGTGCGGCCTAATGCATTATGGGGGAAGAAGCCCATTTCTTCCGCTAAGAAAACTATAACGGGAAATGGTTACATGGACATGCTCGAACAGTTCCATCTAGCAGAGACCGAAGAGCTGCAGTCGTCCGTCATTTTCCAGCATGACGGTGCACCCCCACATTGGAATTTTAATGTGCGGAATGTGATGAATGACAAATTTCCAGAGAAGTGCTGCGACGCCAGGCCTTTTTTAAACACGTTACAACACCAGTGTGTACTATAGTAATGAAGACTTTCTATCATATGTGGAAAGTACTAAGCTTGACCTTAATAGGCTTCTTTTCCAGAGGGGCGCCACAACAAAAATTTGAGTTAACTCCAAGGATTGTTTTGGTTAACTTTCTGCAAGTTAGGAAGTTGAGGGAGACGAAGATTATGTTTTGTGCCTCTTAAACATTCATAAAACTCCTTGGCCCTTTTCTTTTCTTTTTTTTTCAAATTGCACGAACTGCAACTCTCTGGTGGCAACTCTCAATATATCGACCGGTGCCTCACTTTAATATTCAATGACTTCCCAAAATTCACCAATAAAATTCGGTTCTCGAATCAGTTCTCCATGAGGACGACAGACTAAATTAAAATCATACATATTTTTATTATATTCCAGCATATCAATATTCTTGGTTGGAAACACGTCAAATTTCACACTTATCGATGTATGTTTTCACATCAGAAGTCATACACTAACACAGATGTACCTAGTATATAATTTAGACAAAATCTGATTTCAAACGTGGTATTTTTCCGTTTCCAACATAGCTCTGCATAATTGCAAAACATTTCAACAATAATTTTCATTCATTAATTTGATAACACGCGCCGACAAGACCTTCTCTCGCCCTATGGTCTTCGCGCGGAGGTCAACAGCGGCAAGCTCATGGTTGCGGCGGCGTTGAACATGCAGAGGACTGCAAGTTATGACGTCTATACTCGACATGAAACAGAATACAGACAGAACAATGAGTATTCAGTTCAAACAATTTTACTTACAACAACAAAATTTAACACTAATGCTACTTGACATAGGTCATCTTATCCGAATAATATTGACGTACCTGCCAATTGAGCAGTAGGATGTGGTGTAACTCTCTGAACTTTCTTGTCACACCGCAGTGGATGGGTCGCGACGGTCCTATCACGTGACTCCCGCGCTCCTCTGATGGCACCCCATTAGGCTACTTGCTGTGGGGTTAGGTGAAGGATCGCATGTACAAAACACCAGTCAATGACATTGCTACACTTCAAGCACGAATCAGTCAAGCAAACAGGAATGCTGATGCTAGAAGGCTCACACATATATGAGTAGAACTCAAATATCGCCTTTATGTTCTATGAGCGACTACTGGAGCAAACATTGAAATTCTGGCATAAAAAAAAAAATGACTTTGAGGGCGGCTAAACGTTCTACAAGAAACCACGATGTTCTGCCTGTTCTGCCTCTAATAGTTTCCAAGCTGTGATTTTTTTAATAATAGCGCGAATTTATGGACACCGTGTTTATCATGTCAATGGGGAACGTGTGAATGTATCCTTTTGCTTCTGCAACGGTCGGGTATCCGATATTCAGCGCGAACTGACAACATCGCCCCCTTCGAATGTTCGACTGACAATCAGTCGGCCGTTATGATAGAGCTACAGGGATTGGACAAAAATTTGTAAACACCACGAGAAATCCACGCTTCTCAACATAAAGGCAGATGCTAGTCATAGTTGCGCTGTTGAGTTTGACCACGAACGGAACCTGTACAGTATCCTCAGTACGTTCTGTGTAGTTGTCAGTGATTATGTCGGAGCCAAATGAATTGGAACATGGCCACATTGTTGGTGCTCGTATGTTGAGTGTTTATGTAACCAAACTAGCCGAAGTGTTTGAAGTTTCAGGGGCATACGATGCCTCTGAAACCACGATGTTCTACCTGTTCTGCCTCTAATGGTTTCCAAGCTACACTCCTGGAAATTGAAATAAGAACACCGTGAATTCATTGTCCCAGGAAGGGGAAACTTTATTGACACATTCCTGGGGTCAGATACATCACATGATCACACTGACAGAACCACAGGCACATAGACACAGGCAACAGAGCATGCACAATGTCGGCACTAGTACAGTGTATATCCACCTTTCGCAGCAATGCAGGCTGCTATTCTCCCATGGAGACGATCGTAGAGATGCTGGATGTAGTCCTGTGGAACGGCTTGCCATGCCATTTCCACCTGGCGCCTCAGTTGGACCAGCGTTCGTGCTGGACGTGCAGACCGCGTGAGACGACGCTTCATCCAGTCCCAAACATGCTCAATGGGGGACAGATCCGGAGATCTTGCTGGCCAGGGTAGTTGACTTACACCTTCTAGAGCACGTTGTGTGGCACGGGATACATGCGGACGTGCATTGTCCTGTTGGAACAGCAAGTTCCCTTGCCGGTCTAGGAATGGTAGAACGATGGGTTCGATGACGGTTTGGATGTACCGTGCACTATTCAGTGTCCCCTCGACGATCACCAGTGGTGTACGGCCAGAGTAGGAGATCGCTCCCCACACCATGATGCCGGGTGTTGGCCCTGTGTGCCTCGGTCGTATGCAGTCCTGATTGTGGCGCTCACCTGCACGGCGCCAAACACGCATACGACCATCATTGGCACCAAGGCAGAAGCGACTCTCATCGCTGAAGACGACACGTCTCCATTCGTCCCTCCATTCACGCCTGTCGCGACACCACTGGAGGCGGGCTGTACGATGTTGGGGCGTGAGCGGAAGACGGCCTAACGGTGTGCGGGACCGTAGCCCAGCTTCATGGAGACGGTTGCGAATGGTCCTCGCCGATACCCCAGGAGCAACAGTGTCCCTAATTTGCTGGGAAGTGGCGGTGCGGACCCCTACGGCACTGCGTAGGATCCTACGGTCTTGGCGTGCATCCGTGCGTCGCTGCGGTCCGGTCCCAGGTCGACGGGCACGTGCACCTTCCGCCGACCACTGGCGACAACATCGATGTACTGTGGAGACCTCACGCCCCACGTGTTGAGCAATTCGGCGGTACGTCCACCCGGCCTCCCGCATGCCCACTATACGCCCTCGCTCAAAGTCCGTCAACTGCACATACGGTTCACGTCCACGCTGTCGCGGCATGCTACCAGTGTTAAAGACTGCGATGGAGCTCCGTATGCCGCGGCAAACTGGCTGACACTGACGGCGGCGGTGCACAAATGCTGCGCAGCTAGCGCCATTCGACGGCCAACACCGCGGTTCCTGGTGTGTCCGCTGTGCCGTGCGTGTGATCATTGCTTGTACAGCCCTCTTGCAGTGTCCGGAGCAAGTATGGTGGGTCTGACACACCGGTGTCAATGTGTTCTTTTTTCCATTTCCAGGAGTGTATTATTTTTTTTAATAGTAGCTCGAATTTATGGACACCGTGTTTAACATGTCAGTGGGGAGCGTGTGAATGTATCCAGAAGAGAACGGCACAGCTTTTGCTTCTGCAACCGTAGGGTATGCGATACTCAGCGCGAAATGACAACATCGCCCCCTTCCCACCAGGGAAAGCCGAAAAACATCATCGGCTAAGTAACAGCGGGGACGGATGTGCGTGTTGAGTGATCGTGACAGACGGCCGGTCATTGGAGAGTATTCTGACGAAAAGTAAGACGACAGCATCTGCAAAAGTGACTGCAGAACTGAATGTCACCCTCGCGAACCCTGTTAGCATCAAAGCAGCATGAAGACCGCTCCATAGGCAGGGATCTGCATGGCGAGCTGGGATTCCAAAACCACTCATCAGTGATACATATGCCCTAACAGGAAAACATGGAGCCGAAGCCATAAAATCTCTACCATGGAGCAATGGAAGAAAGTCATTTGGCAGGATGAATCTTGTTTCGCACTGTTTCCATTTTCTGGAAGACCTTACCTCCCAAGAGTGAAACGTAGTGTTGGTTCGGTGATGATTTGGGCAGCCATATCTTGGTATTCCAAATGCTCCTTGGATACTGTTCAAGGTCTAATTGATTTATTTTGTAAGTAGGCTGTTTAGGTTTTTATATTGGTAACGCCACGTAGCGCTCTGTATGAAAATCACTGGCTGTGCTGTGTGCAGTCTCTGGCTGGTTGGCATTGTTGGAATATTCTCTCTATAATTACGCTCTCGCAATAAACAATAGCTACACTAATTACACAAACTACAAGAAAAAATCAGAAGATTCCAGTGAGGTATCCTCGGCTAAGGGTCGACATATGAAACGTCCCCTTAGAAAACTTAGTGAATTACTGTGCTGATAAACCTCTTACGTTATTTGATTTTCAAACAACTGAGCAAAACTGAACGTACACATACATTTCTCTCTTTACTTATTCTGATCATCACTAAACTGACATACAATATTTTTAGCGCAACGCAATCTGACTTTCAATAATCTCTACAAAAGAATGGCCCTGACTAACAATAACCTATACCTTTCATGAATCACTTACCTCACAAAAATCTTCGTTACTCGAACTACTGGAATACAGCGAGCACCACTACTGCCAGCTAAGTAAAAGATTCTAACTACTGAAGGCACTAACTACTGATAGGCATAGTTAGCAAATGAAAGGTTTTGATAAAGAGCAAACAATGTATTTACCTTAATAATGTTGAAAAGTCATCATATATATGTATCAGTTCATGATACTCAATAAGACAAATTTACTCTTTCTGATGGACACACGTCCAGATGGTCCGCTCTCAAAATTCTGCCATCTCTCTCCCCACATCCACCACTGCTGGCGGCTCAACTCCAACTGCGCAACGCTACGCGCTGTTCACATCCAACTGCCCAACACTACAATAGAGAGTATTTCAACAACGCCATCCAGCCACAGACTGCACACAGCACAGCGAGTGATTTTCATACAGAGCGCTACGTGGCGTTACCAACATAAAAACCGAAACAGCCTATTTACGATTTGTTTATTCGTAAGGCTGGGGCTCCCTGTCGGGCAGACTGCTCGCCGGTTTCCGGTCTTTCGATTTGACGCCACTTGGGCGACCTGCAGTCCATGCGGATGACAGGTTGATGATGAGGACAGCACAACACTCAGTCCCTTGGAGGAGAAAATTGCCCGACCCAGCCGGGAATCGAACCCAGGCCCAGAGGATTGACAATCCGTCACGCTGACCATTCAGCTACCGATGGCGGACAAGGTCGATTTACTTCCAAGGCTTATGTGGCCGTTTTGGCTGATGAGGTCCATCCAATGGTAAAATTTTTTTCCCACCATTGCGCTTCCTTAGCTGAGCAATCTGTACGTCTGAGTGTCACGCACCGGGCCCGGGTTCGTTTCCGATACGGATCGGCGACTTCTCCACTCAGGGACTGGGTGTCGTGTTGTCCCCGCCATCATTTCATCATCATCGACACGCAAGTCGCCCAGTGTGGCGTCAACTGAAAAGACTTGCGACTCGGCGGCCGAAATTCTCCGGGTTGGGACTTCCAGCTATCTGTGCCGTACGGTGATTTCATTTTCATTTTTGTTCACAAATGGTGATGCTATGTTCTAATGGCTTGCATCGTCCAGGACTGGTTTTGTGAGCACGAAGGTGGGTTGTCACATTTCCCCTGCCTACGATTGTCATCAGATCTCAATATTGTTGAGCCTTTGTGGTCTACCGTGGAGGGAAGGCTGCATGATCCACCTGCATCATCGTTACTGAACTTCCCACTGTAGTATAAGATTCAGTACAGAAACATACAGGCCTGCATGTTCCCACTCCGACGCGACTGAGAACTGTCAGAATGCCAAAGGTTTCTGTCGACCGTGTTAGACATGGCAATGTGTGGTGTTTTTGTCATTTCCACATCCTTGTCCGTCCCCTGCACGATGCGCAGACCGCTGCCCGCATTGCGGCCGCCGCCACGCTGCAGCCCACAGGTCATTCGGTTGGTGACGCACCTGTTGCAGGCGCGGTGAACCAGTACCGCTACTACGGCGGCGCCAACGAGCGGCGACCCGACGGGGCGGAGGGCGCCTTCGCACCACCCAGCAAGCGCAGGTAAGCCAGCTCACCTCTACTCGCCGTCCAACTGCAAGTAGGGAAGCGTAGCCACGGCGGACTCTCACTACGCTGCTGGCCATTATACTCTGTCCAGTAACAGCTATGCAGCCACCTGTAAAAAGCCTGAATAACCAACCTTTGCAGCTCGAGGCGTGCAGGAAGAGAGTCAGTGTGGTTCTGGAAGTTACCGACAGGGATGCGGAGCCTTGCCGACTCCAGCACTGCGCTAGGTTTCTCGGCTGATGATCCACAGCGCGATCGAGGTGGTCCCACAGATTCTCTATTGGATCTGGCGGCCAGTGGAGAGCGGTAAACTCTTTCTGAGGCTCTTCGAACCACACACGTACACTGTCAGCTGCGTGACACTTTGCATTGTCCTGCTGGTAGATGCCATCGTGCTGCGGAAACGCGAACTGCGTGTAAGGGTGGACATGGCCGCCAAGTTTAGATACATATTGTGTTGAGCCACTGTGCTCACCAGAATTACGAAATCAACCCCGGAATGCCACGAAAACACTTCCCAAACCATAGAGGACTCTCCAGGATGCAGGGCGTTTACCTTCAGAAGCTTCACGCCGTACACGTCAACGGCCATCTGTTCGATGGAGCTTAAAACGTGATTCGTCTGAAAAGACCAGCTATCGCTACACAGTGGACGACAAGTTGCGGTACTGGCGTGAAAATTGAAGCCTTCGTCGTCGATCAACAGGAGTCGGTGATGGTGCATGAACTAGCCACGCCTTGCGGTGGTCCGGCCGCTGTGGCTGAGCCCTTCTGTGCGCTTCAGTCCGGAACCACGTCGCTGCTACGGTCACAGGTTCGAATCCCGCCTCAGGCAAGGATGTGTGTGATGTCCTTAGGTTAGTTAGGTTTAAGTAGTTCTAAGTCTAGGGTACTGATGACCTCAGATGTTAAGTCCCATAGTGCTTAGAGCCATTTGAACCATTTCAACCTTGCGGTGGCCCATATGCAGCAGCGTTCGCTGAACGGTCGTTGAGGAGACACTGTTGGTAGCCCCTCGGCCCATCTGGACAGTCAGTTGCTCAACAGTTACACGTTCATTCGCCCATAAACATTCCTGCAGCCGTCGTTCACTCCTGTCATCTATGGTCCAAATGGCTCAGATGGCTGTGAGCACTACGGGACTTAACATCTGAGGTCATCAGTCCCCTAGAACTTAGAACTACTTAAACCTAACTAACCTAAGGGCAGCACACACATCCATGCCCAGGGCAGCATTCGAACCTGCGATCGTAGCGGTCGCGCGGTTCCAGACTGAAGCGCCTAGAACCGCTCGGCCACAGCGGCCGGCGCCATCTATTGTCGGTGGTGATCCACAGTTGCCTCACTGCTAGTTTTGGATACCGCCATTTTCCCCTGCACACGGCGACGCGCAAACAATTTAAAAACTTAGCCGTTCCGGAAATGCTTGCACACTGATCTCCAAAGCCACGATCATGCCATTTCGAACGACAAATAAATCGCTCCATTTCCGCATTTCGACAACGAATGCACTGTTTTCCACGTCCCCCAAGTTTAATGTACCCACTACTGCTAGTACTGCCACCTACCCCCTGTGTGTGGTTATTGCACATTGCCATCGAACGTAGACAGTGGTCACATTAATGTGCCTGGACGATGTACCTGCAGCACCCTTACGGTAGCACACAACAAACGTCTAACTGGCATGAAATGTACTACAACCTTGGATATACAAATGATCAGCATTTCAGCAAAACTGCTCAAAGTAGATATGAGGGATGCCATTTACGTTCTTGTATAAGGTAAGATTACACAGCGGGTTTATGATTCAGCCATGGAATTTGCATGCTGGTTCGTTGGTAGATGATCGTGTTATGCCATGTGTAACAATTGATTGTGGCAGTATTATGGCGCTGACATTTATCGCTCTGCAATATGCTGTTCACCTTACTCGCGACACCATGAGTCTCTTGCGAATATAGAATCGATCGGTTCAGAAGGGCAGTGTTCAATGCCATGCATGACCGCAACTGCCCCATGTGACTAGCGCTCGATAGGATAGCCGTATTGTTAGCTCAGCCATGCAGGAACATGCCCCAAAACATTATGACCACCTACTTAATACCTTTTTTGTCTGTACGAAATACATCACTGATTCTGCATATCAGTGATCCGATAGTTTGTTGGTAGGTTTTTAGACGTATTTGGCATTATATGTCTACGCGCAGGTCATGTAATTCACATAAATAACGGGCCGCTCATTTGCGTACACGGTGATGGCGCCCGACGGCGACCCAGATGGTTTCCGTTGGACTTACGTCACGCGAATATCGTCGCCGAGACATCAACGTGAGTTCACTACAACGCTCCCCAAACCACTGAAGTTCGGTTCTGGCTCCCCAATACACGGACAATTATACTCCTGAAAGATGACATGTCTGTCGACAAATACATCAAGCATGAACGGTTGCAGCTGGTTGACAGATGTCAACCTGTTTTCAATTTCTACCACAGGTCCCCTGCAAGTGCAGGAGAATGTCTCCCATAGCATAACACTGCTCCCTCCAGACTGCGTCTGTGGCGTGCTGGACGTCTCGAGCCGCCGTTCACCTCCATGACGGCGTTTGTGGAGACGACCATAGACCTTCTGCAGCAAAAATGTGATTCATTCGAAGAGCCGACACGTTTCCATTGATCGACCTACGAATCTCGATGGTCCCGTGCCCAGTGCAGTCGTAACTGACGATGTCGTTGTGTAGGGGTGGTCTGCTGCGGAGCTCCATGTTCAACAATGTACGATGAACGGTGTGCTCAGAAAAACTTGTGCTGCACCAGTGTTGTGATCTTTCTGCAGAGATGCCACAGGTCACTACCTATCCTTCTACACAGAGCAGATAAGCCTCCGAACCCGCCGTTCTGTGACGAGTCGTGTACGTCCAACTATTTAGCGCCTAGTGGCAAATTCACTGCCGTTCTACCTCTTTCAGTTCACGACATAGCACGTGAACATTCGACCTGCTTCGCCATTTTCGAGATACTCATTCATACGCTCTGCTTAACAATAATGTGCCCTTGTCAAAGTCGCTTATCGCAAGGGATTGCTCCGTCCGTGTCTGCTCTGCTTACATACTTTCGTTAACGCGTCACGTGCCCGCAAAACCACCAGGCAGTATGCAACGTCGCGATCGCATCAAATCTGAATTAAAAGTGAGGAGCTGTCGAGGCTAATCACCGTATTCTTCGCCACGAGATGACTTACATAACAATGCTGCCACAAAAGACTTTGCTGTCGTATCAGACTCCTCTACCGGAAACCCATAGATTGCCAAGGGCACAAACTACTTGTGAAACAGTCATAACTGCTCAGCACATTAGATTTTCTGCAGCACTGCTGGAGTAATTAAATAGCGCCAAAATCGTGCACACAAAGAAAACTAATACTTATACCGGGTAAGAATGTCTTCCACGAGTAATGAATGTGCTGGGTAGGGAAACTACGAATGTAGTGTGTGGACATATAAGGTGAGAATGTGGGTCTCACGATAGGCGTGCGCCAGATAGTCCCTGTAGTCGCACTGTCCTCTGTACCCTCGGTGGCACAGATGGATAGAGCGTCTGCCATGTAAGCAGGACATCCCGGATTCGAGTCCCGATCGGGGCACACATTTTCACCTTTCCCCGTTGATATATACAGGGTGTTTCAAAAATGACCGGTATATTTGAAACGGCAATAAAAACTAAACGAGCAGCGATAGAAATACACCGTTTGTCGCAATATGCTTGGGACAACAGTACATTTTCAGGCGGACAAACTTTCGAAATTACAGTAGTTACAATTTTCAACAACAGATGGCGTTGCGGTCTGGGAAACTCTATAGTACGATATTTTCCACATATCCACCATGCGTAGCAATAATATGGCGTAGTCTCTGAATGAAATTACCCGAAACCTTTGACAACGTGTCTGGCGGAATGGCTTCACATGCAGATGAGATGTACTGCTTCAGCTGTTCAATTGTTTCTGGATTCTGGCGGTACACCTGGTCTTTCAAGTGTCCCCACAGAAAGAAGTCACAGGGGTTCATGTCTGGCGAATAGGGAGGCCAATCCACGCCGCCTCCTGTATGTTTCGGATAGCCCAAAGCAATCACACGATCATCGAAATATTCATTCAGGAAATTAAAGACGTCGGCCGTGCGATGTGGCCGGGCACCATCTTGCATAAACCACGAGGTGTTCGCAGTGTCGTCTAAGGCAGTTTGGACCGCCACAAATTCACGAAGAATGTCCAGATAGCGTGATGCAGTAATCGTTTCGGATCTGAAAAATGGGCCAATGATTCCTTTGGAAGAAATGGCGGCCCAGACCAGTACTTTTTGAGGATGCAGGGACGATGGGACTGCAACATGGGGCTTTTCGGTTCCCCATATGCGCCAGTTCTGTTTATTGACGAAGCCGTCCAGGTAAAAATAAGCTTCGTCAGTAAACCAAATGCTGCCCACATGCATATCGCCGTCATCAATCCTGTGCACTATATCGTTAGCGAATGTCTCTCGTGCAGCAATGGTAGCGGCGCTGAGGGGTTGCCGCGTTTGAATTTTGTATGGATAGAGGTGTAAACTCTGGCGCATGAGACGATACGTGGACGTTGGCGTCATTTGGACCGCAGCTGCAACACGGCGAACGGAAACCCGAGGCCGCTGTCGGATCACCTGCTGCACTAGCTGCGCGTTGCCCTCTGTGGTTGCCGTACGCGGTCGCCCTACCTTTCCAGCACGTTCGTCCATCACGTTCCCAGTCCGTTGAAATTTTTCAAACAGATCCGTTATTGTATCGCTTTTCGGTCCTTTGGTTTCATTAAACCTCCGTTGAAAACTTCGTCTTGTTGCAACAACACTGTGTTCTAGGCGGTGGAATTCCAACACCAGAAAAATCCTCTGTTCTAAGGAATAAACCATGTTGTCTACAGCACACTTGCACGTTGTGAACAGCACACGCTTACAGCAGAAAGACGACGTACAGAATGGCGCACCCACAGACTGCGTTGTCTTCTATATCTTTCACATCACTTGCAGCGCCATCTGTTGTTGAAAATTGTAACTACTGTAATTTCGAAAGTTTGTCCGCCTGAAAATGTACTGTTGTCCCAAGCATATTGCAACAAACGGTGTATTTCTATCGCTGCTCGTTTAGCTTTTATTGCCGTTTCAAATATACCGGTCATTTTTGAAACACCTTGTATCAACGCCCGTCAGCGGCTGAGGGTACTGATATATAATTCTAATTTCAAACAAAAACAGGTTACTCACGAATCACATAGTAGACGCCAGCATAGGGAAGCTTGAATCAGCACTAAGAATATCCCTTTGCTCCTTAATGCGGCAGCACACAGTCGCAGCTGGCTCGCAGTTCCGTATTCGACGACATGCGCTGCCTACCTGTCTAGAATAAATAAAACACTCTTTGTCTGCTTCGGTGCAGCAAGACGCCGATGCCCTATACTGCCGGACGGCAGTGCGGGAACACTGCCTGCTCTGCAATCTTCCTCAGACGATTTTAAAGAAACTATTTGTCAAAAAAATTGTTTCTTTTACATTTCGAAGTCTCATTCGTCAGTTCATACTAAACTGCATGTCATATCGTTAGTGGTCAAAATTATTGTGATATTTCGAAAGTAAGTAACTCACTGCACGAAATTCAGATTGCGGTGACGAACACGACTCCGAGATGCAGCTTAAGTGTTGAAGTTTTCATTAAATTTGGGGAGGAGATCTATATCTATCTTACACTGTTGTTGTGGTCTTCAGTCCAAAGACTGTTCTGATGCAACTCTCCATGCTACTCTATCCTGTCCAAACCTCTTCATCTCCGAGTAATTACTACAAGCTACATCCTACTGAATCTGCTTACTGTATTCATCTCCTAGTCTCCCTCTACGATCCCCTCCCCCCCTCCCCCCCTCCCCCCCCTCCCCGCAACGGTTCACTCCAGTATTAAACTGGTGATCTCTTGATGCCACAGAATGTGTCCTAGCAACCGATCCCTTCTTCTAGTCAGGTTGTACTACAAATTTCTCTTCTCCCCAATTGTATTCAGTACCTCCGCAATAGTTATGTGATCTACCCATCTAATCTTCAGCATTCTTCTGTAGCACCGCATCTCAAAATTTCTATTTTCTTCATGCCTAAACTGTTTATCGTCCATGTTTCACTTCCATGGCTACACTCCATTCAAATACTTTCAGAAAGGGCTTGCTGACACTTAAATCTATACTCGATGTTAACAAATTTCTCTTCTTCAAAAGCGCTTTTCTTGCCATTGCCAGTCTATATTTTATATCCCCCCTACATTGACTATTAGCAGTTATTTTGCTTTCCAAATAGCAAAATTCATCCACTATTTTAAGTGTCTCATTTCCCAAGCTATCACCTGATTTAAATCGACCACAATCCATTGTCCTCGTTTTGATTCTCTTGATGTTCATCTTATATCCCTCTTTCAAGACATTGTCCATTCTGTTCAGACAGAATTAGAATGTCGTCGGCAAACTTCAAAGTTTTTATTTCTCCTTCCTTTACTGCTTGCTCAATATATAGATTGAATAGCATCGGGGATAAGTTACAACCCTGTCTCACTCCCTTCTCAAACACCGATTCCCTTTCGTGCCCCTCGACTTTTATAACTGCCATCTGGTTTCTGTACAAATTGTAAATAGCCATTCGATCCCTGTATTTTATCCCTCTCGTATCTCAAGTAAATGGATTTTGTGTATCAGATTCACCTCCACAAATGCATGCACTTGATACAGCTGCAGCGAAAAGTTTATAACATCTCTCATGTTGCACAAACAGTCTGAGGTACTGAAACAAGCTTTCGGAAAATGATAGCACGAAAGAGGAAAGTATTTTGCCATTTAGTTAACATGAACATTTTTATCTGTCCTGATTTATGAGCAACTACAGATTTTTCAGAGAAATAATGTAATTTTTAAGAATTATTGAGAGCTGGTAAAATGAGAATTTGTGTGGTTTGCAATGACATAAGTGAAAAAATTACAAGTTTATTTTTACACCCAGAATGAGCTTTTTTTGTAAACCGATAACCTGAGCTGTTCTCACTTCCTCGTTTAATAATACCCTAAATTCCAGGATTCTGTTACAATTACAAATGCATTAGCACGTAAGTGAGGTGAGCTAATGTAAACTCTGTGGTATTTCGGTACATAAGGGAAATTTCAGCGTGTCAACAAGAGCACTGCAGCTGTTAATGAAAACCAAGGTCCTCAGCTCGTGGTGTGCCGTAGCGTTCTTGCTTCCTGCGACCGGGTTCCCGGGTGCGATTCCCGGCGGGGTCAGGGATTTTCTCTGCCTCGTGATGACTGAGTGTTGTGTGCTGTCCTTAGGTTAGTTAGGTTTAAGTAGTTCTAAGTTCTAGGGGACTGATGACCATAGATGGTAAGTCCCATAGTGCTCAGAGCCATTTGAACCATTTTCAAAACCAAGGGGGGGATAGGAACAAAAAATCGTGCACTGTGTGCTGTGTAATGTTATCGTATTCCGAAGATTACTATCTTATAAATATAAAATACACTGAGTTCAGGATTATGCAAAGAAGCGTCATCAGTGGTGAATTATAAGTAACACATACAGTTCTCTCGTTCCTATGTCAAAGTTTACCTATTTTGTCAAAACACAGAAGAGTTTAAACATTTGCACTTCACAAACATATTCTGTATTAACATGTGAAAGAATCCTGAAGCATTGTAATATTAAACAGCCCTCGAGGACAATACAGTTCAATAACTTATGATAATGCTCATTCTCGGTATAAAAATAACCGTGTAATTTCTTCACTCATGTCGTTGCAAACCCACACTAATACACATTTTACCATTTATCAATGGAACTTAAAAATTATATTATTTCATTGAAAAATACTGTAGTCGCTCTGTGTTGCAGTAGATAAAAGTGTTTTGTATGTTATCTATAGGGCAAAATATTGTCCTCTTTATGTGTAACCACTTCCCTAAAAACTTTTTTCAACTTCTTGATCCTTTTGTGAAGTACAAAAGATGTTATGAATATTTCACTCTCGTTGTATTATTTTGCTTGTCTAAACAGATGCAAATTGGTTCCATGAATTCCTTTTCCTTGAAACTGGTTACAGATATACAGGGTGCTCGGAAATTCCTGTTAGAAACTTTTACGACTTGTAGAGTGGACTTTGTAGCGTCAAAGTTACAGGCGTCGGCTGTCCGTAGACATGGGCTCGAAAATGAATAAGTGAGGGACTATGAGCACTTGTTAATCTTCGCTAGTGTAAAATACTACTGAACAACTGCTCATAGCTCTTAAGGCATGCATTTTACTGGCAATGTTTACTAGATCTTTTTTTCTTGTTTTGGTCCATACTACCAACTCTGAAAGTTGCCTACCCTGCAATCTTAGCAACAACAGTACCTGTGAATATATTCCACTGTCAGAGGTATCAGAATGGTTTTCGCTTATAATTTTGGACTCGTTCGTTTCCGGTACAGGGACCCTTACCTCAGATTGATACGTTTATCCTTCTTGAAAATTTGTAACATCATCACGGAATCATCCTATATACAGGCATACATTTACAGGCCACAGCCACGCGCGGTAGCCGCGCGTTCTAGGGCGCCTTGTCATGGCCACTGCGGCTCCCCCCGTCGGAGGTTCGAGTCCTCCCTCGGTCATGGGTGTGTGTGTGTCGTCCGTAGGGTGAGTCAGTTTAAGTTAGGTTAAGTAGTGTGTAGGCTTAGGGACCGATGACCTCAGCAGTTTTGTCCCATAAGACCTTACCACTAATTTCCGATTTACAGGCGCAGGCGGCTGTTACTTCGACGCTCTATAGCGTCGTTGGATGACGTTTCCGGACATGGATTCGTATGTAAAATTTGATCTACCAAGTCCACTCTATGAGTCATAGAAGTTTGTAACTGGAATTTCCGAACACACTTTTGGTGTGGTGAAAGAGAAATGCTGAAGTCAGTCGCATGAGGCCACTGAAATAATTCAGTGATGAGAAGTGAAAATTTGTTGCCGACTGGGACTCGAACCCAGATTTCCCGCTTTAGGCGGGCAGTCCTCTTAACCGCTTTTGCTATCCGGGCATGTTTCCCGTCCATCCCTAACTCCCAATTTGTTGCACATTACTTTCGTAGCGCCCCCATGTCTTTGACCCCATTGCTCGCGGCATATCGCATCATCCTCGCACGAAGTCGGGACTAGGGTGCATCCACACTGTAGATATGAAATGCCGTCAAGGTGTATACAGGGTGGTATCTCACGCAATAAGCGTCAAACGAAAAAACTACAAAGAGCAAAACTCGTCTAGCTTGAAGGGCGAAACCTGTGGTGTCACCGCCAGACACCACACTTGCTAGGTGGTAGCTTTAAATCGGCCGCGGTCCACTAGTACATGTCGGACCCGCGTGTCGCCACCGTGTGATCGCAGACCGAGCGCCACCACAACGCAGGTCTCGAGATACGGAATAGCACTCGCCCCAGTTGTACGGACGACATTGCTAGCGACTACACGGACGAAGCCTTTCTCTCATTTGCCGAGAGACAGTTAGAATAGCCTTCAGCTAAGTCGAAGTCTACGACCTAGCAAGGCGCCATTAGCCTTACATAGTTTGATAGTTATCGTATGAAATGTCTCATCAAGAACGATGTATACAGCAAGGATTAAAAGTTAAGTATAATAGCAGCTACGTACTTTTCTTGCTACCATTCATTACGTATCCTGTTTCAGACCTCTATCTAGCCTACGTGAGAATACGCGTGCCTTTCGGCTACTTCAGTGTGGCGTAGCTGTCTTGTTACGCCACAACAAAACCAGATGGCGCTATGTGGCCCTCTAGATGGCGCTGCCATAGGTCAAACGGATATCAACTGCGTTTTTTAAAGTAGGAACCCCCATTTTTTTATTTCGTATTCGTGTATCACGAAGCAAGTACCTTCCACACTGGCGGAATGTTACGTGATACCACGTACTTACACGTTTGTGACTATTACAACGCCATCTATCACAAAGCGAAAAAAGTGGTCCGACTAAAACATTCATATTTCCTTACGTACTATTCGAATATGTAATAAAAAATGGGGGTTCCTGTTTAAGGAAACGCAGTTGATATCCGTTTGACCTATGGCAGCGCCATCTAGAGGGCCAACCATAGCGCCATCTGGTTTCCCCCTTTAAGCTAGACGAGTTTCGTTCTTTGTAGTTTTTTCGTTTGACGCTTACTTCGTGAGATATATCAATGGACTATCAATGTACCACCCTGTATCCCCCTTGACGGCATTTCATATCTACAGTGTGGATGCACCCTAGTCCCGACTTCGTGCGAGGATGATGCGATATGGCGCGAGCAATGGGGTCAAAGACATGGGGGCGCTACGAAAGTAATGTGCAACAAATTGGGAGTTAGGGATGGACGGGAAACATGCCCGGATAGCAAAAGCGGTTAAGAGGACTGCCCGCCTAAAGCGGGAAATCTGGGTTCGAGTCCCAGTCGGCAACAAATTTTCACTTCTCATCACTGAATTATTTCAGTGGCCTCATGCGACTGACTTCAGCATTTCTCTTTCACCACATCAAAAGTGTGTTCGGAAATTCCAGTTACAAACTTCTATGACTCATAGATTGGACTTGGTAGATAAAATTTTACATACGAATCCATGTCCGGAAACGTCATCCAACGACGCTACAGAGCGTCGAAGTAATAGCCGCCTGCGCCTGTAAATCGGAAATTAGTGGTAAGGTCTTATGGGACCAAACTGCTGAGGTCGTCGGTCCCTAAGCCTACACACTACTTAACCTAACTGAAACTGACTCATCCTACGGACGACACACACACACCCATGCCCGAGGGAGGACTCGAACCTCCGACGGGGGCAGCCGCACTGGCCATGACAAGGCGCCCTAGAATGCGCGGCTGCCGCGCGTGGCTGCCGCCTGTATATAGGATGATTCCGTGATGATGTTACAAACTTTCAAGAAGGATAAACGTATCAATCTGAGGTAAGGGTCCCTGTACCTGCTGAGGTATATATAGGAATATAACTATAATGTGTGTGGCTTGTGTTTTTTGGAGCCCAAACTAACCTTCCAGCCGGGCAGCTTCTGCCAGTGTTTCCATTCTCAGTTGCTTATGACTGTAGTTTGCCTGAATGACAACGTTGCATTCCATTTATGTTTTATTAAATATCGCTCTTTTCTAATAAAGTTTCAAGATTTGCATACAGTAGTTCGAAGAACAAACTTCCATTTTTCTCAATAGAGATCGGAATGCGTCCGCCTGTTCTGTATACTCCAGAAGAAACCGGCGTACTAGAGCTTGTCAATGAGAAACATTTGTGTTAAAAGATTATTCCTCATTACAGAGACATCACTATTGCTATAAACGTGCACAAATTCTGTACAATCAATTCCCAATAATTTCGCTGTCTATCCCCTCAAATACTGCATGTAAATTTACGGTTGTGATCTCTACAATCTAACAACAGTAAGATAAAAGTACGCTGTACTAGAAGGAAAATACAGGTTCATTCGGTGATGATGTTACAAACTTTCAGGGATGATGTAGGAAGTAAATGTATCGATTTCAGCAGTGGCAGCTCGTGAGTATACATTCTGGCTGTTCACAAATTTTTTGATTCAGATAAATTTGAGAGGGTGAAATTAATAGCATCTTTTGCTTAACAGTTATGCTTATCAACAAATTTAAACAACTACAGCCACTAAGAATAATAATAACAATATTAATAATTATAATAATAACAATGACAATAATAATAATAACAATAATAAGATGCGTAACTTATCTCACAAAAGAAACAATTGTTTTTGTGAAATTTTGTTCTTTTGTACATAATTAAATACAGTTTAGGCCAATAACGCAATAATGTATAAGCCTTCGCAACTCTGCATTCCGCACTTTTTTGGAAGTGGGAGTTCTCGTGCTTTGCCATTTTTTCGGACAAATGAACTACACTCCTGGAAATTGAAATAAGAACACCGTGAATTCATTGTCCCAGGAAGGGGAAACTTTATTGACACATTCCTGGGGTCAGATACATCACATGATCACACTGACAGAACCACAGGCACATAGGCACAGGCAACAGAGCATGCACAATGTCGGCACTAGTACAGTGTATATCCACCTTTCGCAGCAATGCAGGCTGCTATTCTCCCATGGAGACGATCGTAGAGATGCTGGATGTAGTCCTGTGGAACGGCTTGCCATGCCATTTCCACCTGGCGCCTCAGTTGGACCAGCGTTCGTGCTGGACGTGCAGACCACGTGAGACGACGCTTCATCCAGTCCCAAACATGCTCAATGGGGGACAGATCCGGAGATCTTGCTGGCCAGGGTAGTTGACTTACACCTTCTAGAGCACGTTGGGTGGCACGGGATACATGCGGACGTGCATTGTCCTGTTGGAACAGCAAGTTCCCTTGCCGGTCTAGGAATGGTAGAACGATGGGTTCGATGACGGTTTGGATGTACCGTGCACTATTCAGTGTCCCCTCGACGATCACCAGTGGTGTACGGCCAGTGTAGGAGATCGCTCCCCACACCATGATGCCGGGTGTTGGCCCTGTGTGCCTCGGTCGTATGCAGTCCTGATTGTGGTGCTCACCTGCACGGCGCCAAACACGCATACGACCATCATTGGCACCAAGGCAGAAGCGACTCTCATCGCTGAAGACGACATGTCTCCATTCGTCCCTCCATTCACGCCTGTCGCGACACCACTGGAGGCGGGCTGCACGATGTTGGGGCGTGAGCGGAAGACGGCCTAACGGTGTGCGGGACCGTAGCCCAGCTTCATGGAGACGGTTGCGAATGGTCCTCGCCGATACCCCAGGAGCAACAGTGTCCCTAATTTGCTGGGAAGTGGCGGTGCGGTCCCCTAGGGCACTGCGTAGGTTCCTACGGTCTTGGCGTGCATCCGTGCCGCGCTGCGGTCCGGTCCCAGGTCGACGGGCACGTGCACCTTCCGCCGACCACTGGCGACAACATCGATGTACTGTGGAGACCTCACGCCCCACGTGTTGAGCAATTCGGCTGTACGTCCACCCGGCCTCCCGCATGCCCACTATACGCCCTCGCTCAAAGTCCGTCAACTGCACATACGATTCACGTCCACGCTGTCGCGGCATGCTACTAGTGTTAAAGACTGCAATGGAGCTCCGTATGCCACGGCAAACTGGCTGACACTGACGGCGGCGGTGCACAAATGCTGCGCAGCTAGCGCCATTCGACGGCCAACACCGCGGTTCCTGGTGTGTCCGCTGTGCCGTGCGTGTGATCATTGCTTGTACAGCCCTCTCGCAGTGTCCGGAGCAAGTATGGTGGGTCTGACACACCGGTGTCAATGTGTTCTTTTTTCCATTTCCAGGAGTGTAGATCCCTAAGAGATATATCACTTCACGAATTTACTTTCGGCGTGAAAATCAGATATTCTTACGCTCCACCCACACAACAACTTGTGCTAACTGTACACTTCCTTGTTAAATGTTCGCTTCTAGTCACGCTTATTAGATTTCGTCACTCACTTTCTCAGTCAAAGAATTTGTTATCGGACGCCCTAGTTCCTTTGCGACTAACTTTTCCTGGTAATTTATTTTTCTATTCCCGGAATGAGATTTTCACTCTGCAGAGGAGCGTGCTCTGCTATGAAACTTCTTGGCAGATTAGAGCCGTGTGCCGGGCCGCGGCTCGAACTTAGGACCTTCGCCTTTCGCGTGCAAATGCTCTACCGACTGAATTACCCAAGCCCGACTGACGACCCGTCCTCGCAGGTTTACTTTTCTGTTAGCATCTAAAATAGCTTCAACATAGTTCATGTTTACACCTGAACTCGAAAGCCGATTCCCGCACAGTAAACAACCAACTCCAAACACAAAGTGCCGTTTGTGAAAATCATTAAACTCAGGTAGTAATGTCTACCAATACGGTCACTTGACTAGAATACAAATGAGATGCTGAGAGCCAAAAGGGTCTTAAGCACACTGTCGTCGGTCCCACATTTAAGTGAATATCAGAGAAACCAGTGATACAGCTTTTCATGAATTTTTATTTATGCAGATAAACCTGACTCAGCACAAGATCAACACATTTCAGAATAAATGTTACAGTGATGTGCCTTAGGCCGTTACGATTTTGCGTCAGGATACACTGCAAGTGGACTTCATGATCGAGCCACACATCACGCCGGTAAATGCCAAACGACGCCTCACTTGGTGTAAGGAGCGTAAATATTGGACGATTGAACAGTGGAAAAACATTGTGTGGAGTGACGAATCACGGTACACAAATTGGCGATCCGATGGCAGGGTGTGGGTATGGCGAATGCCCGGTGAACGTCATCTGCCACCGTGTGTAGTGCCAACAGCCGGCCTCTGTGGGCGAGCCGTTCTAGGCGCTTCAGTCCAGAACCGCGCTGCTGCTACGGTCGCACGTTCGAATCCTGCCTCGGGCATGGATGTGTGTAATGTCTTTAGGTTGGTTAGGCTTAAGTAGTTCTAAGTCTAGGGAACTGATGACGTTCAATGTTAAGTCCCGTAGTGCTTAGAGCCATTTGAACCATTTTTGTAGCGCCAACAGTAAAATTCAGAGGCGGTGGTGTTATGGTGTGGTCGTGTTTTTCATGGAGGGGGCTTGCATCCCTTGTTGTTTTACGTGGCACTATCACAGCACAGGCCTACACTGATGTTTTAAGCACCTTCTTGTTTCCCACTGTTGAGGAGCAATTCGGGGATGGCGATTGCATCTTTCAACACGATCGAGCACCTGTTCATAATGCACGGCCTGTGGCGGAGTGGTTACATGACAATAACATCCGTGTAATGGACTGGCCTACACAGATTCGTGATCTGAATCCTATAGAACACCTTTGGGATGTTTCGGAATGCCGACTTCGTGCCAGCCCTCACCGACCAACATCGAAACCTCTCCTCAGTGCAGCACTCCGTGGACAATGGGCAACCATTCCCCAAGAAACCTTCCAGCACCTGATTGAACGTATGTCTGCAAGAGTGGAAGTTGTCATCAATGCGATGCCCAACGCTATTGTGCTCCTACATAGCACTCGCCCTGAATTTGAGGTAAGGGACGCCGGTCATGAACCGGCAGACAGCAGCCCTCCAATCACCTGCACGGTTGGGCGATTGGAGTGTAGTGGCGTAGCAAGACAGCCACGCCACTCGGAGGTAGCCGAAAGGCACGCGTTAAGCTCACGCAGATTGGCGTGAGGTCTGGAACAGGACAATGTCTTGAGAATTGCAATAAAGTACGAAAATCTTGTAATACTTAACTTTAATCCACAATTGTAGAACATTGGTCTGACGGCACAGGCTTTATAAGATAACCAGCAAGAGATAAATGGCGCCTTGCTAGGTCGTAGCAATTGACGTAGCTGAAGGCTATGCTAACTATCGTCTCGGCTAATGAGAGCGTATTTGTCAGTGAACCATTGCTATGAACGTCGGCTGTACAACTGGGGCGAGTGCCAGTACGTCTCTCTAGACCTGCCGTGTGGTGGCGCTCGGTCTGCTATCACTGACAGTGGCGACACGCGGGTCCGACGTATACTAATGGACCGCGGCCGATTTAAAGGCTACCACCTAGCAAGTGTGGTGTCTGGCGGTGACACCACATGGAGGGTTGCTCCCCGCCGCTTCCTGGTATGAAGTAAACGCGCTTCTAACCTGTTAGTTTTTCAGCAGGTCGGTTTGAACTGTGACGCCCTGCTTGTTGCAGATAACAGTATTTTATTTTGAGAAGGCTGAGTCCTCCTCCTTCGCGTATGAGGGCTTGAGTGTTTTACCAAGGTATATACATCTGAAAATATGATTTGCAGTCAGAAAACCGGTCGATGTCCCTGTAAAAATTAATTTGCAGCTGAAAGCGGTTTATTTGAGAAACATGAATTACTTCCGTAGTGGTTGCCCTTAACATAAAACCATGTTTACTTGACAATTTTTTTTTATTTTGTTCCGTACTACCTCCTCCCAAAATGTGGAAAGCAAAAAGCATGCAGTAGAAGAGATCTGCTGTCAGAGGTATCACAACGATTTAAGCTCCTACTGCAACTTTCCACTCGGTCGTATCGGGGCCAGGTTCCTCCGCCATCATCCCTGAAAGTTTGTAACTTCATCACGGAACCATCTTGTATGCTGGAACAAGTGTGTACTCCTTGCAAATGGTGTTTCAACAAAAATCCTGAAACAAATAATCTTCACCACAAAAGAAGTTCTGGATACCAATGCTTTATTTCCGCGCGATGAAGTGCTGGACAAATCCGAAAACAAAATTAAATTCTTAAGTATATTTAGACGTACGTTTATATGGATCAGGCAACAGAGAAAGAACTCTCTCTCTGTTCATTATTTAGTCGTCTACAAAATAGCCTTTAACGAAGCAATCAACGAGAAGAAAATTATGGTCAATTACTGGTACGCATCGCTTGTCATTAGCGACGGATATTGAATATGCATTATCTTATGTTTACACAGAGGCAGGGTCAGACATTTAGTAAACAGCTTTAGTCAGAGACCACTCATCAACATCCCCCACCGGCCGATGTGGCCAAGCGGTTCTAGGCGCTCCAGTCTGGAACCGCACAACCGCTACGATGGCAGGTTCGAATCCTGCCTCTGGCATGGATGTGTGTGATGTCCTTAGGTTAGTTAGGTTTAAGTAGTTCTAAGTTCTAGGGGACTGATGACTTCAGGTGTTAAGTCCCATAGTGCTCAGAGCCATTTTTTGAACCATTTGAACATCCCCCCTGAAGCTCGCCTCAGTGGACACCTGGGTCTACCCTCGTGTACTGATCCTCATCCAATTGTCTTCTTCTAAGAGGTATCGCTTCAGAGGCGGCGTTATAAGATGTATTCCCACTTGACGGAACGTCGCCGTCACGTCATAAGATTCCCCTCTGGAGTTCAAATTGTGGCATTCACACACGCCGTCGACGAAACGTTATGGACACGTCACGTCACTTCACCGTCACGTCAAGGTTTCTCGGAAAGAATGTTTCGACGGGCCATAGCGTAGCCTACATGGCGAGCGACTGTTACATTAAGAACACAGTGTGAACTAATACGAAAGCATTCCCCACTGACACTTGCCGCGAAAAGGTCTTAATGTATACGGGAAGACAATACTAAGCTAAAGTATTTCCTTTGATCAACTGAAAGACTACATTGCAAAATAAATGATACATATCTTGTTCAAAGTGCTTCATTCACGAGAGTAAAGCTGATGCGGGGTGCAGAAGTTTAAAATAAGATTCATACTAAATTAAAGACGAACAGCAGGCAGCAGAAATATATGTAAAAATAGTTCAGGTACACTAAGATGGCCCATCTAGGCATACAGTAGGCAAACCATCAGCTTCTGTCGAGGTGATGTTGGACGTCTAAATCTTAAATTTTTCTTCATAGTTTTTATTCGTATCTTCCTTAACAGATAAAAAAAACTGTTGTTTAGACATTCTGAAATATTTATAGAAGGATGGCTCCTATTCCAGATACTTGTAAGGAGTGTTGAACTCTCCTTCTCAGTCTGGATTTTTTAACATTTTTCTAACTCAGACTCTTTTTGTGTCTCTGTTCCTCATCGTCGAGTGCAACATCAATCATCGCAAGCTGCTTTAAACTAAATTTCGGCATCTTATAACGATCTACAATAACTACGAAATAGCCCCTCTGGCGAGTATTTTATAGACCATATGTAACATACGACGTCCTTTCGAAATTGACGTGCCACGTAGTGTGGAGGCTCGTGAATTACTTTGACCGTCGATGTTCAAAAACGTGACGCTGACATTTCGGCAATTGTGAAACCACCGATACTGACAAGGGAACCTCCCCATCGTACCCCCCTCAGATTTAGTTATAAGTTGGCACAGTGGATAGGCCTTAATAAACTGAACACAGATCAACTGAGAAAACAGGAAGAAGTTGTGTGGAACTGTGAAAAAATAAGCAAAATATACAAACTGAATAGTCCATGGGCCACATAAGCAACATCATGGAACGTCTGGGCTCACGAGCGCCGTGGTCCCGTGGTAGCGTGAGCAGCTGCTGAACGAGAGGTCCTTAGTTCAAGTCTTCCCTCGAGTGAAAATTTTACTTTCTTTATTTTTGCATAGTTATTATCTGTCCGTTCGTTCATTGACGCCTCTGCTCACTGCAATAAGTTTAGTGTCTGTGTTTTGCGACCGCATCGCAAAACCGTGCGATTAGTAGACGAAAAGACGTGCCTCTCCAATGGGAACCGAAAACATTCGATCGCAAGGTCATAGGTCAACCGATTGCGCCACAGGAAAACACATCTGATATATTCTATACGACACTGGTGACGGCATATGCGTCACATGACAGGAATATGTTGTCGACCCACCTAACTTGTACACTTGGCGAATGGGTAAAAAGATTCTTCTACCTTGCCCGATTTAGGTTTTCTTGTGGATGTCATAATCACTCCCAAAAAAGTATCCCGCGTCCGGCCATCCTGATTTAGGTTTTCCGTGATTTCCCTAAATCGTTGCAGGCAAATGCCTGGATGGTTCCTTTCAAAGGGCACGGCCGACTTCCTTCCCTGTCCTTCCCTAATCCGATGAGACCGATGACCTCGCTGTCTGGTCTTCCCCAAAACAACCAACCAACCAACCCAAAAAAGTGATGAAAACATAAGAGTTTGTCACATAAACTGAAAATAAAAAATTAAACTTTTCACTCCATAGAAGATTTGAACCAAGGACCTTTTGTTCCGCAGGTGCTCATGTTACCACGAGACCACGGCACTCCTACGTTACCAGTGTCCTTGATGTTGCATATCTTACCACGAACTGCTCAGTTTGTATATTTTGCTTATTTTTTCACAGTTCCACACAACTTCTTCCTGTTTTCTCAATTGATCTGTGTTCAGTTTTTCAAAGCCTATCCACTGTGCCAATTTATAACTAAATCTGAGGGGGGTGCGATGGGGAGGTTCCCTTGTGAGTCACGCCTCATCTCTGGGCAATCTGGTGGGGGGAGTGGGGGGAGGGGGGGGGGAGACTCTCTTACGTCACTGTCAGTGCTAGAGGCGTGTTTAGCACCTGCCGCTGCCGGAAGCTGTCGGATGGGCTAGCTCGGCGATAAATCAATGTTTTGACGTCAATGGCCGTCAAAGGATGTCGCCATGGAGACGGATTCGCTCGACCTGCCGCGTGCGTCCTATGGACACGTGTTTATGGGCACTCTGGTGACGCACGTTCGCCACAGATTTGTCTGCCCTGCGGTTTTTTTTGCTCTGGTTGTGTCGTTGCTCACTACAGAATGGGAAAATATGTTAGCCTTAGAACTTACGAGGTAATCTCGAACTCCAGCGTCCAAAGTTCTTCAAGCCCTACTCAAACGATAATTAAATATTTTCTGTTGCTGTGTGATATTTCTCTTATATGGCTTCATTATATGCTCTGATAAGGGTAAAGCATCATCAGCTACAATTATAAAAGGCATTGCAGTTTGAGTTCCTGATAATATTTCTGGTATAGGAATGTTCATAAAATTTTCAGCACAACTAAGTATTTCACAGAGGGAACTGTTCTGGAACACTTCTCAATCACTGATCCTCCCATTGTAACCTACACCCACACATGTAAATTTATACTGTGCATCAACAAGTGCCAGTTGTAACACCTTGGTTCAGTTTATAGTGATAAAAGCTATAGAAAGAATAATTTAAAATTAAGAATAGAATTTTTAGAGGGGAAAATAGTGTAGAATCAGAGTTCGGTAATTGCAGATCAAAATTATAGTATATCAGCAAGTAGTTTAACGTCTAAGTACAGCAAAGCCACGGACGCTCCGCCATGGAGAAGGCAGTGACGTTAAACTCTTGTGATGAAAAACCTATAAAAAGGCCTGATCGTCATTATTGCCGCCTTTTTTCCTTGATGGTTTCGTTAAAGGGCGGGGAACCCGTGTCAGTCAGCGAGAAAATAATTAGATTGGACTTTATCGTGTTAAGATTCACGATAAACTGTTAGAATATTACGGAGATTAAAAGTGATGTAGTGCACGATCTCTGACTGTTGGTAACAACGGAGTATTAAGAGGATCTTAGGACTTTAGTGCTAGATTGGAACTTTACGGACATATAGACGACAGAAACTCAAATTATCTGCTGATACGAGTGAATTCAGAGGTACCGGTATTCGGATATTAACGTGTGGACTTTTGAAAGTGTCGTGTGCCGTTAGTTGCGAATCTGGACGTAGAGCGCGTGCATATCGGTATTTGCGGACTATTTAGATTCCTCCAGGCTAGGAACCTTTTAAATAGACCATCATCCATCACCATTTTAATCCTTGAATATACAGTGAAAGTGAAACACAAGAGTGTTGCACTTATTTCATTTACATAGTACTAATCAGTGAAGGTTCTACGGAACCAAAGCTATTCAGCAGTAAGTCAGCACCATCTAGCGGAAAGCGTAGGCATTAACAAACACGCTAACTGAAGTGAACGTTTACGTGTTTTACGGACTGCTTAATATGAACTTTTGTGACTCTTTGACGTCCCCACTCCCTCCGAAAGGTGGCGCAGGCTGTCTTAATCATAAAACGGGAGAGTTTTAGCCGGGAAGATTATTAATAAAAGCGATATTTACAAGACTCGCAGTAATAGCAAAACACAAGGCCCGCACCTCATCGGAGAGTCGTCGCTGTCACGTCGGGAAGTAAAGCCGGAAAACCTACTGAGGATACGTGTCTACGAGCAGACGTCCACGCGGAGTACCTAAAAAGGGAACCACAAGAGAGTTGGGGATGCTTCACAGTAACACAATGCTGTTACCTCCTTTGTAATTGTGGCAGTATGAGCCTATACATCTTGGTGGTCGGAATTCCACATGCTTCCCGTCTAAAGCGCCAAGACAATTTGATAAGCTGCACATGTCTTTGAACTGTTTCGATATATGTTTCCATTCACTTTCTGTTGATGGCATCTGAAAGACGCAAAATGTGATGTGAATGTGTCAATGTGACTTTCATACACATGAAATGAACAAGAAGTCTGGAATCACTACATCTCAGACATATTTTCCCCTAACAACTGAAAATGATGGATTACGAAGTGCACTAATTTTGTCTGAAAATTCCTCAGGTAGGGGGGAAACAGTTTTGGCCTGTAAATTGTAAGGTTCAATTCTTAACACATAAACTTTTACAATGTAGGGCTGCTTTTTGAGTATAATTGCCAAACTATAAAAACATGTGATAATACCTGGATTCAGGTGTAGCTGGAGTTTGGATCAGAGATACATCCTTCCACCAAAATATTTTTTGGAAATTGTTAAGAGTGCCACTTTAAAGAATTTGTTGCTATTTCTAATGAATTTACCAGAATAATGGGAATGCTATGGGTATGCCCACTAAGTAAACGTAACAAGTAAAACTACATCGAAAAGTTGTGGCAGAGGCACCCAGAGTACACTTACGCCCCGGAAAATGTTTCTTGCTGAGAGTAACACATCTGACCAAAATGGAGCCCGCATCTCGTGGTCGTGCGGTAGCGTTCTCGCTTCCCACGCCCGGGTTCCCGGGTTCGATTCCCGGCGGGGTCAGGGATTTTCTCCGCCTCGTGATGGCTGGGTGTTGTGTGCTGTCCTTAGGTTAGTTAGGTTTAAGTGGTTCTAAGTTCTAGGGGACTGATGACCATAGATGTTAAGTCCCATAGTGCTCAGAGCCATTTGAACCAAAATGGTTCCCTTATTGTACTTTTCAGTTCATTTAAATGTGTCATTACATTAACTTATTTTGCTCATGCTCTCATGAAATTTAACAAAATCAGCATATCGTCACGTGTGAATCCTTCAAGCACTGGCATATTGCGTCACAAGTTTCAGGAATAATTGAGGATATCGTGCTTACACGTATTATCAATGAAAACATTAGGCTTCTGTAGCTTTCTCCATTAGCCATAAACCTCAGTGTTAGAATTAACCTAAACAAAATTATGGGATTAGTTACAGCTTACAAGTATGCACTGTACATACAGCAGCCTAGTAATACTAGGTTTGTATAAAAGTACCTATTCACCTCTTTGAAGCTGAGATACAGTCTCGCATAACTGTGTTTTGCTTCGTTATTCTTGGACCTACTAAACGAAGCAATGTCGAAAATTCCGTCTCGCCCATTCTCATAAAATTTTTGTATGGTTCCCTGTCCTCCAACCTCACTTCATCGCGTAATAGACTGTGCAATTCCCGACTACCGTCGTCACGTCTTAAAATTCAAGGCTTACTCCATCATCCTCTATTATGTCAAAGTTAAGTTCTTCGTCGACGTCGCCGAGATATTACTGCACTAGTGACTGCATGAGCAGCAGCTACCACTCTAAGTATCCATTTTCTAAAATGTTGTTGCGGAATCTGCAGTCACTGCGTGTACAAACGCAGCTACCAGATGGCATTCCATCTCTTGGAACAGGAAGTTGTACCATCTTATTGCACCATTAGTGGCGCAAGATGTGTCCTCCACTGTGCAGGGCTTTAGGGCGGGTTTGACATCTGGTGGAGTCTATCGCAGTAACGCTGGCCAGTCACACTGCGCATCTTTGGTCCTTGAGCGCTAACCTGATCAAAATAGAATGGGTCAACGTTGAATGTAGCCGTGAAGCCACACTATACGGTAACACATTCACCATACAGAGGAACTTCATGCACAGTGACTGGAGGTGAAGATTCCCACAGTCGACAATTCTGTGCGTTCACCTCAACTGTCAGAGAAAAATGAACGTCTGTCCACTGGATGGTCCAGGGCCAGACATCGTCAACTTTAGTCTTTGTGAGAAGACAGCGAAGTCAACATGTCGTTGTGCGTCAAGTGCAAGCTGCTGTAAGATATGGATCTTGTACGGATACCATGCGAGAATGCTTCGAAGCACCTTCCGTACAGTGGACCACGGGATGTTCATCTGTCGTGACACAGCACGCGCACTGCCTGACGATCGGGAATTGCGCGCAGCGTTGTCTGCAATAGCAACAGCAATTTCATCAACCACCTGTGGGGCAACCGGTCGTCGGTCTCTTCCTGGAGCGACGCCCAGTTCTCCAGTTGATTCGAACTTCTTCATCATGCTCCGCACAACAGGTGGAGAAAGAGGGGCCTTCCGTAATCCTTTCATCCGGCGACATTCTCGAAGTACAGCTGCAGCATTACTGTTGTTTTTCTAACGGAGCTTCACCAATAATGCCCTGCTCATTTTTTTCCAAGCTCCTGCTGACACGTCAACTAATGCACTGCGACCGGCCAGGTGTGTGACACTACGAAACACAATGACTGATCACGGCATCTGGTGGCCATAGAACTGGACGGTGGGGCTGTGACGCATGGAAATCGTGCACCTACACTCTGTACATTAATGCTAGCAAGTCTGGTACTCACACAGTAATTATTTTCCGTGTAATAACTTGTTAAATGGGGAAAGTTTAATTATAACCACCCGATTTATTAGAATACTCAGCAAAAATTTAAAGCAAATCGGTCAAGAACTTATAGAGACTTTCCTAACACCATATCCCCGGTGTAAGGAAACTCTCTAAAAGTTCTTTATATATGTACACACATCAAAGAAAGTCTTGCATCACCTCGATTCCGGAACCTATACAGAAAATAGGAATAGCCAACATAACCATCATTTCTGCCCTTTTTATTGCTCTCGAAAACCACACATTGCATGTTGTAAGACCATACAGCGAGACCTAGAGAGGTGGTGGTCCAGATTGCTGTACACACCGGTACCTGTAATACCAAGTAGCACGTCATCTTGCATTGTTGCATGCCTGTATTCGTCGTGGCATGCTGTCCGCAAGTTCATCAAGGCACTGCTGGTACAGATTTCCCACTCCTCAAGGGCGATTCGGCGTAGATCCTTCAGAGTGGTTGGTGGGTCACGTCGTCCATAAACAGCCCTTTTCAATCTGTCCGAGACATGTTAGATAGGGTTCATGTCTGGAGAACATGGTTCCGCTCAAGCGATGTCGTTATCCTGAAGAAAGTCTTTCACAAGATGTGGACGATGGGGGGCGCGAATTGTCGTCCATGAAGACGAATGCTTCGCCAATATGCTGACGATATGGCTGCACTGTCGGTCGGAGGATGGCATTCACGTATCGTACAGCCGTTACGGCGCTTTCCATTACCACCAGCGGCGTACGTCGTCCCCACATAATACCACCCCAAATCAGAAGGGAACCTCCACATTGTTGCTCTCGATGGACAGTGTCTCTAAGGCGTTCAGCCTGACCGGGTTGTCTCCAAACACGTCTCCGACGGTTGTCTGGTTGAAGGCATATGCGAAACTCATTGTGATGCCAATCCTGAGCGGTCCATTCGGCATGTTGGTGGACCCATCTGTACCGCGCTGCATGGTGTCGTGGTTGCAGAGATGGACCTCGCCATGGACGTCGGGAATGAAGTTGGGCATCATGCATCCTATTGCGCACAGTTTGAGTCCTACCTCGACACCCTGTGGCAGCACGAAAAGCGATATTCAACATGGCGGCGTTGCTGTCAGGGTTCTTCCGAGCCATAATCCGCAGGTAGCGGTCATCCACTGCAGTAGTAGCCCTTGGGTGGCCTGAGCGAGGTATGCAATCGAAAGTTCCTTTCTCTCTGTATCTCCTCCATGTCGGAACAACATCGCTTTGGTTCACTCCTAGGCGCCTGGGCACTTGTTGAGAGCCCTTCCTGGCACAAAGTAACAATGCGGACGTGATCGAACCGCGGTATTGACCGTCTAGAGATGGTTGAACTACACACAACAGAGTCATGTACCTCCTTCGTGGTGGAATGCCTGGAACTGATCAGCTGTCGGACCCCCTACGTCTAATAGGCGCTGCTCATGCATGGTTGTTTACACCTTTGGGCGGGTTTAGACACATCTTTGAATAGTCAAAGGGACTGTGTCTGTGATACAATACCCACAGTCAACGCCTATCCTTAGGATTTCTAGGGACCAGGGTGATGCAAAGCCTCTAAAAGTTGGTGACCGATGTGCTTTAAATTTATATATACAGGGTGGTCCATTGATCGTGACCGGGCCAAATATCTCACGAAATAAGCATCAAACGAAAAAACTACAAAGAACTAAACTTGTCTAGCTTGAAGAGGGAAACCAGATGGCGTTATGGTTGGCCCGCTAGATGGCACTGCCATAGGTCAAACTGATATCAACTGCGTATTTTTTTAACTTATTCGTGTAATACGTAAAGAAATATGAATGTTTTAGTTGGACCACTTTCTTCGCTTTGTGATAGATGCCCTGTAATAGTAACAAACATATGGTTCACAATTTTAGACGAACAGTCGGTAACAGGTACGTTTTTTGAATTAAAATACAGTACGTAGGTACGTTTGAACATATAATTTCGGTTGTTCCAATGTGACACAAGTACCTTTGTGAGCTTATCATTTCTGAGAACGCATGCTGTTGCAGAACGATTAGCTGTAAATACCACATTAATGCAATAAATGCGCAAAATGATGTCCGTCAACCTCAATGCATTTGGCACTACGTGTAACGACATTCCTCTCAACAGCGAGTAGTTCGCCTTCCGTAATGTTCGCACATGCATTGACAATGCGCTGACGCATGTTTTCAGGCGTTGTCGGTGGATCACGATAGCAAATTTCCTTCAATTTTCCCCACAGAAAGAAATCCAGGCACGTCATATCCGGTAAACGTGCGGGCAACGGTATGTTGCTTCGACGACCAATCCACCTGTCATGAAATATGCTACTCAATACCGCTTCAACCACACGCGAGTTATGTGCCGGGCATCCATCATGTTGGAAGTACATCGCCATTCTGTCGTGCAGTGAAACATCTTGTAGTAACATCGGTAGAACATTACGTAGGAAATCAGCATACATTGCACCATTTAGATTGCCATCGATAAAATGGGGGCCAATGATCCTTCATCTCATAATGCCGCACCATACATTAACCCGCCATTGTCGCTGATGTTCCACTTGTAGCAGCCATCGTGGGTTTTCCGTTGCGCAATAGTACATGTTATGTCGGTTTACGTTACCACTGTTGGTAAATGACGCATCATCGCTAAATAGAACGCGTGCAAAAAATCTGTCATCGTCCCGTAATTTCCCTTGTGCCCAGTGGCAGAACTGTACACAACGTTCAAAGTCGTCGCCATGCAATTCCTGGTGCATAGAAATATGGTACGGGTGCAATCGATGTTGAAGTAGCATTCTCAACACCGACGTTTTTGAGATGCCCGATTGTCGCGCAATTTGTCTGCTACTGATGTGCGGATTAGTCGCGACAGCAGCTAAAACACCTACTTGGGCATCATCATTTGTTGCAGGTCGTGGTTGACGTTTCACATGTGGCTGAACACTTCCTGTTTCCTTAAACAACGTAACTATCCGGCGAACGGTCCCGACATTTGGATGATGTCGTCCAGGATACCGAGCAGCTTACATAGCACACGCCCGTTGGGCATTTGATCACAATAGCCGTAGATCAACACGATATCGACCTTTTCCGCAATTGGTAAACGGTCCATTTTAACACGGGTGATGTATAACGAAGCAAATACCGCCCGCACTGGCGGAATGTTACGTGATACCACTTACTTATACGTTTGTGACTATTACAGTGCCATCTATCACAAAGCGAAAAAAGTGGTCCAACTAAAACATTCATATTTCTTTACTTACTACAGTAATATGCATTAAAAATGGGGGTTCCTATTTTAAGAAAAACGCAGTTGATATCCGTTTGGCCTATGGCAGCGCCATCTAGCATACCAACCATAGCGCCATCTGGTTTCCCCCTTCAAGTTAGACGAGTTTGGCTCTTTGTAGTTTTTTCGTTTGATGCTTATTTCGTGAGATATTTGGCCCGGTCACTATCAATGGACCACCCTGTATATTAGAACATCACGTAAATAAACATTTGAAGCAAGTCGGTCAAAAGCGTTTCGAAATTTTTTTTACAACACATATTAAAAATATATTATAAAATATATAGCCTATATCTATGCAATAGTTTATTAGAGTATTGTGTAAAAATCTGAAGTAAATCGGTCAGAACTTTTCGAGATTTTTGCTAACAACGTTTCCTCTTTAGATATATTATATACACTCCTGGAAATGGAAAAAAGAACACATTGACACCGGTGTGTCAGACCCACCATACTTGCTCCGGACACTGCGAGAGGGCTGTACAAGCAATGATCACACGCACGGCACAGCGGACACACCAGGAACCGCGGTGTTCGCCGTCGAATGGCGCTAGCTGCGCAGCATTTGTGCACCGCCGCCGTCAGTGTCAGCCAGTTTGCCGTGGCATACGGAGCTCCATCGCAGTCTGGTAGCATGCCGCGACAGCGTGGACGTGAACCGTATGTGCAGTTGACGGACTTTGAGCGAGGGCGTATAGTGGGCATGCGGGAGGCCGGGTGGACGTACCGCCGAATTGCTCAACACGTGGGGCGTGAGGTCTCCACAGTACATCGATGTTGTCGCCAGTGGTCGGCGGAAGGTGCACGTGCCCGTCGACCTGGGACCGGACCGCAGCGACGCACGGATGCACGCCAAGACCGTAGGATCCTACGCAGTGCCGCAGGGGACCGCACCGCCACTTCCCAGCAAATTAGGGACACTGTTGCTCCTGGGGTATCGGCGAGGACCATTCGCAAATGTCTCCATGAAGCTGGGCTACGGTCCCGCACACCGTTAGGCCGTCTTCCGCTCACGCCCCAACATCGTGCAGCCCGCCTCCAGTGGTGTCGCGACAGGCGTGAATGGAGGGACGAATGGAGACGTGTCGTCTTCAGCGATGAGAGTCGCTTCTGCCTTGGTGCCAATGATGGTCGTATGTGTGTTTGGCGCCGTGCAGGTGAGCGCCACAATCAGGACTGCATACGACCGAGGCACACAGGGCCAACACCCGGCATCATGGTGTGGGGAGCGATCTCCTACACTGGCCGTACACCACTGGTGATCGTCGAGGGGACACTGAATAGTGCACGGTACATCCAAACCGTCATCGAACCCATCGTTCTACCATTCCTAGACCGGCAAGGGAACTTGCTGTTCCAACAGGACAATGCACGTCCGCATGTATCCCGTGCCACCCAACGTGCTCTAGAAGGTGTAAGTCAACTACCCTGGCCAGCAAGATCTCCGGATCTGTCCCCCATTGACCATGTTTGGGACTGGATGAAGCGTCGTCTTACGCGGTCTGCACGTCCAGCACGAACGCTGGTCCAACTGAGGCGCCAGGTGGAAATGGCATGGCAAGCCGTTCCACAGGACTACATCCAGCATCTCTACGATCGTCTCCACGGGAGAATAGCAGCCTGCATTGCTGCGAAAGGTGGATATACACTGTACTAGTGCCGACATTGTGCATGCTCTGTTGCCTGTGTCTATGTGCCTGTGGTTCTGTCAGTGTGATCATGTGATGTATCTGACCCCAGGAATGTGTCAATAAAGTTTCCCCTTCCTGGGACAATGAATTCACGGTGTTCTTATTTTAATTTCCAGGAGTGTATATGTACAGGGTGTACCATAATTAATTATGTGACCGCATACAGTTGAAAGTACGCGACACTAGAAGCAGAAAAGTCTCAGTAAACTTAGGGTCGAAAGTCCATGCCTTAAGAGCTACGATCAATTTTTCATCCGATACCGTGAAGCAAATCTCCTCTACTGGAAGCTCTTTGCCTTCCACATTTTGAGAAGTAGTAGTATGGACGAAAGCAAGAAAAAATATCCAGTCGACATTTGCTCTAAAAGGCATACCTTAAAAGTCATGAGCAATTGTTCATTAGAAGCGCTGTGTTTCCTAGTAGCGAGGATGAGCACGTGCTCATAGCTTTTGAGGTATGCGTTTTAGAGCACATGTTTACTGGACATTTTTTCTTGTTTTGGTTCACATTACCATTTCCTAAAATATGGAAAGCAAAGAGCTTTCAGTAGAAGAGATTTGCCTCACTGTATCGGAGATGAAAAATTGCTCGATGCTCTTAAGCTACGCATTTGAGACACTGTGTTTACTGAGACGTTTTTTTTTCTTGTATCGTGTACTTTCCACTGTATGCATTTACGGCATTAATTATGATACACGCTATATATACACTACTGGCCATTAAAATTGCTACACCACGAAGATGTGCTACAGACGCGAAATTTAACCGACAGGAAGAAGATGCTGTGATACGCAAATGATTAACTTTTCAGAGCATTCACACAAAGTTGGCGCCGGGGGCGGCACCTACAACGTGCTGACACGAGGAAAGTTTCCAACCGATTTCTCATACACAAACAGCGGTTGACCGGCGTTGCCTGGTGAAACGTTGTTCTGATGCCACATGTAAGGAGAAGAAATGCGTACCATCACGTTTCCGACATTGATAAAGGTCGGATCGTAGCCTATCGCGATTGCGGTTTATCGTATCGCGACATTGCTGCTCGCGTCGGTCGAGATCCAATGACTGTTAGCAGAATATGGAATCGGTGGGGCCGGCCGCGGTGGTCTCGCGATTCTAGGCGTTCAGTCCGGAACCGCGCGACTGCTACGGTCGAAGGTTCGAATCCTGCCTCGGGCATGGATGTGTGTGATGTCCTTAGGTTCGTTAGGTTTAAGTAGTTCGAAGTTCTGGGGGACTAATGACCACAGATGTTAAGTCCCATAGTGCTCAGAGCCATTTGAACCATTTTTGAATCGGTGGGTTCAGGAGGGTAATACGGAACGCCGTGGTGGATCCCAACGGCCTCGTATCACTAGCAGTCGAGATGACAGGCATCTTATCCGCATGGCTGTAACGGATCGTACCGCCACGTCTCGATCCCTGAGTCAACAGATGGGGACGCTTGCAAGGCAACAACCATCTGCACGAACAGTTCGACGACGTTTGCAGCAGCATGGACTATCAGCTCGGAGACCATGGCTGCGGTTACCCTTGATGCTGCATCACAGACAGGAGCGCCTGCGATGGTGTACTCAACGACGAACCTGTGTGCACGAATGGCAAAACGTCATTTTTTCGGACGAATCCAGGTTCTGTTTACAGCATCATGATGGTCGCATCCGTGTTTGGCGACATCGCGGTGAACGGACATTGGAAGCGTGTATTCGTCGTCGCCATACTGGCGTATCACCCGGTGTGATGGTATGGGGTGCTATTGGTTACACGTCTCGGTCACCTCTTGTTCGCATTGACGGCACTTTGAACAGTGGACGTTACATTTCAGACATGTTACGACCCGTGGCTCTACCCTTCATTCGATCCCTGCGAAACCCTACATTTCAGCAGGATAATGCACGACCGCATGTTGCAGATCCTGGAAACAGAAAATGTTCGACTGCTGCCCTGGCCAGCACATTCTTCAGATCTCTCGGCAATTGAAAACGTCTGGTCAATGGTGGCCGAGCTACTGGCTCGTCACAATACGCCAGTCACTACTCTTAATGATCTGTGTTATCGTGTTGAAGCTGCAGGGGCAGCTGTACCTGTACACGCCATCCAAGCTCTGTTTGACTCAATGCCCAGCCGTATCAAGGCCGTTATAACGACCAGAGGCGGTTGTTCTGGGTACTGATTTCTCAGGATCTATGCACCCAAATTGCGTGAAAATGTAATCATATGTGAGTTCTAGTATAATATATTTGTCCAATGAATACCCGTTTATCATCTGCGTTTCTTCTTAGTGTAGCAATTCTAGTGGCCAGTAGTGTATATATCGTTCCAAACGTTTGTTAAAATTCATGTAAAAACTTGAAGTAAATCAATAAAAATGCTTTGAAGATACTTGGTAACAACTTTAAGTAACTACTCGTCTTTGTGTGGCAGTATAGTGGTAGAGATGTGGTGCGTTGCGGTTGCAGCAGCAGCTTCCGACCGATGGTGCCGCACGCGCTGGAGCTGAGCGGTGTGGGCCCGCGCCTCAAGAGGGACCTGGCCGTCGACCCCGAGGACGTGCTGGCGCTGCTGCAGCTGTGGCAAGCCGAGAGGCACGGCGCACCCAGGTCCGTACCCGCTCTGCTGGCTGGCTGTTAAATCACCGTAGTAATAAAGATGTTGCAGGAAAGCGAGTCGCGCAGAAGTCACTTGCTACTCTCAATGTAGCGGCAGGCAGCAGTGTCTCGCGGCCGTCGGCCGTCGTAATTTAATATATTATTTATTGGGAATGTTTATTGTTGCCGACTTACGTGGTGGGCCTTAATAAGTATGATATTTCATTTTATTTTGATTTACAATTAAATGTTTTTGTGAAGTTCTCTTTTTTAACAGTATTAATCTTCAGTATAAATTATTTGTTACGTTAATGAACGTTAGACTCGCTGAATCTTAAAACATGATCATATAAGTTGAACAATGGAATAAACTTTTCATATTAATTTCCTCGGCTATTCAGTTCAGTTTAAACCAAAAAATCTTTAGTTATTAATTACACACGCACGTTAGTATTTCTTCTTACCTCCGTTAATCATTGCATTGTAGTCTGAGTCCTGCCTCTGGCTCTCGGCTGTGGTACTGAAAATAAGAATCTTCAAGCTACGTATTTTCTCCAACTTCGGGCGGCTGTGGAGAACAATGAATAGTATGTTAATAGCGGGCGAGTTTTTCGCTTCCGCAAATTTTTTATAAGTTAATATCGCCACGTAATGGTGTCGTTGGCTGCATCGGCAGCTGCGATTGTTGATCTGTAAATTACTCGAATGCAGGTGAATTCAAGGAAGGCGGACATGAAATCGGGATCACCTCTTACAAATTAAAAGTGAACAATAATATTAAATCAATATATTATCTGTTTAATTAGTACAAATATGCTTACATTTGCCAGCACTCGCAAGATGTCCGTCTACACGCAACCAAGACAACAGAAGAAGTGGAGACGACTAAAAAATTAACAAAAGAGCGTATCTTGTCGTCTCTTCAGATCATTTTGTTATATTTCTTTGCCCTCGAAACTTACACAGAGAAATTATTATAATACGGGTACATGAGAAAAATGTATATTATTCAATTTTAAAATGTCTCTTCTTTATAAATACTGTTTTTTTAGTCTTTTAGTATTATTTCACTGGGGACGCTATAAGTGACTTGGTTAAGAGTGAATTTCCTGGCAGCATTCTTCACTATTTTTTTGCTGATACGTCGCTGACATGCACTCACAATGCGTGTAACCTTTCTATAAAATTTTGTCTGTATGTGATAACATTGAATATACTGATTTCGAAAACTTTCTCCTCATCTAACGTGTACTCTAGATATCGTATTCAATTACTGAACAAACTGACAGTTGGTTGGCCCTATGTTACGCATGTGAACAGTGCCGTGAAATAAAACTTTAAACTTAATTAAATGCAGGATCTGATATGAAGAAAACGAATCTCTTACATCCCAAAAGAAACTAATTGTGTGCTCAATGAAAACTACATAACCAAAATTCAATACTGAAGTACATTATGGGCGCTGCGTGATATGAACTGCAATGTTTGACTTGGAATATCCACAAAAATAAATTATTGCTCTATTCAAAAAGAAAATAACTGTTTGAAATTACCAACAACGTTCATTGAAAATTAATATGCTTACTAGCACGACTCTTGACAATGCCGACTAAAAACACTGCAAGGTGAAATTGCCATGAAATAAAAGTGACTTACCTCTTGTTGAGGATGATTTTTTTTTTGTGTCTGGAGTACTAACGTTCCCGAAAGCAAATAAAAATCAGCATATGCAGCGGCTAAAGGAAAATAAACTACTCACTTCTAATTTCTTTCTTGTTGCTCGTCAGAAACGATCTGTGACTTCGTGTGGCGTAAGGAGCAATGGACACATGACAAGATATTCAAAACTTTACTACGAATTATGGAGGCAGGTTTTATTTCATAGAAAATCGTTGTTGGGAAATCAAACTCTGATTATTGACAAAAATGATTGTACAACATAAAAAGACTCTAAAAATTGCTAAATTTCAAAACTGGTAATACCTCAAGAATTGCGTCATTTGTGACATGATGAAAACAAAGAGATCACATTAACGCTAATCGTAAAAGTTATTAGTTATGTGAGGGACAAAGATTTGCTTCAATTAACAGGTCTGACAAAGAAAATTTTAATGCTTGCGCATGTCTTCGTTACCTTTAAAGTTACTCCAAAATCTTCTCCATCAATATAAAGAACTAGAAAGTATTATAAATGAGTTTTCATTTCCGTAATAAAGTATTCCAGACAGTTTCTCCCAGATTCACAAATAACACTTCTCTGTAAACCTCCTCTGGTCGCTACCACACCTGAAATCAGAATGCCCCAGCGCCACACAACTGACTAGCAAGTCAACCACAGATGAAACTAAACATATAGTCAAGGATCTTATTCACTGCTCACACAGAGAGCTCATCTATCTTTGCCCCTTACAGTAAAAGTGAATTATTTACAAAAGCAGAAAACATATGAGAACCTTACATGCGTAACCATAGCGACAGTAGTGTCAAGTCTCCCGACAAAGCCGTTACACATTTGTAGTAACTGTCGTTGCAGTATTGATGTGGCGCCGTGGATAGCTTGATAGTTCTTCATTCATATTTTCATATTATTGTGGGATCCATTCTCATCAGGTACATTTTTTTGGTTTTCGTTTGTTAATTTATATAGCAGGCCAATATATGCGATGTTTTAATACGTTATTTGCTGCGCAGCATCGTTGAAGTCTAGAACTTTCGAAATAGGCTAACTGCTTGTGCTGTTCGTTTAGGAGGTAAAACGGACGATTTATTCGCTCAGAAACATTCTGCGGCCACATATTACGGCTCAGTAAAGGCATTTAGGTCGGTACCTCTATTTAATATGTGCGTGAGTACGGCAAATTACATTACCAAGGTGTGATAGTGTACAAACTATAAAATACGGCACAAATTTGGGATAAATTCTAGTGTCCGATACCACTCGTCGGCTTTGACTAATGACGTCATACATAAGGCAAAGATGCTGCAATGGACAATGTATGAATGGAACGGATCATACTCGTAAACAAACGAATGTAGCATGCCATAAAATAATAATTTAACGCGTGTATTATTTACGCGCGAATTTCATTTAAACGAGTTGATGTTGAGTGAAATAAATAAGAACACGAGAGCAATTACGAGTGAATATATTATATTATATTTTGCACACGTACTGCAAAAACGGTCTAAATAATGAACCGACGAATAGTTGGAATCGGTAAATAGAAGAAATCTATGTAGGAGGTTATTTCTAGTTACCGATTCCAATATTACTGTTTGTTGCGCAAATATCTTATATCAGAAACGAGCTGGAAAAAAGATCTTGTTAGTGAACTACAGAATACGACTATACTTTCAAAAAATGAAAATCTGTTCACACATTACTGCACACGCAAAGAAATAAAACGCAAAAATGACCAAACCTTGACCGAGCGAGGTGGCGCAGTGGCTAGCACACTGGACTCGCATTCGGGAGGAGGACGGTTCAATCCCGTCTCCGGCCATCCTGATTTAGGTTTTCCGTGATTTCCCTATATCGCTTCAGGTAAATGCCGGGATGGTTCCTTTGATAGGGCACGGCCGATTTCCTTCCCTAATCCGATGAGACCGATGACCTCGCTGTTTGGTCTCTTCCCCCCAAATCAACCCAAACCAACCAACCAAACCTTGCAACCGATAACTATACTACACGAAAGTCACACCAGCTACAGTAGCTCCAAATAACACTCAGTAAAATCGATACACCAGGAGTGACACTTAAAATAAGAGACGTGTAGCAGAAACATCGATAAGGAGAACATAAAAGGGGCTGCATAAAAAGAAACTTACCGCATATGTACTTCCAAAGGAGTCAAAGATCGAGGCTGACAAGAACGAAATAGGGGCATAACAAGAAATAATAATGTCAGTAGGTCAAACTGTAACGAAAGAAGCAAAATCCAGAATAACAAATGAAAAAAAAAGAAACACAAATTGTCAGGCACGAATGAGGTGCCACCCAAACCAGTTGTTCCCTATCACCTGCCCTCAATGAGGCGCAAAATTTTAAAATAAGAAAATGAAACCACGAGTCAATCACATAAACCTTCCGGCAAAGACACTGCAACACCCCTCGGCCCACCATTGTAACCAGAAAATATTAAAAGGACAGAAAAACATCCCTCCAGAGAAACCAAAAAAGTAGCACTCGCACAATACAATAACATAAAAAAACGCAACGCAAAACAAGAAAAAAGTATCAGACCGCCAACACCTAACTAACAAAACGAGGCTTGTAAATTTTGCTGACTACTTTCATAAATGCAAGAAATGAACAATAACCTTTAGGAATACTCTTCCTCCAACAGTATTCATCTAAATGGCCTTGCAAAACTGAAATCCTCTTTTCCCGCTCGACAACAGATTTTACAGGCCCCCAATACCCTTCGATAGTATTAGTACATGCCCCCGTCTTTTAATCTTTAAACTGAATATTGTGATTCACGGCCAAGTGATGATAACCCCTTTCACCCAACCCCTTGTACGAAGCAAACCCATCCGACATGACTACAGAACCTTCTTCCACATATTCTTCTATTAAAGATGTCAAGACTTCCTTTGTCCGATTTGGTAAAACCCTAATCTCTTCCAGAAACTACTCCTCCAAAAACCCAAAGCTCAACAACCTCGTGCCCCCTTTCGTACTTTCTCTTTCCAAAATGTGAATCATCTACTTCATCTATAACCCCCCCCCCCCCCCCCCCCCCCAGTGACTCCCTACACTTAATAAATTCCCCGCAGACTTCTCTACAAAACGAGAAACAGTCGACTACAGTGCCACACGAAACCCCTGCTTCGTGCATGACAGATTTGCAAGAATATTCATAGCAAAAATAGTAGGTTAGCATGACAATTACTTCTAAATTCAGCCTCTATCTTTCGAACCACGTCCCCCTGGGTATGGATCTCCATATGTTATTTTTTCTGCACCTCCGCATGTATTCGTCGGAAGTTCGTGATGACGCAACCTTCGTCAAAGCCATATAATTTCCACAGACAGTGCACTTGCAAAATTCAGCAATGACGCCCAATCTTTGCAAAAAATTTTATAGTTGATTAACGGTCACCCATTTTCTGAAGCAGAATTTTCGCAGTAAAAACAACTGACTCATCCATAACGAACAGCGTGAGAAATCAAGGCCTTATAAATCACGACTACTTATAAATCACGACTACTGTCATTAACAAAAGATGCCGAAAACAAATTACGAGACGAAAACAAAACAATCTACATTGAATTTTTAATATATGCGCGTAGCGAGGTAATCCAGAGAAATCATTTAACTTCATCGACAGCAGTCTGCGGCACAAACAAAATAACATCACTCACTACATCATTGGTCAAAGCCGACGGGTGGAATCGGACACTAGAATTGACCCCAAATTTGGACGCAATATGGCCGCTGAGCCCTCTCCGAGTTAGTCTCAGCTCTCCCTACAGTGCCGGTACAGTTTTTCTTGTCTAAGAGCTACGTCGAGCAGCTGTCGAGAGATGGAGGTTGCCATCCACACGAGGGGTCTAAACTCGCAGGGAGGAGCAATCTGAGCTCTTGCTCCACTCTCGGACCCTGCCGGCGAGCTGACTCAGGGCTGCTTACACGACGCATATTAATCGAAAAAGAAAACAATCAGCACAGCTTTGAAATCTACCGTAAACCTACAACAACTCACACAATCCTACATCAGACTTCTAATCACCCACACTCAGATACCGTACAAGCTTCGTAGACTCAACACAGGACCACTCAGCACAGAAAATTACCAGAGAGAACTAGAAATCATCACACAAACAGCAACAAACAATGGGTACAATAGGGATCTAGTCACCAAATTAAACAAAAAAATTAAAAAACAAATGCAGTCGGTGAACACAGTACATTAACACCCACAAACAACAGTACAAGAAAACACTACACAAACAGTGACAGAACAATGACGACACAAAGAATACAGGAAAACAAGAAAGAAGACTCAAGATGGTAGAGAATGACATACAAGCACAAACATAAAATAACAAACATTCTCAAAACACAAGGGATAAACATAGCATTCAAAACAGACAATTCAATTCAAAGGCACATTCCAAAAATACACTCCTGGAAATGGAAAAAAGAACACATTGACACCGGTGTGTCAGACCCACCATACTTGCTCCGGACACTGCGAGAGGGCTGTACAAGCAATGATCACACGCACGGCACAGCGGACACACCAGGAACCGCGGTGTTCGCCGTCGAATGGCGCTAGCTGCGCAGCATTTGTGCACCGCCGCCGTCAGTGTCAGCCAGTTTGCCGTGGCATACGGAGCTCCATCGCAGTCTTTAACACTGGTAGCATGCCGCGACAGCGTGGACGTGAACCGTATGTGCAGTTGACGGACTTTGAGCGAGGGCGTATAGTGGGCATGCGGGAGGCCGGGTGAACGTACCGCCGAATTGCTCAACACGTGGGGCGTGAGGTCTCCACAGTACATCGATGTTGTCGCCAGTGGTCGGCGGAAGGTGCACGTGCCCGTCGACGCACGGATGCACGCCAAGACCGTAGGATCCTACGCAGTGCCGTAGGGGACCGCACCGCCACTTCCCAGCAAATTAGGGACACTGTTGCTCCTGGGGTATCGGCGAGGACCATTCGCAACCGTCTCCATGAAGCTGGCCTACGGTCCCGCACACCGTTAGGCCGTCTTCCGCTCACGCCCCAACATCGTGCAGCCCACCTCCAGTGGTGTCGCGACAGGCGTGAATGGAGGGACGAATGGAGACGTGTCGTCTTCAGCGATGAGAGTCGCTTCTGCCTTGGTGCCAATGATGGTCGTATGCGTGTTTGGCGCCGTGCAGGTGAGCGCCACAATCAGGACTGCATACGACCGAGGCACACAGGGCCAACACCCGGCATCATGGTGTGGGGAGCGATCTCCTACACTGGCCGTACACCACTGGTGATCGTCGAGGGGACACTGAATAGTGCACGGTACATCCAAACCGTCATCGAACCCATCGTTCTACCATTCCTAGACCGGCAAGGGAACTTGCTGTTCCAACAGGACAATGCACGTCCGCATGTATCCCGTGCCACCCAACGTGCTCTAGAAGGTGTAAGTCAACTACCCTGGCCAGCAAGATCTCCGGATCTGTCCCCCATTGACCATGTTTGGGACTGGATGAAGCGTCGTCTCACGCGGTCTGCACGTCCAGCACGAACGCTGGTCCAACTGAGGCGCCAGGTGGAAATGGCATGGCAAGCCGTTCCACAGGACTACATCCAGCATCTCTACGATCGTCTCCATGGGAGAATAGCAGCCTGCATTGCTGCGAAAGGTGGATATACACTGTACTAGTGCCGACATTGTGCATGCTCTGTTGCCTGTGTCTATGTGCCTGTGGTTCTGTCAGTGTGATCATGTGATGTATCTGACCCCAGGAATGTGTCAATAAAGTTTCCCCTTCCTGGGACAATGAATTCACGGTGTTCTTATTTCAATTTCCAGGAGTGTAACAAAAAACACATATATCTACCAAAAAGGAGGAATAAATGGTTCAAATGGCTCTGAGCACTATGGGACTAAACTGCTGAGGTCATGTCCCCTAGAACTTAGAACTACTTAAACCTAACTAACCTAAGGACACCACACACATCCATGCCCGAGGCAGGATTCGAACCTGCGACCGTAGCGGTCGTGCGGTTCCGGACTGAAGCGCCTAGAACCGCTCGGCCACTCCGGCTGGCAAGGAGGAATATACCAACTACAGTGCAATACATGTGATGGCAGGTATATAGGACAAACCCTCAGAACATTTGACACCCGGTATAACGAACATATCAGAGCATGGAAATATGCAACGAGCCACTCAACGTTTGCAGGACATTTGAGAGAAAATAACCACAAACCTACTACAAGAGAAAATGATATGAAAATAATTAGAATAAATAATGAAAGACATCTCCTAACATTACAGAAAAATTATCATATATACAAAACAAAATCTGAAAAGAAACAACTACTAAACGACCAAGTAAAATATGACTAACAACTCACTGTTTACACTGATTGATCATATAATAGACAAAAATCCCAACAAATGATTTCACAACTGATTCCTCTCATAAGTATATACAGGAAAATATAATAATAATAATAATAATTATTATGTTTAGGAATAAAAATAGTAAAAAAAATAAAATAAATAATTTATTAAAAAAAGAGATCTCTCTCCCTCTGTAATACTCACCCACACACACACACACACACACACACACACACACACACACACACACACACACACATTCACAAAACAGGTGAATGCAGAAAACTGAGAATGTTGGTAACACTTAGAAACAGTTACAATGATGTGTAACGTAAACAGTGAACTGAAAGTGAACTGTAATGTATCCACCTGGTTGCCAGATGAGAAAAAGCAGTTTGCCTAGATGCAGTGAATTAGAAGTTACCTGTAAGTTCCTTTCCATTTCATAAAAAAACGTTAAGGAACTGTTTTAAATCTATAACCTAGACGCGAAACCTAACCTATGAGTAAAAATGGACAAATCATGTAATATTTCAGAACATCCACTGAAGATGCCTTGTAAAAGAGTTGAAACGCGTCTGGGTGACGCCAGGAAGTACATCTGGCACCCTTTGAAACTAATTTTGCCAAAAATCCATAGTAACAACCCAGACCAAGCAGTAGCTGGAGTGGGATCCCGATACAACAACAACCTCTCACCACAGACAACGCAGTCACCGACAGCCTTCACACAACTACCGAGTGCAGTGGCGTTCGCGGAAAGTTGTCAGTCCTCACAGACAAGCAACACTGCCTGAAAGCGTGGTATTCGTGCGGTAAATGTGGGAACGTAAACTATGGGACGTTACTAACAAATGTGTCCAAACAGTGCCAATTCTTTTCTTGGCTGTCAAAGGACAAATGAAGGGCTTATTTCAATAGTGGTACAAGTCCATTACCTCCACTTTTCTGCCTATAATGCTTCTGAAATTAATGATCCAAACAAACAGAAAGAAAAGTTCATCTCTAGCAAGAAGCCATATGCTTGAATGTTTCTGGTATCTCAACTGCAGATTTTTCAGCGCTCATTTAACTTTAGGACTCTGTATCTCAAAAGGAACAGAAATGGACTTGTACCACTACTGAAATAAGCCCTTCAAATATAAGGCGTGATCTGTGATTTTAAGTTTGGTAACACGGAGTGATCTGATGGTAAACTAGTGATCTTAATCCTTATTTCTGGCTGACAACAGGTAAAAATGTGACAGTAACACGGTTAATCAATAATTTCATTTTCTTAACACATACTCTGGTGATGGTGTCGTACCCAATAACTGCAATGGCCATAATTTTGTTAATTAAAGTAGAACGATTTCTGTCCTGGAAACAAGTAAAACAATTTCTTTAACCTAACGCAACGGAGACAAGCAGCACACTATGGCGTTACGGGAACAAACACTATGTTTAGTAGTACCTAATATATTTCTTAATCTCTTGCCTGATTCATTTGAAGACGCCCCAGGGGGGTTTGAAGTAAAATACTGAATTCAAACCTTTGGGTTTAACAAAAGTTACTTTTACATGAAGGAAATCTGAACTGCGTAACAAGAAATGTTTTTAAATGCTACTGTCCCTTACGGAATGAATACTTAAAAATAACTTAGCAAACAAAGTGATCAGCATGGGGGTATACCTGTGTAGGAACAATGGAAAGGATTTTAAACACTTGTGCGTGACCCAAGATGCTGCAGCAGAGAGAAGCATTGCTCAGGGCAAAGAACAATTGAGAAAGTTCCCATTACTCATTCACAGAGATTCGCAGGACTGATAAACCTACAACTTCGTAATACGATTTGCACGGGACAAGAGCAGAACGAGAGAAAAATGGATATTAGTTACAGTTATTGTAATAAGGCAGTGTAAAGAATTTAGCTTACGACACACTAGACAAAGATTTCAGCAATACAGAATGATTTTGGTGCAAAGAATTGTGACTAAGAACATAATCTGATGACACCTAACTAGCGGTACGCCAGCAATCAGTTGCATTGCGTCATTGCTTCGTGGTACAGCTACACAGCATGTTCCGATCGGCCAACAACATCTCCAGCATGTCCAGACTACAGCTCGTTCCGTCTTCTGCAGCCCACCGTTCGCTCCACAGCACCGCGGAGAGGACGCACTTTTTTTTCCCCACACACTCTGGCTAATCATGGGCCAAGCTTTCGGACGCAAAACTTTCAATTTTTGTGTTCCAAATTGACGAAATTTCCGTGGGGTGGCGGTCCCTACAACCAAAACAAGTTGTGAGACAATGTCTCGGTTTCGTTGCAGGGCACCACCTCTACAAGGAAATTTCATCATTTGGGAAAACAAAAAGTGAAAGCTAATGTAAAATGTACCTTAACGTGAACTAGCCGTCTGAAGATGAATCTGTCGTTTCGAAACCGTTAACGGCGCTATTTAAATAAATAAACAGCATTGTAAAAAGCGGCTGGTTGCTGTTGTCTTCTGCGTAAGAGTCACACTTGTGATAAATGACGATATTATCAAAAATAAAAGACAGCACAGAAAAGTGAAATTAGATTTCACATTACCGCGACGCTAAAACGCGATACAAAGACGAACTATTTAAGACCAAGAAAGACCATTAGGACACATATGTTAGGACAAACTTACAGAACAGCATTTGGGGGGGGGGGGGGGGGGGACCGTTTAAACTGCAGACTGAATGTATCAAAACCCGTACAGTATTATCAACACTGACGAAACCAGATGGTACAACCACAAGAGGCTGGAGATGCACACCATAGTATGTCTTCAACAAACTACTTCCTGACGACGACCACACTCAGGACAATCAACTTCACACCGCCCTTCGCAAACTACCTTGTGGTATGTACGAAAACGAAGGTATCACCATCCCCTTTGCTCCCGAGGAAGCTGCATTTGCAGTACACAAAATAAACAACAAAAAGGCTCTGGGCCCTGATGGTATCCACCCGGAGACCATCAAACAAGCTGCTCCACTTATCATACCATACCTGACAGACTTACTGAATGATGCTCTACTAGAAGAACGAATACCGAACATATGGAAGACAGCAAATGCAGTTATAATCAAGATAGCGGAGGACAAGGACCAGACTGATTTTAAGACATACAGACCAATATGGTTCATTAAAATTCTGGCAAAGGTACAGGAGAGACCGCTGTGCGACGAACTCCAGTCGCACCAGCAGCTCTTCGGCCTTTGCCCACACCAGTTTGTTTATCGATCGCATAAATCCATCGACGAAACAGTAAACAGCGCCATACAAATGACACAGACAATATATGACAAATACATAGTAGCAATCCAAACTTACATAGCTGATGTTTTCGACAACCTTTGGTGGTTGGAGCTGTTTGCAAGACTTAGATAAATATTCCGCTCGCTTTATACAACAGCCTTAGAAATTATTGTAAAAACAGGAGAGTGGAATGGTCGAATGGTCGCCAAAAAGATATAAAGACGATAACAAGGGGTTGCCCCTGAGGGTCCATATTCGGACCGATTTTCTCGGACATCGCCATATAACCACTACTCAACGCACTAGAAGACAACGACATGGAAAACGGGTTGGCTGCGTACGCAGATGACCTTATGGTCATGACATCTGCAAACTCCAGGTCTCAATTAGAGAGTAAAGCCACGCGTCTCCCTGCGTTGATCAATGAATGCTGCACGAACACCAAACTCACAATAGCAATTAACAAAACACTGAAAAGAAATCCAATTACAAACTTAAACAACATATCTATAAAAAGGAAAGCTATGACAAGATACCTCGCCATTTACACATCAAAAAAAGTTTTGCATCACTTCGGTTTTCAAAACTCCTGAAGACAGACGTTGATTGTGGATATTGTATCACAGGCACAACCCCTTTGACTGTTCAGAGACGTCACTAAACCCGCCCAAAGATGTAAATAAACATGCATGAGCAGCGCCTATTAGACGGAGGGGGTCCGACAGCCGAACGGTTCCAGTCATTCCACCACAAAAGAGGTACACGGCTCGTGTTGTTCTGTAGTTCAACCATGCCTAGGCGGTCAATACCACGGTTCGATCGCGTCCGCATTGTAACATCGTGCCAGTGCCAGGAAGGGTTCTCAACAAGGGAAACGTCCAGGCGTTTCGGAGTGAACCAAAGTGATGTTGTTCGGACATTGAGGAGATACAGAGAGACAGGAACTGTCAATGACACGCCTCGCTCACGCCGCCCAAGGGCTACTACTGCAGTGGATGACCGCTACCTACGGATTATGGCTCGGAGAAACCCTGACAGCAACATCATCATGTTGAATAACGCTTTTCGTGCAGCCACAGGATGTCGTGTTACGACTCAATGGGGTCCATGATGCGCAACTTCACTCCCGATGTTCATGGCGAGGTCCATCTTCGCAACCACGATACCATGCAGAGCGGTACAGATGAGCTCAGCAACATGCTGAATGGACCGCTCAGGAATGGCATCACGTTCTCTTCATCGATGAGAGTCGCATATGCCTACAACCAGACAATCGTTGGAGGCAACCCAGTCAGGCTGAACGCCTTAGACGCACTGTCCACCGTGAGCAGCAAGGTGGAGGTTCCCTGCTGTTTTGGGGTGGCATTATGTGGGGCCGACGTCCGCCGCTGTGGTCGTGGAAGGCGCCGTAACGGTTGTACGATACATGAATGCCATCCTCCTACCGTTAGTGCAACCATGTCGGCAGCATATTGGCGAGGCATTCGTCTTCATGGACGACAATTCGCGCCACCATCGTGTACATCTTCTGAATGACTTCCTTCAGGATAACGACATCGCTCGACTAGAGTGGCGAGCATGTTCTCCAGACATAAACCCTATCGAACATGCCTGGGATAGATTGAAAAGGGCTGTTTATGGACGGCTGGTCTTTGTGGCCAAGCGGTTCTAGGCGCTTCAGTCTGGAATTGCGCGACCGCTACGGTCGCAGGCTCGCACCCTGCCTCGGGCACGGATGTGTATGATGTCCTTAGTTTAGTTTGGTTTAAGTAGTTCTAAGTTGCAGGGGACTGATGACCTGAGATGTTAAGTCCCATAGTGCTCAGAGCCATTTGAACCATTTGTTTATGGACAACGTAACCCAACAACCACTCTGAGGGATCCACGCCGAATCTCCATTGAGGAGAGGGACGATCTTAACCAACAGTGCCGTGATGAACTTGCGAATAGTATGCCACGACGAATACAGGCATGCGTCAGCGCAAGTGGACGTGTTACTGGGTATTAGAGGTACTGGTGTGTACAGCAATCTGGACCACCACCTCTGAAGGTCTCGCTGTGTGATAGTACAACATGCAATGTGTGGTTTTCATGAGCAATAAAAAGGGCGGAAATGATATTTATGTCGATCTCTATTCCATTTTTCTATACAGGTTCCGGAATTCTCGGAACCGAGGTGATGCAAAACTACCCGTACAAAACTACCCGTACAGACAATGAGGACATATTACTCAGCACTCTTTGACTCAATAACCTGTTTTGCGGCTATTGCTTGGGTACATCGATTCTGCTTAGGTACGCATAAAACCAATATGAGGTGAGGCCAGAGGCGTGTTTTACTCAGAATCTCGGGGGCTTTCGGCACAACCTCGATTGAGGCACTGTGTGTGCTACTGGGAGTTTTCCCTGTAGATATTACAATTCGCCACAGAGCAGCAGTCTACCGCCTAAAGAGGGGAAGACGCGACAAAATAAAAGAAATAACTGGACAAGACATAACCGACAACCGAAAATTAAAGAAGTGGAGGACTGATACATGGCAGACAGGATGGGACACAACTGATAAGGGAAAAGGAGTCTACTCTTTCTTTCCCAGTATACGATAGCGAATGAATTTAAAGTACATATATCCAACATGCGACATGGTGCACTTTCTCAGGGGCCGTGGACCGTATCCTGTGCACCTCCACAGGTTTGTGCCTTTGGTGAGAATGGCACACCTGAACACAAAGTTCTCATCTGCGATGACCTAGGACATATAAGACCGGTTTTAGGGAACCAGGACATAGGACAGTTAATCGGAGACAAGAGGAGTGGAACTTTATAAACAACATCGCAAACTAAGTATCATGAGCACCATATGCGGCATACAAACAGGAGAGACCATACGCTAGATTAAGACAGGCTCCACATCTGACAGATCAGCAGTACATAGTAAACGACACAGATACAAACACTGACTCGGATGCTGTAACACACACAGGAAGTGAAGACGAGATAACATGCAAACATATCAAAAGCCAATAAACGTTCTTAAACACTGAATCGAATCAGATACGTAGTTGGTTGTTATACCTTTCCATGATATGTAAAACTACCTAAAGGTCTGACATGTCTTCTCCTTTCGCCGCAACAGGTATGACTGCCCCCAGGTTTTACCGAGTCCTCGCACCTGATGCAGCCGACTATGACATTTTACAGCGAAGAGCCAAAGAAACTGGTACACCTGCCCAGTATCGTGTAGGCTCCACGCGAGCACGCAGAAGTGCCGCAACACTACGTGGCATGGACTCGACTGATGTCTGAAGTAGTGCTGGAGGCAATTGACACTGTGAATCCTGTAGGGCTGCCCATAAATACGTAAGAGTACGGGGGGTGGAGATCTCTTCTGAACAGCACCTTGCAAGGCATCCCGGATATGCTCAATAATGTTCATGTTTGGGGAGTTTGGTGGCCAGCGGAAGTGTTTAAACTCAGAAGAGTCGTCCTGGAGCCACTCTGTAACAATTCTGGACGTGTGGCGTGTCACATAGTCCTGCTGGAATTGCCCAAGTCCGTCGGAATGCACAATGCAGGTGATCAGACAGGATGCTTACGCGCGTGTCACTTGTCAGTGTTGCATCTAGACGTATCACGGGTCCCATATCACTACAACTGCACTCGCCTCACGCCATTACAGGACCTTCACCAGCGTGAACAGTCCCCTGCTGACGTGCACGGCCCATGGATTCATGACGTTGTCACTATACCAGTACAAGTCCATCTGCTCGATTCAATCTGAAACGAGACTCGTTCGAGCAAGAAGATGTTTCCAGTCATCAACAGTGCAATGTCGGTGATGACGGGCCCATGCGAGGCGTAAAGCTTTGTGTCGTGCAGTCATCAAGGGTACACGAGTGGGCCTTCTGCTCTGAAAGCCCACATCGATGATGTTCCGTTGAATGGTTCGCACGCTGACACTTGCTGATGGCTGAACATTGAAATCTACAGAAATTTGCGGAAGGGTTGCACGGCTCTTTTCAGTCTGATCACCTGCATTGTGCACTCCGACGGGCTTGGGTAATTACAGCAGGACAATGTGACACGCCACACGTCCAGAATTGCTATGGAATGGCTCCAGGACGACTCTTCTGAGTTTAAACACTTCCGCTGGCCACCAAACTTCCCAGACATGAAAATTACTGAGCATATCTTGGATGCCTTGCAACGTGCTGTTCAGAAGAGATCTCCACCCCCTCATACTCTTACTGATTTATGGACAGCCCTGCAGGATTCATGGTGTCAATTCCCTCCAGCACTACTTCAGACATTAGTCGAGTGCATGATTATTTTCCGTCCGTAGCGATGTCGGAGATTTGATGTTTTACCGGATTCCTGGTGTTTACGGTACACTAATTAAATGGTCGTACGGGAAAATCCCCACTTCATCGCTACCTCGGAGATGCTGAATCCCATCGCTCGTGCGCCGACTATAACACGACGTTCAAACTCACTTAAATCTTGATAACCTGCCATTGTAGCAGCAGTGACCGATCTAACAACTGAGCCAAACACTTGTTGTCTTATATAGGCGTTGCCGACAGCAGCGCTGTATCCTGCCTGTTTACATATCTCTGTGTTTGAATACGAATGCCTATACCAGTTTCTTTGGCGCTTCAGTGTAAACCAAGTCCCAATCTCCACTGTCACCTTAAGTCCTTAAACACATTGCAATCTAATTAATGAATACATTATTAAGTATTACCACAGTCAAGACAGTATGTAACAAATGTAACCTTACATACAGAAGGGCCGCACGGGATTAGCTGAGCGGTCTGAGGCGCTGCAGTCATGGACTGTGCCGCTGATCCCGGTGGGGGTTCGAGTCCTCCCTTGGGCTTGGGTGTGTGTGTTTGTCCTTAGCATAATTTAGGTTAAGTAGTTTGTAAGCTTAGGGACTGATGACCTTAGCAGTTAAGTCCGATAAGATTTCACACACATTTGAAAACTTTTGACCATACGGAAGGTATAATGGGAAGAACTACCCCACCATATCTAAGTCAAATTGCCAACGCTTGTTTCTTCCATTAAATACACTTTTCATTTTTAATTAAAATACATCGTCGATCTATTATGTACCTTATTTATTATCACTATATAACTTACCAACTTGTTTAAACAAAATTTTAATATACATTTGTAATTTTTTATATCTTCTTTATTTGTTGTTCTTTTATTTTATTCTTTTGTAAAATTCTTAAAAAAATGTACTAGTAATAAAACTGAGTTTGTAGGGTATGACATGTAAAATCACACAATGTACGACCTGCTATATAACAACAAGAAGCAGGGATTTTCTTGAGAAATAAATAAACAAATAAAATTCTACCGCGAAACTTTCACCATTCCCTGGAAACACTTGTCCACGAATTCGGCGGGAAAGAGCGTTCCACGTACACGCTCGAAGTCACGTAGGCCGAGACAGAGAGGGCTGGGGTCCTCATCCAGCCTTCGTTTTAGAAGCTCGGCAACAGCAGAAAATCAGCCTTGGCCCATAACCAAACTAACAGAATGGATTTCATGCGATACAGGGAGTGTTCATGAAATAGAGGCTGCTGATCATAACGGGGAAGTTAGGATTAAACAAAACACTTACCCCACACATCGCTTCCCACAGGCATTGGTCCGAGTAGGAAATGATAAAGATGGGATATAAAATGATAAAATACCATATCTAGTGGATAAGATGTATATGCTAATGAAATATGTACTTAAACACCAGTAGACATCCATCGGAGAATAAAGAATGTGTATGGGGCACCACGTCTGTCGAAAACCAGCGGCGACAAGGGGTGCCGATGCTTCGTGATAACGCGCGTCCCCATAGCGCAAAGGTTGTAACATAAAAGTTACGCCTACGCTAGTAGGATACACGCGAACCATATTCCTGATCTCTCCCTGAACTATCCCCATGCAAATATCACGTCTCCAGTCCCTTAAAAAAGGACTTGTGGGTGTGGGTGTGTGGTTTGAGGTTTTCGGGCGCTAAACAGCGTGGTCATCAGCGCCCAAACGCATAGAAACAGGAACACATGCAGTGAAGGGACGAAGACGGACAGCGAACAAGGAGAACGGCTAAAAGACACAGACCTGACGCAGTTACAAATCCTCACATACAGAGGCAAAACAAGAGGAGAAGAAACGCACTAAAAAAGGAAAGGAAACACAAGGAAAAGAGAACAGAAATCGAAGTGAAACAAGTAGGTAATCGAGACTGGCGGACCTCTTACCTAAACCCTGGGTGAGCCAGTCACCCAGCAGCACATTAAAACCCTCTCCCTAAAATCAGAGGCAACAAATTGGACAGGACACAAAACCGTAAGACCTCAACCACAGTCGTTGCGTCGTCTTGCAAAATAGAGGGCAAATCCGGTGGCAAGGAAACCACCGCCCTCTGGTCAGAGAATAAAGGACAGTCAAGTAAAATGTGGCGGACAGTAATCTGGACGCCACAAGCACTGCAGATTGGGGGGTCCTCCCGCCGCAGTAAAAAACCGTGCGTTAAGGGACTGTGCCCGATGCGGAGGCGAGTGAGGAGAACCTCATCCCGCCTGCATGACTGGTAGGACGTACGCCATTGCCGCCTGGTGGCCTTGACCAGACGCAGCTTATTTTCACCGACTGCCAGCCACTCCTCTTCCCATTGACGCATAACACAAAAACGCAGAAGGGAGGTAACAGCATGGAGGGGGACGGCACATTCGACAACTTGAGGGAGGTAACATGCATCTTTGGCAGCCACATCCGCCAGTTCGTTTCCCCTAACAGCCACGTGCCCCGGCACCCAGCAGAAAGAGACCTCCTTCCCCTGCCGTTGCAGGTGGAGTAGGTCATCGTGGATGTTCTGGACGACCGTATCCGCTGGGTACAAGTGTTTCATGGTCTGAAGGGCACTCAGGGAGTCAGAACAGATGAGAAACTTAAGACTGGGAACACATCTCATCTGCTCCAATGCCCGCAAGATGGACTTAAATGGTTGACCATTCTTCTCGGACGAGTCTTCTTCACACAGCATGACACGTTGTTTTACCAAACAGGTATATTCAGACTGGTGCATCGGTGGGATGATTCCTCAATGCCCACGGCGATTTTGCCTGATTGCATAACGATTCTGGACTGTACGGCCTCCGAGCGTAAACTTTTTGATGGTCCTTCATAAATGAATTACAGAATTAAAGGTAGTCACTAGCGACACGAAAACAAAGTAGCATTTCATAGGCGTACTGGTATTTTAAAAAGATTTCCCTTCAAGCATATGAAAACAAGAATTTACCAAATCCATATGTACTCACTTATCAATGTCATACGTTACAGGGTACCATCTAAGTGGTCGCGTTATGGCAGCATCGAGGGCGAAGAATATCCGCAGGCAGTAGGCAATGAAAATGAAGAAATGGAAGAGGATGATTCCAACAACGGTTAGTATTACCTCACAATTATTATATTTGTTTCTGTTGCTGAATCTCACACTCACCAAATGTGCCCCGCTATTGGTTGCTGATACTATTATAATGGCAATGAAACATAGCTATGTGCTTCATATAGACATTTACTCCAAGTCGAGTCTTTTAGTTGTCTTACTTTGCAACATTTGTCCGTTACACAATGCTTTCAACTGCCACGCTAACTGTATGTATTGTGCTCCGGGCCCACATTACAGTCAATGTGAAACTTAAGTTTGTGTTTGTTGATCTTGTTGCAACGTACACTGCCGGAAAAAAAACTCGTGCACCTGGAAAGGCGACGTCGATTTTGATCCGATGACGGCGAATGCCACCTGGGGGATAGTAGATGCATTTACACTACTGGCAATTAAAATTGCTACACCAAGAAGAAATGCAGATGATAAACGGGTATTCGTTGGACAAATATATTATACTGCAACTGACATGTGATTACATTTTCATGCAATTTGGGTGCATAGATCCTGAGAAATCAGTACCCAGAAAAACCACGTCTGGCCGTAATAACGGCCTTGATACGCCTGGGCATTGAGTCAAACGGAGCTTGAATACCGTGTACAGGTATAGCTAGCTGCCCATGCAGCTTCAACACGATACCACAGTTCATCAAGAGTAGTGACCGGTGTATTGTGACGAACCAGTTGCTCGGCCACCATGGACCAGACGTTTTCGATTGGTGAGAGATCTGGAGAATGTGCTGGCCAGGGCAGCAGTCGAACATTTTCTGTATCCAGAAAGGCCCGTACAGGACCTGCAACATGTGGTCGTGCATTATCGTGCTGAAATGTAGGGTTTCGCAGGGATCGAATCAAGGGTAGAATCACGGGTCGTGACGCATTTGAAATGTAACGTCCACTGTTCAAAGTGCCGTCAATGCGAACAAGAGGTGACCGAGACGTGTAACCAATGGCACCCCATACCATCACGCCGGGTGATACGAGAGTATGGTTCGCAGCTCGTGGTCGTGCGGTAGCGTTCTCGCTTCCCACGCCCGGGTTCCCGAGTTCGATTCCCGGCGGAGTCAGGGATTTTCTCTGCCTCGTGATGACTGGGTGTTGTGTGATGTCCTTAGGTTAGTTAGGTTTAAGTAGTTCTAAATTCTAGGGGACTGATGACCATAGCTGTTAAGTCCCATAGTGCTCAGAGCCATTTGAACCATTTGAACGAGAGTATGGCGATGACGAATACACGCTTCCAATGTTCTTTCACCACGATGTCGCCAAACACAGATGAGACCATCATGATGCTGTAAACAGAACCTGGATTCATCCGAAAAAAAGACGTTTTGCCATTCGTGAACCCAGGTTCGTCGTTGAGTACACCATCGCAGGCGCTCCTGTCTGTGATGCAGCATCAAGGATAACCGCAGCCATGGTCTCCGAGCTGATAGTCCATGCTGCTGCAAACCTCGTGCTGCGAACTGTTCGTGCAGATGGTTGTTGTCTTGCAAACGTCCCCATCTGTTGACTCAGGGATCGAGACGAGGCTGCACAATCCGTTACAGCCATGCGGATAAGATGCCTGTCATCTCGACTGCTAGTGATACGAGGCCGTTGAGATCGAGCACGGCAATCCGTATTACCCTCCTGAACCCACCGATTCCATATTCTGCTAACATTCATTGGATCTCGACCAACGCGAGCAGCAATGTTGCGATACGATAAACAGCAATCGCGATAGGCTACAATCCGACCTTTATCAAAGTCGGAAACACGATGGTACACATTTCTCCTCCTTACACGAGGCATCACAACTACGTTTCACAAGGCAACGCCGGTCAACTGCTGTTTGTGTATGAGAAATCGGTGGGAAACTTTCCTCGAGTCAGCACGTTGTAGGTGTCGCCACCGGCGCCAACCTTGTGTGAATGCTCTGAAAAGCTAATCATTTGCATATCACAGCATCTTCTTCCTGTTGGTTAAATTTCGCGTCTGTAGCACGTCATCTTCGTAGTGTAGCAATTTTAATGGCCAGTAGTGTATAATCGTTTAACGTCGCCCGCGAACATATAGCGTTGTGGCATAGCTACCACAACGCCACCGGTGTCTACCCTGTAATACGGAATGCTCACAGCCTCAAGGTTCAGTGTAGCGCAAACGTGTGAAATAAACAAGCAACTATGCCACGGAGTCGCACTTGTGCATACTACAGCCAACTGAGCGAGTTTGAAAGGGGTCAAATTGCCTTCTTGTGAGTGGCGGGATGGTCGTTTCGGAGAATTGCCACGCAGTTTGGACGTGCTGCATCAGTTTTGCAATGACGCTGGCATCAGTGGTCATGTAAACATCCTCACACGCGCAGACGAGTTTCTGGACGTTGTAATGGTACTTGAATTACGTAACCATTACGGCAGGTCACCTGAACCTCTCGATACCAGCAATATTCTACTGTATTTCTGTAAAGTAGTTAACATATTTCTGATACAACATTCAGATTTTATTTCATTAATGTAGAGGTACTTTGATACATCGATACGTTGATATTGCAATGATATTATTCTTATGTGTATTCTTTCTTTTGTCACTATGATCTTTGACGTACTTGTAGCTCTTGATCTTTGGCCGCTTAAGCGATTAGTTTGTTAGAGAGTCGGACCTTGAGAAAGTCAAGTCTTGGACGTCATGCTGGAAAGACGCGTATTGTAGTCAGCTTATAAAATGTGAATCTTAGCAGTGAGGAAGATGTTTTCAAGTATGTTTTGTGTGTTACGTGATACTGCAACAAAAGCAATAAAAAGGAAGTGCAACTTAAATTCGGAGTGCTGGTTATTTTTTACATCACCATTGTGCTAACTTTCAAATGTTTAATCTTCAAGAATGGTTTGTGAAACATATCTATAAAACTTTTGAATATCGCAGAATAAAACCTAGATCTCTTTGCATCCGAGTTTGGAAATATCACCACCTAGATTTTCGACGATTGAGCCATGATTTTACAACGAGACCAGCGTGGGATACTCGAAAAGATGAGTGCCTAGTTTATTTATTATTACATGAAATGACTTTATTAACTGTGCTCTAATGACACCTGCCACATAATAACTTTGTTCTTGCCCGAAAATGCAGTATTTAGCAGCGTGAGCAACACCACAATCATTATTAAATTTTGACCTTTGTTGTGGTAGGGTTGTTAGAACGTGCACGCGGCACAGACGCCCACCAGCATCGTCGTATTGTAAAGGCAGCAGTGGCAGATCGTACAACTACCACAGCACAGATAAGAGAGCTTGAGAGCCCAGACGAGTCAACACGATCTGTGGCAAACCCGTATTTAGCAGTGTGGCTATGGACAAGCACTCCTCTATCCCTTCTTCCACTCACGACACAGCATCGACGTGCAAGGGTCGACTTGGTGCCATCAGAGGATCACTTGCAAGATGGAATGTTGCGCCGTGGTCTTCGATGATGAAAGCAGATTCTGCCGGCACGCGAGTGATGATCGTTTCCGCTTACAACGTAGACTTGGTGAGTGCTGTCTCGTGGAGCGCGTGCGTCCAAGGCACGCTGGCCTTAAGGTCCAGGATGCGATAAACTACAATTCTCATTCGCCTTTGGTGTTTCTGGAGGGAACACTAACCAGCGCTCGGTGCATGCAGAATGTTGTTCGATCCGATCTTTTGCCGTTCTTGCTACAGGATGGTGATGTGTTGTTCCAATAGGACAGTGCTCGCCCACATACTGCCCTGAAACTGAAAGTGTGCTGCAGGACGTGCAGCAACTTCCCTGACCAGTGCGATCTTCGGACTTGTCTCCAATTGGGCACGTGTGGTATACGATGGGATGATAAGTGATTCGTACGACTTGTCAACCAGCAACTCTTACAGAAATATGTGAACATGTCGAGCAGGCGTGGCATAACGTTTGGTGGGATAGTCTTCGCCGTCTGTACGATCAGTGGATGCCAGAGTCATCTCCTGAATTGACAGCCGTGCAGGCTATGTCACGTACTAAGATGGGTGTTTCAGCACGGGTCGATACCTGGTTCCTCAGAACCGCTTGTGCTATTGATCTGTAAATGTAATAATTTCATAACTCCATATGCACTGTTGCAACAAGAAATATTGAGTGAGCTGGAAACCTCTAAAACGCTGTACTAATTTTTTTCCTATAGTATATATCGTATGTCAAACGAAATTTGTGTCTCTTGGTGTATGGAAACTTTGTCTCACTGTTTCCAAGCACACTGATGTGTGATATGGCAGTTTAAACTCAAGGACGTAATTTGTGATCGATATACACTCCTGGAAATTGAAATAAGAACACCGTGAATTCATTGTCCCAGGAAGGGGAAACTTTATTGACACATTCCTGGGGTCAGATACATCACACGATCACACTGACAGAACCACAGGCACATAGACACAGGCAACAGAGCATGCACAATGTCGGCAATAGTACAGTGTACATCCACCTTTCGCAGCAATGCAGGCTGCTATTCTCCCATGGAGACGATCGTAGAGATGCTGGATGTAGTCCTGTGGAACGGCTTGCCATGCCATTTCCACCTGGCGCCTCAGTTGGACCAGCGTTCGTGCTGGACGTGCAGACCGCGTGAGACGACGCTTCATCCAGTCCCAAACATGCTCAATGGGGGACAGATCCGGAGATCTTGCTGGCCAGGGTAGTTGACTTACACCTTCTAGAGCACGTTGGGTGGCACGGGATACATGCGGACGTGCATTGTCCTGTTGGAACAGCAAGTTCCCTTGCCGGTCTAGGAATGGTAGAACGATGGGTTCGATGACGGTTTGGATGTACCGTGCACTATTCAGTGTCCCCTCGACGATCACCAGTGGTGTACGGCCAGTGTAGGAGATCGCTCCCCACACCATGATGCCGGGTGTTGGTCCTGTGTGCCTCGGTCGTATGCAGTCCTGATTGTGGCGCTCACCTGCACGGCGCCAAACACGCATATGACCATCATTGGCACCAACGCAGAAGCGACTCTCATCGCTGAAGACGACACGTCTCCATTCGTCCCTCCATTCACGCCTGTCGCGACACCACTGGAGGCGGGCTGCACGATGTTGGGGCGTGAGCGGAAGACGGCCTAACGGTGTGCGGGACCATAGCCCAGCTTCATGGAGACGGTTGCGAATGGTCCTCGCCGATACCCCAGGAGCAACAGTGTCCCTAATTTGCTGGGAAGTGGCGGTGCGGTCCCCTACGGCACTGCGTAGGATCCTACGGTCTTGGCGTGCATACGTGCGTCGCTGCGGTCCGGTCCCAGGTCGACGGGCACGTGCACCTTCCGCCGACCACTGGCGACAACATCGATGTACTGTGGAGACCTCACGCCCCACGTGTTGAGCAATTCGGCGGTACGTCCACCCGGCCTCCCGCATGCCCACTATACGCCCTCGCTCAAAGTCCGTCAACTGCACATACGGTTCACGTTCACGCTGTCGCGGCATGCTACCAGTGTTAAAGACTGCGATGGAGCTCCGTATGCCACGGCAAACTGGCTGACACTGACGGCGGCGGTGCACAAATGCTGCGCAGCTAGCGCCATTCGACGGCCAACACCGCGGTTCCTGGTGTGTCCGCTGTGCCGTGCGTGTGATCATTGCTTGTACAGCCCTCTCGCAGTGTCCGGAGCAAGTATGGTGGGTCTGACACACCGGTGTCAATGTGTTCTTTTTTCCATTTCCAGGAGTGTATGTCACGGTAACAGAGTAACCACAAGACAAACGCAGGTAAACTGATAGCGGAAGAACGCAGCATGCTGTTTGTAGTATCTCGGTTTTTGAAAGAAATGTAGTGGATGCAAGTGTTCAAGATCTGTAAGAACTCACGCGCATCCACTGATAAAGTGTCATGACTACAGATGTCACCTGAAAGGTACTGTGTTGCTTCCCATACGTATGGGTATGATATTTATATCTTCAGAAAAAAATGTAAATGCTACAGGGAGAGATGGCCAATAGACAGTATGTACGAGAACGAAGAGGTAACGATAAGACTGGAAGACAGAAAGAGAAGTGTTTGGATTAAAAAGTGTGCAAGGCAAGAACGCAGTCTTTCTCATCCACTGTTGAACCTGAATATCGAAGAAGCATTGGTGGAAATAAAGAAACGTTCAGCGGTGGATTAAAATTTAAGACGAAAATGCATCAACGATAAGATTCGCTGATGACATTGCTGTGCTCTATAATAGCGGCGAAGAATTACAGAACCTGTTGAATGGAATAAACGATATAGCGACGGGAGGACGACGGTTCAATCCCGGGTCCGGCCATCCTGATTTAGGTTTTCCGTGATTTCCCTAAATCGCTCCAGGCAAATGCCCGGATGGTTCCTTTGAAAGGGCACGGCCTACTTCCTTCCCTGTCCTTCCCTAATGCGATGAGGCCGATGACCTCGTAGTTTGGTCTCTTCCCCCAAAACAACCCAATATAGCGAGTACACGGAATGTGGACTGAGAGTAAACCAAAGGAAGAGGAAAGGAATGAGGAGTACCAGAAATGAGAAGAGCATCACACTTAGCATGCTAATTGTGTATTAGAAGAACTCAAGAAGTTTTGATACCATGCACAGCATATAAAGGACGAAAGAAGGGGCATACAAGAAGCATACTAGTGCAGTCAATGATACCATTCCTCTCCAAAAGAAATCTGATCATAATTTGAGAAAGAAATATCTGACAATGTATGTCAGCAGACCATGTGGTACGGAAATGAATCATGAACGGCAGGAAACCGGAAAAAGAAGAGAATCGATTTCCTTGAGCTGGGTCATACAAGGATGGCCAAATTAATTGTACTGATAGAAAATGAGGACGCTCTCCACAGAATCGCCGAGTGAAGGAAAATGCTGAAAACACTAACTAGGAGAAAGTATAGGATGAATGGACATGTTAAGACATGGAACCAGAGAGAGGTAAAGAGGACAAAAATTTGTTGAGGAGTACGGAGAGTAGATTGTACGACCGGCGTTCAATAAGTAATGCAATGGATTGTTTTTCTCGGCTATTTTTGGTTGAAAAAAGGCGGAATTTGTTGTGAGATATCGTGGAACATTCAGTGGAACAACTTGTCCGATCTCCCGCATGCCGGACGGCTGCACACAGCTGTGACTCCTACAGTATTGGAACGTGCGGACACTCTCACTAGAAGTGACCGACGGATCACAATTAAACACCTCGATGCTCAGCTGGACGACTCTGTTGGTAAGGCTGTCACTCTCGTCCACTGTTTGGGGTAGTGAAAGGTGTGTGACCGCTGAGTTCCTCGCCGCCAGCCAGAAGGCCATAAACAGCAACTAAGAAACATCTGCGCAGAATTGCTTTGCACGTTATGAGCCTGGTGGCGACAATTTTTTGTCGAACATCGTCAAAGGCGATGAAACATGGGTTCTTCACTTCGAACCGGAAACAAAACGGCAATCCACGGATTGGCGTTACACCACTTCTCCTCTGAAGAAAAAGTTCAAAGCTCCACCCTCAGCCAGTTAAGTCATGGCGTCAGTCTTTTGGGATTCTAAAGGGGTTATTGTGTTTGGTGTCCTCTCATGGTGCAACAATCAACTCTGAAGCGTATTTTGTGCTACCTAGCCGGCCGCAGTGGCCGTGCGGTTAAAGGCGCTGCAGTCTGGAACCGCAAGGTCGCTACGGTCGCAGGTTCGAATCCTGCCTCGGGCATGGATGTTTGTGATGTCCTTAGGTTAGTTAGGTTTAACTAGTTCTAAGTTCTAGGGGACTAATGACCTCAGCAGTTGAGTCCCATAGTGCTCAGAGCCATTTGAACCATTTTTTTGTGCTACCTCAGGAAATGGAAGAAACGACTTCTCCTTCCCCATGACAACGCAAAGCCTCACACCATTCTGCACATCCGAGTGGAACTCGCAAAAGTTCATTGTACTGTTCTTCCTCATCCAACCTACAGCTCGGACGTCGCACATTCCGACTTTCATCTGTTTGGCTCGATGGAGGGTGCACTCCGTGGGAAGCAGTACGTGGATGATGGGCAGTTGGTTTCGACGTCGACCAGTAGAGTTTTTTGTGAACATTCTTGGAACATTTAGCTATACATTAAGCCTACTCAATGTAGCCTCCATCAGCTATGACACATCTGGCCCAACGTTCTTTCCATGATGTAAATGCACTTTGGTAAAATTCTGGGAATTGAATGTTGCACCATCGCTTGACACAGAAAATAAGGTCTTTCTCACTATCAAATGTTTTACCGCGCAGGTGGGCCTTCAGATGGAGCCAAGTCCGGACTAAAGGGAGGATGAGGAACAATTTTCCACCTCATTTTCCTGATTTTCTCCATCGTCATAAGGCTGTATGGGGTTTGGCATTGTCATGGTGTAGTCTGATGAGCTGATCCTGAAGCTGCGGTCTGTGGGTCTTGATGGCACGTCGCAGCTTGTCCAATGACAAACAGTAACGGTCCCGGTTAATTGTGGAGCCAGGTTCCAAAAAGTCAATGAAAATGACATCCCACTTATTCCAGAAGAAGGAGGCCATCATCTTTCGGCCTGCTGTTCGTAAAAGTCTTGGTTTCTTTTTCCGAGGGGAACCCGGATGACGCCACTCCATGGATTGGGTTTTGGTCTCAGGTTCGGACAAAAACAACCATGTTTCATCCTGGGTAATGACGCTGTCAAAACACTGTTTCCACTCTTCATTAGAGGTCTTCATGAGACCCTCGCACACATTCTTCCTCATCGTTTTCATTTCTCTGGTTAATAATATAGGCACCCAAAGTGCACTGATTTCTCTGTACCCTACTGACTGTACCAGTGATACCACACTACCCAATGACGAACGAGTCACTTAAGCAGGCTATCGTGTCATCACACATCTGTCATTTTGGATGATTTGATCACTGGTCTCCTTATTCACATCACGCATCACACACACGATGGTCTACCGCATCGTGGATTGCCCAGTAGAGAGAAATCACCTTCTTTAGACCTATGCAACCGCCGCTGGATACTGCTGCGATCCACTGTGTCTCTCCCCCCCCCCCCCCCCTCTCCACCCAATAAACAGGGAGCAACTTCCTGTGAATCGATGTGGCAGAGTCATCGCCAGTCTTGAAGAGGAACTTCACATCTACTTCACGGTCCATTATGGCTCGCCTGTAAATAAAAGAAAACACTTTTATATACCAACTTGTTGCTAAATGTTCCAAGTATGTTCACAAAAAATTTCATTCTCTTCCTGCAAAAAATAAAACAATTAGAGACGACTGTACAAAACTTTTTGAAAGCCCTTTATACTATGCAGGCATAAAGGCCCTCCCAGTAAGGTGGCGTGAGGCCATCGCATTGAATGGGGATTAAACTGAAAAATAGGGTTTTGCAACCAAAAGATTGGGAAATCTTGAATAAAACATACCTGCATTCAATAAAAAAATAGATGTTGTTTATTAAACGTCACTCATATACAGAGTGGGCAAAATGAAACTATTCAGAAAATATTTTGTGCTGCTTAAGATAGGCAACCCAAATTATAGTGTCTGCAGTCAGGATGGATAATGCAAGCTCAGTTGCCTGTTTCAAGGGGCATGAAATATTTTCCGGGCCAGTTTCATTTCGCGCACCCAGTATAACAACTGAGCACGTCTTGTGCAGGTGGTGCTATGAAGAGATTGGATGAAGTTGTGGCGGAATGGACTGAGCCAGTCAGAAGACTGATGAAAAAGAAATGTGTAAAGTAACTGATAGCGTTCTTCCTTAGTGTCGCTTTAATCCTGAGTGTTTTATTTTTATTTTAGACTATGTGAGACTAAATCTCGCTGTCGTGTTATTTTTTGCCGGGGCAGGTGAGTGGCTGGAAGGCCCCGTCTACTCATCGGCGCTGGGCCCGCACTACGCCGTGGACAGACGCGCCCTCTACATCCCGGATTACTCGTACCAGGCGCTCAACCCGTTCACCGCTTACCAGGTGCAGCCGGACAAGCGCGACAGTCGCTGGAATGGCTACTCCAAGGACAAGCGCTTCATGGTCTCCAGGAAGAGGGATGTGAGTACAGCGCGGCACCCACATTGAAACCACACATCAAACTGCATGCACTAAACAATGTAACAGGCGCATGTCTTTGGTTAAAGTGCCTCTAACCATCGACGGACAAGGTTCACCCTGTTGCATATCTTTATTGCCCTTCCAATATATTTCACGTATATAGTGTTCCATAGCTCGCAGCAATTTAAAAAAATGCATTTTAGAATAATAACAATAATTTTGTAAATTGAAGATGGAAGGGTGAGAAAGAAAAGGGAAGGAATCGATAATGTCAGCTGCATCGGGACTTTACGTGGAATCAGTGGCGACGAGTGAAAATTTGTGTCGGATCGCGATTCAAACCCGGGATCTTCGGATATGTCCGAAAGAACAGATACCTCGCATTCATATACTTGATTCGCCTCAATGGACGAAGAAACCAGAATCTTCACTGCGGATGTTCATAGACGTTCGACCTTCAGCGGGAATCTAAAATTAGCGAGCATAGCGGACATGGTCGGGGGCTGAAGATAGGCAGTGGTGGGTGGGAATGAGGATCAGCCGGGGAGCGTGCCGAGATGCTCCGCCCATTTGCGGTAAACACTGTGTTTGGGTGGCGTAGTGGTTAAGCAACTGCCTAGTAAGCGGGAGATGCCGGATTGGTACCCCAGTCCTGCCCAAGCTGTCATTCGTCGCTGCTGATACAGCATAAAGTCCCGACGCAGCGGATATCAATGATTTCTTCCCTTTCCTTTATCACCCCCTCCACCTTCTGTTTACAAAATAGGTATCACAGTTGTGGATTCTGCGTGGTGCCTGTTCTTCCGGACGTGTCCAAAATAACAAGACACCACCTTTTTACGAGGGGCATTTGAAAAATCCGTGCAAAAATAAAAACTTCTTACATATTTGGGGTAAACCTATTCTATTTTTCCATATAGTCTCCTTTTAGACTTATACACTTCGTCCAACGCTGTTCTAATTTCTCGATACCTTCCGAATAATAGGAATTGTCCAAGTCTGCAAAATAGCTACTAGTTGCTGCAATCACCTCCTCGTTTGAATAAAATCTTTGTCCCGCCAGCCATTTCTTCAAATTGGGGAACAAACAGTAGTCCGAGGGAGCCACGTCTATAGGCGCTTCAGTCTGGAACAGCGTGACCGCTGCGGTCACAGGTTCGAATCCTGCCTCGTGCATGGATGTGCGTGATGTCCTTAGGTTAGTTAGGTTTAAGTAGTTCTAAGTTCTAGAGGACCGATGACCACAGATGTTAAGACCCATAGTGCTCAGAGCCATTTTGAGCCACGTCTAGAAAATAGGGGGGATGTGAAACGAATTGGAATCCTATTTCCATTAATTTTGCGATCACAACTGCTCAGGTGTGTGCTGGTGCATTGTCATGATAGAAAAGGACTTTTTTGCGGTCCAATCGCCGGCGTTTTTCTTGCAGCTCGGTTTTCAAACAGTCCAATAACGATCAATAATATCCACCTGTAATAGTTTCACCCTTTTCCAGATAATCGATGAGGATTATCCCTTGCGAATCACAAAAGACAGTCGCCATAACCTTTCCGGCGGAAGGAATGGTCTTCGCCTTTTTTTTGTGCCGATTCTCCCTTGGTAACTCATTGTTTGGATTGTAGTTTGGTCTCAGGAGTATAGTAATGTATCCATGTTTCATCCATAGTGACGAAACGACGCTTAAAGTCCTGCGGATTCTTCCTGAACAGCTGCAAACCATCCTTGCAACACTTCGCATGATTCCATTTTTGGTCAAGCGTGAGCAATCGCGGAACCCATCTTACGGATAGCTTTCTCATGTCCAAATGTTTATGCAAAAATTATGTACCCATTCATTCGAGATGCCCACAGCACTATCAATCTCACGCACCTTAACTGATCTGTCATCCATCGCCATATCATGGATTTTATCAATGATTTCTGCAGTCGTAACCTCCACAGGGCGCCCAGAACGTTCAGCATCACTTGTGTCCATATGGCCAATCCGAGAATTTTGAAACCACTTATAAACTGTTGCAACCGAAGGTGCAGAGCCACCGTAGTGTTTATCAAGCTTCTCTTTAGTCTCATGAGGCGTTTTGCCTTTCATAAAGTAATATTTAATTACCACACGAAATTATTTTTCGTCCATTTTTTTGGCAATCACTCGACTTCCTTGATTCATACGAATGCCAAACACAAAGATATAGACCAATATGGCTCAAACTTGGTGTGCGTTCTTTCCAAAGATGCTACTAACTAAACATGACCTCGATACTCGCCGGTTTTGCCATCTCTTGGACTTTGCACGGACTTTTCAAACGTCCCTCGTATATAAATAATAACAATAATGAAATAATTCTGTATTAACCAACGATTTCGATTATCTGATCATCTCTGGATGTTATAAAATAATTTAGAACAGACTATTCCTACATCTGTATCGACGTCTATATTCCAACAGCCACATTACGGTGTGAGACGGAGAGTACGCTCTGTACCAGTGTCACTTCCCCCACCTTTCCTGTTCCATTCACGAATGGTGCTGGGGAATAATGTTTACTAATCCTCGTTGTGGACTCCAGTCTCTCTGATTTTAGCCTCCATTATCTTTTCGCAAGCTATACGAGCTTAATTTGAAAAGTTATGCGCGCTGTAAGACAGAACCGAAGAAAGTATTTTCACAGGCATTCCATACCATCTCCATTCTTGCTTGCGACAGCTTCCCAAGTTTTTCTAACTTCTGTATTCCGTATAGGGCGCCTTCATTGTTGAGCTGTCTGATTACTTGGGTCATCCCACTGGAGGCTTCATCAGTTGTGTCAAAACGTTTTCCATAGACTTGCTCCTTCTATTTGGGGAACAAATCAAAGTGTGGTGGGCTCATATCAGGATTGTATGGTGGGAGGGGAAATATGGATGGGAAATATTTTCCATCCGTATTTGTCGATCGTTTCTCTCACTTGTAGGGCAATACGCGGTTTTACATAGTGTACAAAATGAGGACATCACCTGCAAGCAGGCCTTCTTTGACGAATTTTCGGGCAAAAACATTTTGCAGAAGCGGTTCGTAGTACGCGCCTGTAAAGACATCCCCTGGGCACTCTGTTTATCAAGCATTCATGTCATACGCAAAGATCATCATCATTTTCACCTTTGATTGTTGGCGGTGGAACTTTTCCTGGCGTGGAGAGTCGGAACTTCCCCATGTGACGACTGACACTTCAGTTTTGGCTCAAAATATAGTAGCCAGGCTTCGCGAAGTGCAACAATCCTTTTCACAAACTGTTCTCCTTCTCTTCGATAACGTTCAAACAACTCTTCTGCGATTCTTTTGTGACCTGCTTTCTGCTTTTCACTCAAATTATGTGAAACCCATTTGGCAGCAACTTTTTTCATCGTTAACTTTTCAGTTCTGATTCTGTAAACTGAAGTGAAAGACATTCTGGTCTCATACACAATTTGCTCACATGTTTTTCGTCGGTCCTCTCTCAAAATGTCATTAACAGTAACCTGAGAGGTGTAGACCGTTGCAGTTGATGGCCTTCCACTTCTTGGGTTGCCCTCAGTGCTCACCCGACCTTCACGGAAACAAGCAGACCACCATCATACTGTGCTAAGGTCCACTACACATCTCTCTCAAAGCGTTGTAAATTTCAGTTGGATTCTTTCCACGTAGGGATTCGATTTTGATGTAGGAACGCTGGTTACTACGTGTAATCCAACCTCACTCAATTTCATCTTCCATTTTAAAACTGAATTATTCACGACACAGCCACGCGAACCATCAACGCCTAAGGCCAAGCTCACAACTGACATGAATTTCAAGCTGACCATAACGGTAGCACAGTGTAAAGAACTTCTGAAGTGACCCTCGTACGTACATGGAAGAAACATAACGCTCGACTCTCACAGGAACTTACGCTCTAGAATATCAACAGTACACAAAACCGTGATACACAACCACTCTCTTGTAGCATCTGCCATTGGAGTTGAATGAGCATATCCATGACGATTTCTTGCTTACTAGATGAAGCTGTGACAAAACGCGCTGCTGTTCTTTGGATATTCGCTATTTCCTGAATCAGTCGCATCTGGTGTGGATCCTAAACTGATGAGCAATATTCAAACATGGCTCGAATGAGGTTTTTGTAAGCTGCCTCCTTCGTGAATGGACTACATCTCCTGCGGATGCTTCCAATGGATCTCACAAGTAACCCCTTGAATGCGAGGTCGTAAGTTCAGTTTTAGTAAGGCTGATTTGAAAGTGTTGTGTTAACAGTTATGACAGGAAAAAATATTAGCTGCTAATGACTGGCCATCACGACTGTGACAGAAAATGAGTATCCAGGAGGTGCAAAGATCAATCTTATATGGGGTGTATGTATTACGCTTCGCGAAATCGACATTGTCGACATTCCAGAAATGTTGAAGACAAACCATTAACTTGCACCGTGAACACCGAATGAAAAATGGCGCGACACAGTGATTCTAAATCTACATCTACATCTGTACTCCGCAAGCCACCTGACGGTGTGTGGCGGAGGGTACCTTGAGTACCTCTATCGGTTCTCCTTTCTATTCCAGTCTCGTATTGTTCGTGGAAAGAAAGATTGTGGGTATGCCTTTGTGTGGACTCTAATCTCTCTGATTTTGTCCTAATGGTCTCTTCGCGAGATATACGTAGGAGGGAGCAATATACTGCTTGACTCCTCGGTGAAGGTATGTTCTCGAAACTTCAACAAAAGCCCGTACCGAGCTACTGAGCGTCTCTCCTGCAGAGTCTTCCACTGGAATTTATCTATCATCTCCGTAACGCTTTCGAGATTACTAAATGATCCTGTAACGAAGCGCGCTGCTCTCCGTTGGATCTTCTCTATCTCCTCTCTCAACCCTATCTGGTACGGATCCCACACCGGTGAGCAGTAGTCAAGCAGTGGGCGAACAAGTGTACTGTAACCTACTTCCTTTGTTTTCGAATTGCATTTCCTTAGAATTCTTCCAATGAATCTCAGTCTGGCATCTGCTTTACCGACGATTAATTATATGGTTACTCCATTGTAGATCACTCGTAATGCCTACTCCTAGATAATTTATGGAATTAACTGCTTCCAGTTGCTGACCTGCTATTTTGTAGCTAAATGATAAAGAATCTTTCTTTCTACGTATTCGCAGCACATTGCACTTGTCTACATTGAGATTCAATTGCCATTCCCTGCACCATTCGTCAATTCGTTGCAGATCCTCCTGCATTTCAGTACACTTTTCCATTGTTACAACCTCTCGATATACTACAGCATCATCCGCAAAAAGCCTCAGTGAACTTCCGATGTTATCCACGAGGTCATTTATGTATATTGCGAACAGTAACGGTCCTACGACACTGCCCTGCGGGATCCCTGAAATCACTCTTACTTCGGAAGATTCTCTCCATTGAGAATGACATGCTGCGTTCTGTTATCTAGGAACTCTTCAATCTAATCACACAATTAGTCTGATGGTCCATATGCTCTTACTTTGTTCATTAAACAACTGTGGGGAACTGTATCGAACGCCTTGCGGCAGTCAAGAAACACGCCATCTACCTGGCAACCGGTGTCTATGGCCCTCTGAGTCTCGTGGATTACAAAGATCCGCACCATCAAGATCGAAGTCCTAACGTAACCTAACCTAACCTAACCTCCTTGATAGTTACAAACGGTGCAGGACGTTCAGCTAGCAGCTAGGTATCCGCTCTTAAAGAATGCGTATACAATCATATTGGTATAACGAGGTGATGAGATCTGGTGGAGTGTAATGGCATGCAACCAATTGCGAAACAGTTTGTCGTGGAGCTTATCGCGAAACTGGCTATACTGTAGCAGTAGCTAATATGTTTCATAAGCACGGAAAAAAACGTCTAGAGGCGGAATATGTCCAGTGGTTCCAGGTGGTTTGAACTGCAACGTCACACACTTTTTAGGAGGGATAGTGGGCTGTAAAGGGGTGTGACTTTTATATGGAGACCAGGAATCAAGCAAAAGCGAATTATGTTGACCAGTTGCTGGCCATAAGCAGTGCTCATACCATAGTCGTAGTTCTCTTACGATCATCTTCGCACTCTTGTTCACTGTGACGTAAATACTCTCTACAGCCCTTCCTGGCAAGATTAGGCGCACGAGAAACAGTCGCAGGGGGCAGAGCACTTCTCACTTCCCGCAGCACAGTAAATAACTTTCCAGACGATCTACCACCCAGATTAACAGTCGGCATAATTGTATACGAATGCATTAAGGCATTGATGTTAGTTGATCTTGATGAAACTCTTTTGGTGCCTCTAATTTCAGTTGTTCTTTTCATATGCATTTCCTCTTCAAATTCCGATTGGTCTGAGTTGAAAACAAATTCATTACTGAACGACGGGATAAGTTTATCTCATCTACAAATTTTCGGGCCGATTCCGCAGTTTGCTGAGCATCGTCAGGTTAACGCTTTGTTTAAAATTTTGTTATCTTACGTCCTGTAGTTATGTAGTATTGTTTGGAGTGTAACCATGTACTGCTTCCTTTGAAATCACTGTAATCTATGTCGCGGAATTTGATGTGCATAACGTAATAGGCCACTATCATGCACATCCTTATATGGGTTGTGTGTATTACGCTTCACAAAATGGACATCGTCGACATTATTCGAGCGTTCTTGAAACGCGCAAACAGCAGTTTTTGTAACAAGTGCGCCTTGTCCTCCCTTGAATATCAGTAGCTTTTCTTATACTCTACACTTGTCACATTACTGTGGACTTATTAGAAATCTCTTCATAATTCTTTTTTACGGCGCTGCAGATGATCTTCCGTGTGCCTAATTATGTTTAGTACCTGCTCCTTGGATCGCGATTGTCCTTTACTACATTTCACTGGAGACGGGATTTGTGGCTCCCTGTCCGACGAGGATGATGAACGACGTGGCTCGACACCTGTTTCAGTATCACTTTCACTTATTAAGCAAGTATCGTCATTATTGTGCGTCTCAGGTACATTGTTCACGCAGTCGAGCGTATACGACACCATACATTTCACTGACTCATCTTGCAGAAACGCTAGTATTCATCTGCCACTTCTTTCCCACTATGCGAAATTCCTCGAGTTCCTTTCTAACGAAATGTCAATTTCAGCAACTACTGGAGATATAATGCAATGATTTCCTTGTTTATCGTTACCACTGCTCTGTTTTGTGTCAACACCACCAACACAGTAGCACTGTTGAGAGTTACTCGTCGACTAAACAGTTCAACTACACTCGGTAGCCTCATGCTGTGCTCACCATGGGATACCTCCAGTCCGGCCCCATGTTGCCATTAGCAGTCCCTATTGTGGTTGCATGGCAGACAATATGTGGTGCGTCGAATGTCGAAAGCATCATCGCCGTTTGCGACCCCACACGCAAGGGGTCCCTTGTCAGTCTGGTATCTGCCTTATCCTCAATTAATTGTAAGTGGACGTTCCACTTTAAAACGCCCAGTAGGCTTACTGGCAGCTATTTTATGTATGCGACTGCTTAGAATGATTAGTTTGCAATATTATAATCAAACATAATGTGTCTTTCTGTCTGTTTATGCGCAATACGTTAAATTTCTTTATGTTCAGGATGAACTACTAAATCGTGCACAGGCGATCCTCGACGGGCTTCCCTGGAATTCTCTACAATTTTATAGCGTTACGACTTACCTGTATACGACATCATCATCCGCGAGAAGCCTCACAGAAGTTGCAAGACTATCCACAAGGTCATTTACATGTAAACTGCGAGAAGCAACAGTTCTTACTCCCTTGGAGTATGCCCAAGTTGCTTTCACGTCTGAATATTTCTGTTCGTTAGGAATGACGTGGCAGCATTCTTCGTGTAGCGTCAACTAAAATAAAGGGTTTTCCTGTAACACTGAGGTCAATGTTAAAAAGCATAATGCAGGGTTATGCAAACAGACGGACGCAGTTTAACTGATTTGCATTTCTCGACATATAAATGAGACATGAACAGTCTACATACCGAAGGGAAGACGAAGATCCATAGTTTTGTTTTGTTAACACACTGGTTGTGCAAACGGTCGGTAGGGCGGTGATAGTTGCGGCCTCTAGGGCGAGGAAAACGGCGACGCTGCTACAGAAATGGTCATATTTGGTCCACAAAATCCCCTTACGTTACAGCTTGAGACAGACTAGGTGAAGGTAAACGTGTTCTGTGCCTTATCAAGGACAAAAATTTATGGATCATTCTTTTTTGCGGAAAGCACGGTAAGTGAAATAACGGACATGCTGGAACAATGGCTTATTCCTCAACCGAAGATTCACAAGATTTCATTTTCTAACAGGGTGGAGCTCCGCCCCACTGGCGCTTTTTTAAATCAATCCCTTCCTCGGTGAGGGTAGGTCGCATGGGAAATCAAGGCCTAGCCCTACACTTCTTGCCACCGAAACCTCCTGATCTCACGTCCTCTGACCTTTTCTTCTACGGCTATGTTAAGGAGACTGTTACGTCCCACCTCTACCTACAGTTATGGCCGACGTGTGGAACCAAATTACTGCTGTGGCGAGCTCCGTATCACAAGGCATGCTTCTTCACTTGTGGGACGAGTTTGACGTGCAGGAAGTGGGATGGGGGGAACATTGAATATTTATAACCTGTGTTTAAAAAATCTATGTAATTCCTTCTTTCATTGGTATGTAGATTGTTCATGCACAATTTAAACATTATGAAATATAAATCAATTAAATTGGGTCCATCTTTTTGAATAACCCTGCATAGAAAGCAGTAAAGTGCAATTAATCAATCTTCGTAAACTATGATAATCATATCCATCATTTTGGTTTGCAGCTCCTTGTATTGGCCGTGTTTGCAGTTAAAATTGTTGGATGTGAGGTCCGCCAGTTGTGCAAAACACCGTTTTTTCTCAGTACCCAAACATGTTTCGGCACCACTGTGACATCATCAGTGGCTTTTCGTTTTTTTATTTATTCTGCAGTGTGATCATTTTTGTTAAATGATTATAAAATTGTGTGCATGTTTAGTTCAAACAACAGATCGTTTCTTTTTGTGAAAACCTTTACATTTGGTGTGCATGAATTTTCTGGATCACTTGTGTGTTAATTACTACAGGTAGCTTGTCATCTGAAACCAAACGATGTTGATGAGAATTTTTTTTTGCTGGGAGTTAACCTATCTTCTGGCATGTAATTCAGTTTTTCGAGATGTTTACATTCTAGAAGATAGGTTAACTCCCAGCAAAAAAAAAAATTCTCATCAACATCGTTTGGTTGCAAATGACAAGCTACCTGTAGTAATTAACACACAAGTGATCCAGAAAATTCTTGCACACCAAATGTAAAGGTATTCACAAAAAGAAACGATCTGTTGTTTGAACTAAACATGCACACAATTTTATAATCATTTAACAAAAATGATCACACTGCAGAATAAATAAAAAAACGAAAACCCACTGATGATGGCACAGTGGTGCCGAAACATGTTTGGGTACTGAGAGAAAACGGTGTTTTGCACAACTGGCGGACTTCACATCCAACAATTATGATAATCATGTTGCATTTTTTTATGTGGAGTGCACTTCACGTACTGCGAAGAGTAAGCGGGAACGCACACGAAAAGATGGAACCTGATTATCATAGAATACAAGGACTGATTAACTGAGTCAGTGCATTTATACGCCGTGTTTGCTGTTAACGTTTGCGACTTGGAGATCACGCTACAGGATTGGGGTAGTTCTGTCCATAGAATGTCGGACGATGCAAAAGACGAACTGCCTAGTGCTCTAAAACATTAACAACAGTGCAATGAAACTACTCCCACTTTGAAAATAAGGCTTTAGCAATAACTTACAGCGTGAAGAACTTTCATCTGTATTTGAGTCCGCCAGAGTAACTGAGTGTACATCGCGCCGGCTTCTCATGCCGCGGGGCCCGGGTTCGATTCCCGGCTGGGTTGAAGATTTTCTCCGCTCAGAGACTGGGTATTGTGTCGTCTACATCATCATCATTTCATCCTCATCGACGCGCAAGTCGCAGAAGTGGCGCCACCTCAGAAGACTTGCACCAGGCGATCAGGTCTACCCGCCGGAAGCTGCTCGCCCATATTTCATTTCATCTGTATTTGGAAGGCAGAAAATTACAAGCCCCTGGAAAAGACAGGGCACTGCCTTGTTAGGTGAGAGTTGTCTCTGAGAGTTTACAATTGCGAAATCCGCTCCACCGCCCAGTTTGCTAATGCAGACACGCTGTCGTGCTTTCCCACTGGCCGTGACGTTGAGTTCGATGGCCAGCACCAACTACAAACCCCGGACGAGATCCCACTGACAGCACGTGAGGTCGCCGCATTACTGACCCGCGGTGCACTGCTGCGCTAAGCTTTTAAGGGGGGTAGGACGTCGAACTGGCCGACTTGGAGCAGGAGAGGCACCAGAGGACATTTTAATTTCCACTGTCTATACTTTTACAAATAAATTCATAAAACTTTCTCAGCATGACCAGGAAGTGTTTAGGATTCACGCCCAAAGCAGTGGAAGTCCAAAAATATAACAAAATATTCTTTTTTTTTTACATGTGAAATGTCATCATTTTTTTCGCTTACTATTGGCTGCATTCATTGCATAGGTACACTTTTCTTCATAAGTAAGAGAGATTCTTCGATGGAACCGAGCGAGGTGGCGCAGTGGTTAGCACACTGGACTCGCATTCGGAAGGACGACGGTTCAATCCCGCGTCCGGCCATCCTGATTTAGGTTTTCCGTGATTTCCCTAAATCGCTCCAGGCAAATGCCGGGATGGTTCCTCTGAAAGGGCACGGCCGACTTCCTTCCCCATCCTTCCCTAATCCCATGAGACCGATGACCACGCTGTCTGGTCTCCTTCCCCAAACCAACCAACCAACCAATCTTCGATGAATTTTGCACAGCATACAAACCATACTTATAGGTGTATGAAACTCTAGAATGTTCCAAATCTATTAAAAACTGTGCTAAAATTGAGATAATTAACCATAAAATTTGAGTTTTTTCTAAACATGAAGTTTAAAATGTAACAGCTCATTCATTTTTTCATTAATTAAATAAATTCTAGAGTTTCATACACCTGTAAGTATGGTTTGTATGCTGTGCAAAATTCATCGAAGAATCTCTCTTACTTGTAAAGAAAAGTGTACCTATAGCAACAAATGCAGCCAATAGTAAGTGAAAAAATGATGAACTTTCACACGTAAAAAAATTTATTTTGTTATACTTTTGAACTTACATTGCTATGAGTTTGAATCCTGAATCCTTCCTGGTCGTGTTGACAAAGTTTTATGAATTTATTTGTAAAAGTATAGACAGGGGAAATTAAAATGTCGTGTGGTGCCTCTCCTGCTCCAAGTCGGCCCGTTTGACGTCCTACCCCCCTTAAGCGGTGCAGTTGGGCTCCCTAGAACATATAAGAGAACTTGACATTTCGTAACTCTTTTGCGATATGTCACAATATCAGTGCAACAGGCGGCGTCTTAACAGTAGCCAGGCGATTCTGCATGCAGGGTCATCATTCTGGCTTCACCATGGGCTCGCATCCTTCAGCTACTACGAATACGAACTGGTTCGGCGACGTAGTGTGCATTACAGCTGCAGACAGTCGACACGAATCTGGACAACGTGAGCAGGGCTTTACTCATAAAGCTGTTTTATCAAAACAATAGCAACTGTCCTGCTGCTCTTCGAGAATACCGTCGTTTTAAGGAAACACGGAGTGGCCCTTTTTCTGTACCGGTGTTGAACAACATGTTTCAGAAATCAGAAGTTCGAATTAAATGGCGATTTTGGAATTGCTCCTGGGACAGGCCGATGGCGAACGGCGCCACAAATTGTTGAAGTCACTGTTGCCATTGCTGAGAATGCCGGATGCAACGTGCGATTTTGAAGCAGTGGCTATCCACAAAGTACATTACGTTTTGGAACTAAAAATAAATAAAGTATTGGAAATTTTTTTATTATATACAGATGAAAGCCACACTTAAATACTACTTTTCTACATAGTTGCCATTTAAATTAAGGCACTTATCGTAGCGATGGACGAGCTTGGAAATTCCTTCGTCGTAAAATTCGGCCGCCTGCGCCTTCAACCAAGTGGTTACCTCTTTTGGGACAGAAAAGGTGTGATTTTTGTGGATTTCCTGGAAAGAGGCACTACAATAAACTCTCAAAGGTATTGTCAAACTCTGCACAACCTCAGAAGAGCAATACAAAACAAGCTCAGGGGAAAGTTGGGCTCAAAGATCTTGCTGATTCACGACAACGCCCGGGCCCACACGGCAAATGTCACTCGTGAAGTTCTCGAATCTTTCAAGTGGGAGTTGTTTCCTCATCCGCCGTACAGTCCCGACCTGGCACCGAGCGGCTTCCACTTATTCCCAGCTATGAAGAAGTGGTTGGCTATGCAGCGTTTTGATGACGACGCAGGCGGCCGAATTTTACGACGAAGGAATTTCCAAGCTCGTCCATAGCTACGATAAGTGCCTTAATTTAAATGGCAACTATGTAGAAAAGTAGTATTTAAGAGTGGCTTTCATCTGTATATAATAAAAAAAATTCCAATACTTTATTTATTTTTAATTCCAAAACGTAATGTACTTTGTGGATAGCCCTCGTATGTCAGGACCGCTGAACATTTCATGGCCCAACGTCCGAGAAGTGCTGCAAACAGTTATGTAATTGTATCTCTAGCTCGGTTCCAGGCTGTCATGGATGCAGATGGTCGTCACAATGAGCAACGTTTGTAATCTGGAAGATGAACAGTGTACGCAGTTAACAAATGTTACACTCTTATACGGAAATTAAAATGCGTTTTTTAATGGTTTATTCGTTATTTCTCTTTCGCATGTCCTTCGAAATATTTCGACAAATTTTCACTGTCCTACGATCAGCCGATTTTCGTGGGAGCCCTCTCAAGAAGCGAAAGTTTAATTATAACCACCCAGTATATTATTGTACAGAAAGCAGATGGCAGTTATAAGAGTCGACGGATATAAAAGGGAAGCAGTGGTTGGGAAGGGAATGAGACAGGGTTGTAGCCTATCCCCAATGTTATTCAATCTGTATATTGAGCAAGCAGTAAAGGAAACAAAAGAAAAGTTCGGAGTAGGCATTAAAATCCATGGAGAAGAAATAAAAACTTTGAGGTTAGCCGATGACATTGTAATTCTGTCAGAGACAGCAAAGGACTTTGAAGAGCAGTTGAACGGAATGGACAATGTCTTGAAAGGAGGGTATAAGATGAACATCAACAAAAGCAAAACGAGGATAATTGAATGTAGTCGAAGTAAGTCGGGTGATGCTGAGGGAATTAGATTAGGAAATGAGACAATTAAAGTAGTAAATGAGTTTTGCTATTTGGGGAGCAAAATAACTGATGATGGTCGAAGTAGAGAGGATATAAAATGTAGACTGACAATGGCAAGGAAAGCGTTTCTGAAGAAGAAAAATTTGTTAACATCGAGTATAGATTTAAATGTCAGGAAGTCATTTCTGAAAGTATTTGTGTGGGGTGTAGCCATGTATGGAAGTGTAACGTGGACAATAAATAGTTAAGACAAGAAGAGAATAGAAGCTTATGAAACGTGGTGCTACAGAAGAATGCTGAAGATTAGATGGGTAGATCACATAACTAATGAGGAGGTACTGATTAGAATTGGGGAGAAGAGGAGTTTGTGGCACAACTTGACTAGAAGAAGGGATCGGTTGGTAGGACATGTTCAGAGACATCGAGGGATCACCAATTCAGTATCTGAGGGCGGCGTGGAGGGTAAAAATCGTAGAGGGAGACCAAGAGATGAATACACTAAGCAGATTCAGAAGGATGTAGGCTGCAGTAGGTACGGGGAGATGAAGAAGCTTGCACAGGATAGAGTAGCATGGAGAGCTGCATCAAACCAGTCTCAGGACTGAAGATCACAACAACAACAACATATTATCCCAGTATTGACACTGCAGTTGTTCTTTGCATCCCTGGTCCCTGATCTAGGCAAATCGATCACAGCATTTGTCTTGATGACCACGCAAAGACCACCTGTGGATAAAAATGCACGTCGATTTTGCCAGGCCGTTTCGTGGTGGACAGTCTCTCAGACTTCCCTTTTGTGAGAGATACGCCGCCATCTATCACCAACAATACAATACGTGCCGTCCCTACAATGTTTACAATGGAAACTCAAGGCCTTCTCTCGCCATACTGACAACTGCCCCCTTCCATCCGGTCTCGAACGCAAAGGCGGAGTGAATAGTCAGGACGCTGAAAACACAAATGCGCGCGGTATTACTGACGATGCAGAACGAGGAAGCCTGAACAGCTGCCTCGTCACATATAGGTTCGCCAACATCGATGGTACCAGTGTGGTTGAAATATTGGAAGAGTGCAGACACCGAACACTGCTAGACCTCCTGCACCTCATGCAGCGTTCCCTTTCTAATTACATGTCTGCCTGTACGCGGAGTGCCTTCAACTGGGAGCACACGTTTGGCCAGAGTCTGGGTTCCACTTAAGGGGGCCACAGGCGGCGTCAACTGTTTGGCGTGATGGCCAGTCACAAGCTCACGATCCTCCACCTAAACCAGCTCCCACCGTGGCTGCATGCACAAACACCTGCCCCACTACTGCCACCTCGGACCTAGTGACCTGCCACCCACGCAGCGCCACGATGTGCCAGCCATACCCCAGTGCCGCCTACGCCGCCCACGCAGTGCTATAATCTGCACCCCCACTACTCCACTCATAAGCACACAATGGGCTAGGGAATGGGAACCCATGGACTTGGAAACGTTCCCACAACAAAGGCCCTCATAGACCCAGCTGTACCATCTCAGCCATCAGCCTTCGAAACACTGCCACCTAGCCACCTCCGCAGAACTCTGTCAGGCCATTGGCGCTGGCTGTTCCAGAAGTGATCGTGCATCCCTTGGTGAAGAGCTTCACTACGCCTCCTACCTCCCTCGCTGGCATCGGCATGAACCTGGCAGTTATTGGCCCTATGCGCCAATTAAAGGGGTCATGCTTTTAGTATCCCAGCTGCAGGCAATGTCGTTCGCAGTGGTGAGGCAGAGGTGATGCAAGTTGCCAGCAGGAAAGTCACCGCTGCCGGCCGCAAGAGGGGGGACCAGTGTGTAACATGGACTGAGCCGATAACGCGGATATAGGCCACCCCGCGGATGCATCCCCAATTAGCCCACTTTTTGCTCGTTACGACAGAGGAGGAGCAACTCGTCCGGTGGCTGCGACAACCATCCCCTCCCCGTCCCCCCTCCCCCAAGTGAGCGACACAAGGACCAGACGAGATCACCTATCACCCCTTCACCAAGACTGAGCGCTACGCTACTGTTTACGACCAGCAGATGCAGACTCCACAGCCTCCAGCCAGGCATAACCAGCAGATACGGCAGGAAGAAGAACAGCTAGCACAACTACAGTCATGCTCATAAATTAAGGATAATTGCAGAATGTGGTGCCACACAACGTGGCACTACACAAAACTGGTGCTAATAGCATAGGCACATAGGGAACACACAACACACAGATCTGTAATTCCACGGTATTGGTGATAAGTTGAGAAAACCGTCCCGAAACACATGTGCTACAAAACGCCACTGTTTCCTGCCCATGTACCCCGACATCAGTATGGGATATGATCACCATGCACACGTACACAGGCCGCACAACGGGTTGGCATGCACTGGATCAGGTAATCGAGCAGCTGCTGGGGTATAGCCTCCCATTTTTGGACCAGTGCCTGTCGGAGCTCCTGAAGTGTCCTATGGGTTCGAAGACGTGCAGCGATACGTCGACCGAGAACATCCCAGACATGTTCGATGGGGCTTAGGTCTGGAGAACAGGCAGGCCACTTCATTCGCCTGATATCTTCTGTTTGAAGGTACTCTTCCACGATGGCAGCTCGGTGGGGCCGTGCGCTATCGTCCATCAGGAGGAAGGTGGGACCTACTGCACACCTGAAAAGGCGCAACTGGTGCAAAATGACATCCCGATACACCTGACCCGTTACAGTTCCTCTGTCAAAGGCATGCAGGGGTGTACGTGCACCAATCATAATCCCACCACACACCATCAAACCACGACCTCCATACACGTCCCTTTCAAGGGCATTAAGGGGTTGGTATCTGGTTCAGGCCTGAGAATCATTGTTCATAACCTGGGACCACTGTTCCAATGACCATATACTGTGTTCTTGACACCAGGCTTTACGGGCTCTCCTGTGATGAGGGGTTAGTGGAACGCACCTTGCACGTCTCTGGGCGAATAAACCATGACTGCTCATTCGTCTGTAGACTGTGTGTCTGGAGACAACTGTTCCAATTTTCAACACACAGTCACCATTAGTACGGCTGAAAACGTCTGCGGACTTAATCGCTGCACCGTACTCTGACATGCACCAATACACCTCTGCGTATGTGGACTACTGCCAGCGCCACCGTGCGACGACCGCAGGTCAAATGCACCGCATGGTCATACCCAGAGGTGATTTAAACCCTCAAACCGCCCACCAGAGCGTTGTTTCACCATGTAGCAGCATTATTGTTAATTTATGAGCATGAGTGTAGTAGCCGACTTTCAACGCAGACCACTCTAGGATCGACCATTGCTCAGGACACCACAAGAAATAAGAAAGGTCATCATTGAGAGGAAGAACAACTCACCTGGACAGGATTTTTTTGGGATAATGTAACTGAAATACATGCCCAGTAAACCTGTCGTATAAGTGACTAGAATCATTAATAGTTGTCTTTCACTCATCTACGTCACTCAGGCGTAGAAATTAGCGAAAGTCGCTCCTGTTCCGAAACCTCTGAAAGACAATTCATTAACCGATAATATTATTACCGTCCGATCAGTTTACTGCCGACGCTGGCGAAGATATTGGAACGGTCCCCCTTCAACAGGATAACGGATCGATTGGAACAACATAACTTTATCCGATCGGAACAATTTGGTTTTCAGGCAAGACTGTCGAGGGAGCTCCAATTTCTCCGGATAATGTAATCTGTGTGGACGAAATTCAACCACTTTTATTCGACGATAGGAGCCTTTACTGATTTAGAAAATAATTATGATGAAGTTGGCGTCATAAATTCTTAGAGAAGCTGCTGCTGAATACTGCAATAGAGGACTCTTTACCTTAAACTTTTGGATAGCTACTTGCATGACAGGCAACTTTTCGTCCAGATACAGGGCAAACAATTTGCAATGAAAAGTCCCACTGCTGCAATCCCTCAGGGCTCCGTCTTGTCCCCCTTGGTTTTCAAATTTATCCAAACGATTTGCCATTAGAACGAGGCGTATCGACAAGTTTGTATGCGGGCGATACCGCGTTTTAATAACTGGCCACAGTATCCCACAGATGATTTACGCATGCGGACACAACTAGATCTCCTCAAAACCTGGGCGCAGCAGAATAAAATTGCTATCAGTAGTGCTGTTTACCAAGAAGCGACCGCTACTGTATACGGAACTATCTATCTACGATGAACGGATTCCTTGTTCAGCGAAACCGACAACGCTTAAGACTGACAGGGCATTAATGCCGTAATTCCTCAGCAAAGATCTTAGCCGCAAGACGAAATTATATAATGCGACCGTACAACCTACCTTCCTCTACGGGAGTGTAGTGTGGGAGGACGATGTTCGCTTCTAACACAAAACACCTGCGAACTATCCAAATCAATTGTCGCACGTGGAGTCTGGGCCTTCCATTGTGGGAAAGAACTAAAGAGATGCATCAACTGCTACACGAAAAATAGCTCTCGGGAAAAATACCAGACCATGCTACAGTCCTTTTTTCAGGGATGGACAATGTACGGCGTGTCGTCAGACAATTGGAAGATGTAGGTACCGAACAACCTTGCCTTGTTACGGTTATCGTGTCCGTTGACAACTGCGCTCCAATTAGTCGATGTACCAACGTAGAATTACGTTAGCCTGTCTGCTTTTCTACTTCCTACACCGAGAGTAGACAAGAGATACTGTACTTGTAATATACTTTATCTTCCACTACTGAAAACGATCCACTTGAGCGGTCACTCTCCTCTGAAAGTGAGAAATACAGCGAAAGTTTTTCTGGGACCTCAAACCCTAGAAGCATAGATCGCACAGAGCGATAAAACTCGAGTGCCCCCCCCCCCCCCCCCAAGTACCATCATTCACTGCGACTATAACGACCCAGCTTTGTTTTGAGACTGTCTAGCTCTTGCTGTTGGTTCACCTTCAGTGGGCAGCTAACGGCGGTTCTTGCTCTGTTTGCGGCTTACGCTTTCGTATCGGGAACGGGCAAAGAAGACATAGATTCCGCTTCCGAACATTTGTAAGCACTTTACGAGCTCGTAATGTCGTGTACACCAAAGTTGTATGCTACAGCTCCACTGTGGAGTTAAAACAGCAGTAAACCAAAGGACTTGGGATCAGTTGTTTTTGTGTGCAAAATTCCTGTTTACACGACTATTTGGGTTTTGAAGTGCAGGAACTGGCCATTATTTTTTTGCCGAAAAAAATAAGGGAATGAGACTGACGCAGCTTGAAATCTGCTTACACAGGGTGACAAAACTAACGCCGGCACGAAAAATATTTGCAAATCTGTCACGAAAAAAGTCACCCCAGTTCACGAACTGGTGAAATGCTCTTAACAGAATCCGTTGGCGTAGATGCAGCGCAGTTGGCTGTTTATCAGACTGTGGGATACACAAAGCTTCTCTGCTTGAGTGACGGCAGCAACAGAATTTTCATTTTCTGCTGCGGCTCTTCCAATGTGTCGGCATTATCGCAGTATAGCGAATTTTTCAACTTTCCCCACAGTTAAAAATACGTAACAGGAAGAGACATTGACTCACGGAACACGTCATGAAGAAGCAGTGCTTCTGTAACGCAAATAGCTACCGCGACCCGTGCTCCAGTCTCTGGACTCCTTATCAAGCGGGCATGAAAACGGACAGCGAACGAATTAGACGCGCGCTGCTAAATTGTAACGGACAATGAAACTTTGTGGAAAAATTTATAATGACATGTGGAAGAGAAATAGTGAATCAACCATTGAAAGGAGCACATTTTAATTTCCACATCCGAGGGTAACATTTGTTATCTGCTTTCCATGCTTATGTTAGCATCCACGACAGCCTGGAAACGTACTAGAAATGCCATTTCACCCCGTCTCCTACCTTCCAAAATTCAAGATACGATAGATTCTGGCATATACCTTGAGACTTTTTTTGCGCTTGTCACCCTAGTCTTCAGTTATTTGCTGGATGTGTTCTAATCACTGTCTTCTTCTACAGCTCACCCTAGTATCACGGAACCTATTCCTTGATGTCTTAGCGAATGTCCCATTATCCTGTGACTTCTTCTTATCAGAGTTTCCCATATATTCCTTTCCTCTCCTATTCTACGGAGAACCTCCTCATCCCTTACCTTATCAGTCCACCTAATTTTCAACAGTCTTCTGCATCACCACATCTCAAATTCTTCGATTCTCTGGTATTTTGGTTTTCCCACAGCCCACGTGTTACTACCATACAATACTGTCCTCCAAACATACATTATCAGACATTTCTTCCTCAAATTAAGGTCTATGTTTGATGCTTCTAGTCCTCTTGACCAGGAATGCCCTCTTTGCCACTTCACGCCTGCCTTTCACGTCCTCTTTGCTTCGTCCGCCATAGGTTATTTTGCTGCAGAAGACTTCTTTAACTTCGTCTACTTAGTGATTCCTAATTCTGACGCTAAGTTCCTCGCTGTTCTCATTTCTGCTACTTCTCATTACTTTCGTCTTTCTTCAATTTACTCTCAGTCCAAATTCTGTACTCATTAGACTGTTCACTCCACTCAATTCTGTAATTCTTCCCCACTTCACTGAGGGTAGCAATGCCATCAGCGACTTTTATTTTAGTTCCATTCTTGAACCTTGAATCTTGGGATATAGACGATCTTCTTCTTTCGCTCATAAAGCGAAAGAAATCGGACGGAAAATCGCTAGCATTGGTAAGATGTACACCTGCGATGCAGTACACTATGGCTTGCGAAGGGTGTACGAGTGTTTGGACGCAGAACTCTTGCCGAGGTTGAATGTACAATATGAGCTGTTACAGCGCCTTGCAGGCAGCATTGATGCATTCTTTCATCTTCTGTCACTTGAATCACAGTGGATTAAACTTTTGGCCCGCTTTTGTTTCGGCCACTACGTACTTACCTCAACTCTATGTGATCTTATAACGAACTCCTGAGTTGTTCCTAGAGGAACACGTTCAGCGGGTTTCAATAGAACACCTTCCAGAGAGCGCGCGACTGAACTTGCATGGCTTTAAAAAAGTATCGTTGAAATTCTCAGTTGGTCCCTTCATTTACGTTGTCGTTCTGGTATTCAGTCCGAAGACTGCTTTAATGTAGTTCTCCACGTTATTCTGGCCTCGGTAAACCTCTTCATCTCCGAATAACTACTGCAATTTAAATCCATTTTATACCGTTTACTGTCATCATCCCTTATTAATTGCTTTCTTTTTCAGAAATAGTTTTCTTGCTATTGCCAGTCTGCATTTTCTATCTCCTCTACTTCGCCCATCATCTGTTATTTTGGTGCCCAAGCAGCAAAACTCATCACCCACTTTTAAAGTCTCATTTCCTAACCTAATACTCTCAGCATCATCTGATTTAATCTGACGACAGTGCTTCACCCTCGTTTCGATTTCGTTGATATTCTTGTTATAACCTCTTTTCAAGCCACTATCCATTTTCTCGCCTGCTCTTTCAAGCCCCTTGCTGTCTCTGACGTAATTATAATGTAGTCAGCACATTTCAAAGTTTTATTTCTTCTCACTGAACATTTATTCAGTTTCCAAATTTGTTCCTGATTGACTTTGCTGCTTGATCAGTGTAGACATTCAATAACATCATGAATATATTACCCTGTCACTTTCCCTTCTCAAACATTGTTTCCTTTTCATGTCCTTCGACTAGTATAGTTGCAATTTGGTTTCTGCACAAGTGTATACAATCTTTCGCCCCACCTGTTCACCCCTGTATTTTATCCCTGCTCCCTTAAGAATTTCAAAGGGAGTATTCAGCTGACAGTGTCAAAAGATTTGTCTAAATCTGCAAATGCTGTAAATGTAGATTTGCCTCTCTTCACCCGGTCTTCTAGGGCAGTGTCGGCCAAGGCATGCAAAACCACGCTTGCCCAACGCGCTGCCCATGTGCGGTCCGAGGCTCAGCCTGTCTCGGCTTTACTCGGTACGTCTCGGCTTTGTTCGTTCCTTCTCGGTACAGAATGACATTTCATTTAGCAATGCGGTGCGACACTTACTTGCAGCGTCCGCTCCGATAGCTGAGTGTAAGTCTGCCTTCGGCGGTGCTACGGCACGGACGTCTGTTTACGTCCCTGCCGGAGAAGTTCGCGCTCGCGCAGTTGTTTACCTCTTCGGCGTACTCGTGCGTTTAGACGACCCGATATAGAATGGCACATGCATACCGAAAGTCGACTCTCAAGATTAGTTTTTCGAATGAATATGCGAGACCGAAAGCCTACGAAATAGAACGGTCCCTACGAGACGAAGTTAAACTTGACTACAACGAACTTATCGGAATCCACCTCTCCATAGTGAGCAGTGTTGATTACGTCAAGCTGATTAACGATGCAGTATGTGACAGAATCATCCGAGAGACTAAACATGGACTCAAATTTCGTCACTCTGATGGACATGTTGGAGAAGTAACTATTGATCATGCAGGACTGGGCTTACGAAACATACGTATTTTCGAACTTCCCTTCGAGGTTCCGTCTGACTTGGTCGTTGACGCCTTACGCCCATATGGAAGAGTGCTTAGCCACGTTGAGGAAAAATGGTCCAACTTCACGACGTACCCCGTTCTCAATGGGGTGCGCCAAATCAGAATAGAACTGACACAACATGTACCCTCGTACTTGTTCATCGGCGCATGCAGAGCTATAGTCATATACGATGGACAACCCAAAACATGCTCGGGCTGTGGGAAAGAGGGCCACGTCCGTTCCGAATGTATGCAGCGGAGGGTAGTGCAAGTTCCAAACGGCGAACCCGTACCTCCGTCCACGTTGACGCCGCTGCCACTAACGTATGCGGACGCATTTCGAACGGATCCCATCCCGAAGAATGACCAGCTACAGAATCCTGACAGTTTACGGCAACCGACTGCGGCAGAGAACGCGTCCAGTGACGAAACGACGCACACCTCTGCCGCTCCGGCGCCGACGACGCACTTAACCGAGCGGAAAGGATCGGTAGGAGAAATGGAAATTGATCCTGCTGTTGTGCCGACAGCTGCTTTCGTCCCTGAGCCCCGGGAGTCACTTCCGCACTCGGATACGGAGGCGCACACGCGCAAACAACGATCGCCGAAGCGCCCAAGAAACGACGGCTAGCGCCGTCGGATACCTGCTTACTGCAGTCCACAGCAGACGAACTTGGGTGTAACGTCGATACAGTGCATCCGGATGCGCAACGGGAGGTTCTACCTCCCACACAGCTGTACGACGCGAAGCATGCTAGACAGGGGTTAAATACAGACACACCGGACGGGAAGCCGACGGAAGGAGTCCCTCCACCCACCGCAGCAACGCCACAGCCTTCGGTCAGCCCGGCCGGAGAGACACGACGGGAGCTGGACCTCCAGCACAGGAACTGGGCCGACGAATCCGATACTGACCCCCACACCGACGACGCACCCGCCGGATGTTAACCGCGCAGAAGATGCAGACTGACGCACGGACAGCATGTCACCGGGGAGCAGCACACAAATTAACATAAGCGTTCATGTGCGCTTTACGCACTGAGGAACAGCGGCAGGCATATCGAACAGCCTCTATTAATATTAATACGATCAGAACGCCTGTCAAATTGCAATTATTTCGAGACATGTTGCATGCGTCAGACGTCGACATCGTTCTGCTGCAGGAAGTATGTGTTGAGAGCTTCCCCGAACTCTATGAGTACGATACGTACATTACACCTACTACCGACGGCGGCAACGGAACAGCGATACTTCTACGTAGCGGCATAGTAGCCGAGGACGTGGTGTACCTGCCGTCTGCGCGAGGACTGGCGCTCACAGTGCTGGGAGTACGCACCGTCGGGGTCAGACAGACGGCGCGACCGATCCCGATTTTACGCAGAGGAGATTGCAACACTATTCTTAGGTCGGTATGAACATGTCTTATTTGGAGGCGACTTCAACTGCGTGCTCGCACCAAAAGATCAACACCCACGTTATACTTCGTGCCCGGAGCTACGGCAACTCATACAGGACATTTTTGTGGCGGCGTTCGTAGCGACAAACAATTCGCTGTAGAAACGGCTTACGAAGTCACCGCCACACTTCTAATAGCGGGCCGACCGGTCCGCTGGAACAGTGAACAGAAAGATGAAAACCCAAACACTCTGATTAAATAAAAGTCGGTACTTATCTTTATTAACGAAGATACAGAAACACAGTAGTGAACTCCGTGTCTACAGAAATCTGTCTAGTTCGAGTCGGAGCGGCTAGGTCAACGTCGGCTGACGACAAACAACAACTCTGCTGCGATGAACACACAACTGACTAGCAAGTACACAATTCGGTGGCGAGTATACAACTGAGCGGCGAATCCGGAACTGTCCTAGCGCTCGCGACTCCAGCGCTTAAGAAACCAGAAGCCAGCGGTGGCGCGCGCAGACTTGCGGCGATTTCCTGTCTCGCTGGCGCTGCTTATGCGGACGGCGTCCGGACTTTGATGCTGCCAACCTTTTGGCAGCGGGCTCGGGTGGCATTACTGGCTAGGATATAACACTCCTCCCCCCCAAATCGCCGCACCGTCGTTGAATAATGACGTGGCGAGCGTCGACGGCGGGGGAGGGGTCTGGCCGCAGGCGTAGCAGAAGAGACCGGGGCGGAGACTGTTAACGGTGGCAGTCCCCGGTCCGCACCCCAGCATTGGCTGCGCGGGGCCCCGGGAAACACCGACTGAAAACCGAGGTCCGGGTGCACGCCTGTGACCACGGGCGCAGCTTCTGGTACTGGACGCGACGGGGCGTCGGGACCCACGAAGAGAGGCAGCGTCTCCTGACGCTGCGTCGACGGCTGCTGAGTGGGCGCCGGACAAGGCGCTGCGGTGTCAGACTCCTTGGGGGTGCCCAAGGAAAGCGGCTGCAGGACAGGCTGCACAGCCACCGCTTGGGAAGGCGGCCCGGCTGAGGGGTCGACGTCCCTCAGCTCCGAAGGCGGTGGCGACTGAAGAGGGACCGTAGGCGCCGGAGCGACCACCTGGGGCGCTCCCGGATGAAGCTGCGCGGGAGGCATCAACGGGACGGGCTGTCGGCGTGGTAGCGGCGACGGCTGCTGCTGCTGCCCTGGGGGCGGCAGCGAAGTCGGAAGGCGCGGCTGGAACCCGCCGCGGACCAAATCTGTGGACAAAGAACGAGCGGCAGAATCCGGGCGGCCAGCGCGGCGCAACTGGTTCTGATGCCTCCTGTGCACCCCAGTAGCACCTTGAACAGTATAAAAACCGCGACCACCACCACCACCACCACCTGGACACTTATCACGGTACCACGTTCCCAACGACGGCGATCGTGATAAACTCTGAAAAAAACGGCGTCGTTGCGCTGAAAACGCGTGCGATGCTCAGAAGCGGCGGGTCGATCCGGGGGGTGCAACAACCGTAGTAGGGTGCGATGACGACGGCCGTGGAGAAGCTCCGCAGGCGAAGGGCCGTCGCGTGGCGTGGTCCGGTACGACGATAGGAACGTGATGAGGGCCTGCTGACGAGAGTGCGTAGCACGAAGGCGGTCCATATGATCCTTGAATGTGCGTACAAAACGTTCCGCTGCACCATTCGATTGAGGGTGGAACGGCGGAGTAAGAACATGGCGAATGCCATTGGCAGAACAAAAACTTTCAAATTCAGCAGAGGTAAATTGTGGACCATTGTCAGACACTAAAACTTCTGGAAGACCCTCAATACAAAAAATGGAAGTCAACGCCTGTATAGTTTGTGCAGACGTTGTAGACTGCATGGGCACAACAAACGGAAAATTACTAAATGCATCTATCACGATGAGCCAACGAGAATTCCAATATGGACCAGCGAAATCAATATGTACTCGCTGCCAAGGACCGGCAGGGCGTGCCCACTCAAAATAGCGTTGAGGCGGAGCAGCTTGGTGTTCGGCACACGTCGAACAATTTGTAGACATCTGCGTAATCTGCTTATCAATGCCGATCCATGTACAATGACGGCGGGCAAGCTGCTTGGTGCGGACCACTCCCCAATGACCTTGATGCAACAAGTCGAGGACCTTGGATTGGAGCACTTGGGGAACCACTACACGAAGCTGGTCATTCTCGGTGCGTAACAGCAAAACTCCGTGCGAAACAGACAACAGATGACGTTGCGGATAATAGCGACGAACCACAGGATCCGATATGTCCTTTGCCTTGGACGGCCAACCACGTTGAACAAAACGTAATAGTAAACTCAGATGAGGATCCGTAGCTGTCTCACGTGCCACCTGACGATAATCAATCGGAAAATCCCGGAGGGATTGATGCTCATCGGCGTCAATCTGATGGCAAGAGTCGTCAGAGGAATCGAAGACATCACCCGCAGCAACCGGCAATCTAGAAAGCGCGTCAGCGTTTGCATGCTGAGCTGTAGGGCGATACAGTATCTCATACTGGTATTGTGATAACAAAAGAGCCCAACGTTGTAGTCTCTGAGCTGTCCGCTGAGGAACTGGTTTAGACGGATGAAACAGTGACGTCAGGGGCTTGTGATCTGTTACTAAATAGAATGGTCTACCATAGAGGTAGTGATGGAATTTTGTGACACCGAACACAATAGCCAACGCTTCCTTGTCCAATTGGCTATAATTACACTGAGCTTTGTTTAGCAATTTAGATGCGAACGCAATAGGACGTTCGGTGTTACCGACTCGGTGAGACAACACAGCACCGAGGCCGAAAGAAGAGGCATCACAAGCTAACACCAGAGGCTTGTTAGGGTCGTAATGGACCAGACAACGATCATTCAATAAAGCCTCTTTAAGCTGCTGAAAGGCTGATTGGCAATCAGCTGACCACACAAACGGAACATTCTTACGGCGGAGACGATGCAACGGTGCAGCAATCTGTGATGCATTAGGTATAAACCTAATATAATATGTCAATTTGCCAAGAACTGCTTGCAATTCCTGCAGATTGCGAGGGCCGGGCAAATCACGAATAGCTGCTAAATGTGACTGGGAGGGATGAATGCCTTGAGCATTAATAACATGTCCCAGATACTCCAACTCCGTAAGGAAAAATGAACATTTATCGATGTTGCAACGTAGGCCTGCCTGAGACAACACTGTAAACAAACACTCCAAATTACGGAAATGTTCAGCAGGCGTCCGACCGGACACAACAATATCGTCTAAATAGTTGCAACACGATGGCACATTAGCCAGAAGTTGTGACAAAAAACGCTGAAAAACAGCTGGAGCTGACGCACAACCAAAAGGCAAACGCAGAAAACGGAACAACCCCAACGACGTGTTTATGACAAAATACTGTTGTGATTGCTCGTCGAGGGGCAATTGCAAATATGCTTCACGGAGATCAATTTTGGAAAAGAAACGAGCTTCCCCTAACTTATCCATCAGCTCGTCCGGTCTAGGCAAAGGAAAAGAATCAATGACAGTCTGAGGATTAACTGTCGACTTAAAATCAGCACACAAACGTAACTTGCCAGACGGTTTCTTTATAATAACTAAGGGAGAAGCCCACTGGCTCGCTGAAACGGGTTGAATAACACCGTTGTTTTGTCAACGACGAAGTTCATCTGCTACAGGTGCCCGGAGGGCGTGAGGCACTGGACGAGCACGAAAAAATCGAGGCTGAGCATTATCTTTTAACGTAATATGAGTGGCAAAGTTCGCAGCACAACCTAGTTCGTCTTTAAATATGTCACTGTATTGTTTACACAAATCGGTTATGCTGTCTTGAGGAACAACAACAGAATTAATTTGCAGCACATTGTCTTGGATAGACAGGCCAAACAAGTCAAAACAGTCTAATCCGAAAATGTTTACACTGTCTGTAGCGCGGAGCACTGTGAATGAAACTGTTTTTGTATTGCCACGGAATGTGGCTGGCACGCTACATACACCTAACACAGGAATTTGTTCTCCACTATAAGTAGCCAAAGAATGTTTTGCCGCTGAAAGTTTAGGGCGGCCGATAGCCGCGTACGTAGCACTATTTATGAGAGTCACAGACGCACCAGTGTCTAATTGAAAATTGAAGGTCTTATCCTGGATGCGTAGCTTCACAAATAGTTTATTACACTGTCTCTGGATCGGTGCAGTGGAGGCGGAAGACACAAAATCAGCGCGTTTAGCGCGTGTTCGCTGCTTACGACAACTCGTGGGTTGGGCGGGTGGAACATCAACTCCCGCTTCACTTGCAGTCTGTACATTACTTTTTACAGCGTTTGAATTACGCTTGGGTCGCATAGCAGAGGGCTGGGTGGGTGGCTGATTGCGAACAAGTTTATTACCCACACGAACCGTGGAAGAGTCTTTAAACGCGACCTTCTGGGCGGGCTGGCTTTGAAGAACATGAATATCCATGGGCTGGGCAGCACTAGAATTGTTCTTGCGTTTACGCAAACAAACAGTCTGGATGTGTCCTTTCCTATGACAAAAGTGACAAACCGCGTTTCTGAACGGGCAACGTTCACGAGGATGAGCAAGAACACACTTAGGGCAAGACTTTATCATTTTGCACACGAGGCTGACGAATGTGTTTAACATGACGCGGCCGGCTAGTGTTTACAGTCTGACTCTGCCGGTGGGGCCGCGGGCGTGACATAACTTGCTTAGCACAGGCAATTTGAGAAATACATGGCTGATCTAACTCACACTCAGCATAGTCAAAAGTATCTTGGGCTTCAATGATGTTCATCACAGTCTCTAATGACGGGTCAGGCAACTTTAAGATAGCAGCACGAATACGAGAATCTGCAATGTTTTGAGTAATAGCGTCTCGTAACATGACATCACTGTAGGAAGCTCCACACACACAATTAAATCGGCACTGACGGGTGAGGCCCCGTAAATCTGTTAACCACTGTTTATTAGATTGATGTGGCAGTTTCTTTAATCTGAAGAACTTGAATCTGGCTGCTGCCATATGAACTCGCGACTCGAAATACTCAGCAAGCTTGTTAACAACAACGTCATAGTCTAAAGCTTCTGGCTTGGATTCCGGGAACAACTTACAAAGCAGTCGATAGACTTCCACGCCTGCAGTGGAAATTAAATAAAGCTGCCGCTCAGTACCCGTGATTTTGTAGACTGTCATGTGCGCCTGCAACTGCGCGAAATATTCTCGCCATTCTTCTCTTGATGCATCAAAAGCACGGAAAGGTGGTACTGCCTGTGCTTGTTCCTTTTGTGTTGGAGGATTAGCCGCTTGTTTGGCGATTGCTTCCACCAAACTTTGTATTTGCTGACTCTGTAACAAGATCAACTGTTGTAATTCGGCAGACATAGTGAACACAAATTAAACCAGCCCCCAAAATTTTATCGCTATAATTAGTATAACCAGAAACAAGTTGAACCAGCCCTGCACACGAGTTCGGAAGCCCTCGTCGCCAGTTTTGTGGCGGCGTTCGTAGCGACAAACAATTCGCTGTAGAAACGGCTTACGAAGTCACCGCCACACTTTTAATAGCGGGCCGACCGGTCCGCTGGAACAGTGAACAGAAAGATGAAAACACAAACACTCTGATTAAATAAAAGTCGGTACTTATCTTTATTAACGAAGATACAGAAACACAGTAGTGAACTCCGTGTCTACAGAAATCTGTCTAGTTCGAGTCGGAGCGGCTAGGTCAACGTCGGCTGACGACAAACAACAACTCTGCTGCGATGAACACACAACTGACTAGCAAGTACACAATTCGGTGGCGAGTATACAACTGAGCGGCGAATCCAGAACTGTCCTAGCGCTCGCGACTCCAGCGCTTAAGAAACCAGAAGCCAGCGGTGGCACGCGCAGACTTGCGGCGATTTCCTGTCTCGCTGGCGCTGCTTATGCGGACGGCGTCCGGACTTTGATGCTGCCAACCTTTTGGCAGCGGGCTCGGGTGGCATTACTGGCTAGGATATAACAGACATGAATCTCATTGATACATGGGAGAAGATACATGGCGACAGACGTGGATACACCTACGTCACGAGTCATTCTGCAAGTCGACTCTATCGCATGTACGTAAGACGTCGTCTCGAACCTGCGATCCTCGATGCGGAATTGTGGCCTGTCGCCTTTTCAGATCACATAGCATATATATTCAGGGTCTCCCTGAGTCGTCAACAAGTGTGGAGGAGTCGCAGTGTTTGGAAACTGAATACGGCACACCTTAGGGAACCTGAGTGCAGACGCTTAGTCGAAGACACTTGGCATGTGTGTGAACGACGCCTCCCGACATATCCGACGACGTTGCAGTGGTGGCTGGAATGCGTTAAGCCTGCATTGCGCCGAGCGTTAAATGCATACGGAAGAGAGCAGATGATGTGGAGGCGATAGACGACGGAATTTTATTTCACGATGCTCCGCGAACTTTCTGTACAAGCTCCTTCACAGGAGCGTCGTGCCGGTATAAAACGAGCACAGGCCCAAATAATTTCTATAACGCGCCGCCGACTGGAGGGTGTCGCTATCCGTGCAAGGGCCTTTGAACGAGTCCGTGGAGAATCCCCGTCGATGTATCACGTTATCAGAGAAAAACAACGTAGCCGCAGAACCTTAATACCGACGGTCGTACTGCCAGATGGTCGCCGCATGACAACGCAAAAGACATTGCCAACGCTTTCGTGGAACACTACGGTCATCTCTATGAAGAAGCGGAACACGATCAGGCAGCCTTTCATGAGGTCCGACGAACGCTCTCCGCGTGTCTCGACGAGTCGGCCAACCTGGAGTTAACAGGTGAAGTCACAGTTGACGACGTAATGGAAGCGATTGGTAAGGGAGCGTCGCACAAATCGCCGGGGCCCGACGGGTTTCCGTTAGAGTTCTATCGTACATTTAAAGATCTCATGATTCCACGATGGACTGCCATGTACTGCGAATTGATGTCTCCCGACGTGACTCTTCCACCCTCCTTCGTGGAAGGAATGATCATCCCCATCCACAAACCATCTGGCGGCACAGGGATACAGGCCTACCGGCCACTGGCCCTTCTTAATTGCGACTACAAGATCTACGCCAGGATACTTGCAGCACGCTTTAAACGCGTGATACGCCAAGTGGTTTCACTCGACCAAACCCAGCTAGGAGGAGCTAGCAATATACAAACGGCACTCAGCGACTACCGCGATGTTATCGCACTGGCTTCAACATGTCGTCTCCGGGGTGTATTGGTATCGATAGACTTCGATCGCGCATTTGACAGGCTGAGTCATGCTTATCTCACGGACGTGATGACGAAAATGAAGTTTCCGGAAAGTTTTGTCACCGTCGTCGTGAGACTACTCCACGGAGCCGCATCCAAAGTGCTCATCAATGGACGCTTGGTGGGGCCCATCACCATCTCACGATCGGTCAGACAAGGGTGCCCGCTGTCATCGATATTGTATGCCATCGCTGTCGAGCCGCTGCTTTGCGGGCTCCGGAATCGACTCCAAGGAATGACGATAAGGCACAACAAGTTTATATGCCGAACATACGCCGATGACCTAGTGTTTTTAGCACGGTCAGGTGACGAGGCAAGAGCGGCCTTGCATTGGATTAATTTGTATTGTATGGCTACGGGAAGTCGCCTGAACATGGCAAAGTCGGGAGCGATGAACATCGGGGGAGGACTCCCGACAGGAAGTGTAGCACCATTACAGCCGATCAACAAGATGAAATGCCTAGGAATTATCTTCACTACAGACGTTCGACGCACGGTGGCACTGAGTTACAGACATCTTCTGCAAACAATTCGTGCGAGCGTCCGAAGTCACAGGTTAAGGGCACTGAATATGATACAACGGGTCACCTTTGCCAACACTTATCTAGCCTCTCGCATCCCCCACCTGGCACAAGTTCTTCCTATGCCGGTGGTGTTGGCCCGCCGAATCCTGGCGGCACTAGGATATTTTGTGAGCACAGGTCTGCTTTTTAAGGTAGGATACGAAAGCCTCACCCTTCCTCGTAGTCGTGGAGGTCTTGGACTAGTCCACGTACGCGACCGAGCAGTGGCTATTTATGTAACCACGATGATAAAGCTGTGGACACGACACCAGACAAGTCTGACGGGCAGCTTGATAGACGAACTCGCTCGACCTTCTCGTTCGGCTCCGGTAGCGGTGGCTCACATCTCACCATCGCTTGCCCATATGCGAACCTTCTTTGTGGAACACAGTTATGTACATATGGAACTACCGACTACCAGGACGGCAACGGCACGTGATATATATCACATCTTGACTCGACGACGGCCGAATAATGCCGTAGAGCGCCGCCAACCAACAGTTACGTGGTCAGTGGTATGGCGTACAGTGCACCACCCACACCTTGATACGGGAACGCGCGCACTGTGGTATCAGGTGGTAAATAGGAAATAGGTGACTCGTTCCAGGTTGCATACAATTTATATGGCGGACGAGCCACTGTGTCCGCAGTGCAATGTTATAGACACTGAGGAGCATCGCCTGATATGCGGTCCTTCGGCGGACGTATGGTGTTTGGTCAAAAAAAATGATCGCCTTCCTCCTTCGGGTGGGGCCGCAAACAATAGAACCACGCACACTACTTCTCCCAGATAGGACATATTATCCCCGAACGAAGACAAACGCAGTGACTTGGATTCGAGGTTTGACTGTGCGTTATCTTTTCGGAGACGGCAGTAAGAATGTGCTTGACTTTTGGGACTTACTACAGGAACATCACTCACAGCTTATGAGACATCCGAGATATCGAACATATTACGCAAATTTTTTAGGGAGTGCCTTGCTTGATCCCCCACCCAGTTGGGGTGTCCCAGGTAGGAGAATGTAATTATTGTCTATAAGTATCAGAACAAGAAAGGACCAGGACAGTGGAGAGGATCCACAAACACACGTGAAGACGTACCCGACACCAACGCGAGGTATGACGGGATTAGGGAGGTACGCGCCTAAAAGAGGGACGTAGAACGTTATTGTTTTGTACTGACAGAAGCAAGATATTTTATTTTATTTCTTTCACTATTATGTAAAAAAAAAAAAGTCCACTTATTTACGTTTCCCAGAAAAATTTTATTTTATAAAGTCATCGTCTTATATATTTCAAAACAAATGCTAGAAGCAGTTTATGTTTGTTATTGTTACACCGAATGTAAAAAAAATAAAAATAAAGTGGTCAGCGTGACCAAAAAAAAAAAAAAAAGTTGGTAGAGCACTTGCCCGCGAAAGGCAAAGGTCAAAAAAAAAAAAAAAAAAAAAAAAAAATAGTGCCAGCGTGATGAATTGCCGTCCTACAGGCCCGGGTTCGATTCCCAACTGGGTCAGAGATTTTCTCCGCTCAGGGATTGGGTGTTGTCTTCTGTCTTCATCATCGTTTCATCCCCATCCGGGGCGCAGGTCGCCCAATGTGACGCCGAGTGTAATGAGACCTGCACCGCAAGGGGCCCCGCGGCCAATGACGCCAAACGCTCATTTCTATTTCCTTCCAGCGTTTGGTGTGGCTTGTTTTGATCTGCAGGACTTCCTTCATCTCGGCAGAATCGTGATGTAAGCGCTATTGATCTTCCGCTATTTGCTCACATATAAAGGAAGTTCATAGTTCCAGCGACTATTCGCACAGAAAGAAGCAGTGTAGCGATCTCTGTCGTAATACTTTAAAAATGAATGGGAATCACAAGGAGAAGAACGAGAATTTTCAATATCTACTCTTTAAGACAAAAAAATACAGACACACCACGAAGGAATTATCCGAATAGGACTGGAAATATTACAATTTGACAAAAATTACACGAGTTATTCAAGTGAAAAATCTTCACAAGTTGAGAAAGTCCACCTCCAAAACTGGTTGAAGGCCCCGACGAAATCCTTATTGACTTGCTCAATTTGTGAAGGTCTGTCTCTTGAATAAATCATCCAATTTTTCTGAAATTTTAATCATTTGTTTGTCTCTGTATGTACATTACGTCTACCATTTTCTGTCTCATTCGGATTTCTTCGTGGTGCGTCGTTTTTCTCTGTCTTAAGAGTGTTTTATATAATCGCATAATCGAGGAGTACCGCAAGTTTCCTAAAAGATTTAGTTAATGACGAAAGAGTTAAAAATTAGAATCGTGAACAGACGATTTGTACGGGATTCATTGTTCCGTACATTAAGAATGAATGGTGTTCTTGGTCACAAACTGTTCCTTCCACAATGCCATTTTGTTTTTAAATGCATCCACTTCGCCATCAAATTAGAAATACGTTGCTTCTCACCTTGCAATGTCTTACTGACGGCAGTCTGTAGACAACTCTCTTTAAAACTCAATCCGGGTCTTCTAATTTTGCTTCTTGTTTTCCATTTTCCTTTAGAAATTCAACAGTAGTGGGTATTCAAGCGAAAACTCGTTCCAGGGCGTTAAAGAAAATGCGAAGTTTGTTTTGTTTGTGAATTGTGTTGTTGAGAAATGTGAAACAAAGCCGCGTGGCACATGCAGTTTATCCTCCCCCCGCCCTCCTTCCCACTCTTCCGGCTCGGACAGAATGGCGTGGTAGAAGGGGAAGTGTACACTCCGCGAGAGAGATCTGGCGCGCTTGCAAAAGAACTGCACGTGAGCCGATTTCCTGTCCGTGCCTGTTCCAATGGTCAGCACTGCCTGACGCGTTCCTGCATTTTCTAGAACCCAAACTCATGCTGGCCAAATTACGCCTCCCCATTACGTTCTGTGGCAGAAAAGACGTCTCTGCAAAAAAATGGCTCTGAGCACTATGGGACTCAACAGCTGAGGTCATTAGTCCCCTAGAACTTAGAACTAGTTAAACCTAACTAACCTAAGGACATCACAAACATCCATGCCCGAGGCAGGATTCGAACCTGCGACCGTAGGGGTCTTGCGGTTCCAGACTGCAGCGCATTTAACCGCACGGCCACTACGGCCGGCCACGTCTCTGCATATTAACATGAGAGTAATCAGTATAAACTACTGTAATGACACGCTTGCGTCGCTTTCCCGTCGGCTGTGCTTTTGGCGAGCTCTTTTAACCCTGGTGTAACGCGGCTCCGCCTGTTGCAGGTCACTCAGCCGGCCCGCGGGGACATCCACTACCTGGCGCAGCTGCTGGGCCCGTCCCACCGCGACCAGCAGATCCCTCTTTTCCACCGGGTGGCAGTCTAAACCCAGGTGGGTTCGGCACCAAACACAACTTACAGCTAGTACTGCTAATATCACTGTCTAACAATTCCTTCTTTACGTACGAGAGTTTGTCATAAAGTTTTAATGAAGACTTTGGAAAAGATCAGGCTCTGACTGTAAAACTTGGTGGTGTCGGTGCTCCTCTGTATATTATTCCCAACTGTGGGCAGCTTGGCAGAGAATTTGGTTGCAGAAGACTATAGCTTGGCTTTCCAGGAAACAAACTACATCGGAATTCGCCTCGTCGCCAATCTGGATGTTTTCTTCGTTCAAGTAAAGAAGACGACGTCGTTGGGTGCCATAGCAGTAGAATACAGGTGTGAGGCGTCTGATAGCCCAAAACAGCGGCACGTCTTGGGCAGAAAGAGCTGAGGCGATATCTTGGAGCAGAATCACCGACTTGGACAGCTTCCCACTACGCTTCATCTTGAAAGCCCCCTGGAACCCTTTCCAGAGGTTTCGGTACTATACAGCTGTGACAGTTTGCCCCTTACAACCATAACTTGTAGCATCACACTATAGTAATCCCCAAAAAACACTGAGCCTCACCGTGTCCATTTATAGTTGTGTCTTCGCCTTTTTCGCCAGAGGTGACTCCACATGTTTCCACTGACTGCCTTGCTCCTTTGTCTCGATGTCATAGTTGTTCGAAGATTACATTGATGGACAACAAATCGCAACACCAAAAAATTATTAATGTAGAGTAACGAAATTTCGGTAATGCATTTGTCTAGGTAACATATTTAAGTGGCTAACATTGCAGGAGCAGAGGTTAAAGTAAGTGCGAGGTAAGCCATTGCAAATGCGAAATGCTGGTACATTAATAACCGGTGTATCCACCAGAATGTTGAATGTAAGGATGCAAATGTGCATGCATTGTGTTGTACATGCGCTAGATGTCAGTTTGTGGGATGGAATTCCACGCCTGTTGCACTCGATCAGTCGACGGAGGGACAGTTAATGCTGTTTATGGGTGACGCTGGAGATGTTTTCCGATGATAACTCCTAAGTGCTTCATTGGAGACAGAACTGGTGGTCAAGAAGGCCAAGGCAACATGTCCACACTCCGTAGAGAATGTTGGGTTATAATCCGCACCCGTTGGCTGACTGGTTAGCGCGGCGGAATGCCATTCCAAGGGGCCCGGGTTCGATTCCCTGCTGGGGCAGGAGATTTTCTCCGCTTAGGGACTTGGCTGTTGTGTTGTCGTCATCATCATTTCATCCCCCATCTCCGACGCGCAAGTCGCCCAATGTGGTGTCGAATGCAATAAGCACTTGCCCTCGGCGGCCGAACTTTCCCGAATGGGGGACTCCCGGCCCACAATGCCGTACGCTCATTTCCATTTTGTGTTATAACATCGGTACTTGGGCGAGCGTTATCCTGTTGCAAAACGCTGTTGATGAATGGCAGCACAACAGGTTGAATCATCAGACTGACGTACAATTATGCAGTCAGGATGTGTGTCATACGAAGTCGCACCCCAGACCATAACTCCAGGTGTAGGTTCAGTGCAGCACGCAGATAGATTGGATGCAGGCCCTCAGCTAGGCATCTTCTACCCAACACACAACACACGGCCATCATTGGTACCTAGGCAGAACCGGCTTTAGTTATAAAACACAACTAACTTCCACCCTCCCATCCAGTGAGCATTCGCTTAACGCCACTAAAGTCGGCACTGGTTGTCGCTTGTGGTCAGTGGAATGCACGCTACAGGACATGTGGCTTGGAGCTGTCCTTGAAGTAACTGATTTGTAACAGCCCGTTGTGCCACTGTGGTGCCAACTGCAGCCCGAACTGCTACTGTAGATGCAGTCTCCATCAGAGCCGTACGCTGAACGCGATGATCTTCCGTCTCGGTCATGCCACGTGGTCGTCCAGAGCCCGATCTTCTTACGACTGTACATACTCGTGACCACCGCTGACAGCAATAATGTGCGGTGGCTACTTTCCTGCTAAAGCTTTCTGCAATACAGCAGAAGGAACATCCAGCTGCTCCCATTACACGACCTCGTTCAAATTCAGTGAGGTGTTGATAATGGTGTCTTTGTCGCCTTAAATACATTCTTGACTAACATCAACACATCACGTACAATCTCAAGGGTAAATAACGCTCACGGCCGTTACAGCGTGTATTTAAAGCAAACCTGATCTGCATCACCATAGTGGCGGTACTAGCGCCATTCTTATGCGCCTGACGCAAAATTTGAATAGGTATCATCTTTCTGATGTAGTAACACGCCTACCAACTTTAGTTTACGTCACACAAATCTTTATTGGTGTTGTGATTTTTTTTCCGTCACTGAAAATTACGAATGACCTAAACTGTTGGTGTTACACACTGAGATGTACAACGTCGCTATAAGTTGATCATTTACTGATTCTTCGTATCACCATCGCTAATGTAACAAAGTTTCTTTTATTGTTGAAATGATATTCAATATCAAAAATCACTTGCACACCCCCGAAGCCAGTAGCCATATCCATTCCAGCAGCTGAAATGAACTTCGTGTTTTTTTGTAGTGACAATTGGTGTGATGAACTGAAGCGTGTGTGTGTGTGTGTGTATGTGTGTGTGTGTGTGTGTGGGTGGATGGGTGGGTGGGTGGGTGGGTGGATGTGCGTGCGTGCGTAATGTACCCAAGATAAACGTTAGGAAATTCGATATTCCGAGATCGACAGCGTCAAGAGTGTGCCTACGATACCAAATTTGAGACATTACCTGTCACCACAGGCAAGCAGAAGCCGATGACCTTGATTTAACGAACAAAAGCAGCGGCGTTTGCGCAGAGTTGTCAGTGCTAACAGACGAGCTACACTGTGTGAAATAACCGCAGAAATCAATGTGGGATATACAACGAGAGTATCCAGTAGGACGATGTGGGGAAATTTGGCGTTGGTGGGCTACGGCAGCAGACGACCGACGCGAATGCTTTTGCTATCAGTAGTACATCGCCTGCAGCGCCTCTCCTGGACTCGTGATGATATCGGTAGTACCTTAGACGACTGGAAACCGTGGCCTGGTCAGGTAAGTCCCGATTTCAGTTGGTAAGACCCGATGGTAGGGTTCGCGTGTGGCCCTGACCCTACGAAGCCATGGACCCAGACTGTCAACAAGGCACTGTGCAAGCTGTTAGTGGCTGCATGTTGGTGTTGGCTGTGTTTACATGCAATGGACTGGGTCCTCTAGACCAGCTGCAACTTCATTTGCAGCCATTCTTAGACTTCACGCTCCCAAACAACGATGTCACATCGCCGTGCCACAATTCGCAGTTCGTTTGAAGAACGTTCTGGACAGTTCGAGCGAGTGACTTAGTCACCGGCCGACACGAATCTCATCCAAGATTTATGGGACATATCGAGAGGACGTTCGTACACAAAATCCTGTACCGCCAACACTTCCGCAATTATGGCCGCCTATAGGGGCAGCATGACTCAATATTTGTGCAGGGCACTTCGAACGACTTGTTGAGTCGATACTGTAGTGTCGGCAGAAGAGCCAACACCGTGTTACTAGTGGAGGCCGAAATGCACGCGTTTTAGCTCACGCAGGCTGGCGTGAGGAGGGAAGAACTATACTGACGTGAGGTCTGGAACATAACAAGGAATTAGAATTCAGAAAGCGGACGTAATTAGTTTGATACTTAACTTTAATCCATTAATGATGAACGTCGCTCTTGACGGTACGTGATTCACAATATTATCAGTTCAGAATACATTCTTGAAGAATATGGCGCCTTGCTAGGTCGTAGCAAATGACGTAGCTGAAGGATATGCTAAACTGTCGTCTCTGCAAATGAGAGCGTATGTAGTCAGTGAACCATCGCTAGTAAAGTCGGCTGTACAACTGGGTCGAGTGCTAGGGAGTCTCTCTAGACTAGACCTGTCGTGCGGCGGCGCTCGGTCTGCGATCACTGATAGTGGCGACACGTGAGTCCGACGTATACTAACGGACCGCGGCCGATTTAAAGGCTACCACCTAGCAAGTGTGGTGTCTGGCGGTGACACAACAGATACCACGCCGATTTGCGGCACTACGCCGGGCAAAAAGAGGTCCGACACTATATTAGGAAATATCACATGACTTTTGTCACCTCTCTATATAGGATATTTTGCACAACTAGCGTGAAGTCATACAAAAGATTAGTCATTATTAGCGCTGTACACTTTAACGGAAGCATTTCAGTAGGATTCGAGCTGAAGGTCTTACAACAGAGGATCAAGGTTAGCTTACTTCTAGCGTCACGTGGTTTTTGAGAGCGCCATCACTGATGTGTTTTTGTTGCCTGTTACAAAAATGGAGCCGGCCGCTGTGGTCGAGCGGTTCTATGTGCTTCAGTCCGGAATCACGCGGCTGCTACGGCCGCAGGTTCGAATCCTGCCTCGGGCATGTATGTGTGTGATGTCCTTAGGTTAGTTAGGTTTAAGTAGTTCTAAGTCTAGGGGACTTATGACCTCCGATGTTAAGTCCCATAGTGCTTAGAGCCATTTGAACCATTTTTGAAACTGCGAAAATCCAATTAGAAAATGACAAGAATCCATTTTTGGGATGAAATGTACCGTTTTTGTTCAGTAATTCCAATAATATCCCTATTCGCGCTGCTCGCCCCCCCCCCCCCCTCCCCCCCGCCCTCCGAGGTTCGAGTCCTCCCTCGGGCATGGGTGTGTGTGTGTTGTCCTTAGGGACCGATGACCTCTGCAGTTTGGTCCCGTAGGATCTCGCCATAAAATTCCAGAAAATTTTCCTACTTATAGTTCCCATACAGACCGGGGAGATAGCATTTTACTAATAACAGTACACACAGGGACCTACATGTAATCACTCTTTCTTATTCCGCCCACGAATGCGATGAGAATAAACTCCAATATGGAGTACAAAAGAAGTTTGTTTGGGAAGCAATTTATAGCGATTCACAGGATGCAGAGCAGATAGATGTGACACGCTTTCTTCGTCAAATATTGTCTCTCAAGTGCGTCTTGTGTAAGTGATTACCTTGTACAGACTATAGTGCCTGCAAGAGCGCTGATAGGGCGCAACTTGAGGCTTGTGTGATAGCCTAGTCCTCTCGAATAGCACCAAGTGGGGCCGCCGACGTTAACGTACCCATCAGACTGGCGTATCGCGATCGGCAGGGTCCTAAAAGCTCGAATTACGCGACTAGCGAATGGGTGAACCTCACAGCTGGGTGCTAAAACGTGGCTTGTAAACTGGCCGATTGGCACGTGCGCTATGAAGCGTTTATAGCCACACCCCATAATGATCTGCGTCCAGGGCTATACAGCTTAGATAGTTCAATTAATTCCGACACTCCACGTGAAACAGAAACGTGATTTGAATTTTTTTCGCTCTGTACCCTTTGACTACTCACGTTAGTGTGTAGAATGTATGAGACTGGCGATATACCATCTGACTTTCGGCTAAACAACATCCACACAGTTCTGATGATCTCAAGAGCCGACAAATGCGAGAATTATCGCACAGCCATCTTAACATCTCATTTACCCAAACTGTTGGCAAGAATAATACACAGAAGAATGGAAAAGAAAACTGAGGATGTGTTAGATGATCACTTTGGCTTGAGGGAAAGTAAAGGCACCAGAGAGGCAGTTGTTGTCGACAATGCAAACAAGATTGATCAAAAATGACGACCCGTTCACAGGATTTGTCGACTTGCAAAAAGCGTTCGACAATGTAAAATGGTGCAAAATGTTCGAATTTCTGAGGAAAATAAGGGCAGGCTATAGGGAAAGACGAGTGTTATACAATATGTACAAAAACCAAGAGTAAACAATAAGCGTGGAAGTCCGAGGACTCCACAACAGAAAAGAGGTGTAATTAAAAGTCTAGTGTACAGACCTAAAAGGATTTGTGCACAGGATTCGAACCTGCGACCGTAGCAGCAGCGCGGTTCCGGACCGAAGCGCCTAGAACCGCTCGCCCACAGTGGCGGGCTTTCGCACTTTGTACCAGCTGACAAACCAGGAATTGCCCGGGTAATCAGTTTGATAATTTTCTATTAGAAACGGAAACTAGAAACGAACTTTGTTTGTGGTGCAATATCGAAAAAATTTCATTTCCGTTTATTGGTGAAAAAACCTTTGAAATTGTGAAGCATATGTACAAAGAAATATACGTAATGTACAGATGTGTAAGTACAGTATCCCGGACAGTTCTTGTATGCTGCCCACAACTGTATCGCTTGTCGACAACGCGATGTTGCAAACGTCTCCATGGCAACGCCCGTACATACTCGATTGTTTTCACCTACAGCCATTTGCGCTTTGCAGTTTGAAAGTTGTCAAAAGCGATGCCATATGTCAGGGACTTCCTTAAGTTAACTCGACAGAACTAATTAATGTCTTCTACATCTACGTATCTACATATATGCTCCGGTAGCCACCAAGCGGTGTGTGGCGGAGGCCACCCACTTCAAACATTCTATGAGATTTGTAACGCTTTCGCGATGGCTAAATGTACCAGTCACGAATCTTTCCGCTCTTCTTTGGACGTTCTCAATCTCTTGAACCAGACCCAACTGGTAAGGGTCCCATACAGACGAACAACACTCTAAGACGAACTAACGTATCGTAAGCAATTTCCTTTGTTGAAGGACTGCATCGCTTCAGGATTCTACCAATAAACCGCAATCTAGAGTTCACCTTACGCGTTACTTGTGTAATCTGATTGTTCCATTTGAGATCACTTCAAATAGTCACACCCAGATACTTGCGGATGTTACCACTTCCAAAGACTGGGCATTTATTTTGTACTCATACATTAATGGGGATTTTCGCTTTGTTATACGCAGTAGGTTACACTTACTAATATTGAGAGATAACTGCCAGTCATTACACCACGCATTTGTTTTCTGCAAATCCTCGTTGATTTGCTCACAACTTTCGTGTGATACTACTTTCCTGTAGACTACAGCATCATCGGCAAACAGTCAAATGCCGCTGTCAATACCATCAACCAGATCGTTTATGTAAATCATGAAAAGGAGCGGGCCTATTACGCTGCCCTGGGGCACACCTGAAGTTACGCTTGCTTCTCCTGAAGTCTCCCCATTCAGGACGACATACTGCTCTCTGTCTGTTAGAAAACTTTCTACCCAACCGCATATATCATCGGATAGACCGTAACTGAGTCGAACGCATTTCGAAAGTCGAGGAATATGGCATCAACCTGGCAGCCGGTATCTAGAGCCTGTTGTATATCATGCATAAAGAGGGCCAGCTGTGTCTCGCATGACCGCTGTTTCCTAAAACCGTGCTGGTTTCTGCAGGTGAGCTTCTCAGAGTCTAGGAAGGTCATTATGTCTGAACACAAAATATGCTTCTTCGTAGTAAAGAACAAAAAACATTTTCCAAATAGGCCTTGAAGGTGCAACAATATCGAAGGGCTGCCGTGTCATCCTCAGCCCTTAGGCATCACTGAATGCAGATATGGAGGGGCATGTGGTCAGCACACCGCTCTCCCGGCTGTATGTCAGTTTCCGAGACCGGTGCCACTTCTTCCCAGTCAAGTGGCTCCTCAGTTGGCCTCACGTGGTCTGAGGGCACCCCGCTTGCCAACAGCACTCGGCAGACCCGGACGGTGACCCATGCGAGTGCTAGTCGAACCCAACAGTGATTAACTTCGGTGATCTGACGGGAACCGATGTTACCACTGTGGCAAGGCCAATGGCATAGTAAATAATAAATATACTCATATATGATGCGGTATTTTTTTCATGCATCTGAATATTTATGACATCATATCTCCTGAGATATGTGAGGTATCGTGATGAAATTTTGTAGGTGCATTTAGCAGCATACGTGGATACTGTCTGCGAGATTGATTGCAAATAGAATTAGAAACACAGAAGTAATAAACTTAAATGTCGTGCATGATGTGGCAGTTTTTCTCACGTCATTGCTTGTGACGTCTGATCTCCTGAGCTATAATATGTATATGGTTCTTGCCTTCACATCAACTGTTGCCTGACAGTAAGGGGTATGTATATCGAGGTTTGGTTGTAATCAGTGCAATGATTTAGGAGGAGATGTTTCTCGGCCGGTTTTGGCTCAAAAACGCGGAACTTGTGGGACATCATGGAGGATTGCCTACAGTTTCATGATGTTCTGATAGGTGACGGCGCTAAGCATAGCCCTCAAAATGGCGTCTGTTACACTAAGGTGCTTTCCAAGCAAAGAGCTGTCACTGAGCATAGCAGATATTCACAGGCGTTTTCAGAATGTCTACAGAGACATGGCAGTGAACAAAAGCACGGTGAGTCGTTGGTCGAGGCGTTTTTGGCGTTAATGGGCTGTGGCAGCAGACGACCAACGTGACTGCTTTTGCTAATAGCACGACATCGCCTACAGCGCCTCTCCTGGGCCCTAGACGACTGGAAAACCGTGCCCTGTTCCGGTGAGTGCAGATTTCAGTTGGTAAGCGCTGAAGGTAGGGCAGGCCACATGAAGCAGTGGAGCCAGGTTGTCAACAAGGCACTGTGTGAGCTGACGGTGGTTCCGTAATGGTGTGGACTGTGTTTGCATGGAATGAACCGATCGTTAACTGGAAATGGTCGTGTTTGGCTGCTTGGATACCATTTGCAGCCGTTCATCGACTTCATATTCCCAAACAGTAATGGAGTTATTGTGGATGACAATGTACCATGTTGCTGAGCCACAGTTGTTTGCGATTGCTTTGAAGAACATTCTGGGCAATTCGAGCGAGTTCGCCCGACATGAATCCCATCGAACATTTATGGGACGTGATCGAGAGGTCAGCTGTAGGGCCTGCTGCCCAGCATGGCGTGGAAGCCAGCGATCGCTCTGGTGAAGTGGGCAGATCGAATGCCGAGTCAACATATGCTCATACATAGTGATGCCGCGAGCACCAGGACGGAGACAGCCAGCATCTGGTGTATATGAAGGGCGTACCGGCAGCCCATTGACAGTCATACCACTTGGCAATGGCCAGCACCTACATGGATACTCTGCAAATCACATTAAAGTGCCTGACAGAGGGTTCATCGAACCACTTTCACAATTTTCTATTATTCCAATCTCGTATAGGGCACGGAAAGAATGAACACCGATATCTTATACATCTACATCTACATCTACATCCATACTCCGCAAGCCACCTGACGCTGTGTGGCGGAGGGTACCTTGAGTATCTCTATCAGTTCTCCCTTCTATTCCAGTCTCGTACAGTTCGTGGAAAGAAGGATTGTGGGCTCTAATCTCTCTGATTTTATCATGGTCTCTTCGCGAGATATACGTAGGCAGGAGCAATCTACTGCTTGACTCCTCGTTGAAGGTATGTTCTCGAGCTACTGAGCGTCTCTCTTGCAGAGTCTTCCACCGGAGTTTATCTATCATCTCCGTAACGCTTTCGCGATTACTAAATGATCCTGTAACGAAGCGCGCTGCTCTCCGTTGGATATTCTCTATCTCGTGTATCAACCCTATCTGGTACGGAGCTCACACTGCTGAGCAGTATTCAAGCACTGGGCGAACAAGTGTACTGTAACCTACTTCCTTTGTTTTCGGATTACATTTCCTTAGGATTCTTCGAACGAATCTCAGTCTGGAATCTGCTTTACCAACGATCAACTTTATATGATCATTCCATTTTAAATCACTCCTAATGCCTACTCCCAGATAATTAACGTAATTAACTGCTTCCAGTTGCTAACCTGCTATATTGTAGCTAAATGATAAGGGATCTTTCTTTCTATGTATTCGCAGCACATTACACTTGTCTACATTGAGATTCAATTGCCATTCCCTGCACCATGCGTCAATTCGCTGCAGATCCTCCTGCATTTCAGTACAATTTTCCATTGTTACAACCTCTCGATATACCACAGCATCATCGGCAAAAAGCCTCAGTGAACTTCCGATGTTATCCACAAGGTCATTTATGTATATTGTGAATAGAAACGGTCCTACGACACTTCCCTGCGGCACACCTGAAATCACTCTTACTTCGGAAGACTTCTCTCCATTGAGAATGACATGCTGCGTTCTGTTATCTAGGAACTCTTCAATCCAATCACATGGTTGGTCTGATAGTCCATATGATCTTACTTTGTTCGTTAAACGACTGTGGGGAACTGTATCGAACGCCTTGCGGAAGTCAAGAAACACGGCATCTACCTGGGAACCCGTGTCTATGGCCCTCTGAGTCTGGTGGACGAATAGCGCGAGCTGGGTTTCACACGATCGTCTTTTTCGAAACCCATGCTGATTCCTACAGAGTAGATTTCTAGTCTCCAGAAATGTCATTATACTCGAACACAATACGTGTTCCAAAATTTTACAAGTGATCGAAGTTAGAGGTATAGGTCTATAGTTGTCTTTCCGTACGAGCTCTAATTTCCCTTATTTTATCGTGGTGATCGTTCCTCCTTATGTAGGTAGGTGTCAAGAAAATATTGTCGCTTTCGGAGGAGGAAGTTGGTGATTGGAATTTTTTGAGAAGATTCCGTCGCAACGAAAAATGCCTTGCTTTTAATGATGCCCAGCCCAAATCCCGTATCATTTCTTGACATTCTCTCCCATATTTCGCGATTATATAAAGCGTGCTGCCTTCCTTTGAACTTTTTCGATGTACTCCGTCAGTCCTATCTGGTAAAGATCCCACACAGCGCAGCAGTATTCTAAAAGAGGACGGACAAGTGTAGTGTAGACAGTCTCCTTAGTAGGTGTGTTACATTTTCTAAGTGTCCTGTCTTCCCCACAACATTTACTATGTGTTCCTTCCAGTTTAAGTTGTTCGTAATTGTAATACCTAGGTATTTAGTTGAATTTACGGCTTTTAGATTAGACTGCTTGGACGATTGCTTGGCTGGAGGCTTGACTAATTTTAATCACTTGATGCGCCTGGAAAACCGAGAGCTATTTATTATACATGTGGATATTTGTCTTGCTGCAAACAAGCCCGTTTCTTGATTAAAGGTATGTCCGTTCTGCAGAGCGCTAATCGCATGGAGCCGATGAGATCCCGCATGGCATTATGTATGGCCCTACAACCCATCGCTCCCACGTTCGCTTGACAGTGATGGGTGCCCGTCCAAAGCTAGCAGCAACATCATGCCCGGTCAATCACAGTCTCGATAGGCGATGATCATGGCAGTCTCGAAACCTGATGTTCGCTGATAGATGTTTCTCCTTCTACTGAGTGGTTATAACTAAAGGGCAGCTACTCACAGAGGTCCAGTGTTGGCTATAATTACTGTGTGGCAGCGAAACATGGTAGATGCCTTAACGTTTAACTGATTTATGTTGGGAAAAAATTAGTTGCAATTCTGGCCACCAAGTGCAAATATGGTGCTGTGAATGCAAGAAAGACGCACAGAAATGTTACCATGGGTAACGGATTAGGAACGGTACGTGGACAGAGAAGCTGAATCAAGTGAGAAACGCATGAAGTTAATTTTATTATTAACTGCCGCTTATACGGTTTGTTCAGTATGAGTTAGAGATGGGGATCCGCTCCTGAACTGTTTTATAGAGTTGAATCTTTCAAAGGAGTGAACAATCAGTGATTCAGGAAAAAAGAACGGTAGCTCCAAACGTTTCACACAACAGATCGAGAGAGAGAGAGAGAGAGAGAGAGAGAGAGAGAGAGAGAGAGAGTCGGAGCAGGTCAGCGGGGCCTCTCCTGGTCGGAGCACACTGCACGCCACATAACACAGCCGGCGCCGGCCTCTGCCCTGCTTCTGCCTTGGCTGCCTGCATTGTGCAGTGCCTCATTGGATTTTGTGTTTCACATATGCCGTGCCGTCTCTGTGCTTCCTCTGCCGCGTGCAGTGTCTGGCGCACCTTAACTTAGCATCGCACTCCGTCGGCTATCGTTTCAGTCGCACGTCCTGCCCTCTGGGCAGTTGATGCGAGCAACAGGACAGAGAGCCTCCTGGCGGAGAACATAAGAACTACTTGCAACAACCTGCTCGCAAGAGAACGGACGATTTGTCTCGGAGCGGCTGAGTGGTGGCCGTTCACCGCTCCCCCCACCCTCAGAACTCGCCGGCTCAACGCTCACCCACCCAACGTTCTCGACTCTAGCCAGAGCGTTGATCAAAGCAACTCAGGTGTCACTCTGGTCTCTGCGGTCTTACCTCACGCAGCAATACAGCTCGCGGCTCGACCAGCTTGACTCAGCGCCTCTGCATCGGAGTTCGTCTATTCTGGATATTGTTCTTCGTACTAATACCGATATATACACTCCTGGAAATGGAAAAAAGAACACATTGACACCGGTGTGTCAGACCCACCATACTTGCTCTGGACACTGCGAGAGGGCTGTACAAGCAATGATCACACGCACGGCACAGCGGACACACCAGGAACCGCGGTGTTGGCCGTCGAATGGCGCTAGCTGCGCAGCATTTGTGCACCGCCGCCGTCAGTGTCAGCCAGTTTGCCGAGGCATACGGAGCTCCATCGCCGTCTTTAACACTGGTAGCATGCCGCGACAGCGTGGACGTGAACCGTATGTGCAGTTGACGGACTTTGAGCGAGGGCGTATAGTGGGCATGCGGGAGGCCGGGTGGACGTACCGCCGAATTGCTCAACACGTGGGGCGTGAGGTCTCCACAGTACATCGATGTTGTCGCCAGTGGTCGGCGGAAGGTGCACGTGCCCGTCAACCTGGGACCGGACCGCAGCGACGCACGGATGCACGCCAAGACCGTAGGATCCTACGCAGTGCCGTAGGGGACCGCACCCCCACTTCCCAGCAAATTAGGGACACTGTTGCTCCTGGGGTATCGGCGAGGACCATTCGCAACCGTCTCCATGAAGCTGGGCTACGGTCCCGCACACCGTTAGGCCGTCTTCCGCTCACGCCCCAACATCGTGCAGCCCGCCTCCAGTGGTGTCGCGACAGGCGTGAATGGAGGGACGAATGGAGACGTGTCGTCTTCAGCGATGAGAGTCGCTTCTCCCTTGGTGCCAATGATGGTCGTATGCGTGTTTGGCGCCGTGCAGGTGAGCGCCACAATCAGGACTGCATACGACCGAGGCACACAGGGCCAACACCCGGCATCATGGTGTGGGGAGCGATCTCCTACACTGGCCGTACACCACTGGTGATCGTCGAGGGGACACTGAATAGTGCACAGTACATCCAAACTGTCATCGAACCCATCGATTTACCATTCCTAGACCGGCAAGGGAACTTGCTGTTCCAACAGGACAATGCACGTCCGCATGTATCCCGTGCCACCCAACGTGCTCTAGAAGGTGTAAGTCAACTACCCTGGCCAGCAAGATCTCCGGATCTGTCCCCCATTGAGCATGTTTGGGAGTGGATGAAGCGTCGTCACACGCGGTCTGCACGTCCAGCACGAACCCTGGTCCAACTGAGGCGCCAGGTGGAAATGGCATGGCAAGCCGTTCCACAGGACTACATCCAGCATCTCTACGATCGTCTCCATGGGAGAATAGCAGCCTGCATTGCTGCGAAAGGTGGATATACACTGTACTAGTGCCAACATTGTGCATGCTCTGTTGCCTGTGTCTATGTGCCTGTGGTTCAGTCAGTGTGATCATGTGATGTATCTGACCCCAGGAATGTGTCAATAAAGTTTCCCCTTCCTGGGACAATGAATTCACGGTGTTCTTATTTCAATTTCCAGGAGTGTATATTACATAATTATGTTATGTATACATCATTTGTTTTTATTTTATTTTTATTTGTTTAAACTGATCAGATGAGGTTCCTGACGACTCCTCTTACTAGAGGATTTTTTATTATGGACACTCGAATTTACACTTTAATTATGAGTGAACCAATAAACGTATCGCTAAATGTGATACACCAATATTTTCCTTGTTTTATTCTGCATAAGGCTATATGCAGCACTTTGGTCTTACAGTCAAATTTATATTTTTTTTTCTAATTGTAGTACGGATTTTGCGATTTTGGGCGTCTTCGGAAGGAAATGTTCACTTTAAAAATATATGGCTTGGGATGTATTTGTACGAGATTAATGAAATTTTAATACATTATAGCCAAATACATTGTTAATGTAAATCTGAAGTTGCAACATTTTCCGATCACCCAAAAAACCACTATAGTGCAAAATAAATCGATAATCAAAAACTTTGTCATATCGTGGAAGTTTCAATAAACAATACAAAATTCTTACTCATTATCTGTGTTACTTCAAAATAGGATCAAATAAGATCAAAATACAGGTATAGTACTGGAATAAACCAAGTTTAAAGGGCAATGTGCCTTCCATTTATTTTCTATTGTGAATGAGTGGTGAGTCATGAAAAAGACCTAGTTCATTTCAGGGAGTGAACAGTTCGGATCCGATCTCTGAAAAGAACAGTTTTGCCCATCTCTAGTATGAGTACTGGAGACATCGACTAGATGCTGCATCCGTGATCAACAGTTGCTCGCAGCAGTTCCGGTAGGATCTGAGCAACGTGATCCTGTATTTTATAAAATGAATAAACCGCACAACAGTTGCTTGCTCCACATTCTTTCATTGTGTACACGATCTGTTTCGGAACACTGAAAGTTCCACCATCCGGTGCGAACGGTAATAATGAAATTATCATGTTACATGGGAATGGAAGGAGATCCTCAAGTCTTAAATATCGGATAAGCCACTAAGTACCTCAAATTTCTAAATTAATATAACTTGAAAGCGAAAAGAGGACTTACAAATAAAATCGCTTAATCTTCTGAGGTGATCCTCACCCCAATGTTGTCTGTTTCAAGCCGCACCTGTGCTATGGGTCATGTGCGGCCTCCATGCTCATGGCCAGTATTTACTATTCCACAGTTTTCCTGTTCGTGTTCCCAGTCGCGCAGCACAGGGAAACGGTTTTTATGGAATTTACGTAAGTAATTCCACATAATATGTGATTTCCTCCCAATCACCCCGTTCTTTTACTGCATTCTATATGTTTCGAGATTCTGATGACTTTTGGTGTCCGGTCGTAATGCCCATTTTCTCGGTTTTCTTAGGTCCCTTTTATCGTTTTGACGCAGAACCTTTGGTTTTAAGACAACATTGGGTTGAGGATAGGATGAAATCACATCGTTAAGTGATTTTATTTGTTAGTAACGTCCTGTTCTTTCTTTTAATTTAAGTTAGAAACCTTAGCCGCATACCTCCTTACCTGATATTTAAGACTTGAGGATCTCCTCCTATTCCCGTGTAACACAATATTTTCATTTTTACAGTTTACGCCAGAAGATGAAACTTTAAGTGTTCCGAAACCCGTTGCTCATACATTGAAAGGTCGTGGATCAAGCAACTGTTGTGCGGTTTCTTCACCTTTACAAAATGGATTTATATAGTTGGAACTGCCCAATAAGGAGAACCCTCTTTGTCCTTGTGTACCGGTCTTTAGATCGGCTAGAGACCGAACGTGTCCCTGATAAACGCGTTCACTTAGGTATCTCTAGAACCAAAAGTCACATTGATTCAAATCAGTTGATCTTGCAGGCTACGCATCTGGAAATCCTCTGGAGATAAAACGTTCAAGGAAGGTTGCATTAATCAGATTTTTCACGGGGCGAGCGACACGAGATGTTGTAGCATCTTGCACAAAAAAAGTGCTTTCCGCATAACTGCGCTCTTCCAAAGCTGGAATCACATGTTGTACCAGGTCGTCTCGATAACCTTCAGGTGTCACCGTAGACCTGACAGTCCCTCCAGATGTATCCCCTTCAAAGAAGAACGCACCGAGAATAAAGATGCTTGTCAATCCACACCACACAGAGGCAGACGGCGTGTGCAATAGCCTTTAGTGCACAACACATGGTCTAACAGTACCCTAAACTCGGCAGTTCTGAGTATTCGCCGCACCCTGTAGTATAAAATGTGCCACCTTAGTCCGAAGAGTATTACATGGCCACAAGTCATCAACTTCGATCCGTGCCAGAAACCAAAAAGTAAATTCAGAATTTTGCTGTCAGTCGTGAGTTTTCAGTTGCTGCACCATCTGTATCTGGTATGGGTACCAGAGTAACATAGACTGCAAAACTTTCCATGCTGTTGACCAGTGGAAGGACAATTCTCGTGACGCTGCACGAGCACTAGGACTGCCCAAGTGACGTGCTGCCACACCAAACTCACCTGCGTTTTCAAATTTCATAATCTTCTTCTTTAAACTAATTAAAGACATTGGGCGTCCTGTCACTGCTGTTCACATAAAACATTTTCACTAACAGTGCACGGTTTCTCTTGCCATAGACTGTGCGGCTGGTCCCGGCGGAGGTTCGAGTCCCTCGGGAATGATTGTGTGTGTTTGTCCTTAGGATAATTTAAGTTAAGTAGTGTGTAAGCTCAGGGACTGATGACCTTAGCAGTTAAGTCCCATAAGACTTCACACGCATTTGAACATTTTTTCTTACCATAGCCATATTGTCCACTCACGTAATGGTTTATCAAATGACATCATAAACATCATACCATCACACAAACAGTGTACAGTGAAAGATGTGCACCCGGTGACTAGAATTGAAACTAATTTTTTTCAGCGTAAATCGGTTCCACATTACCGCATTAGCATATCTACCAAGTTTCGCTGCCCAACGATAATTACTACTCACAATGAAACTCTGTGGGCAGCTGCACTTAAACTATAACACCCGTACAAGGGGCTAATACGATCTCCTCACAGACAAGCAATATTCAAATATGATTTCTGAATGAGAAATTCGCTGCTTATTATTTCCTTGTACGAGGTGCAACAATAAAGTAATGAGACTGATGTGAAGAAAAATGTTGCTTACTGTTTCAGTCAAGTTTAGTGCTGTCTCCTCCAAAGTAGTTCCCTTCTGATTGCACACACATTTTCCAGTTCTTCTGCCATTGATGGTAGCATTTCTGGAACTCATCTTCTGTAATATTCTTCAAGACCCTCGTCACAGCTTTTTCGACATCTTGTGTTGTTTGACAATGGTGTCCCTTGACCGCCGTTTTGACTCTTGCAAATAGAAAAAAAGTCGCACAGAGCGGTATCTGGTGAATAAGGTGGCTGTGGTAGTACTGAAATTTGTTTTGAGGTTAAAATTGTTGTACTGATGGATCAGTATGGGATGGTGCATTATCATGATGCAGAATCCAATTATCAGCAATGTTGGCACGGGCACGAAGAACTCTTTTACGAAGTCTTTCTAAAATTTCTTTGTAGTAATATTGGTTGACTGTCCAGGAGGCACCCACTCTTTATGAACAATTCCCTTGGAATCAAAGAAGAAAACAAGCATGCATTTCACTTTTGACTTTGACATGTGAGCTATTTTTGGTCAGGGTGATCCCTTTGAGCACAATTGCGATCTTTGGCGTTTTGTCTCTGGATCGTACTGAAAAAACTAACTTTCATCACCAGTGATAACACGGCTCAACAATTCTGGATTGGTTTCTGTTTGCTCTAACAGATCGGCTGCCACATTTTTCCGTGTTTCTCGCTGTTGTGGTGTGAGATTTTTGGGGACCATTTTTGCACAAATCTTTCTCATACCAAGATCTTCAGTTATTATTAGACGAACCGTTCCTCGATTGATGTTCAGTTCTTCTGCAATCATTTTCACGGATAATCCTCGATCAGATCATATGAGTTCACGCATCCTGGCCAAGTTGACATCCGTCCGTGAGGTTGATGGTCGACCACTGCGGTCTTCATCTTCAACATTCTTTCTGCCTTCACTAAACACTTTATGCGAACGAAAAACTTGAGCTCTTGACATAACCTCCTCTCCAAAAGCCTTCTGAAGCTTAACGTAAGTTGTCGTCGCGTTTTCATCCAATTTAACGCAAAAAGAAATTTCATACCATTGCGCAATATAATGCAGTTCCATTTCCGTGACGAGAGACACAAACACATGTTAACATATTACAGCATAACTCATGACTGAGCAGTTGCATCGATGTGCCGCTTCGACTAGAAGAAGTTTATAGACCAAGGTCAAAGATATTGTGCCTACGCAAGCCTGCAGGGTTGCCACATCTTGCAAAGAAAATCAGTCTCATTACTTTATTGTCGCACGTCGTATACGGGTTGTAAGTGGAATTTCTCATGGCTGGTTTGTGTCGTTCTACTGAAATGCTAAACATTTGCATATTCAACTATGTAGCGGCCCGGTTAGCCTTGCAGTCTAACACACTGCTTTCCAGGCAGGAAGGAGCCCGATGGATTAGTGTCGAGGTACGATGTAGCAGCCAGTCTGTGGATGGTTTTTAGGGGATTTTCCATCTGGCTCAGCGAATGCAGGCTGGTTCCCCTTATTCTGCCTCAGTCACACTATGTGAGTGATTGCTGCGCAAACACTTTCTCCACGTAAACGTACACCATCATTACTCACCACGCAAACATAGGGGTTGCACTCGTCCGGTGTGAGACATTCCCCGGGGGGATCCTCTGGGGGCCTAACTCCACAATAACTCTGGGTTCGGTGTGGGGCGGCGGTTGGGTGGGTGGACTGCTGTAGCCTGTTGTGGGGTTCTGTACCACTACGGCAGGGCCAAAGCCTCTCCATCGTTTCTAGGTCACCAGTTCCATACAATGCAATACAATGTAGCACACTTCATTCCAATTTGACGTGTTTTTGCATACCGCCTTCAAGGTGCTGTGATTTTGAAACTGCTGTGATTTTAATGGCCAGAATTGTAGATTCTATAATTACAGAGGACACATACACTATCCAGTCACATTAATACCACATTTTGTAACACGAGAAGTGCAGGAAGAGAGTCTATCATGTTCTGGAAGGTACGGTCTGGGATGTGGAGCCATGGCGACTTCAGTGCCGTGGCTAGTCGCGGTAGGGCACTCGGTTGAGGATCTATGGCGGGAACGGCCCGATCGAGTTTGTCCCTCAGATTCTCGACTGGGTTTAAATCCTCGGAGTTTGGTGAGTGGGGAAGCACGGTGAACTCATTCTGGTGCTCTTCGAACTACGCACGTTCACTGCGAGCTGTGTGACACATTGCATTGAACTGCTGGTAGATACCATCATGCCGAGGATCAAGCAACTGCATGTAGGGGTGGACATGATCTCCAAGAATAGCTGCATACTTGTGTTGATCCATTGTGCTTTTCAGAATGACGAGATCACACAGGGAATGCCACGAAAACATTGTCCAGACCATAAAGCGTGCAGGGTGTTTGCTTTCAGACGTTTCAATTCATACATGCCAACAGCCAACTGGCCGATGGTGCATAAAGCGTGATTCTTGTGGAGAGGCTACCGTCGCCACTCAGTGGACGCCCAGTCGCGATACTGGAGTGCAAATTCCAGTATTCGTCGCCGGTGAACAGTAGGGTGCACGAAGCAGGCGCCTTCTGCGGAGGCCCATACACAGCAACGTTCGCTGTTCTGCCATTGAGGAGGCACTGTTGGTAACCCCATGGTTCATGTGGGCGGCGAGTTCCTCAACGTTTGCACGTCTATTCACCCGTACAGATGTCTGCAGGCTTCGTTCATCCCTGTCATCTCCGGCCCGTGGTGCACCGTCATTGTCTCGGCGCCGGTTTTGGTTAGCCCCATTTTGCCGTCTCGGTATACTATAACAATGGAGACACGCTAACAGTTTACAAACTTAGCTGTTTCAGAAATGCTTTCTGTTGTGGCGTAACAAGACAGCTACGCCACGCTGAAGTAGTCGAAAGGCACGCGTAATCTCACTTAGGCTAGATAGAGGTCTGAAACAGGAAACGTAATGAATGGTAGCAAGAAAAGTACGTAGCTGCTATTATACTTAACTTTTAATCCGTCATTGGTTTACAACGTTCGTGATGAGACATTTCATACGATAACTATCAAACTATGTAAGGCTAATGGCGCCTTGCTAGGTCGTAGCCATTGACTTAGCTGAAGGCTATTCTAACTGTCTCTCGGCAAATGAGAGAAAGGCTTCGTCAGTGTAGTCGCTAGCAAAGTCGTCGTACAACTGGGGCGAGTGCTATCCCGTATCTTGAGACCTGCCTTGTGGTGGCGCTCGGTCTGCGATCACACAGTGGCGACATGCGGGTCCGACATGTACTAAATGGACCGCGGCCGATTTAAAGCTACCACCTAGCAAGTGTGGTGTCTGGCGGTGACACCACACTTTCACCCTAGGCCCGCAACCCAGTGATCATGCCCTTCTGGGCGTCAGATAAATCGCCCTATTTCTGCATTAGAACGACGATTGCACTTTTTTCCTCCGACAAGCTTCATATACCCTCCACTGCTAGTGCTGCCAAATGCCGTCTGTGAGTGGTTATTGCACGTTGACGTCGAACATACGCGGTAGACACATTGATGTCACTGGACCGCGTATTACTCTTGAAACAAGACGGAAACTTTTGCTCTGTTTTCAAACTCATATACTTTGAGCTCCATACCTGGGAATTTTACAATTAGAGTAATCTGCTTCGAATAGTCTATAGCAGGGTTCCCCAACAAAATTTTCTCGAGGACCCCCTCATCGAACATGATTGGTACCTTGCCGTATCACAATATCAAGTACCTAAAAAAGCCAAATTAAGGGTCGTTTTATAGGTTTTCTACTTTTGGTAATTAGAAAAAACATTGACACATTCATTATTGAAAAAATATTGAGCTTAAAACTTTTTCAATTTAGCCATCATTGTTATTGTTAAATTTTTGATTATTGCTCACAACCTTTGTCTTCAAATCTGGGTGTTTAGTATAACAAACTCCTTAAAAAAATAAAAATTGAGTATGAACTGAAAATGACAGGAAGATGCTACACGCATAAGTTAGCGTTTGCTAAACCTCTGCTCATGCAGGAAGCGGCCAAAACAAAAAACTGTTATCATACAAAATATATTTAAGATATTTTTTTATTCTAATAGCATCTTGTGGGCCCCTGGGGGTCAGCGGACCACCTGTTGGGAACCACTGGTCTATAGAAAATGAACTTTTTCAGTTGCATATAAATTACAGAGCCCAAAATAAATTTTGTCTGTGCCATTAATCTACGTTTATTTTCAACGATTCAGTTTTTCCTTAACTTCAATAACTTCAATGAAATTTTTCACTTATTTCTGCAGAGGAACAAGAAATATGGAATACGACTAAGGTGTATTGACAACTAGATTCGTTTTGTATTGGGACTCATATCTCACCATACTTCTGTCTTTACGATTTTGAGGATTCGACACCCATGTTTCCTCAGAACCACGAAAACAACAATAACTTTCATAAATATGTTGCATTTAACAGAGCCAGGCATTATTCAGTTAATGTCTGCCCACGTTTAATTATTTTATTTTTAAATGTAACCTCCATAAAAACAATAACAGAGAAAAAAGTGATTGTCTACATACAAAAAAAAAGTGAACGTATTCAAATCAGCTCGTGACTAGTAACAAATGTTTGAAATGCAGCCATGGTAGCTATTTTAACACGGCCTATTTCTTTATCTGTTTATCTCTCTCTCTCTCTCTCTCTCTCTCTCTCTCTCTCTCTCTCTGTGTGTGTGTGTGTGTGTGTGTGTGTGTGTGTGTGTGTGTGTGTGTGTGTGTTCTTCATGATTCGTATAAAAGTGGATTTTAGTATAAAACAGTATTTGATGAACGACGTTTGCGTGAATAGGTCAGTTTGTTTTCAGTGAAGTCAATATTTTCTCCGCACGTGCTTTGAGAATAGTTTGAAAATGTTTTCTCGGCCTACTTTTACAAAGTTTCCTAAAATACATCTGTTCTTGTATATTTAATGTTCAAGATATTCCAGTCTGAAATAGAATCTTCATTAGTTTCTTTTGCATTAACTTCCTCTTCAGTAAATAAATATTCCTTTTTATGTCAGAGCTCATAAGACAACATACTCGTCAGACTAAAGAACTAAAAACTAAAATCTTATTTGCCGCTACTGAAAAGCAAATAATTCATAATAACCCTTTACACTCATCCTTCAATTTTCACAACGTTCTCAACGTACGATATTCATTTTTTAAGTGTAATTACAAAACGCTTTTTGTTATTTGAATAACTAATTAATATTTTACTTTTTTATATTTCAGAATCAGATATTAAGAAGAACCTCATAACTCACCTAAGGACCTATGGACCATGCTGAATCTTAGAAGCAACTTTGACTAATATGACCTCAGAATTATTTATAACTCTTTAATGTTAAAAATTAAGATTAATCTACTACTGAAACTACCCTTGATGGATATGTAGCACACAACATGTACCTATGACTAAATAATAAAGTCCTTAAATTTATTAGCTACTGCATAAAATCTGTGGTAAAATGTTCCTTTTTTGGTCTTCTTTTAGCGCTGTGTAAGGAATCTTCAGTTGGATTTTGATTTATCAAGAACCTGCCAACAGGAACTCAACAAAAGAAAAGACAACAGGAACACTCATTAACGAAACATTAGAGTATTTGAAACATTAGTCTCACTTCACTATTTGAAAGCTTAGTAACGCTACTGGCGCAGGGTAATTAATTAATTATTGACTGAATTTCTTGAGTATGCTAGGATTGTGACATATACCTGTAGCTAATGGAATTTAATAGTAACCAAATTTAGTAGTATATGAGGTACTCCATGTAACTGGAATTCTCGCGAAACCTATACTGTTTGGTCCAAAGACTACGTAATTAATAGTGCGGAGAACCTCCTTCACTATCACTACAATATTTTATTTTTGGGAAAGTCTTTCCGTTAAATTCTGACACAATTATAACATATTTTGTTTTTAATTTTTCCTGAATCATGGTGAATACCTGTTACTGACGAAGGAACACCTCGAGTGCGAGGTTGCAAGTTCGATCTTTAGTAAGGCTCATTTGAAAGCGTCGTCTTAACTATTAAGACAGGAAAAATATTAACTGCTAATGACTCACCACGTTCATCAGGGGGGCGACAGAAAATGAGTATCCAGCAGGTGCAGTGATCAACCTTCTGTGGGATGTACACTCATGTTCAGAAAAAAAACAGAACACATTGAAGGACTTTAGATGGAACGTTCATATTCGCAGGACATGTGCATTAATATGTTCTGCAGATATGATTAGCATTTCAGTCACCTCAGTTCAGCATCTGTCCTGTTGCCTAGTAGAAACAGGGTCCGCCATGGGCCCTCATAACTTGTTCCTTGCGTGATGACATCGACGCGTATAAGGTGCGAATGCCGTCCTGTGGTATAGGCGTCCATGCTGCATTCATCTGGTTCCAAAGTTCATCTGTGGTGGTCGGCAATGGGCCACAGCGCTGCACCTATCGTTTCACCGTATCCCACACATTTTCGATTGGCGATAAGTCTGGTGATCTGGCGGGCCAGGGCAAAAGGCTGACATCCTGTGGCACCAAGAAGGCACGTGTTCGTGCAGCAATATGTAGTCTTGCGTTGTCTCTCTGAAAAATGGCGTCTGGGGCGTTGTGCAGAAAGGGTATGGCTACGGATCGCAGGATGTCGTTCACGAAGGTCACACTGGTCACAGTGTCCTGGACACGCACCAAATGTGATTTGTGGTTGAACCCAATAGCACCCCACACCATAAGCCGTTGAGCTGGAGCTGTATGTCTTGAGCGAATGCACTCCCCCTGTCTGCGGCCAACCAAAATTCGGACATCATTTTCAAACAAACACAACCTGGATTCGTCGGAAAACACTACCTGATGTCATTCGTGTCCCCAGTGACGTCGTTCCGTACGCTGCTGCCGTCTACCATGTTTATGTACATTCGTCAAAGGTAGACGGAAAAAAAGGACGACGCGCACGTAACCCAAGCCGTAATAAACGGCTACGGACTGTCAACCCTGTCTGCGATGTGTTCCACTGTTGCACCAGAGCTGAGGAAGACGCAGGTTCGTATGAATGGTGCCAATCTTTCCGGGGGGGGGGGGGGGGGGGGTGGTCGTGTTCTATGGGCTTCCGTGAACCATCCTGCACACACCCGTTGCACTGGCGAAACACTTTGTCCCACACGAGCAGCAATTTCCCCAGATAGTAGCATCACATTCTCGCATGCCAATAATACGCCCTCTTTCAAGCTCACTGATTTGGCGGTACGGTTCGCGCATGTGTCTGCGAGGCATCCAGCACTTCTACTCAAGTCACATTGATCTCTTACCTCCGGTTTCTAGTGACAACGAGAGCTGCAGGCACATTGTTATCGGTATGTGGTGCTAGGCACGATATCGAAGTCGACTTTGATCCCGCGGGCTGACTTAATTCAAATGCTAATCATTTCTGCAGAACGTACTAACATACATGCCCTGTGAATATGAACATCCTGTCTCTAGTCGTTCAAGGCGTTCTGTTTTTTTCTAAACATGGGTGTATGTATTACACTTCACAAAATGGACATCACCACATTCAAGAAACGTTCAGAACAAACCATTGCTTGCGCCTTGAACACCGAATGAAAAACCGCGCGTCGCAGTGATCATGAAGCTTAGCGCCATCAAGATCGAAGGCGGACTCCTTGGGTGTTACAAATCGTGCAGGATGTTCAGATACCCACTTTCAAAGAATACATAAAGAATCATATTGGTGTACGCTGTGATGGGAATGGATGGATTGTGATGACATTCAACCGAAGTCAAATCAGCCTGTCGTCGAGCTTATCGTGAAACTGCCTATCCATTAGGGAGTAACTGCAGACAGCGTGATAGTAATTATGTTTTGCGGCTCCCTCCGTCGGAGGTTCGAGTCCTCCCTCGGGCATGGCTGTGGGTGTTGTCTTTAGCGTAAGTTAGCTTAAGTTAGATTAAGTAGTGCGTAAGCTTAGGGACCGATGACCTCAGCAGTTTTGTCCCATAAGACCTTACCACAAATTTCCAATTTTAATTATGTTTCATTGGCACGGAGGAAACAAACAGCCAGAGGCTCAATCCAGGAGATATGAACTGCAATGTCATACACGTTCTCTAAAGGAGTATGATTTTTATACGCAGACAAGGCATCAAACAAAAGCAACTTATTTTGACCAGCTATTGGCCAAAAGCAGTGCTCATACCATAGGTGTAGTTATCTTACGCCCATTTTTCCACGCTTGCTCGCAGTGACGTAAATATTCCCTACTGTCCTTGCAAGATCATGTACACGAGAAAGAATCGTAGGGGACAGAGCACCTCCAACTTCCCGCAGCTCAGTAAATATCTTTCCAGCCAATCTACCATCCACATTAACAGTCGGCATAATTGTATATGAATGCGTTACGGCAATGATGTTAGCTATTCTTGATACAGCTGTTTTGGCACCTCTATTTCCAGGGATCCTTTCATATGCATTTCCCCTTCAAATCCCCATTGGTCGGAATTGAAAAGAAATTCGTTACTGAACGATGCGGTAAGTTTGTTTATCTCATCTACAAATTTTCGGGCTGATTCCGCAGTTTGCTGTGCACCGTCAAGCTGACACTTTGTTTGAAATGTCGATATCTTACGTCTTCCAATTCTACAGTATCATTTGAAGTTATGTAACCATGTACTGCCTCCCTTGAAATCACTGTAATCTATGCCGGACGCAGTTTGATGTGCAAAACGTAGTAGGTCGCTCTCTTGCATATCCTGTAAATTGTGTCGAGCGTCCTTGAAACGCGCAAACACCAAATTTTGTAACAAGAGCTCTTTGTCCTCCCTTGAATATCCGTAGTCTTTCTTATGCACTACACTGTCATATTGCTGCGGATGATCTTCCGTGTACATAATTATGTTCGGTAACCACTCCTTGGACAATGATTGTCTTTCACTGCGTTTCACTGGAGACGGAATTTGTGGCTCCCTGTCCGACAGGGATGATGAACTACATGGCTCGACACAAGTTTGATAGTCACTTTCACTTGGTAAGACGTATCATGATCATTGTACTCCTCATCTACATTGTTCGCACAGTCGAACGTATAGAACACCATACATTCCACTAACTCATCTTACAGAAACGCTAATATGTCATCTACCACTTCTTTCACACCCTGCGAAATTCCTTGGGGGCCTTTCTGACGAAATGTCAACTTCGGCAACTGTCGTTGTAGATATAACGCGTTGGATGCTTTGTTTATTGTTGGCAGTGCTCTGCTTTGTAAAACGCCACTATAACACTATAGCACTGTTGTGAGTCACTCATCGACTGAGCAATTCAGCTACGCTTTGTAGATTTGTGCGGTGTTCACCACTGGATACTTCCAGTCCCTACCCGTGTTGCCATTAGCAGCCAATATTGTGGTCGCGTTGTAGGCAATATGTGAGCCGTCGAATATCACAAACATCATTGGCCTTTTGCGACCTCGCACTCAAGGATTTCTTGTGAGACTTTTGGTTAGTTCATTGGGACAATATCGACGTTGTTGTTTGTTCCAAAGACTTACCATAGTGCTCAGGTCGGAAGTTTCAGTGACACAGTCCATCAAAACCACTTTGTCTTCCTCGAATCCAATGCCCTGTGATGTGACGGCGGTAGGTAAACCGCTATCATCACCACTACCCAAGGATCACGTAGTGGTGGGATCTGGAGTGTAGTAAAAGTGCATGGCAAAACCAAAGGTGCGACTCAGTGCCCTGTAGGCAGTTAGCTGCGTGTTCTGGTTTGCGTACCAACGTGAGAGAATATGGAGTGCCACACGCACATTTTGTGTGAAAACTCTCGGATAACTTTCACTGATGGAAGCTGCCGCTTGTGAAAGACCTAGACATTGTATCCAGCAATGATCAAATTATGTATTAACGATTAATGCTACAGAACATAAACACATGCTTTTATTAGTATCAATGAGCTGAGCTAACCAACACTTCACAGCAATTTGTTCGATGAAAATTGGGAAAGTTATGACATATAGACTCTATACACAGTTATAATAAGTAATAAAACATTAATTACTACTACATCCATATGGCTACAGAAATGTACACTGCTACAGATTATCGTATTACAGATACTGTTAACATCTCCTCTGACCAAAAAATCTCTGTGCTTCATTGAATGGCTCAAACACTGCAACAAGAATTAAAAGGAAGCAATAAGCAAATTCAGCCAGAACACTGTAATTCAGACACAGGCACATAGCAAAATGACAGAACCAGGTAAGTGTACACATTACCTATCTTCCTGTGGAAAAATATTCTACTTATAAGACTGACAGTACTGGGGCAAAGAGAGTTCTGCACCACTTTTGACGTAAAATTGATGTCCTAATTAATTGAACTCATCAATTAAACCAGCCCCTCCCCTTAACCTGTTGTTATGCTAATTGATTTATGATCCCCTCGTGGTTGATTTATGATCGCCTGGCGATAATCCATTCTCCTGAGAAACCTCTATCCCTCCCCCTCCCCTCCTCTTCCCCCACCCACCCACCCACCCTTCCCAGTTCAGTGCTTAACCAATTTTCCCCCTCTGGGAAATCACTCAGCCTTCCTCCTCCCCATCCCTCTCCTCCTGGGAATGATGCACTGTGATGTCGTCAGTCATACGACCACACCGCCGCCTGAGAGATCGATCCGTCGGATGCAGTCCTCTCGACAAACGGAACAGAAGAACGGCTGTGCTAGCCAAAGAGTACACAGCCAGTCGCAGTACTTATGCTCGCCGAGAGCCGCCGCTAGGCCACATCATGTGTAGCAGGGCTGTAGTGCAGTTGTGCCAGTCTACAGTTCGTAGCTGTGCTCAGTGGTCAGCCAGTGCTGATGTTAGTCAGTCATAATCTGCAGCTCAGTCCTTGCCGCCATCAAGTCTTTGTAGCTCCGTTACAAGTTAGTCTTCAAATTCACCGGATTCTACATTCAAGATTACGAGAGATTAATTCGTCACTGCAAGATTTGTGACTCGTAAATTATGTCATTCTACAGACACTTAGTCTAGCCGCGACTTCTATAATTGTCAAACAAGAGATCATGGACTACAACAAAGTACTAAATACTTTCTTAATTTGTACTCCTGCTAATTAATTGTGTTTTCCTGTTGTAACTACCAAGCAGTCTTGGCATAGTAGAACCCACGTTTCCACCTCCTTGGATACGTCATATTTGCTACCTCATGTTGATGGACTCAGTTATGGTGAAGATCGAGAGCCATCATGCACCATGTTTGATATTAACTGGCGGGAAGTAGCTCAGTTGCAATACCTCCACTCTTGTGACATTATCTCATACCCCACTGGTGAATAATGGAGCAGTTAGATCAAAATCCTTACTGCATCAACTCCACAACCCATTGGTTGCCTGGAAATATTGAGGTACTTCTGATTGATTGCGACAACTTTCCTGCATATTTGCTGTAAAATACCTCATTAAACTGATTGACTGTGCAGAAAAAAGCTTGCTTAATGTTGTGTCTAGACAAAACAGCCTAGACACAATGAGAGGAAGCCGAAAGGCACGCTCTAAGCTAAAGCAGGATGGCGTGAGGTCTGAAACAGGATACGTAATGAATGCTATAAAGAAAAGTACGTAGCTTCTGGAATACTTAACTTCGTCAGTGTGCATCGCTAGCTACGTCGTCCGTACAACTGGGGCGAGTGCTAGTCCGTATCTCGAGACCTGCCTTGTGGTGGCGCTCGGTCTGCGATCCCTGACAGTGGCGACACGCGGGTCCGACATGTACTAATGGACCGCGGCCGATTTAAAACTACCACCTAGCAAGTGTGGTGTCTGGCGGTGACACCACACTTGAAACACTCACTATAACCCATATCTGACGAAAAATAGCCTTCTGAGTGTGCCGTCCACTGACTACAGGTGTGCTGGAAACCGTGCTGGCCAGGACATCATGTCTCTGCACGCACGCCAGTCGAGAAAGGCCCGTACATGCTTTGATCGCGCTAGCAGTTGCCCATTCGTCTCCGGTAAAACCTATCTCACGCGGAGTAAGGTTCTCTGCAAGTTTACCAGATGGTGCACATGACTGTCAGCTAGCAGCCGAGGGTGATGGCTACTTCAAACGCTGAACCTCATTCAGAGTGGTCGAAATTGCGACAGAATTATAAAACTGCTGTTGATGTAAAGATATGTCAATAGTTCATGAAAATGCCCATTATCACTATAAAAATAAAGTGTAATTTCTTCCACATATGCTATTCCAAATCCACAGTAATTCTCATTCCTCTAGCTATCGATGGCTCTTAAATATTATGTCGTTTCACTGAAAACAATCTGTAGTCTCTTGAATATCCTGGTAGATATAGAAGCTTCGCACATTAATCTTATGACGAAATACTCTCCCCTTTGCATGCTGTCATTTGCCAAAATCCTGTTTCAATATCCGAAATTGTTTACAATATACGAGGATTTTTGTGAATATTTCATTCAGGCTTTCTCGCTGGTGAGTGAGCGCAGGAAGAAGCACTTTATGTACGACCCATTTCCTCAAGATTGGTGATAGACTGCTAGATCCTTCAAAGTTTAAAGAAAGATTGAATATGTTAGTTACATTTCATATGGAGCAACATATGTCCTAACATGCGCCAAATGCAAATTCATAGCGACCTCTTTTTCTTTTCATAGCAAACTTTTCGAAATTCTTGCAGTAGTGTAGCTAAAATATGACTGTTAACGAAATGATATGCAGTTCATCATGAAGCTGAGAATTAAAGCTATATGACCTGCAAGAATCAAAATTTTTTGCCAAACAGTTTCTTTACAGTCCTTTTTTTTTTGTTTATTTGGCCTTTGAGTGTGTACTCAATTTAGCCATCGGCAACACGTAGTGACAATGTACACATAATTTAATAAACAAATACAGAAATGCATATTTACAAGAATAAAAAGCTTAACTGTTACAGTTTTGTACATAATGTTTTAAAAATTGAATTGAATTGGAAAATAATTAAAAGTGTCTTGGCTTACAATTCACACCAATTCTGAAAGATCTTCATCAGCAAGACATATTTATAATTTACGTACACCATTAAAACCTACAGATTGTGACCAGTACTCTTGATGAAGTTAACTATCACCTTATATAGACGAACGTCTTTAGTACACAAAAGAGAAGAAGCTGAGCTGATTGAGGAATATGGTAGCCCATACTCAGCAATGTCTTGAGAAAGACCAACCGTTCACGGTCAAATTTGGGGCGCATAAATAAGATGTGGTTGACATCAACTTCCGACTCAGGATCACACTCACATGCTGGTGAACTGTAAACGTTGATCCGATGTAGATGTTGTGGGAAAGAGGCATGATCGAAGCGGAGTCTTATGATGGTAGAAATCGTGGCTGCATTGGAGCTCGGGGACCTCTCAGAACACAAAGATCTCATCAAGGTATGTGAAGCAGCATGATAAACCATGCCACACGCCATCTAGGAAATGGTGCCAAGTCTGGGCAGCAGTCCTAAGACCAAACGTTATAAACAATAAACATGCTCTCAAAGAGCCAGGAAGGAGAGGGGGGGGAAATCATGTTTTTTTTTTTTTTTTTTTTTTTTTTTTTTTTTTTTTTTTTTTTTTTTTAAATACGTTCTCAGGTGCCGCAGGGATCTGCATGCATGCCTTCCCACAGTCAGTTTTGCTAAACATAGTCATGCCTGCCAAGGCATGGCTTAAGTCCAGCAGGTGCAGCAACAGATATCTTTCTGGCACTGTTCTTGAATTTAGCATATGGTAGTGCCCACACAGCCGGTATGAATGATCCTTTTTAGGCACCAAATGTAAGGTGGAAGACCACAGGCTGCTTGATATTTAGGCAACACCATGTTACAACATTCCTTCGAACTTGGATTTTGAACCATCAACCTGTCGGGTGGAAGGCGACATTGGTGGCATGAGACAGGAGGTACGGGATAGTAATAATATGGTGGAGCACTGAATGCTTGACGCCTATAGCGCCCCAGTTGAGCGAATTAGCTCTGGACATTTGTTCCCAGTTGAGCGAATTAGTTCTGGACATTTGTTTAGAACATCTGTGAATGGTATAGAGCAGCCATGGGTTCAATGGTGAAGAAGGCAGTCTGCCATTGCTATCCTGTTATGTTCAGACTGGGCATTTGTTATATCCACAAGCAGCTTGTAGTGTCGGAGGAAATTGGCACCCAGGAACAGCTCACTGACATCAGCCACAGTGATCTTTCACATGAATGAGCGGCGCAATCCAGAATCCACATTTTGATGTTGAGTGCCATACATTTTTATGGCGGAATTATTTACCTCCGTGAGACATAGTGTTTTGGCCTTCCTGCTGTCTTCCAGCATGATTCTGGGAGAAATTGATAAATCCGAACTACACTCCTGGAAATGGAAAAAAGAACACATTGACACCGGTGTGTCAGACCCACCATACTTGCTCCGGACACTGCGAGAGGGCTGTACAAGCAATGATCACACGCACGGCACAGCGGACACACCAGGAACCGCGGTGTTGGCCGTCGAATGGCGCTAGCTGTGCAGCATTTGTGCACCGCCGCCGTCAGTGTCAGCCAGTTTGCCGTGGCATACGGAGCTCCATCGCAGTCTTTAACACTGGTAGCATGCCGCGACAGCGTGGACGTGAACCGTATGTGCAGTTGACGGACTTTGAGCGAGGGCGTATAGTGGGCATGTGGGAGGCCGGGTGGACGTACCGCCGAATTGCTCAACACGTGGGGCGTGAGGTCTCCACAGTACATCGATGTTGTCGCCAGTGGTCGGCGGAAGGTGCACGTGCCCGTCGACCTGGGACCAGACCGCAGCGACGCACGGATGCACGCCAAGACCGTAGGATCCTACGCAGTGCCGTAGGGGACCGCACCGCCACTTCCCAGCAAATTAGGGACACTGTTGCTCCTGGGGTATCGGCGAGGACCATTCGCAACCGTCTCCATGAAGCTGGGCTACGGTCCCGCACACCGTTAGGCCGTCTTCCGCTCACGCCCCAACATCGTGCAGCCCGCCTCCAGTGGTGTCGCGACAGGCGTGAATGGAGGGACGAATGGAGACGTGTCGTCTTCAGCGATGAGAGTCGCTTCTGCCTTGGTGCCAATGATGGTCGTATGCGTGTTTGGCGCCGTGCAGGTGAGCGCCACAATCAGGACTGCATACGACCGAGGCACACAGGGCCAACACCCGGCATCATGGTGTGGGGAGCGATCTCCTACACTGGCCGTACACCACTGGTGATCGTCGAGGGGACACTGAATAGTGCACGGTACATCCAAACCGTCATCGAACCCATCGTTCTGCCATTCCTAGACCGGCAAGGGAACTTGCTGTTCCAACAGGACTATGCACGTCTGCATGTATCCCGTGCCACCCAACGTGCTCTAGAAGGTGTAAGTCAACTACCCTGGCCAGCAAGATCTCCGGATCTGTCCCCCATTGAGCATGTTTGGGACTGGATGAAGCGTCGTCTCACGCGGTCTGCACGTCCAGCACGAACGCTGGTCCAACTGAGGCGCCAGGTGGAAATGGCATGGCAAGCCGTTCCACAGGACTACATCCAGCATCTCTACGATCGTCTCCATGGGAGAATAGCAGCCTGCATTGCTGCGAAAGGTGGATATACACTGTACTAGTGCCGACATTGTGCATGCTCTGTTGCCTGTGTCTATGTGCCTGTGGTTCTGTCAGTGTGATCATGTGATGTATCTGACCCCAGGAATGTGTCAATAAAGTTTCCCCTTCCTGGGACAATGAATTCACGGTGTTCTTATTTCAATTTCCAGGAGTGTAGTATCTATGAGGTACTTCACACCCCACGCCATTCTGCCATAAACAGATGCTTCGACAAAGAACTGCAACAAGGTGCATCTAGGCCCGGTTGGTTGCAGCTAGCATTTGGGTGCGAGCAAGGGGCGTGGCACTTGGTCGCTTCATTGACAAAATGGGTGTGATACCAGCAGATGCCACTTGGAGAATGATCTGACATTAGCAGGGTACCGTGGTAGTAGCTGTTTCTGCATCACTAACTGCACAAGCCACGCTGCCCATGATGTGGTCTGCTGCTGCTGCAGTGTATGCTGCCCTCTTGCCGTGAGCGTGCCAACCAGTTGACCTGTGTGCTGAGTGCTGTCACCTGGGTGGCCAAGTTCTGCAAGAGGTGCTGCAGGGTGATGTCGACTGTTGAGGCTGATGCTGTGCTTGGTACCGCTGCCAGGGCATCATGCTGCAGGAAGATGTCCATTGCCAGGCCTGGAGGAAGCGTGTGTCACCACGAAGTGAAGACAGCTGCAGATGCCATGCTTGGTGCCGTTGCCAGGGTGTCATGCACCCTGTCTGCAAGATCCGCTGAGGCGTCCAGTTGCATGTCAGTCGGCATTGCTATATCTGCTTGCACCTAAGCAAGACAGCGCACGACAGCGAACCTGGAACCGTGTCCAACTGAACAAGGCTCTGCACGTGGAGCAGGAACTGCAAAGGCCTCCAGTTGTGGCATTCTTGTCAGCGCAGCAGTTGTTGTACTCGCTGCTCCTCGGATGACGAAATCTGGCGTATCAACTCTTCCTCAGGCTGTTTGTAGGAGGACTGTGTCGGTGGGGCAGCTCTCCCACTTTGGCCGCGAAATTCTGCTCCATCTAACTCACGTCATGTCCAAATTTGCGAGGTCGCATGTGGTATTATTGCGTAGTAAGACTGACTCCACTTGCCTAAACCACATGAATGGGTCTCAAAAAGGAGAGGGGGGAGGGGGCAGCCTAACCAACAAACATCCGGTGCTGGTTGCTGCTCCTGCAGCAATAGAGGGCGGCAGTGTGGCCCTGCTTTGTGTGCACGAATTTTCATGTGCTGACTCTGGGTGGGCAGGGTCTATGCACATGGCCGTGCCTGTAGCTCGCTTTCCAGGAACCAATTACACGCCAACATCTCCTCTAGTTGCGTTTGGAGATCCTCCATAGCAGCCATTGTCCTATTGTACTAAGCTGAGACACTAAAAGTACTGAGACACACTCCAGGAAAATACACACAAAAAGGAATAATCGTTCAAGGCCCAAATGTTGTCCGCGCGAGACTACTGGCGAGCACAGAAACTTTCGAAAGTGAGTCCAATCGCGGTTTCTGATCACTCACCCCGAACGAGTCGGTCACCGCGTTTTTTGCCAAGCAGAAATCACGTCAGGGTCACCGCTGAAGTGTGCGAGTGGTTTTTGCTGCTTACAAAATTGTCATACTGTGAGCCAGCTTACTGCAGCGCCCAAGTGCTAAGTCCAAGCTCTAGACACTAGCACTTGGGCGCTGCAGTAACCTGGCTCACAGTATGACAATTTTGTAAGCAGCGAAAACCACTCGCACGCTTCAGCGGTGACCCTGACGTGGTGTGACAGTAAAGTAATGAAACTGATTTTCTTTGCAAGATGTGGTAACCCTGCGGGCTTGCATATGCACAATATCTTTGACCTTGGTCTACAAGCTGCTTCTAATCCAAGCGGCACATAGATGCACCTGCTCAGTCGTGAGTTGTGCTGTAGTAAGTTAATACGTGTTTGTGTCTCTTGTCACGGAAATGGAACCGCATAATATTGAGTAACGATATGCCTTTCTTCTTGCGTTAAATTGGGTGAAAACGCGACGACATCTTACAGTAAGCTTTAGAAAGCTTTTGGAGAGGAGGTTATGCCAAGAGCTCAAGTTTTTCGTTGGCATAAAATGTTTAGTGAAGGCAGAACGAATATTGAAGATGAAGACCACAGTGGACGAGCATCGACTTCACGGGCGGATGTCAACTTGGCCAGGGTGCGTGAACTCGTACGGTCTGATCGAAGATTATCCGTGAAAATGATTGCAGAAGAACTGAACATCAATCGAGAAACGGTTCACCTAATAATAACAGAAGATCTTGGTATGAGAAAGATGTGTGCAAAAATGGTCCCCAAAAATCTCACACCAGAACAGTGAGAAACACGGAAGAATGTGGTAGCCGATCTGTTAGAGCAAACGGAAATCAATCCAGAATTGTTGAGTCGTGTTATTACTGGTGATGAAAGTTGGTTTTTTCAGTATGACCCAGACACAAAACGCCAAAGTTCGCAATGGTGCTCAAAGGGATCACCCAGACCAAAAAAGCCTCGCATGTCAAAGTCAAAAGTGAAATGCATGCATGTGTGCTTCTTTGATTCCAAGGGAATTGTTCATAAAGAGTGGGTGCCTCCTGGACAAACAGTTAACCAATATTACTACAAAGAAATTTTAGAAAGACTTCGTAAAAGCCGTGCCAACATTGCTGATAATTGGATTCTGCATCCCGATAATGCGCCATCCCGTACTGCTCTGTCAGTACAGCAAGTTTTAACCTCAAAACAAATTTCAGTACTACCACGGCCACCTTATTTACCAGATATCGCTCTGTGCGACTTTTTCCTATTTCCAAGAGTCAAAACGGCGGTCAAGGAACACCATTTTCAAAGAAGACAAGATGTCCAAAAAACTGTGACGAGGGTCTTGGAGGATATTACAGAAGATGAGTTCCAGAAATGTTACCATCAATAGCAGAAGCGCTGGAAAACGTGTTTGCAATCAGAAGGGAACCACTTTGAAGGAGACAACAGTAAACTTGACGAAAACTGTAAGCAATATAAACTCGTAATATTCACTCCCGGAATGTCCGCAAGGGCGATCACCCTACCGTGTTGAACGGTTCGACCACTAATCCCGGAGGGTACACACTCCTCAGTGATGGGGCCCGCAGTGGGCGCAGAAGGACAATGGACGCGAGAACGGCGGAGGGTGCGATTGGTCTCCCGTCTCGCAGATACCGTTTAATTCGCGAGCGCGAGAAACGTAGCGAACGAGTGGTGGCTGTCGGGTTTGCTTACGCGAAGGTGACGAGTGCGCGTTGTGCTCGACCCACGTGGACCGCGGCTCGCGAAATCGTAGAACGGCGTAGACGTCCGTGAGGTATGGGCTGGTAGCTCGCACTGCTGTCGCTCTTTGTGTCCTGCGCGCCCATGGGCGCCGCTTCCTTGTCGAGCTTTGGCGTAACGGCACTTCTGCGTGGCGGCGCCTGCGGGCGAATGTCGGCTCGTTGGCAGTGTCGTCTGCAATTGCTGTGCTGTCGTCCACGGCTGTGCTAATAGCTGCCACAGAGGAATTATTCGTCCGTTCGTTGTTTCTGTTATTCACTGTTACCGTGATTTGTTGTATAGTACTCAACGGTCTCAACGCTCGCTGCTCTCCGTAGACAAAGTACACTACTGGCCATTAAAATTGCTGCACCAAGAAGAAATGCAGATGATAAACGGGTATTCATTGGACAAATATATTATACTAGAATTGAAATGTGATTACATTTTCACGCAATTTGGATGCACAGATACTGAGAAATCAGTACCCAGAACAACCACCTCTGGCCGTAATAACGGCCTTCATACGCCTGGGCGTTGAGTCAAACAGAGCTTGAATGGCGTGTACAGGTACAGCTGCCCATGCAGTTTCCACACGATACCACAGTTCATCAAGAGTAGTGACTGGTGTATTGTGACCAGCCAGTTGCTCGGCCACCATTGACCAGACAGACGTTTTCAGTTGGTGAGAGATCTGGAGAATGTGCTGGCCAGGGCAGCAGTCGAACACTTTCTGCATTCCAGAAAGGCCCGTACAGGACCTGCCACATGCGGTTGTGCAGTATCCTGCTGAAATGTAGGGTCTCGCAGGGATCGAATGAAGGGTAGAGCCACGGGTCGTAACACACCTGAAATCTAACGTCCATGCGAACAAGAGGTGACCGAGACGTGTAACCAATGGCACCCCATACCATCACGCCGGGTGATACGCCAGTATGGCGATGACGAATACACGCTTCCAATGTGCGTTCACCGCGATGTCGCCAATCACAGATGCGACCATCATGATGCTGTAAACAGAACCTGGATTCATCCGAAAAAATGACTTTTGCCATCGTGCACCAAGGTTCGTCGTTGTGTACACCATCGCAGACGCTCCTGTATGTGATGCATCGTCAAGGGTAACCGCAGCCATGGTCTCAGAGCTGATAATCCATGCTGCTGCAAACGTTGTCGAACTGTTCGTGCAGATGGTTGTTGTCTTGCAAACGTCCCCATCTGTTGACTCAGTTATCGAGACGTGGCTGCACGATCCGTTACAGCCATGCGGATAAGCTGCCAGTCATTTCGACTGCTAGTGATACGAGGCCGTTGGGATCCAGCACGGCGTTCCGTATTACCCTCCTGAACTCACCGATTCCATATTCTGCTAACAGTCATTGGATCTCGACCAACGCGAGCAGCAATGTCGCGATACGATAAACCGCAATTGCAGTAGGCTACAATACGACCTTTACCAAAGTCGGAAACGTGATGGTACGCATTTCTCCTCCTTACACGAGGCATCACAACAACGTTTCACCAGGCAACACCGGTCAAATGCTGTTTGTGTATGAGAAATCGGTTGGAAACTTTCCTCATGGCAGCACGTTGTAGGTGTCGCCACCGGCGTCAACCTAGTGTGAATGCTCTGAAAAGCTAATCATTTGCATGTGACAGCATCTTCTTCCTGTCGGTTAAATTTCGCATCTGTAGCACGTCATCTTCGTGGTGTAGCAATTTTAATGGCCAGTAGTGTAATCGAGAGAACTGCTGCAGCTTTGAATATAAACAAAAACACTGTTGTGAAGATTGGGAAGGAAATGTTTGACAAAGCAAAGGAAGCTGAAGAACCATCGAAACTTAAGACCTCTGGGGGGATAAAAGCCCTATGGATAACCAGATTACCAATACCCATTGGCTTGCAAAGGATGAGATTCTTCGTCATGTTTATGACTATTATCGAAAGAAGGAACATCCGACACTCAGCAAGCCGACGGTCACAGTTAAATAATCAGGCTTTTTCAAGACAGTTGCACATCCTTGTCCACAGTTTAACACAACGTAGGCTTTCACTATGGACATTTCTGTGGCCGTAAGCTGTTGATGGAGAGGGAGGATACAACTGCATGGAGATGCCGATTTTTAAGGGACATCCTTAGCATAAATATCGACGAAATGGCGTGGCTTGACGAAATGTGGGTCAGTTCTGGTCATGTTGCTAAGTAGGGCTGAACAGATGGTACAGCTAAAGGAACAATGGAAACTCCTTCTGGCAATGTGGACAGACCTATTCTTCTCCATACATGCATCTCGCACGGTTTTCATCCAGTCTCCTGCTTTTTAAATCAAAGAAAACAGGAGATAATCACGAACAAATGAACGACGTTACATTTACAAACTGCTTCGAAAATTCAATGTTACAAAATCTCGAAAAACAGTCAGCAATTGTTCTAGGCAATACTCCTTACCATTCACTTGTTGTTAAAAAGGAACCCACCACGGCAAAACCATAAGAAGGAAATGATTTATTGGCTTCAGGTTCATAATTTCGGTGTAAGTGATGACCTTAACGTTTTACGTGAAATTCGTTGAAATTTGACATTTTCTGTTTTCTACTCCATAATGTACTTTGGACTTTCCTGAACATTTTGATGTATAATACATTAAAATCAGACAGCTGTGAGACCTTCAAATAATATTCTGCATGTTGACATGTGACTGTCAAATTTCGCAGCTACACGTATACTGTCACAATTCAGCAGTCATATCTTGAGAGCTACACAGTCTAGAAGTACATGTTCCTATACAAAAACTTGAGTGTGTAGGACGTGTCAAGTAAAGGATGGGAACACGTCTGCGTAACCTAAAAACCAAGCTGGGTAACACAAAACTGTCTGATGGCAAGACAATAAAATGTGCTTTAAGACTAATGGACAAAGTAGCACACTCGGATTCAGCTGCACGTTTCGTGTACACAGTTTACATCTAAAAGTACCTACATACCAAAATTATACCGTCATAATTTTGAAATTTTAATAAGAAGGCCTTAATAGCAACTAATTCCAAATGAAGTGCAACTCAGGAATTCAGTCTCCATCACACAAAATAAATATTACTGTTTACAATATAACTGCTGTAATACAGAGGCCCTCATAAAAGAAATTCTGACAGACACAAAAGCAAGGGTGAGATTCAGAGGAGCACTGTCAGAAGAATTTGAGATCAAGACTGGTGTTAAACAGGGAGATTGATTGTCACCATTGTTGTTCAGTATTGCACTGGACGAAGTGATCAGGCAGTGGAGAGCAATAAACGAGGAAATGGGAATATCAAAGACCCATGTGGGGGACAAAAAGGACAACACGGCTCAAGTGGTCTGCCTAGTCTTTGCAGACGACATAGCAATAGTAAGTGAGACGAAAGAAGACGCAAAGACACAGCTCGACAACTTAAGTAAGGTAGCCAGAAAGGTGGGACTGAGAATCGCCTATAACAAGACAAAGACATTAAACGCCACTGCAGACTGGGAAACACCAGAAGACACTGTGCAAATGGTGGACAAATTTAAATACCTGGGAGAATTTATAACAGGAAGGAACAGGAGCAAGGGGGAATAATAGAGAGGATAAAGAAGATCCTCAAAATTACAGACCAATATCCTTAACATCGGTTTGTTGCAGGATTCTCGAACATATTCTCAGATCGAATATAATGAATTTCCTTGAGACAGAGAAGTTGCTGTCCATGCATCCGCACGGCTTTAGAAAGCATCGCTCCTGCGAAACGCAACTCGCCCTTTTTTCACATGATATCTAGCGAACCATGGATGAAGGGTATCAGACGGATGCCATATTCCTTGACTTCCGGAAAGCGTTTGACTCGGTGCCCCACTGCAGACTTCTAACTAAGGTACGAGCATATGGGATTGGTTCCCAAATATGTGACTGGCTCGAAGACTTCTTAAGTAATAGAACCCAGTACGTTGTCGTCGATGGTGAGTGTTCATCGGAGGTGAGGGTATCATCTGGAGTGCCCCAGGGAAGTGTGGTAGGTCCGCTGTTGTTTTCTATCTAGATAAATGATCTTTTGGATAGGGTGGATAGCAATGTGCTGCTGTTTGCTGATGATGCTGTGGTGTACGGGAAGGTGTCGTCGTTGAGTGACTGTAGGAGGATACAAGATGACTTGGACAGGATTTGTGATTGGTGTTAAGAATGGCAGCTAACTCTAAATATAGATAAATGTAAATTAACGCAGATGAATAGGAAAAAGAGTCTTGTAATGTTTGAATACTCCATTAGTAGTGTAGCACTTGATACAGTCACGTCGATTAAATATTTGGGCGTAACATTGCAGAGCGATATGAAGTGGGACAAGCATGTAATGGCAGTTGTGGGGAAGGCGGATAGTCGTCTTCGGTTCATTGGTAGAATTTTGGGAAGATGTGGTTCATCTGTAAAGGAGACCGCTTATAATACACTAATACAACCTATTCTTGAGTACTGCTCGAGCGTTTGGGATCCCTATCAGGTCGAATTGAGGGAGGACATAGAAGCAATTCAGAGGCGGGCTGCTAGATTTGTTACTGGTAGGTTTGATCATTACGCGAGTGTTACGGAAATGCTTCAGGAACTTGAGTGGGAGTCTCTAGAGGAAAGGAGGCGTTCCTTTCGTGAATAGCTACTGAGGAAATTTAGAGAACCAGCATTTGAGGCTGACTGCAGTACAATTTTACTGCCGCCAACTTATATTTCGCGGAAAGACCACAAATATAAGAGAAGAGAGATTAGGGCTCGTACAGTGGCATATAGGCAGTCATTTTTCCCTCGTTCTGTTTGGGAGTGGAACAGGGAGAGAAGATACTGGTTGCGGTACGCGGTACCCTCCGCCACGCACCGTATGGTGGATTGCGGAGTATGTATGTAGATGTAGAAGTAGAAGATGAGGTCAGCCTTCTGCACGACGAGAGAGGTATACAATAAAAAGAATATATCCACAGAGGCAAAGATAAGCCACTACAAGGCAACAGTGAGGAATGCAGTATTATATGCTGCTGAGACGATGACACTAGGAAGAAATGGGGCAGAACAACTAGAGAAAGAAGAGAGAAAAATACTGAGAAAAATACTAGGTCCCAAAAGAGGTGGAGAGAGGTGGATGAGAAGACCTAGGGAAGAATTGTACTGGAACATGAGAACAATATCCTGGGAAATCAGACTCAAAAGAGCACGGTTTGCTGGGCATGTAGTTAGGATGAGTGTGGACAGAATGACGAAGAGAGTGTGGGGAACAACAGGGAGGAGAAGGGGAAAGCCAGGGACCAAGTGGGTTGTTGAACTTCTGAAGGACTGGTTGGAATTGGGGATCAAGGTCGAAGGAAAGGAAAATTGGAGGAACAAATATACACCGACAAATATGCCGGAGATCAATGACAGAGAAGAATACAGGAAAAGATTAGAATGTCACCAGTGGAGCCGCCAGCAGAAACGGAAACTGAAGATCTCGGAAGAAGAGCGGGAGAGAAGAAGAATGAAGAGGTTCTGGGCGAAGAAGAGGAAAATGCAGTGCACGAAGGGGCTACCCGTGGTCCTACAGAGGCCGTAACGCAAGAAGAAGAAGAAGAAGAAGAAGAGGCCCGAAGAAGAGGCAATATTATTTGTATTGCTCTTGTTCTTTCTCCACGATAGAGATTGGCCTAAGACATGTTTTCTTACCGTGATAAACGCGCTTAGTCTTATTTTTTGTTGCGTTAGAATTAAGTAGGCGGATAAGAATTAAGTAGGTGGATCGGAAAAATTAATAACAGTTTCATTACAAACCTATAGCGATCTGCTTCTCGTATCGAAACCGTAACGGCGACCGATCAGTAGTAGAGGCGCGAGCCGGCCTGTGTGAGTCATATTTAACTGAAATTTCACTGAAGAGCCAAAGAAACTGGTACACCAGACTAATGTGTAGGGCCCCCGCGAACACGCAGATGTGCCGCAACACGACGTGGCATGGACTCGACCAAAATCTGAAGTAGTGCTGGAGGGAACTGACGCCATGAATCCTGCAGCGCTGTCCCTAAACCCGTAAGAGTACGAGGGTAGGTGGAGATCTCTTCTGAACAGCACGTTGCAAGCCATCCCAAATATGCTCAATAATGTTCACGTCTGAGAAGTTTCGTGGCCAGCAGAAGTGTTTAAGCTTAAAAGAGTGTTCCTGGAGCCACTCAGTAGCAATTCTGGCCATATGGCGTGTCGCAGTGTCCTCTTGGACATGAATGGATGCAGGTGATCAGGCAGGATGCTCACGTACGTGTCACCTGTTAGAGCCATATCTAGGGGTCCCATATCACTTCAACTGCACACGCCCTACACCATTACAGAGCCTCCACCAGTTTGAACAGTCCCCTGCTGACATGCAGGATCTATGGATTCATGAGGTTGTCTCCATACCCGTACACGTCCATCCGCTCGATGCAATATGAAACGAGATTCGTTCGTTCGTTCGACCACGCAACATGTTTCCACCAGTCATCAACCGTCCAATGTCGATGTTAATGGGCCCAGGCGAGGCTTAAAGCTCTGTGTCGTGCAGTCATCAAGGATCCACGAGTGGGCCTTCGGCTCCGAAAGCCCATATCGATGATGGTTCGTTGAATGGTTCGCACGCTGACACTTGTTGATGGCCCAGCATTGAAACTGCAGCAATTTGCGGAAGGGTTGCACTTCTGTCACGCTGAACGATTCTCCTCAGTCGTCGTTGGTCCCGTTCTAGCAGGATCTTTTTCCGGTCGCGGCGAAATCGAAGATTTGATGTTTTACCAGTTTCCTGATATTTACGGTACACTCGTGAAATGGTCGTACGGGAAAATCCCCACTTCATCGCTACCTCGGAGACGCTGTGTCCCATCGCTCGTGCACCGGCTATAACACCACATTCAAACTCGCTTGTATCTTGATAACCTGCCATTGTAGCAGAAGTAACCGATCTAACAACTGCACCAGATACTAGTTGTCTTATATAGGCGTTAACGACCGCAGCGCCGTATTCTGCCTGGTTGCATATCTCTGTATGTGAATACGCATGCCTATACCAGTTTCTTTGGCGCTTCAGTGTATCTGGCGTTACTCCGAGAGAGTTCTGGATCAGAAGATATGATAATATTATATATTCTTAAGATTCCATTCACATAATGTATTCACCATTTCCAGTAACAAAAACGTTGGCCGCATACTGAAAATTCGATAACGTCGTGGGAAAACGCATTTTCATAGTATCCGTATATCGTCTTAACAACTTGTTGCCGCAAATAAAACTAAAATCAAAACGTAGTGTAACTCTTCCAGAACACACAGACGCAATTACCGTATTAATAAAGTGAATGGTTTACCTGTTTGAGGGAGTTGGATGAAATGTAAGATTATGCGTGTTTTCCGAGCAGGAAGTGGCATCTGTTCCGCGCCTCCATGTGCTCCTTCCGAAGTCTGAACTTTGAACTAATTTTGAACCGACTCTACAGTCGGTGGGAGCAGCCAGCGAGGAGAGCAAGCACAGAGCAACGAAGTATCGAGTCTCTCCGGTCAGCTAACAAATAGTTATCGATTAAATCAAACAATGGAAACTTCAGGTAGAAATATCAACAACGTAGGAAAAGATAGATTGCTGTGATAGTTATTGATTACGTTCATAAAGTAGCTTTTATAAGTTGGCTACAGAATTTCTTCGTAGTCATGCCTGCCTCAGCGAGATTTTCGTGAAGTTCAAACAAAATCGGTCGTCGTTCCAGAAATCATCGATGGGCAACGTGGTTCAACCAGCGTCAACTTCCCATGAGGCAGCAGCCTTAGGAGTATTAAAAGACTGTGCGACATTTCGAGTTTGCTTGAACGTTTAGCTGTGAAGTAGATCTGATCGCGGTGGATTCTGCGCAAATTGACTGAAACTCAGAAACAGTGTAAGGAAATGCTCACAACATTCGACCAAGGAAATGTAAAATCCGAAGGCTCATATAACACAGGAAAAGGAGAATCAAAACGACGACTCATTTCCAAGAAAATGATAGCTTGCTTTTCTGCGCACCGTGCACACGTGACAGCCTTTGGTTCAGAGTGTCGAAGAACCGTTAATGCTGAATGGTACACAATAACTTATTTCCTTAAGTCAACGAAGAAATCAAGAAACACAACTGAAAACGTCGCATCGTTCTTCTTCATGACATTGTCAGCCATAATACAGCACGAAAACATTTGATTATTCTATGGAGAAAAGCATCGACAAAGACAAAATACATGTGGACAGTGATTTTTTAACCTCAAAAAGTTGGTAAATCCTTCCAAAATCATGTTTTTGAGGTAACGTACCAACGTCAGGGTAGGAAAAGTGTCCAGAACCAGTTCGAACGCATGTAAAAGTGGAACAATTATTTGAGAAACGATAAAAGGAGTAGCATAAACAAGTTTTTCTTTCGTTGGTTTTGTAAAATCTTAAAAGGCAGCCTTCGTAACCTATTAGTGTAACGTAAAATAAATGCATAAATCTTGACTTGACATTTGAATTAATACATTTTTCCAATTAGATCTCTGCCAGTTTTTGTAAGCAACTGGCGATCTAATGTAGAGATCACTCCAGTGCGGGACCTCTGTGCTGTAACAGTAAATCGCCTGTGGAGGAGGAAGGTAATTTATGGACGTCACGGAATAGCCTATAAAATGGCAACGAGAAGTTGCTGGCACAACTCCACTGCAAAACAGTTCTACGTCTGTACTCGGTACTTGTCGTGTTATGTGATAAAGCTTGCTGTCTCACAATTATGGATTCTAAACGTCACACAATTTATGTAAGTTTGAAGTTGTTAATAATGATCGTACTTAAAGCGACGCTAGTAATTAGCACTGCTACAGGAAGTTGTGTCTATGATCTCGAGGCATGAAATTAATCTAGCTTGTGCGACAGTTGTAGGGTAGTTTTCCGGGTCTTTATGTCTGTGTCATTTAGGATATTGGGTATCTAATAATTCGTCGCTTAAGTCGCTATCGCTGAAGGCATATGTCCTGCCGTCAATATCAAGTTTCGTTGAAAGTTAAGAGTTGGTACGTTGTGGATGGAGACTGCATTGACGTGTAGGTGTATTGAATAGCCTTTCTGACGTTTACATGTGTGTTATATCATGCTACCGAGGTCATACATTTCGAAGGCATCCAATCACCACTTCTTTTTTTTTTATAAAAGAGTAATTCAGGTGATGATTTTGTCATGTTTAAGGTATCCACCCTGAGTAAATGAACGTGGTAACTGTCAGCTTTGTCTGTAACTATTGTGTCATTAAAATACATGATAGGACGCCTACGATTATCGCACGTATTGCCATGGCAAGCTTTTTGTTGTGTTTAAATCTACATTCGCTGCTGTGTCATACGTTGAATGCATAGACTATACCGTGGTGGTCAACTGCGGTGTAAGCAAATGAGAATTTTGACTATACACGGAGGAACGAATGGAGGTTGAGGGAGAATATTGGCTTTAAACGTCCCGTCGGCATCGAGGTCATTAGAGACGCAGCACAAGCTCGGATCAGGGAACGATGGGGAAGGAAATCGACCATCCCCTTTCAAAGAAACCATCCAGTCATTTGCCTCAGGGAAACCACGGAAAACCTAAATCTGGATGGCTGGACGCGGGTTTGAACCGTCGTCCTCCCGAATGCGAGTCCACTGCACTAACCATTGCGCTGTCTCGCTCAGTAAGACGAACGGAGGGAGGAATAAGCCCCGCCTCCCTGTCACAGGTTTGGCAGCCAAATTTGGAATACGATTAGAGTAGCCATCTGTCCGGATACATTGGGGCCATCACCGTTATGGATCTTCTTGTCCCGACATGACTCAATTTTCTGCCGACTTTGCAAAATACTGTGACAAGCTTGGCTCAAAGTAATACCATATATTAGCGCAACATGTAAATGTAGCCTCAGTTAGTTTTATTTGTTTCAACAAGTTTACGTTGATAAGTTCGTCCCACAGATGGTGTTGTACTAACCTTACAGTAGAACTGGGTAAGTGTAAGATTGAACAAGCATCATACACTAAATTCTTGGGAGTATGGTTTGATGAACACTTAAGATGGGAAAAGCATGTAATATCATTGAACAAAAAATTAAGTCAAACATGTTATATACTTAGAATGCTTAAAAGCTCATGTAATATTAAAACAGTGTTATGTGTTTATTTCTCATTCATGCACAGTTTATTAAGATACGGCGTACGGTTTTGGGGGAACATCAGTCTAACAAAACACTTATTTAGACTACAAAAGAAGGCAGTCAGAATAATAAAAGGTAGAGGATATAGAGACTCTTGTAGGCAAGCTTTAAAAGAATTAAAAATCATGACACTACCATCTTTATACATATATGAAAGCATATGTTTCTTAAAAGAACACGAGGAATTTTCTACATTAAACAGAGAATTTCACAACTACGAAACAAGGAATAGGAATGATTTCCACAGAGAAATTCATAAAACAGCTATGTATCACAAAAGTGTAGTATACCAACCCAAAATCCTCTACAGTGCTCTCCCCAAAGAACTAAAAATAATACCAAAACTGTACATATTTAAAAGCGAATTAAAAAACATTTTATTGAGCAATAGTTTTTACAGTATTGAAGAGTTTGTGAATCGTTGACAATAAAAGCGCAGTTAATATTTCCCTGACATAATAAATATGTGTAATTGCTCACATTTAAATACTTGCTGTTTCTATGAAAGTGTGAAACTGTTAATGTAAGAATGTAAATAATCTTTGATGTGAGAATCACTAACTTTTTTTTTTTTGTATGTTGTTATCCTACTTGTATATTTTTATGTTAATGTTCTAAAAGTTCTATTAAAATTGTAATGTCTAAGTGACAAGTAAATTCAATTACAAATTTTCATGTATATGTATTTTAAATTGTAATGTTTATTGACAAGTCCTATATCATTTCGATGATGTACTACAAGGACGCTAATAAATTGAATTGAACTGAATTGCATGTTGCGTATCCTGTATGGATACTATCACTCGAGAAAATACCAGACTTCTCCAGTAGTACGGGGCTGGAACTATTTAAGCGGAAGAATCAGGCAGTTCCCAATTTGGATAGCGATCTGATAAAAGATTCTTTCTAAATGTAATACGAACAACGAGTGCAAGTCAGTAATTCTGGAAGTGTTTACTGAGGTATATAAGGCATGAAGTTTATAGTGACATGTACTTCGATTATTAAACTGTTACTGTCGACTGTTTAACTTGTAATAAACTGATCTTATCATAGCTTACGAAAATACCTAAGAATGGAAAGAGAAAGTGCCACTTTTCGGATGGTTACAAAAAAGAGTGGTCTTTTGTCAAGAAAGAACATACGGATCAGGACGCATTGAGTGAGATTTGTAGCTGTTTCGTCTCAGTAGCTCACGGAAGTACAGGAGATGTGAGGCATCATATTTCTCTGAAGAATCATACAAACAGATGAAGAAGTAACAACAGTTTATACAGGCTCGTAATGGATAGTGCTCAACAGTTTGTGTCTCATGCCATCCAAAATTTTTGCAGCTGTCAAAGCATTTGCTCCTTCTTTTCACTCCCAAGGCTGAAAGACTCATCCATATATTCGAGGTTCAAATGTAGAAGTATGCCATGGACTGATCCACAGATGATACCTTGACATGCTTCTTGATTTCCTGCAGGTTTACGTCAGTGGGGGATAAGAGTCTAGCCAATATGCTCCATCATCACCAGCCACACACCCTCGTGCATCTGCTCATCACCCATCACTGAAGACATCGTCAAGGTTTGCTACTGTCTCCACAGTCTGGGCTCAGAGATTTGGCTGCCAACCAAAGTGAATTCCAGCCACGGTCCACAGCTCTTGAGGCTACTTACTGCCTCTGTATGGTGTGCAACAGTGGGCATGACCTGAAATGTTCCCTCTACCTTGGGAAGCATTCCAATTACTATCGATGTTAAAGATTGCATTAAATAGTAATATTGGCACTTACAGAATTAAGCACATGTTTCTTTCTTGCTGGTTAAGGAATGCTTAGCCTAAATTCCTTTGGATGTACGTTGCTGCAGCTGGTCTTCCTATATGTGTGTGTTGCAATAATAATCTGCAGAATTTTGAGTCATTATCGTTTATTCACGAAAAATACAAAACATTTTGAAAGTCCAACCATTCCATCCACAGCAGCCACGTGCATTCTACTGCCGTTCCAACTTCCCTCCAAAACACATCTCCTCCAAAGAACAAACAATTGACAAAAAGTTTCAATTGACAAAAACATTAACATCTTTGGAAATGGAAGATTAATGATTTAACCACTAAAATTAATATCGATAATTCTGGCACACTAGAAAATGCACAATAAGATTTGATTAAAAATTGGCATAAAACAAAGTAGACACTAAGATCTGCACATAGTAAAATGCGTAATTAAGATCTGCACATAATTTGCACAAAAATGAAAGTGGACACTAAGATCTGCACATAGCAATGGGAAGGATAGAAATGGGAAGGTGGTGCCATTTCAGACCACAAGCACTTGCAACCTTGCGCCACTGTGAGAACTGCGGGGCCACCGCCGCCACCTCCGCCTCCTACCTCAGTGCCTATTCCGTGCTCGTGGGGTGTCCCTGCTGCAAACGTGGACTCATCCTCCTGGCAGATGTCAGTAGCAGATGTCACCACCTCCTGTCTCTCCTGTAGGGTCCAGCGCCTGGATGCCGGCTGCCTTCCTGTGATACTTTGCTGCCACTGGTGATTTTGCCACCAGAATGGCACTTCTTGGCTCTTCAATGCCAGTGCCCCAGCACCCCAACCGTGCAGCCAGTGCTTTCACCGCCAGCACAGTTCCACCACGCCAAGGAATCAGATGTCAAAATGCTATTAGTGCCCTTATCAACAGTCCCTGCATAACAAACAAAGTTACATAAAAGGCAATCAAATTAGTTAATGTTCCTCTGGTAGTTAATCTTCATTTGCTTGATACATATTTCTTACGGTTCTGATGTAATGTTGTGAGACGTAATCTAGATAAGTGGGACACCCTGTACATAAAAAGGAAAAAAACCACTCGATATTCTTGTGCAGAAGTGCAATTATTCACAAACAGAATGTATAAGTAATCATAGCACAATTTTCAATACAGTGAAAAATTTCTTGTGGTAGCTGTAATTGAAAATTAATTTAGGTATTTAAGGTTATGGACAATGTGTCTTGATTACATAACATATCTTGGAAAATATAGTAAATTAAACTTTATTTTAGTTTACCTTTATATGTATTGACTCTTCCACAATTCAAATTTTTTGCATCAGTATAATTACATTCTGATCATTTGATGTTCAGTATGATGTAGATCTAGTTAACAAAGTGGTGCTATGTTTTACACCAGATAGTGCGATGAAAACTGTGGCATGGATTAATGTCATGGTACAGTGTGAGATGATCAGCTGAGGATCTAATTGCAAAAAATCTGCAATAAACTATGTTTTAACTACATTCTCTGAGTATTTTCACATTTGCAAATCATAAATTTCATTCTTACTGAATATGTTAGCATATAATTTACGTTTTCCTATTTTTATTCTACTTTACGACCATGCAGTTTTGATTGAAAAGGATTTACTATAGTCCAAGTTCTTATCTTTGAATTACCAGATATTATTCCACACTGTGAAAGCAGTTTTGGAACAAGTGATTTTTGACAGCTTCTGTGATTTCCTATGACTTATTTTATACTATTGTTCTGTAGTGATTTATTATTAGGGCCAGGAAAAAAGAATTTTATTCTCTGACTGACTGAAGCGTTTTTTGCCATTTTTGGTGTTTTTCCTGCAAGTTTGTGTTATTTTTTTAATCAGTGTTGATATTTGTTCATGACAGGCTATATTTAAAGTACCATATATTCCTTATTACGGTCTTATTTTATTGTTTTGCATCGTTATGTAGAAAATCAAAGTATACTTATCAATTATATTATATTCATAGGCACCAATTTCTTTATTTATTTAGAAACACCAGAGGAAGTAGGACTTACATGAAACCTGGTAAATATAATCAGTCAAAGATAAAATACACTTGAAAGTTTTGCAAGTTTTTGTCATAACTTTAAAGTTCTTTTCTGAGACATTATTTCACCAATTCATCAACACTTCACTGACTGACATTTGCATAATTTAATGTATCTTATGGTGTGATTGTGATAGAAGCAAAGGAAGTAGACCCTATTTTGATGTAAGAGTTTTACATTTTAAGTTCAGTGTTTTTTTCCTAGTTATACCTCATTACTAAGAAAATAGGCAGTTTAAATTGATGCAGCACAATAAAGATCTCTCAAAAATGCATAATATGGTTCAATTTAATGTGCAAAACTGATGGTATATGTGACATCGCTGATTAAAAGTGTTACTGGAGTGGGTGTCACTGGAAAGAGGGTACTTTTATTTTACTGTCATATCTAGAGTCCTCATGCATCATGCAGGAAATGAGCTGTCACTTTCAGATTATATATGAATCTGAGGCTTGAGAAAAAAAAGTGAAAATCCAATATCAACATTTAATATTACCAATTTACCAATATTAGTAAGCTGATTTTCTCAAAATTATATTTTTTACACAAGGACATGAAAAGTGCCAAATTTTGACCTGTCCCTATTTATTTGTTGTAGGAATGAATGTTTTCATTAATAAATATAGGTAATTAATTTTTCTACATTCTTCCTAATCAGTAACATTATTTCCAGAATGTATGGAAAAATAGTGGAAGAATTCAGGGTTTTCTGAATAATTGTTTGCAGGAGGTTATTGAAGATGCACTTTCCATGGCTGTTTTAGGATATAAAACAGGATTAGCTGGCAGATGAATTTCCCTAGAACAAACAACTATATGACAACAGAGACTCTGCATGAACAAATTACATGTGCTTTACTTTCTTGTTTGATGTGCATCTGGAAATAATGTTGATCCAATAATAGATAGTTTTTTAACTGCAACTTGCACAGTGCTTATGGTATTTTATTTATTTCCTTATTTAATCCAAATGCTGCATTAATGATATTATTTATACTTCATAGACAAATACATGATTTATTTTGTATTGTGGACATATTTTAAAGTTGCATCATAACCCTGTGGGAACAATTACAAAATAAAACAAATTGACTAGGTGCAAGTAGAACCGGTGCACTGAGGGTTCCATGGAAACTTAATTATGCATATAGACAATCCATCCATTACAGGAAATGAGATTCTTTATTATTTTTGTTTGCTAGTAACATTGATACTGGCAAGATATTGGTCCCAGGGATTCCAAAATTTCTGAGAATGTTTTAATGTCAAGTTTGAAGTCAGATAACAAACGACAAAAGAAAATTTTTTTCATGTGTTACAATTACAGACTAACAATTTTCTGATCCTTTTCCTTTACTTGTTCAGTGATACTATTCTTCTTACCAAATTTCATGATTCTATGTCAAGGGGAACCATCCTGTAGGTTTTAATGAGCTTGTGAGTATCGAAATATGCGACATGAATTGACTTCATCTATGTAGAAGCATAACATATTTGCACTACCAAAGAGCTATGGACCTGAGTACGTGCTGTAGATTTCAACTTGTTATGTCCACCCACTCCTAAGAAGAAAGGTTCTTAACAGAGAGAGGGACAGACAGACAGGAAAAAAATTAACAATTTTTTTTCCGATTAAGGAAAGGCAAACCTACGTTTCTAGCATTTGTAGACTGAGAGAAAGCTTTTGACAATGTTGACTGGAATACTCTCTTTCAAAGTCTGAAGGTGGCAGGGGTAAAATACAGTGAGCGAAAAGCTATTTACAAATTGTACAGAAACCAGATGGCAGTTATAAGAGTCGAGGGACATCAAAGGGAAGCAGTGGTGGGAAGGGAGTGAGACTGGGTTGTAGCTTCTCCCTGATGTTATTCAATCTCTATATTGAGCAAGCAGTGAAGGAAACAAAAGAAAAATTTGGAGTAGGTATTAAAATCCATGGAGAAGAAATAAAAACTTTGAGGTCCGCCGATGACATTGTAACTCTGTCAGAGACAGAAAAGGACTTGGAATATCAGTTGAACGGAATGGATAGTGTCTTGAAAGGAGGATATAAGATGAAAATCAACAAAATCAAAACAAAGATAATGGAATGTAGTCGAATTAAGTTGGGTGATGCTGAAGGAATTGGATTAGGAAATGAGACACTTAAAGTAGTAAAGGAGTTTTGTTATTTGGGGAGCAAAATAACTGATGATGGTCGAAGTAGAGAGGATATAAAATGTAGACTGGCAATGGCAAGGAAAGCATTCCTGAAGAGAGAAATTTGTTAACATCGAGTATAGATTTAAGTGTCAGGAAGTCGTTTCTGAAAGTATTTGTATGGAGTGTAGCCATGTATGGAAGTGAAACATGGATGATAAATAGTTTGGACAAGAATAGAATAGAAGCTTCCGAAATGTAGTGCTACAGAATAATGCTGAAGATTATATGGGTAGATCACATAAGTAATGAGGAAGTATTGAAGAGGGTTGGGGAGAAAAGAAGCAAAGAAGTTTGTGGCACAACGTGACTAGAAGAAGGGATCGGCTTGTAGGACATGTTCTGAGGCATCAAGGGATCACCAGTTTAGTATTGAAGGGCAGCGTAGAGGGTAAGAATCATAGAGGGAGACCAAGAGATGAATACACTAAGCAGATTCAGAAGGATGTAGGTTGCAGTAGGTACTGGGGGATGAAGAAGCTTGCACAGGATAGAGTAGCATGGAGAGCTGCATCAAACCAGTCTCAGGACTGAAGACAACAACAACAATTAAAAATTAACTTTTGGATTATTTCCTTTGGTTGTAATGTGAAATCTTGCTTCTCAGCAACAGGAAGTGTCCTATAGGTTTTGATGAGTGAGTTTGTGAGAATGAAAATGTGTGACAAAAATGATTGCATTGACTTAGAACTTAACTTTTATTATACTGCTAAGGGACCATGGATTTCAGTATGTGACATGAATTTCAACTTGATATGCGTACCTGTCCATGAGAAAAAGGGATCTCAACAGATGGATAGTCAGACAGATGATCTGAAACAAATCACAAAAAATTCTTTTCGTGTGATGTGATTTCAGATTAATAGTTGTCCGATTCTATACCTTTACTTACACTGTGAAACCCTTGTTCTTCCAAAATGTTATGATTCTATGTCAAAGGGAAGTACCCTGATATCAAAGTATGTGATATAAATGGCCGTATCTTTTGATTTCATCGACTTAGAAGCTTAAAATTATTACACCACCAAAGGGCACCTCTGTATGTGACAAATTTAAATTTTATACATCTACCCATTCCTGAGAAAAAAGTGGTCTTAGCAGACAGATGGACAGACAACTGACAATAAAAGACAAGAAAGTTTTTTTCATGTCATTTTGCTTATAAATTAACAATTTTCAGATTTTTTAGTTTGGTTGTAGTGTAAAATCTAGCTTCTTGGCAAATTTTATGATTCTAGGTCAACAGGTTTATATTTTTTGATGAATGTTTTCGCAAGTATCAAAATATGCAATATAAATGGCAGTATCTTCTGATTGACCTGACTTAGAAGCTTTGATTGTGACATTACCAAGGGTCCTTAAACCTCAATATATGACATAAATTTCCACTTGATTCATCTACACCCATTTCTGAGGAAAAGAATTTGAACAGTTGGACAGACAGACAACAAAGTGATCTATAAGGGTTCCATTTTCACCAACTGAGGTACAGAACCCTAAAAATGCTATGTATCTTGTTTACTGGTACTATTAAATGCTAATGATAGAAATGAAAGTATTCTACTCAGCTGAAACGAATTCCTTAATACTATAAAAATATTTATTGATAAGAAACTCCCTCAACGACATTTTACAGCTGCTTCCACTTTAGTTTTTTGAATTCTTTGGATGTTTGTTATAAAATTTCATGACTGTTAGTTTAGCACATTAGCTAACATTAGTGAGGCTTTTGTGTAGTAAACACCAGGCTACTTCTTAATATCTGTCTCACAAAAAATCGAACACATACTGCTGAATTATCATAACATGCAAGTCAAAGCTGCATAAATCACATACCAACAGAAGACATGGCCTATCTTGCTTAAATTAACTGGTGCTTGGTGGTCTGAAGGGTATCTCGACATGTAATTAAAACAAACAATTGTCAAATCATCCATGTCTCTGCTCTGAAAACCATCTTATAGTGTGGGGTACTTCATGTACCATTGTCACTCCCACACCCTCCCCCATCCTGTTTCTGTTACATATATTGCATGTATAGAACAACTGTTGGTAAGCCTCTGTATGAGCTTGAACCTCTCTTATTTTGCCTTAGTGATCTTTTAGTGAGTTATACTAAATAACTTGTTAGTTAATTTTTCTTCGAATTATTAGAATTTTAATAGTATACCATACTATGTTAACACCTCTCTTGTAGTGCCTGCACTGTAACTGAATGAATGTCCCCATTATGCTTTTTCCCTTATTAAATGAACTCACGACAAAAGTGCACTATTTTTCTCTGTTTCTTGGTTCCCCACTTCGATTCTACTGGGTGGAGGTGACTACATTTCCTAAGGATTCTTCCAATGAACTCAGTCTGGTGTCTGCCACTCCTACATTTAGTTTTATGAGTTTGTTTCATTTTAAATCATTCTGTACACATATCCCAGATATTTGATCAATGTGCTGGCTTGCAGCATTTGTTTGACAGTTGTGTAACTAAATAATAATGTGCCTTTTCATATATTGCTGCACATAACATTACGTTGGTTTATGTTGTGGGTCAACTTCCACGTTATGAACTGTGTCTTGACCCCCTACAGAACTCCCTGCATTTCGCTACAGTATTCTAGCATTGCAACTTTTCCATATTTTTGACCAACCACATGGAGCTTCTGATACTATCATCTAGGTCATTTATGTATGTTCAGAACAGTATTGCTCAAAATATTTTTTTTTATTTATTTTATTTTATTTTTTTTTTTTTTTTTTTTTTTTTTTTTTTTTTTTTTTTTTTTTTTTTTTTTTTTTTTTTTTGCAAGAAAGATATGCTTTGTTCTGTTTGCTAGGACCTATTCCATCCTATCACAAACTGGTGTACTAGTCTAAACGCTCATATTTGGTGCAATAGGCAACAGGGTGGAACTGGTCCAGAAGTCAAGGAACATGGTATCAATCTGGACACCAGCATGTGGTTAGTTAAGGGTCTCATGGATGGGCAAGGTGAGATGGGTTGCATGAGATACAAATGCATCCCATGACCAAGGACATTGCTAGCAAGAAGATTATGCTGAGTGTGTGTTTTGCATGTTGCATATTTTTAATCAATATTCCATAGAATTTTGTAACAAACATTTCCAAGGATTTTTTCAGTAGGTGCTAATGGGTGGTCATTCTTTATTTTGTAAAAAGGCTTGTATATTTATTATCAGGTGTGTGAATATTACAACTCTTCAGTGTACTAAGTGCACATTTCTATTTAATTCTGAAAATATTTGGCAGACCTTGCTTTGATCAGTTGATCAGTACTGTGGTCTCATTAACAGCGTAATGATCTAACTGATTCTACATAGTTTATAAAAAGTAAGAACACTGTTGATTGAATAACAAATACGTATGCACACCACTTAACAGACATTGTCCTTTGGAATTGTAAGGCCTTATGCTAGTCCCCTATTGGCATCTGACAACAGCTATCTGCTCTACTTTTTTTTCTTTTTTTTTTTGGCAGACATCATGATTTATTTATTTTCTTTCTTACTCTACTGGTCCATCTATGAAAATCTCAAAAGATATAGAGTGTGCAATTTTTTTACATTAGTATGGGAACAGATATAGAGTGCACAATTGTTGTTACATTGGTAGAGAACACATGATGCTTTTAAACAATTAGATAAGTAGAAATGTCACAAAAGAGATGGCAATTAACACTTAGTTTACCAGGTAATTTTTTGTCACACTTTGTCCTAGGTATAATCTGACAGAATGCTACATTTTAATAGCCGTAAAAATTATATTCAGTAATTTCAGCAAAACAATTCAGCTTTTAATACCACACAAAAAATATATTCAAATAAATTTTAAAGTTTATTTTAATGAACAAGATGATTAAAAGAGAAAACTGCACATGGTAATGTTAATTCTTTAAAACCCAAATGTCCTGAAATCTAAATTTTATTTTTTGCATATATTTCTATTGTTTATTATACAAGTAATAGTAAAAACATAGTAAACCCACACAAAATATTCAAAAAATAAAAATCACACCAGTACTTTTTAGTTTCCTTTGCACAAGTTTTTTTTTTTTTTTTTTTTCACTCACAACAAATTTTTGTCAAGTGTTCAAGGCATATTGGCTTCTTGCAATAATGGCAAACATAATGTGTATCCCTCTCCTTATCTGGGTCACAGATGGAGCATATTTTGCGTTTTTCCAATTGGTCCGGAACAGTTTATGCTCTTGGTTCTGCCACACGCCAAAACACAGAAAATGAAAGCACACAAAATGCTATTAGTTCATATAAATCAGCTTCATGCTGAACATCTGGACAATTCTCAGGGATTAGTTTGTTTATTTTTACATTAGTCCATTTTAGAATGATGTTCAAGCATTATCAGTCATAAACTAAATCCAAATACTAAGTGAATCTAGATTATTACCTACTTGGGCAGGTGGTCACACTGTTGGCAAATGAATGATATATGCTGCTGAACATGAAATTGCTTGAGAGAAGGCTTTGATGACAAGCAATATTTGTTTTGACCAAATACATTTCTAGCAGAATCTTTAGCTTAAGTTTCAATCTCTACACTTCTGTCTTCATCGCTTTGACGATTTGTTTCATTCAAGGAATTCACATGTGGCAAAACAGGTTTGTCTTCACTTTCACACTGTTCCAGTTCTTAATTATGTTCACTTTAAATTTTGTTGTGACCATCTAATAGAACATCACTTCATGAGCTGTCTTCAGACCACTTTAAAACAGTATCCTCAACGTAACGGTCAGTAAAATGAACAGTAGATGAAGACCTGGCTACTGAATCTGTAACACAAAGTCCCAGATGCAGTTTCAGAGACTGCTAACATGAAAATAGCAGTAATAGTAGCAGTCACATCATGCTCAAGAGGTTACTTACAAAAGAAACCATGGGAGCTTCAGGACAGAACCACTAGACATACAGGCCTATATGGAAGAAATTATTAGAAATTTAGACAATAACAAATGTATGGTAGGAATCAAGGCCTTTGATACAGTAGATCAACAAATTCTCCTTGAAAACTGGAGGCATTAGCATCAGAGGAATTGGGAGGAAATGGTTTCAATCCTATCTCCAAGCTAGAACTCAGGTTGTGGAACTCACCTCATCTCAGAATAAGCAAAAAATAAAGTGGGATCTGATGCTAAGAAAGTGGCAGTAGGTGTCCCTCAGGGTAGTGTTCTTGGCCCCTTATTATTCCTAATCTATATAAATGACATTGAAAGGCCCAACAGATCATCAAAAATTATGTTATTTGCAGATGATGCAAGCATAATTATAAGTGATGACAGCAAATCATTATTCACAACAGCTGAAAACATTCTGAAGAGTGTGCAACAGAGGTTGTACACTAATAAGTTAACACTCAGTTTAAATAAAACAAATTACATACAGTATGGCAAAGTAAATGAGAAGGATGATCACCATTTATCATTGAGTGACCATGAAATAGAGAAAGTCTGATCTACAAAAGTTTTGGGCATGTACATTGATCAGCACTTGAGCTGGAAAGACCATGTCACATACATATCCAAAAAACTCAACTCAGTATGTTTTGCACTGAGAATACTTTCTACAGTTTGCAGTGCATAGTGTACAAGATTAGTGTATATGACTTATTTCAATTCTATTATAACATTCTGGGGTGCAACTAAATGTCACTTGATAGAGGTTTTTAAATTACAGAAAAGGGCCATTAGAATTATCGCATACAGCTCCCCACAAACACACTGCAAGTCCTTGTTCATGCAGCTAAACACACTTACAGTACCATCTTTACACATATTAAAAAGCATACTGCATACAAAAACACATTTGAGTAGTTTACGTGTAAAATCAGATTTCATGACTACAATACACGCATTTGTAAGAATCTGCATGTAGAAAGAACAAGAAAAACAAAAACTCTAAAACATGGGAGCCATTATGGAGTAAAGCTTTATAATGCTCTGCCACTCTGCATCAGGGAAACAGAAGTTGAAGGAAAATTTTAGTCAGAATTAAAAAGGTTTATGATAAATAAATGTTTTTATAGCATAGAAGAATATTTTGAATCCTTAAATCACTAACTGATAATTATATTGTCAATATCATGTTGTTCTCATTGTCAGTTCTATGTTTCATTTATACTCTTTTTAACTCTAAAATTATGTGTAATATGTGTTTTCCAAAATATACTACATATATATAAATCCATCACATTCGGTACATGTTAAAAGAGCAAGTAAGAGAACAACACATTAATTCAATGTTTTAATTTTCAACATATTATATAATGTTAATTTATGTGTTTTAATTCAATGTTTTAATTTTCAACATAAAGTTAATTTTGTGTGTCTGATAGAATTTGTAATATTCTGCTGTGCATATTCTGGACAGTATTGTAACAATTCCTATATCATGTAAATGATGAAAAGGATGATAATAAATGAAATGAAATACCCCATGTCTATGCATTAGCAACAGAGTAACAATAAATGCTAGAATTCTGTAAGACTGCAGTTGGGACACTCAGGGTTAAATAAGATTCCATTAACATTACACATAAGTGGTAAGCTGACGTATTACCTATAAGGTAGTCATAGAGAGTCAAATGTAAAGAGGACACAACTAAAAAGAAATAGGTATGTTATATTAGTATTTACATAACCATTAAATGTTCCATCACACATAGATTTTATACTTCTAGAAGGGTTTTGATTTATAAATTCTTGCAGACTGTAAAACTGTATCTACATTATTGTTCAGTCTTATATTATGTTACATCATACATAAATTTTATGGTTCTAGGAGCATTTTTCACCATGGTTTAGAAACTCTTCCAAGTTGTAAAATGACCTTGTCACAAGAAATTGCCCCAGAGTGCCCTGAAACACAGACTTTTCATCAAATTTGCATTTAATTTCTAGAGGTAGAGTATTATGAACTTTTTTATCACTGTCGTGCACATTCTTCTAGTCATATTCCATTATGTGATCTTTTTCAATTATTATGATTGGAGCTTCTTTTAAAAAATCAAAAATATCTGTTTAAGCACTTTCGTTTTTATAGGAGCCTACTGACTACAGCAGAAGATATTCTTCTTTTCTATGAAGTCTTTTATAAAAGATTTTTTTCAGTATCTTTTTAATATTTGACTATCAAACAATGGAAAATTCAGGATGGAATGTAATAGTTTTAGGAAAAGGACAGTTGCTACTCTCCATATAGTGGAGGTTCCGAGTCACAGATAGGCATGATAAAAAGAATGTCAAAGGTTTCAGCCAACTAGGTCTTTGTCAATATATATATATATATATATATATATATATATATATATATATATATATATATATATATATATATATATATATATATATATATATATATATATTTTTTTTTTTTTTTTTTTTTTTCCCTAAGGTAAGTCTTTCCGTTCCCGGGATTGGAATGACTCCTTACCCCCTCCCTTAAAACCCACATCCTTTCATCTTTCCCTCTCCTTCCCTCTTTCCTGGTGAAGCAACCGTTGGTTGCGAAAGCTTGAATTTTGTGTGTATGTTTGTGTTTGTTTGTGTGTCTATCGACCTGCCAGCACTTTCATTTGGTAAGTCACATCATCTTTGTTTTTAGATATATTTTTCCCACGTGGAATGTTTCCCTCTATTATATATATATATATATATATACATATATTGGGCCTGTGTCTGTATATGTGCAGATGCATATGTGTGTGTGTGCGAGTGTATACCTGTCCTTTTTTCCCCCTAAGGTAAGCCTTTCCGCTCCCGGGTTTGGGATGACTCCTTACCCTCTCCGTTAAAACTCACGTCCTTCCGTCTTTCCCTCTCCTTCCCTCTTTCCTGATGAAGCAACCTTGGGTTGCGAAAGCTTGAAATTTGTGTGTGTTTTTGTGTGTTTTTTATTGTCTCTATCAACGTACCAACGGTAGAAGGGGAAAGGGTTAGCCATAGATATTTCAAAACAATGGCTCTGTGTCTCAGTAGGTAGAGAAACTATGAAGAACCTAAATCATCACATAATATGAATTAAAGTTTGCACTAATCCTGACTATGATAAGGACTTATATACTTGCTTTGGGTATTCTTTGGCATAGTTTTTTAGCACTAGCAATGAAAAGGCTGTTTTGTCTCAAATAAAACAGGGAATTTTTACAACATATGTATTCAAATTAAATGAGAGTTTTGTCTGTTCCAGGATTTATCTTTCATCAACCAAAACAATGTCCGAGAAAAACTAAAATCAGTAAGTACTTAAGTGTGTGTGACTTACATGGTGATTACAGAGGTAAAAGAGACTTAATGAAATTTCTCTTTTCAGCAATTCAGCATAAACAAGTTTATAAATGGTAAGCTAACTGCCATTAATATACTTTTCTGCAATATATAATTAGGCTCTCATCTTTTTAATTCAGTCTTTTACCTGCAACCAATTGAACAATAAGTTACACCTAGTTGAAAGTAATGAATTTATTGGTCACTGCAATGTTAAATTTCCATCACAAGGCTGGAAACTGTTTCCTTCACTATCAGTCATCTGCATAACACAAATATTTTTTGAATATAATAAATTTAAAGATCTATTGAACTCCTTTCTGTGTATTTACTAACTAATGCCAGACAACCAAGTCCATATTGATAGTGAGTTGTGACAAGTAAAATGCCCCTTAATGCCCAAGTGATGTAACATTATTCTTGTTTTGAGACATTTAATGATTTATTAGGATCATATAAATTCCAACAGTACTTTTTGTATGGTTTTTTTTATCATTTATACAGTCTACGAGAGAGAAAAAAAAACACAGCATCAAGAGGGAGTTATCTGAATGAGTTAATGAAACAGAAATCACTAGCTGTGATGTACATGTACAGACAAACAAATAATTACAATTTCAAAAAAAAAAAATGGGTGATAAGCAAGAGAAAGAGTGTCACAGATTGAACAAGTTATTAATGCATTGATTCACCTCTGGCCCTTACGCAAGCAGTTATTCATCTTGGTGGTGACTGACAGAGTTGTTGGATGTCCTACTGAGGGATATTATGTCAAATTCTGCCCAATTGCCATGTTAGATTGTCAAAATCCCAAGCTGGTTTGAGGCCCTGGCTGTACTTCCAAAAACATTATCAGTTGGGGAAATATCCAGCAACCTTCCTGGCCAAGGCAGGATTTAGTAAGCATGTAGAAAAGCAGCAGAAACTCTTGCCATGTGCAGGCTGACATTAACTTGCTGAAATGTAAGCCCAGAATGGCTTGCCATGAAGGGCAACTAGATGGGGTGAAGAATATTGTCAAAATACCTCTGTTCTATAAGGGTGCTGCATGTGAGAAACAAAATGGTCCTGCTATGAAAAGAAATTGCACCCCAGACCATCACTCCTAGTTGGCGGGCTGTATGGCGGGTGACATCACTTTGCTATCCCACCATTATTCGGGATGTCTCCAGACATATCTTAGGCCTGGACATATCTTAGGCCTGGAATCTCATTCACTGGAGTAGAATAGTCTTTAGTGATGAGTCCTGCTTTGAATTAAGCCCTGATGATCAGCAAAGACATGCCTGGAGATGCCCCAGACAGTGATGCGATACCAACTTTCCTGTCCTCCACAATACAGCCCAACAACCAGGATTGATGGGCAGGGCTGTCATTTATTTTCATAGCAGGACCCTTTCAGTTGTCATCTGCAGCATCCTTACAGCACAATGGTGTGTCAATTATATTCCACACCCCATTTTGTTGCCCTTCCTGGCAAGCTGTCCTGGGCTTAAATTTCAGAAAGATAATACCCTCCTGCAAATAGTGAGAGTTTCTACCACTTGTCTTCATGCTTGTCAAACATTACCTTGGTCAGCAACATCACCAGATCTCTCCTCAATTGAGAATTTTTGGACCATTGCGGGCAGGGCCCCCAACCAGCTTGGGATTTTGATGATCTGGCATACCAATTGTACAGAATTGGGCATGATATCCCTGAAGAGGATGTCCAACAACTCTGTCAATCAATGCCAAACTGAATAACTGCGTGCATAATGGCCAGAAGTGGACCAACACGTTTTTGGCTTGGTCAACTTGTGAAACTTTTTCTTTTGAATAAATTATCCAATTTTTCTGAAATTGTAATAGTTTTTTTTGTCTGTACATGCACATCACATCTATTGATTTCTGTCCCATTCAGATGATTCATCGTGGTTCATGATGTGTCTTTTCTTTTCTTATAGTGAATTATCAGAATGTTTTTTGTTAACCCAATTTAACAATTTTAATAAATATCATCCAGTTATGAGCATGTTATAAGTGCCCAAATGAAATTACTCCACTTGTGATACAAACAGATAAAAGATTGTATTTACAATAAAAACATACATGGCAGTCAATAACACTATATTTACACAATCTTTATTACTCATATGGTCTAACTAAGAACACAAGGAAATGTAGTTTTCAGTAATCAAGTTTTATTGGTACATGGAGGGGCAACAAGAACATGAGTACATGGAGATTGGAATAAAACTGACAATTTAGAACTCGAAGGTCCAAGTATGCACATGTAAACATACAATTCCTTGTAGGTGTCACTGGTACTACATGCAGCATGTGACCACTTTTGGTGATCGAGCCAACTCTGGCAGCATCTCAGTTACTGTGTTACCCATTGTTGAAATGCTGGTGCACACTACACATGCCACAGTGGCCCAGCTTATGTCTGTGATAGGTGTAGAGGTACTACACTCCTCCAGGCATTGCCATCCACGACGCTGCACCTGCCAAGACATCTTGGTGTCCGTACCTGCATCTGCTGGAACTGGTGCTTGTGGGCTAAAGTGACTGGAACGTGGGCATCCTTGCCATCATGGATGCCCGGTAGATAGGACAGGCAATGGAAGGGACACCATCTTGGCACTGGAGTCCATAATGTAGGGCACCAACTCAGGGAGTGACAATGGTGAATCAGCGAGGAGAGTTACGAAAGAAGGTGACCCAGTCGCAATTGCTGCTGCAGGTGGTGCAGGTTCAGTGCAGAGAGAGGGATTGGCACCAACCACAGGAAGCAGTGGTGGAAACCAGTGGAACTGGATGAACAGGTGGTGCCAGATGAGCAGGAGGTGTCAAATGAGCAGGAGGTAGCCAGATGAAGAGGCATAGATGGTTGAACGGGAGTTGGGCAGGCCACGACAGATGAGCAGGTGGCAACAGATGAATGTGTGATGACAGATGAACAGGCAGTGGCAGATGAACAGGCACCACTGGATGAAAGTTGGTCTGGGGCTCCCATCCCATGGAGAAGAACTGGTACCCATCCAGGGATGCACGAGTTCATCAATGCAAACTGTGAAGACACGGCATCAACTCACTGTGGGTGATGACTTTCCAAAACATCGGGCCTTGATGGGTGTGCCGGGCAGGAACTTTGTTGGAATCAACTCTAATGGGGCACACTCGCTAGGTAGCAAGAAGTTAAACAGCATCCACAATTGAAGGTGCTGTAGGAGTTTAGCAGGACTCTCGGCCCCAATCTGCATTGTTCTATATGAGCTTGAGAAAACTGTAAGAGCCCTCTCAGAGGGAAAATCTGCCACATACTTATGCATTTGTTTCTTAAACATCCAGACAAGTTATTCCACCTCCCTATGCCACTGTGGATGGAAAGGAGGTATTGTGATATGGCGAATGCCATAGTGGGTGCAAAAGTCCTTGAAAGATTGAGCCACAAACTGAGGACCATTGTTCAAAACCAAAGAGCAAGGCAAGCTTTTGATAGAGAATATATTCAACAGGGCTTTGACAGCCACATCTGCCATCACAGACTGATAACGAATTTATTAATATAATCTATCGACTCTGGAGTTGCGAGCAGGAAGTCGTCGGGGCTCCCATTATAGGCTCTTCTGGAACACTCTTCAATAATGTGCTGATGGTCTGACTTTCTCCGCAGTCACACTGAGGGGATAGTATTTCACCCCATTTATACAGGGAGTAAGCACATCTGCCATGACGAGTTCTGTCATCAACAACCAGAAAGTGCCTAACAGAGGACCAGCAAAATCAATGTGGACTCTTTTCCCAAAGGTGTAATAGTTATGGCAAAAAAAAAAAGTATGTTGTGCTACATGCTAAGTTGAACACTTGTGGCAGGCCATAACAAAGTGTTCCACCTCCTAATCGATATCCAGCCATATTACATAAAGGTGTGCCACCAGTTTCAAGCGAGAGATCCTCAATGGCTCTCATGCAATAAATGGAGAAACTTCCACTGCAGTGCCTCTGAAGCCATGATGCAGGGAAAACTGTCAACTGCAGAACAAAGCCATCTGAGAGGAGAGACGATGGAGCAGTGGATAATAATCCTGAAGTGGGTCTGATACCCACCTGGCAGATGGTCGAGTCACCCCCTACCATATGCTGTATTGTGCAGACAATCTGCTTGCAGTGCAACAGGGAGTAACAGTTAATAGCAAATACTCATCTTTGTTTCCTGGTGATCTCTATTGCTGCAGTGGTTGTTCAAGAATTTGTGGGTATCTGCTGCATGAAAATGTGCTGCAACTTGCTGTGTTCTTGACAGTGTAGCTAATGATTTGGTAGCACCAAGAGAAATCAAAGTTGCCACGATGTTTCTCTTCAGAATTACATGTCTATTGCGTAATACAGTTACAAAACTAGCTCACAAAAACTGTCACGAAACTGAGACTCTGATGGCTGATTCACCACTGGTTATGTTATTCATTATTAAAAACAGAAAATTTATAGACTACAATTGCTGGTGTATACTGACTGACATCATCAAAGGATGTATCAATTTATTTCTTCACATTGCACCATAAAGCTTTACATGGATATTAGCTTTTAGTATTGAATCTCATAAAAGCAGTTAAAAATTATTAGTTGAAAAATTTTGTTAAACTGTGCATGCATTCCTTACATCAATGCTAATGAAGAGCTAGTTTCACTTCTTGTGAAAGGTACTCTTAAATTACAAAATGAGTATTGTTTATGGTTTTATGTCCAAGTATCAATTAGTAACAGTCAAACCAGAGCAGAGATGTGATGGAATTAATGGCAGTATTGTGCAGGCATAAGCTGGTGCCAGCACACCATGGATCATAGAGGTCAAAAGAAGATTGATCGAGACCAATGACAGGCTCACTGGAAATGCATCGCCAGTGCCCCCTCAGCCATCAGTATTTAGATAACTGCCATGAACCAGAGGGTTAGTTATTTCGAGTCTGTTATGCCATGATAGTTCAAGTGACTTCAAGTCTGTCATCCATGAGGCACCGAGTCAGAGTCGCAGTCACTGCTGCTAACTCAGAGACAGGCAGCACAAAGCAACCATAACAGTGTACATAGCAGACTTTGTACTTCACCAACAGTGAGGCTAAGGTGGACTAGAACAGAGAGCTTGTACCACAGCACATGGAAGCTTAAGATACGTAGCTCTTTTTTATGTTAGTAAAGGACCCAGTTAATAATTGTGGACTGTTTGTATTATAGAAAGAGGATACCACCCATCAAACAATGTCTTCTTCTTGCACCCATGGTACAGCTCTGCAGAAACAATGAGATGACATAAACAATGGTGATGAGGATGGGATAGTTGGTGATGAGAATCATTCATTGAAAATGAATTTGCTTACATCTCCTTGTTTCAGATTGCAGGGATGCTCTTGGTCAAATGTTTCATACTTTGTTGTTTGCTCTTGTAAGTATTCCAGGAAGGGAGCCATAGAACTAGTCAACTTTCTCTTTTCAGAGACTTTACTTCCTTTTTTTGCTATAACACACATATATATATATAATCCATGGCTACCCCACCCTCTCCACCCCCTGCCACTGTCCCTCAGCCACTGACTGCCATTGTAATGGATCTAATGCAAGATCTAATGCAAGCTTTTCAGTTTCAGAAACAACAAATTGCTGCCTTGCTAATGACAGTGGCTGCACAAGCAGTGTCGGCCACCCAACAGCAGAAGCCAGCTGACCAATACACCCACAAGTGCCACCGACCAACATACAATCGTTCTGGCAATTTAACAACACAAAAGAGGAATGGCATGAATACCTGACACAGTTCCAAGCTCATTGTGCAGTTCATCAGGCTCAAGATAGCATGAAGCTACAATGCTTTCTTTCAGTTGCAGGGACCCCAGTGTTCACGTTAATACAAAAACTATTCTCAACTGCGTTTCCTGATTAACTTAGCTATGGCAAAGTAATCGCGGCATTACCGGTAACTTAGTACTGTGACCAGCAAGTTCAAGTAGCTGCAACCACATATCAGTTTTTTTTGTATTATCTAGGGTCCTCCTTTCAGCCCCAAACCTGCATTTGATCATGCTGCTTTGGGGAAGGATCTCCTTTCCTTCACACGTAATACCATTGGAAATATCACTTTGCAACCCAACTCCAAGACCTTTCCAACAGCAAACCTGACATTGAACCCCATGTTGAAAAATTCAGACCACGATCCCAACTTGATCCACCACCACTACCTCAAAATCATTCCTTACAAACCTTCCAAGAATTCCTCACGTCCAAAATTGCCTCACAACCCTTCCTCAGGTCCCTACAACATGACTCTAACCTGTCCTCTGCAGAACTCCAGGATGTACGTTCCCTAAAAGCTGATGACTCCATCATTATCCTCCCAGCAGACAAAGGACCTACCACTGTAGTACTTGACCGAAATGAGTATGTTAGTGAAGGTCTATTACACCAGCTGTCTGACACCTCTACATACAGTGTCTGCCATCAAAATCCCATCCCTGTGATTCAAACTGACCTGCTGTCCCTCTTTAAAACCTCAGACCACTCACAAGGTCTACATCTCAATCCATAGAATTTCTCACCCCACCCAAACCATGCACCCCCAATTTTATCTTCTTCCTAAAATCCACAAACCCAATCATCCTGGCTGTCTTGTAGTTGCTAGCTTCAAAGCACTCACAGAACGTATATCTGCCTTAGTTATTCAACACCTGCAACCTACAGAACAGAAACTCCTGCATCAAAGGTAACAACCATTTGCTAGATTGTCTGAAATCCGTGCCTGTCCCACTCCCACCACACACCTTGCTTGTCACCATTGATGCAACCTCCCTCTATACCAACATTCCCCATGTACATGGTCTCTCTGCTGCTGAACATTTCCTTGGTCAGCGCGCCTGACATCCCTCCTACTCACCTAAATCAACTTTATACTTACCAACAACTGCCTCACATTTGAGGGGTAGACATACAAACAGATCAGGGGTATGGCCACAGAGACCAGGATTTCTTCTTCCTGTGCCAACTTCTTCATGGGTTGCTTGGAAGGGGCTTTCCTGGGATCCATAAGTTTTCAGCTCCTGGTTTGGTTTAGATACATTGATGACATTATGGCAAGTATTATACTTATAACACAGAAAACACCATTTACTTTCACTACGTAATATTTTATTGGCACACAATAAATCCAAACACAAAGAAATAGATTTCGACAATCACGGTAACAGTCATGACGAATGTCTCACACCAACTAGTCACCACAACCAAAGTAAGTAAAAACGAAGTACAAAAAAGCAAAGATATTAATATTTTCTGGTAGTTCTGCCACAGAGCCCCCCCCCCCCCCCCCCCCCCCGAGGAGTGCAGAGGGCATAGGAGGAGTGATGAGGAGTAAGTGATAAAGGGAAGGTAAACATTTAAGGCATGACGTAATCTTGAAGTCTGAGAGGTGGCTGTACGGTGTGGCCAGCACGAGTGATGGCAATAGGGGTAGGAGGATTCGGGAAAGATGAAGGAGAAGGGGGGGTTACTCTTATAAATAAAACATTATTGGAGTCTACATAGGCTGAAATGTCATTTTGTGAAGTACCAGGAGCCACATTGAAGCACTGTAATAGCTTAATGTCTTTCTGGTCAGATGGCACAGAATTGTTTTGAATTTCAAATAAAAAAAGAAAAGTGTCCACAAGTTGAATTTTTATAGAGTCCACATCATAGTCACTCAAGTTCACTTGAAACACTAGTTCATTACTACTGGCACTCGGAGGCGTGAAGTACAGAAGAGGGGGGCCTTGACTTGCAGAGAGTGTTTGATTAGCTTGTGGAGAAGGGTTAGGATAGGCCTCTGAAGTTTCTTGCAAAACAGATTCATTATCGTGTATGTTGGCGTCGTTAAGTATCCATGCTGGTTTCAATCGCTCAATGGACACGACAGACGGTTTGTTCTTAAAGAGGATCGTATAAGTATTTTCAGAGCGTGACAGGACCCGGTATGGGCCAGTGTAGGGTGGAGCAAGGGGTGGACACACGGCGTCTTCTCTAAGCATCACGTAGTTACAAGAACTGAGGTGAGGGTGAATGAAAACCGAAGGGGTAGCATGCGATCGAGGTTGCGGAAAACGTAACTTGGTGATATGTTGTCGAACCTGTCGTACCAACTCGGGAAGTTGATCCTCGGGAAGTAGAGGAGGATCATCAAGAAAATCTGCCGGAAGTGCGAGGTTTTCTCTGTATACCATCTCAGCAACTGACGCTTTAAGGTCTTCTTTGAAAACCGTTCTCAACCCTAAAAGGACCCAGGGGAGTGCCTCAGTCCAAGAGGAAGAATGACACATGAGAGCGACCTTCAGGGTACGGTGCCATCGTTCTATTAGGCCATTAGATTGCAGGTGATAGGCTGTAGTTCTGAATTTGTTGATACCACACAGTTGACAGAGGTGATTAAACAGATTAGATTCAAATTGTCTGCCGTGGTCTGTGGTAAGTGAAGTAGGGTGACCAAAACGAGAAAGCCAATAGTGGACAAAAGCGTTAGCTACAGTGTCGGCTGTAATGTCCGCGATGGGGATAGCCTCGGCCCAATGTGTGGTACGATCTATCATGGTCAGTAAGTAACGGAAATTGTTAGATATCGGTAACGGACCAACAATGTCCAAGTGGACATGACAGAATCTACCTGCGGGCACAGTAAATTTGTCTAATGGGGGCTTAGTATGTTTGTGTATTTTGGCTCTCTGGCAAGGTATGCATGCTCTCGCCCACCGAGTACAATCTCTTTTTACATTAGGCCAAACATATCTCTCTGTAATGAGGCGCGTAGTCGCGCAAATGCTCGGGTGAGCGAGATTGTGGATTGTGTCGAAAACGTCTTTCCTAAGAGCTTTAGGGACTATAGGACGAGGATGACCTGTTTTAATGTCACAATACAAAGAGCAATCGTCATTAGGGAAGGGAAGTGGAGCAATTTGTAAGGAAGTATCAGAGTCAGAGAGAAGGTGCTGTATCTCTGGGTCGGATAGCTGGAGCTCGTGTAAGCGGTGAGGATCAATAGCTGTCTTCAGGGAGGACAGGCATGACAGGTAGTCTGCTGCAACATTGTCAGTACCCCTGATATATTGAAAGTCTGAAACATATTGTAATACTACATCCATATGGCGGAACCTTCTGGGTAGTACATCTAATGCTGGTTTGCAGAGAGCCTCGACAAGGGGCTTGTGATCTGTGTAAACTGTCACAAGTCGGGCTTCAATATCTGTACGAAAGTACTTTACGGCCTCATAAATGGCGTAAAGTTCACGATCATATGCGGACCACTTTCTTTGCATTTTGGTGAGCTTTTTTGAAAAGAAACGCAGGCGTGTAGTACCTGTTGGTAGGGTCTGTTGCGAAACTGCGCCAATGGCATTATCGCTAGCGTCTATGGTTATTGTCAGGGAGGCGTCAGGGTGAGGGTGAGATAGGGTAATAGCGTTCACTAAGGCGTACTTAGGCGAGTCGAAGGCTCGCTGCATGGTCTGATCCCATTCTATGTGTCTGTCGCCTGTGGTATTCTTTCCCTTTGAGGCCTCAGTGAGAGGGGCTTGAAGAGGTGCCGCATGTGGAATATGGAGTCTACAAAAATTTACCATTCCGAGGTATCTACGTAACTCTTTATAGGTTTGAGGGAGGCAAGGTCAAGTATTTGTTGTACTCTATCTGAAGCGGGACGAATGCCCTCATTATTGACCAAATGTCCCAGGAAAATAACCTCTGGCTTCTCCATTTGGGATTTGTAACGATTAATCTCAACTCCGTGTTGTGCCAATCTATCAAAAACCTGTTGGAGGTGTTGTTTGTGTTCCTCTGCAGTTGTGGAGAAAATAATGATGTCGTCTAGGTAGGCATAGCAAAAATTAAGGCCACATAGAATGGTGTGAATGAATCTTTGCCAGGTCTGAGCGGCATTCTTCAATCCATAAGGCATAAACAAATATTCATATAGTCCAAATGGGGTGATGATAGCGGTTTTGGGGATATCTTCTGGGTGCATCGGATCTGATGGTATGCCTTTTTGCAGTCTAACACAGAGAAAAAGTTGGCACCAAACATGGATTGTGAAAAGTCGTGGAGGTGTGGGACAGGGTAGTTATCAAGTATTGTTCTGGCGTTCAAACGCCTATAGTCTCCACAGAGTCGAAAGGAATTGTCCTTTTTGGGAACGACATGTATTGGGGAAGACCACGCACTGTCCGAGGGGCGGACTATACCCAAGCGTAAAAGTTCATTAATACATTCTTTGGCAGCGGTAAGTTTTTTTGCATTGAGGCGTCGGGGGAGAGAACGGACAGGCGGTTCCTCAGTTGTGTTAAGCTGGTGACAGATGCCCGTAGTAATGCCCTTGACTTTGTGAATAGGTGTGGCCGAAATACGTGGAGGGACGCAGGAAGGCGCGACGTTATCGTCGGTGCGCGGTAAGTATGAAAGGGAACTAACCTGAAACACGTTATCATTGAATGGTAGTTCAGGGAAAGCTGCAGTGTTGTCCGCGGAGCAGCGCTGCGCAACAGCCGGCAGGGTTCCATTGACTATGGTGTCACTGCACGAAGGAATCATAACGCGGCGTCGCCTGTAACAGCTGTCGCCTCTGTGTTTTGATGAGAGGCGGACGGTGAAGCGCAGGGTGGGGGGGTTGCTGGGCGGGTTGCCGTCTTCGCTGTCCGGATCGTGGCAGGCGCTGTTGTGGCTGCATATGAACAGCGGCGCGGTATGCAGTTCCCGTGTAGTTTCGTGCGTGTTATTACTTTTAATCTTGATCTCCTCTGTAAACCCGCGCAATTCATCAGTCAGGGCATCACAACGTTGAAGCAGCCTTGCATTGTCTTTGGACAGTTGGTCGATTTCGAGGCGTTGCGTAACTAAGTTCACTGCAGCAGCTTTGACCTCCTCAGATAGATTAGAAACTGTCTCTTTGTCTTGTTGACAGGACGTATTCGAGCTGCATTCTGTCGGCATGGATGGGGAAAATCTCGCCGAAAATTTTTGTTTAAAATCCACTGAGCAGAGGGCAGGTGTAATTAAGTCCAAAGAAAAGTTATGAGCAGTTAAGAAGTCCAATCCTAATACTAGCTCGTTGATTTCTACTACCAAAAATGTCCATTCATAATTATGTGTATCATGGAAGTAAATGCGAAGTTGCGTTGCACCATAAACCTTTAATGAGTAATTGTTGGCTGCTCTGATTTGGTGAGGCGAATGCTTGATTGTAGAAGTGACCATTGAACGTGGAATGATGCTCACATCGGCACCAGTGTCCACTAAAAACCATTTCTGAGAAGCTATATCCTGGATATACAAACGTCCGAGAGAATAATTCGGAAGTACTAGCCTGTGATCTGTTAGGCGACTTGACGTCACAGTGCGGATCGGTGCGCCTATAGCGGCCCGCCATGCATGTTTGGGCGCATTGCACAAGGTGAGCGGCAATTCCTGGCTGTATTACCGTAAACGGAGTGATACCAGCAAAGAGGATAAACTTCCTGATCCTGTGTTGTTACCGAGTGAAGGACACCTCCGCCACACGCCGTTGGGTGGCTTGCGGAGTATAACTGTAGATGTAGATGTAGATGTAGACGTCACTTGAAGCTGTGATATGGGATGGTGAAGGACGGTGTGGAATCTGGTGCTCAGACAGTGTACTCTGTCTCTGGTAGCAGTTACTTCTGTAAAATATCTGGGAGTATGCGTTCGGAACGATTTGAAGTGGAATGATCATATAAAATTAATTGTTGGTAAGGCAGGTACCAGGTTGAGATTCATTGGGAGAGTCCTTGGAAAATGTAGTCCATCAACAAAGGAGGTGGCTTACAAAACACTCGTTCGACCTATACTTGAGTATTGCTCATCAGTGTGGGATCCGTACCAGATCGGGTTGACGGAGGAGATAGAGAAGATCCAAGGAAGAGCGGCGCGTTTCGTCACAGGGTTATTTGCTAACCGTGATAGCATTACGGAGATGTTTAACAAACTCAAGTGGCAAACTCTGCAAGAGAGGCGCTCTGCATCGCGGTGTAGCTTGCTCGCCAGGTTTCGAGAGGGTGTGTTTCTGGATGAGGTTTCGAATATACTCGTTACCCCTACTTATACCTCCCGAGGAGATCACGAATGTAAAATTAGAGAGATTCGAGCGCGCACGGAGGCTTTCAGACAGTCGTTCTTCCCGCGAACCATACGCGACTGGAACAGGAAAGGGAGGTAATGACAGTGGCACGTAAAGTGCCCTCCGCCACACACCGTTGGGTGGCTTGCGGAGTATAACTGTAGATGTAGATGTAGACGTCACTTGAAGCTGTGATATGGGATGGTGAAGGACGGTGTGGAATCTGGTGCTCAGACAGTGTACTCTGTCTGTTGTTTTGGAAAGATCGGCCTCTGCCACACGGGGGAGGCATAATATTGAGGGGGGCACACGTAGATAACTTTCTTCTGTTGATTATCTTATATGCGGCGTCGGCCAGCAATAATTTCGCTTGTAGAGGTTCCTGGTCATGTGATAGGAGCTGCAGTTGGATAGCTTGCAGCAGCTTTGCAACCCAGAAAGAAAGTAAACCTTCATCTGGCATAGTTTTGCTATCGAAGACTGCTCTGATACGTCGCCACAGTTGTGAAGGAGTCGAGTCTTTGAGATGTACATCTCGCAGTATGTATAAAACAGACTCTCGTGTAGTCTTAGCTAGACGTTCGCACTATTCCAGTGCGTAACGATTTGCGGGGGCCGCCGACAGCACTAAGTCCTGTACCCACTCAGTGTAGTCCTCTAGGGCGTTAATAAGCGCAATAAATTTAGCACTGTCTGAATCAATGTTTAGGGCGGTGAATATAGTCTCTGCCAAAATAAACCACGTACGCGGATTGTCCTTCGTGAACCTTGGTAATTTAGGAATTTTCTCACCCTTGTGTTGTGGATGTAACAGATTTGATAGCACAGCAGACGGGAGTGGCGGAGTATTAATGAAGCTGTCACTCGCAGCGGCTGGTTTAGACACGGCTGGCGCGGGAGGCGCAGCCGGGGCTGCGGAAACAATCGGGGAGGGACGACTGTCCAACCAGTAACTGTTGTCACTGAAATTTGTACCCATCTGTTTTTGTAGTGAGAATGTGTCCAAAACCGATTTATCAGCAATATAAGGGGACCTCCAAGTAATCTGTGGGCTCAAAAAGTCTGTGAGGTTCATAGTGTTGGGGCACTGTTGCACACTACATGTCAAAGGAGGTTGTAAATACGACGCACTGTGAGTCACAAATTTAGGCACAGCACTCATGATTGGTTTGTTATAGACAAACGTAGAAAAAGATTTCATAGCAGGTGACATCACTGACGATGTTGAACGAGTCCACAACGGCATTGTTGATGACGGAGAAAACTCCATGGCGTTGTACTTATCTTCCAATTTTATCCCAGTTGTTGGCGGCATTGTGCGTAGGAAACCGTGGAAAGGCAGTGTAGAGGCACCATTAGTATCATGCTGTAGTCCGAAAGGAGCGGAAGGTGAGCGATGTGGAGATGTCGAAGTCAACAGCCACATTGTCAAATCGAACGTATGTTGCGCATCGGAGGTGGCGAGTGTTATACTTATAACACAGAAAACACCATTTACTTTCACTACGTAATATTTTATTGGCACACGATAAATCAAAACACAAAGAAATAGATTTCGACAGTCACGGTAACAGTCATGACGAATGTCTCACACCAACTAGTCAACAACCAAAGTAAGTAAAAACGAAGTACAAACAAGCAAAGATATTAATATTTTCTGGTAGTTCTGCCACAACATCTTTACCACATGGACTCATGGTGAGGCTGACCTGCTCAAATTCCTGGAAACTCTGAATACCTTCTCCCAATCAAATTTCTAATGGTCCTATCCAGAATCCCATGCCACTTTCATTGATGTCGATCTCATCCTACCGAAGGCCAGCTACACACTTCTGTCCACACTAAACCTACCAACAAACAACAGTAACTTACATTTTGACAGTTGCCATCCTTTCCATGTCAAACGTTCCCTCCCATACAGCCTTGGCATCCGAGACAAATGTATTTGGTCGGATGCAGACTCTTTACAGTGCTATGTAACATGGCGAAAAGTGTTTTTGTGTGGTCAAGTTTGGGATGTGTATCATTGCTTAACACAAGAAAAACAATATACTATGTCATATTGTGGATATCCTCCACCAAATAAATAATACACATCTTGTGTAACCCAGGGTGCTGCTTCTTAAGGCTCCCATAGGTTCATATTGATGTTACTGCAAAGCCACACAGGTATCATGTAATGGTTGAAATAAGTTACGCATTTCTTGTTCACAAAAAGTTTTATTTCACAAAAAAATGGTTCAAATGGCTTTGAGTACTATGGGACTTAACTTCTGAGGTCATCAGTCCCCTAGAACTTAGAACTACTTAAACCTAACTAACCTAGGGACATCACACACATCCATACCTGAGGTCGCGCGGTTCCAGACTGTAGCGCCTAGAACCTGTAAGGGATTTGTGATCCAATGAACGTAGCTGCTAGTATCTGAAACCCAGGTCGATAGCAGACAGGAGTTGATTGTCGAGCACTGCAGGACGCAGTGAGACTAGTGTCAAATGAGAAATGGTACTGGGGAGACAGGCAAGAATGGTGGTCGTGTGAGTAGTAAACGGTAAATTCACTGCCCCTGATCATCGTGGAGTTGACCTTCACCACTACCAATTCGCAAGTGATACGAAACCAAAAGTGACAAGTGCCGAATTACGTGTTTCGTGTCAACAGCATCGGCCAGCAACAACCATGGATTGCAGCAAGGATTGTTGTGAATGTTAACCGTTATCATTGTGTGTGTCAAAGTTCTTAAAATCAGCAACCAATAAAAGATATAACTGTAATTAAATGTGTAAGGTGAAGGTAGCAACTGGCTCAGAATTTGTGTGTTAGTGGAAATACATATCAGTTTGTACATCGCAACCTTTATGGTCTTTAATAATAGAGAAACTTTCAATCATTCCGTCTCGGAACAGCCGCACTCAGTTGAAATAACCCCGAAACCACAGCAGAAAAACCAATAGCCTTTCACTCATTAAGCACACGGTCATATAATCATATTAATTAACTGTTTGGCGGCTTCGGTAAATCACACAAAACCCAATAAAGGACAAAACGGGGGTGTTTCAAACCACTCTTTGTTTTACACATTAGATGTTTTGACAGTGAACTACATGTGTAAAATTGACTTAACACTGTCTCATAACTGACCTAAGACTGACCTCAGACTGACGTATGGCAGCATACAAATCAGCTCTATTTATATGATTTTAAACAATTGCTCTTCTTCTTACGTATTAAATTTTTATACTTATACAATTAAAATTTTTACATACATCTTCCCAAATTACATAGAAATTTACATAAAATAAAAATGAATAATTTCATACAAAGATAGGACAGAATCTGTTTCCATTAAGACCATAAATTATATGTTTTATCATTGCAACACTATATTTTGTTAATTTTCATGTATTGTTTTATTTAGTTGAAGGATTAAACCTTATCAATTTTAAGGTGAAAGGAGAAATTAGTTTTATTCAATGAAAGGCCTTGATTCAACTAATTAAATGTTGTACGAGTAAAATTTTACATTAATATAATGGAAGGAAACATTCCACGTGGGAAAAATTATATATAAAAACAAAAATGAGGTGACTTACCGAACAAAAGCGCTGGCAGGTCGATAGACACACAAACAAACACAAACATACACACAAAATTCAAGCTTTCGCAACAAACTGTTGCCTCATCAGGAAAGAGGGAAGGAGAGGGGAAGACGAAAGGAAGTGGGTTTTAAGGGAGAGGGTAAGGAGTCATTCCAATCCCGGGAGCGGAAAGACTTACCTTAGGGGGAAAAAAGGACAGGTATACACTCGCACACACGCACATATCCATCCACACATACAGACACAAGCAGACATATTTAAAGACAAAGAGTTTGGGCAGAGATGTCAGTCGAGGCAGAAGTGTAGAGGCAAAGAAGTTGTTGAAAGACAGGTGAGGTATGAGTGGCGGCAACTTGAAATTAGCGGAGATTGAGGCCTGGCGGATGACGAGAAGAGAGGATATACTGAAGGGCAAGTTCCCATCTCCGGAGTTCGGATAGGTTGGTGTTGGTGGGAAGTATCCAGATAACCCGGACGGTGTAACACTGTGCCAAGATGTGCTGGCTGTGCACCAAGGCATGTTTAGCCACAGGGTGATCCTCATTACCAACAAACACTGTCTGCCTGTGTCCATTCATGCGAATGGACAGTTTGTTGCTGGTCATTCCCACATAGAATGCATCACAGTGTAGGCAGGTAGTTGGTAAATCACGTGAGTGCTTTCACACGTGGCTCTGCCTCTGATCGTGTACACCTTCCGGGTTACAGGACTGGAGTAGGTGGTGGTGGGAGGGTGCATGGGACAGGTTTTGCATCGGGGGCGGTTACAAGGATAGGAGCCAGAGGGTAGGGAAGGTGGTTTGGGGATTTCATAGGGATGAACTAACAGGTTACGAAGGTTACGTGGACGGCGGAAAGACACTCTTGGCGGAGTGGGGAGGATTTCATGAAGGATGGATCTCATTTCAGGGCAGGATTTGAGGAAGTTGTATCCCTGCTGGAGAGCCACATTCAGAGTCTGGTCCAGTCCCGGAAAGTATCCTGTCACAAGTGGGGCACTTTTGTGGTTCTTCTGTGGGGGATTCTGGGTTTGAGGGGACGAGGAAGTGGCTCTGGTTATTTGCTTCTGTACCAGGTCGGGAGGGTAGTTGCGGGATGCAAAAGCTGTTTTCAGGTTGTTGTTGTAATGATTCAGGGATTCCGGACTGGAGCAGATTCGTTTGCCACGAAGACCTAGGCTGTAGGGAAGGGACCGTTTGATGTGGAATGGGTGGCAGCTGTCATAATGGAGGTACTGTTGCTTGTTGGTGGGTTTGATGTGGACGGACGTGTGAAGTTGGCCATTGGACAGGTGGAGGTCAACGTCAAGGAAAGTGGCATGGGATTTGGAGTAGGACCAGGTGAAACTGATGGAACCAAAGGAGTTGAGGTTGGAGAGGAAATTCTGGAGTTCTTCTTCACTGTGAGTCCAGATCATGAAGATGTCATCAATAAATCTGTACCAAACTTTGGGTTGGCAGACTTGGGTAACCAAGAAGGCTTCCTCTAAGCGACCCATGAATAGGTTGGCGTACGAGGGGGCCATCCTGGTGCCCATGGCTGTTCCCTTTAATTGTTGGTATGTCTGGCCCTCAAAAGTGAAGAAGTTGTGGGTCAGGATGAAGCTGGCTAAGGTGATGAGGAAAGAGGTTTTAGGTAGGGTGGCAGGTGATCGGCGTGAAAGGAAATGCTCCATCGCAGCGAGGCCCTGGACGTGCGGAATATTTGTGTATAAGGAAGTGGCATCAATGGTTACAAGGATGGATTCCGGGGGTAACAGATTGGGTAAGGATTCCAGGCGTTCAAGGAAGTGGTTGGTGTCCTTGATGAAGGATGGGAGACTGCATGTAATGGGTTGAAGGTGTTGACGTACGTAGGCAGAGATACATTCTGTGGGGGCTTGGTAACCAGCTACAATGGGGCGGCCGGGATGATTGGGTTTGTGGATTTTAGGAAGAAGGTAGAAGGTAGGGGTGCGGGGTGTCGGTGGGGTCAGGAGGTTGATGGAGTCAGGTGAAAGGTTTTGCAGGGGGCCTAAGGTTCTGAGGATTCCTTGAAGCTCCGCCTGGACATCGGGAATGGGGTTACCTTGGCAAACTTTGTATGTGGTGTTGTCTGAAAGCTGACGCAGTCCCTCAGCCACATACTCCTGATGATCAAGTACCACGGTCGTGGAACCCTTGTCCGCCGGAAGAATGACGATGGATCGGTCAGCCTTCAGATCACGGATAGCCTGGGCTTCAGCAGTGGTGATGTTGGGTGTAGGATTAAGGTTTTTTAAGAAGGATTGAGATGCAAGGCTGGAAGTCAGAAATTCCTGGAAGGTTTGGAGAGGGTGATTTTGAGGAAGAGGAGGTGGGTCCCGCTGTGACGGAGGACGGAACTGTTCCAGGCAGGGTTCAATTTGGATGGTGTCTTGAGGAGTCGGATCATTAGGAGTAGGATTAGGATCATTTTTCTTCGTGGCAAAGTGATACTTCCAGCAGAGAGTACGAGTGTAGGACAGTAAATCTTTGACGAGGGCTGTTTGGTTGAATCTGGGAGTGGGGCTGAAGGTGAGGCCTTTGGATAGGACAGAGGTTTCAGATTGGGAGAGAGGTTTGGAGGAAAGGTTCACTACTGAATTAGGGTGTTGTGGTTCCAGATTGTGTTGATCGGAATTTTGAGGCTTTGAAGGGAGTGGAGCTGGAAGTGGGAGATTGAGTAGATGGGAGAGACTGGGTTTGTGTGCAATGAGAGGAGGTTGAGGTTTGCTGGAAAGGTTGTGAAGGGTGAGTGAGTTGCCTTTCCGGAGGTGGGAAACCAGGAGATTGGATAGTTTTTTGAGGTGGACGGTGGCATGCTGTTCTAATTTGCGGTTGGCCTGTAGGAGGATGCTCTGAACAGCCGGTGTGGATGTGGGAGTGGAAAGATTGAGGACTTTTATTAAGGATAGGAGTTGACGGGTGTGTTCACTGGCTGAGTTGATGTGTAGGCGAAGGATTAGGTGGGTGAGGACAATGGATTGTTCAGTTTGGAACTGATACAGGGACTGATGGAAAGAAGGGTTGCAGCCAGAGATGGGAACTTTAAGTGTGAGGCCTTTGGGAGTAATGCCAAATGTCAGACAAGCCTGAGAAAATAAAATATTGGAGCGTAATCTGGCTAGGGCGAAGGCATGTTTGCGGAGGGAATGTAAATAAAACTTAATGGGGTCATTGTGGGGGTGTTGTGAGGGTGACATGGTATTAGAAGGTGGAAAGTGTAACATGAGGTGAAATGAAAATGAAAATAAAAATATATGGGGAGAGATAAAGGTGAACCGGAAAGAAACTGGAGATCTGGAATGAGAAAAGGCGAAAAGGTGTTGGTTACAGCTGGGCTATGTTGGACTTGGGTTGGTAGACAACGATGTGCATAAAGGTTAGGTGGTTGTGTTGCCGCCAAAACACGTTAAAGGACGGAGAAATTCGGGAAAATTTCGAAAAAACTGCGTGTGTATATTAAAAGGAGTGGTATTGTGGTGGCAGATTATGAAAATGAGGCTAACAATTGTTTGACGAAGAAATAATGGCGTTAAAACCCGTGGGAAGCGGCTAAAAATGATCAGTGATGTGGGAAAAACGGAAATGGAAATAAAGCGGAAGTTATTAGAACTGGCCGAAATGGTTGTTTAAAAGGTGAAAGGAGCTGTTTGTGAACTAGAAACGGTGGATATTATAGCGGCGGTAGTGCTGAAAGCGGCAAAAAAAAAATATTTTTTTGGTTATGGTTTGGAAGTGGGTTACGTATTATTGAGTATATATATAGGCGGGATAAAATAGTATAGCAGATTACGGTAAAAAGGAGAAGGTGAATACAAAGTGAAACTACTGGCAAAAACAGAAAGAGGAAAATAAGACGACAGAAAAGATTTCGAAATGCAACAGTGACAATAACAAACGTAATTGTTGGATTCAAATTCATGATATCAATATAATGGAAGGAAACATTCCACGTGGGAAAAATTATATATAAAAACAAAAATGAGGTGACTTACCGAACAAAAGCGCTGGCAGGTCGATAGACACACAAACAAACACAAACATACACACAAAATTCAAGCTTTCGCAACAAACTGTTGCCTCATCAGGAAAGAGGGAAGGAGAGGGGAAGACGAAAGGAAGTGGGTTTTAAGGGAGAGGGTAAGGAGTCATTCCAATCCCGGGAGCGGAAAGACTTACCTTAGGGGGAAAAAAGGACAGGTATACACTCGCACACACGCACATATCCATCCACACATACAGACACAAGCAGACATATTTAAAGACAAAGAGTTTGGGCAGAGATGTCATTCGAGGCAGAAGTGTAGAGGCAAAGAAGTTGTTGAAAGACAGGTGAGGTATGAGTGGCGGCAACTTGAAATTAGCGGAGATTGAGGCCTGGCGGATGACGAGAAGAGAGGATATACTGAAGGGCAAGTTCCCATCTCCGGAGTTCGGATAGGTTGGTGTTGGTGGGAAGTATCCAGATAACCCGGACGGTGTAACACTGTGCCAAGATGTGCTGGCTGTGCACCAAGGCATGTTTAGCCACAGGGTGATCCTCATTACCAACAAACACTGTCTGCCTGTGTCCATTCATGCGAATGGACAGTTTGTTGCTGGTCATTCCCACATAGAATGCATCACAGTGTAGGCAGGTCAGTTGGTAAATCACGTGGGTGCTTTCACACGTGGCTCTGCCTCTGATCGTGTACACCTTCCGGGTTACAGGACTGGAGTAGGTGGTGGTGGGAGGGTGCATGGGACAGGTTTTGCATCGGGGGCGGTTACAAGGATAGGAGCCAGAGGGTAGGGAAGGTGGTTTGGGGATTTCATAGGGATGAACTAACAGGTTACGAAGGTTACGTGGACGGCGGAAAGACACTCTTGGCGGAGTGGGGAGGATTTCATGAAGGATGGATCTCATTTCAGGGCAGGATTTGAGGAAGTTGTATCCCTGCTGGAGAGCCACATTCAGAGTCTGGTCCAGTCCCGGAAAGTATCCTGTCACAAGTGGGGCACTTTTGTGGTTCTTCTGTGGGGGATTCTGGGTTTGAGGGGACGAGGAAGTGGCTCTGGTTATTTGCTTCTGTACTAGGTCGGGAGGGTAGTTGCGGGATGCAAAAGCTGTTTTCAGGTTGTTGTTGTAATGATTCAGGGATTCCGGACTGGAGCAGATTCGTTTGCCACGAAGACCTAGGCTGTAGGGAAGGGACCGTTTGATGTGGAATGGGTGGCAGCTGTCATAATGGAGGTACTGTTGCTTGTTGGTGGGTTTGATGTGGACGGACGTGTGAAGTTGGCCATTGGACAGGTGGAGGTCAACGTCAAGGAAAGTGGCATGGGATTTGGAGTAGGACCAGGTGAAACTGATGGAACCAAAGGAGTTGAGGTTGGAGAGGAAATTCTGGAGTTCTTCTTCACTGTGAGTCCAGATCATGAAGATGTCATCAATAAATCTGTACCAAACTTTGGGTTGGCAGACTTGGGTAACCAAGAAGGCTTCCTCTAAGCGACCCATGAATAGGTTGGCGTACGAGGGGGCCATCCTGGTGCCCATGGCTGTTCCCTTTAATTGTTGGTATGTGCACAGCCAGCACATCTTGGCACAGTGTTACACCGTCCGAGTTATCTGGATACTTCCCACCAACACCAACCTATCCGAACTCCGGAGATGGGAACTTGCCCTTCAGTATATCCTCTCTTCTCGTCATCCGCCAGGCCTCAATCTCCGCTAATTTCAAGTTGCCGCCACTCATACCTCACCTGTCTTTCAACAACTTCTTTGCCTCTACACTTCTGCCTCGACTGACATCTCTGCCCAAACTCTTTGTCTTTAAATATGTCTGCTTGTGTCTGTATGTGTGGATGGATATGTGCGTGTGTGCGAGTGTATACCTGTCCTTTTTTCCCCCTAAGGTAAGTCTCTCCGCTCCCGGGATTGGAATGACTCCTTACCCTCTCCCTTAAAACCCACTTCCTTTCGTCTTCCCCTCTCCTTCCCTCTTTCCTGATGAGGCAACAGTTTGTTGCGAAAGCTTGAATTTTGTGTGTATGTTTGTGTTTGTTTGTGTGTCTAATGACCTGCCAGCGCTTTTGTTCGGTAAGTCACCTCATTTTTGTTTTTATATAAAATTTTACATTTTAATATAGTCGTAATTACAGTTATGTTAACTAAAAACATGAGTATGCTTAATTCTGACTGAATAATCATCATGTCATATTTCTATTAGGGATACAAACAATTTTTTGCTTGAAAACAAAAAATTACTGTCTCTTGATGACTAGAAATATTGAAGCTTTAATTACTCCATAATTTCAATAGCATAATGATTCCTACCATGTCCGCCCGATAGCTGAATGATCAGCATGACGGACTGCCGTCCTAAGGGGCCCTGGATCAATTCCCGGCTGGGTCAAGGATTTCCTCTGCTCAGGGACTGGGTGTTGAGATGTCTTCATCATCATTTCATCCCCATCCGGATCGCAGGTTGCCCAATGTGGCGTCGAATGTAATAAGACCTGCATCAAGGCAGCCAGACATGCCCCATAAGGGGGCCTCCCGGCCAATGATGCCAAACGCTCATTTCCATTTTTTTCCTACTATGTCCCTGTAGTTTGTATTGTGCACAAATTGTGATGGTACATTAACTTCTAATCCAACATGATTCCTTCATTCTGCATATTGGTGAAACCCAATGTAAATAATGTCAAAACAGTAGCTTAAATTAGTGCAAATTACTAATTTGCTGCATGAAAAAAATCTTTGGTGTATTCAAACCCAGATAACCAGAAATGACAAACTCAAAGCAGCTGTTTAAATTGGTGTAAATTACTGATATTACACATACGCCCTCTCTGTGAGAGTCGGGATGATACTGGAAAAGGATACAGGATCCCAAAAGGGGTTGTGGTATTACAATACCCCCCCCAAAGAGGTTTGACTATCCCAGAGAGACAAAGCTCGACATCTCTGTCTAAAATGAAGGGAAATAATCTTGATTAGTGAAACAGACAAATAATAATTAATTGATAAACAGTGTGTGTGAAAAGTACAAGTTATACATAAAGTTTAGTAACTCAAATTTATCATACACAAATGAAATACCAGAAAGATACAAGAGTATAAAATTTCAGTTTTATCGTCATGGAGCCCTTTCATGCACTCCATTGAATGATCTATGAGATTCCTTAACACTACATTCAGTTGTTCTTATACGAGGGTTGGAAATTAAATAGTGGCAACTACACATTCACAACTGATAAAAAAGTTACTTGTTTGCACCTGTTACTGTCCTTCAAAGTAGTCACCAGCATTGTCTAGAACCCATTTCCAGCAATGTGGAAGAGGTAGTATACCATTAGCAGAGCCTGTTCTGTTGATGGTGCAAATGGAGTGGTCTACTGCCTGTCTAATCTCTGTAACAGTTCTGAAGCAAATGACACAAAGTGGTTCCTTCGTCTTCAGAATCAAGTCAAAGTCACAAGAATTTATGTCCAGGGAGTATGGTGGATGGTACAGTACTTCCCAGACCCATCGACAGAACAGAGCAGCTACAGCTCGTTATCCTAATGCATTATGTTCCTCCACAGCAGACCATCGATGCACAGTACTACTGTTCATTTTTGGAGCATCACCTGTGTGCGAAAGTAGTGGTGATACAATCTGCACAACCCCCCCATCATTTTACACAGCAATGCCTGGGCACTTACAGTGCAAGCTGTAGCTGCTCTGTTCGGTCGATGGGACTGGGAAGTACTGTATCATCCACCATACTCCCTGGACTTAAGTCCTTGTGACTTTGATTTGATTCCGAAGATGAAGGAACCACTTCATAGTATTTGCTTCAAAACTGTTCTAGAGATTCAACTGGCAGCAGACCATTCCCTTCACACCATCAACTGTATACTACACCTTCCACATCACTGGCAGTGGGCTCTACACAATGCTGGTGACTACTTTGAAGGACAGTAACAGGTGCAAACATGTAACTCTTTTGTATCAGTTGTGAATAAATAGTTGCCACTATTTAAGTTCCAATTCTCATGTTATTACCTAAAATAATGTCTTACCTCTAGAATTTTTTTTTTCTTCCCAGACAAGGATATTCCTCAACCAGAATGCCAGACATTAGCTGCTGTATCAAAGTGATTTCGAGGTTAAAATTTCCAAGAGGGTAAAGAAATGTATCATCTTCCAAATTTAACGGTCAGAATGATCACATTGTGTGAATCTACATCAGTAAACATAATTAATTGTTTCTCAGAATAACGCTCTTGTCATTGCAATTACTGTGCTTCTCACCTCTATTAGTTTATCAAATGCAGTAAACTGTATATCAGTAAAGGGCACTGCATTTTACCATACACCACTGCACATCACTTTGTTCTAACTCCTTCAAATTTGCATCAGTGCAAGATCATCATTAGCTTACTTACATATACGTATGTCCTATAATTGTTAATTAGTCTAATCATAGTGTAACTTCCAATTCAGAAGTGTGGTGAACTGTACAATGTAAAGAGTTATTCTGTGTATAAAATACAGTGTGGCAAAGCAAAATTCAAGTTTATAACATAAAATCTAAAATACTATACCAGACAAAATGTATATTTGTGTTCATGAATGACAAATCAGATTCAAGAGTTATCCTACATCAAATCATAGGAAAATACTAATTTAAAGTGTACACCAGAAAATGCAAAGGGAAATTCCCTTCAGTCTGTTAAGTGAGACCTAGGTAGTGCATTGAACTGTACAGAGTTCATCCACTCATAGGAAATGCTATTGCAGCAAGTGACCATAAGGCCACAAAACAAATTATACCTGAAGAAAAGCATTTACATCCAAACATAAATAAAATATATATATATGAATAGAACTATACAGGAAGTTCAAGTTCATGACATCACAACTGAAAAGCAGATTTATTTTTATTTTTATTCATGTATTCATCCGTAAACAAATTTCTTTGTATGGATGTCATCATTATACATAGATATGTACATTATTATGTCATATAAGTTAATGATATACAAGCTATATATAATAAATTCATTATATCTAAAAACAAAGGTGATGTGGCTTACCAAAAGAAAGCGCTGGCAGGTCGATAGACACACAAACACAAACATACACACAAAATTCTAGCTTTTGCAACCAACGGCTGCTTCATCAGGAAAGAGGGATGGAGAGGGAAAGACGAAAGGATGTAGGTTTCAAGAGAGAGGGTAAGGAGTCATTCCAATCCCGGGAGTGGAAAGACTTACCTTAGGGGGAAAAAGGACGGGTATACACTCGCACACACACACATATCCATCCACACATATACAGACACAAGCAGACATATTCAAAGTCAAAGAGTTTGGGCAGAGATGTCAGTCGAGGCGGAAGTGCAGAGGCAAAGATGTTGTTGAATGACAGGTGAGGTATGAGTGGCGGCAACTTGAAATTAGCGGAGATTGAGGCCTGGCGGATAACTGGAAGAGAGGATATATTGAAGGGCAAGTTCCCATCTCCGGAGTTTGGATAGGTTGTTGTTAGTGGGAAGTATCCAGATAACCTGGACGGCGTAACACTGTGCCAAGATGTGCTGGCCGTGCACCAAGGTATGTTTAGCCACAGGGTGATCCTCATTACCAACAAACACTGTCTGCGTGTGTCCATTCATGCAAATGGACAGTTTGTTGCTGGTCATTCCCACATAGAATGCGTCACAGTGTAGGCAGGTCAGTTGGTAAATCACGTGGGTGCTTTCACACGTGGCTCTGCCTTTGATCGTGTACACCTTCCGGGTTACAGGACTGGAGTAGGTGGTGGTGGGAGGGTGCATGGGACAGGTTTTACACCGGGGGCAGTTACAAGGATAGGAGCCAGAGGGTAGGGAAGGTGGTTTGGGGATTTCATAGGGATGAACTAAGAGGTTACGAAGGTTAGGTGGACGGCGGAAAGACACTCTTGGTGGAGTGGGGAGGATTTCATAAAGGATGGATCTCATTTCAGGGCAGGATTTGAGGAAGTCTTATCCCTGCTGGAGAGCCACATTCAGAGTCTGATCCAGTCCCGGAAAGTATCCTGTCGCAAGTGGGGCGCTTTTGTGGTTCTTCTGTGGGAGGTTCTGGGTTTGAGGGGGTGAGGAAGTGGCTCTGGTTATTTGCTTCTGTACCAGGTCGGGAGGGTAGTTGCAGGATGCGAAAGCTGTTTTCAGGTTGTTGGTGTAATGGTTCAGGGATTCCAGACTGGAGCAGATTCGTTTGCCACGAAGCTAGAATTTTGTGTGTTTGTTTGTGTGTCTATCGACTTGCCAGCGCTTTCGTTTGGTAAGTCACATCATCTTTGTTTTTAAATGTCCACTTTATAATTGATTAACCTGATTATTTATTTATGCCAATTTTATGATGCATGAATTCTCTAATCAAGTAAAAACTATTTTTTAATAAATATTCTTTAAGGAATGCTTTAAATTTACATAGTTCCTTTATGCTTTTGATTTCTTTTGGCAATTTATTGTATATCTTGACACCTTGGTAAAAATAGTGATTTGGGTTTTAGTTTTATTCATTCTGTCTAGGTGCAAGCAGTTACTGTTTCTGCTTTGGTGATCATGTATGCAGCTGTTTGCTAAGTATTGCTCAATATTTTTGTGAATAAAAACTGTAGTTTGCAAGATATATTCACTTGGGATAGTCAGAATACCCCACTTTTTAAATAGCTCACTTCAGTGTGCTCTTTTGTGACTCTTGCTCATTATTCTGATAGCTTGTTTTTGCAATCTGAACACTTATTTCATATTTTGGGCATTTGCACCCCAGAATGTCATGCTGTAACTTATTATAGAATGTATGTGTGCAAAGTATGTCATTCTCTGGCATGAACTATTGCACACAGTGACTAATATTCGTAAGGCATAGCATGCTGTGCTAATTTTTTTCCCAAGCATCCTAATATGTTCATCCCATTTTAATTGTTGATCAACATACATACCCAAAAATTTTGTACTGGCTACACACTCTACAGTTTCATTTTGAACTTTAAGTTTTGTCATATTCGGTTTTTTCTTTATATAGAAGTTTATGTTATTAGTCTTCTTCACATTAAGGGTTACTTTGTTGTTATTTGACCAGTTGTGAACTTGCTTAAGTGCCTTTTCAGCTTTTACATTTAACATTTCTGGTGTCCTGTCTGTAATTATTATATTGCTGTCACCAGCAAACAACACTGTTTCTCCTTGCATTACCCACTGTGGGAAGTCATTAATATAAATAAGAAATAGTATTGGGCCTAACACACTCCCTTGAGGTAGTCCAATGTTCAAATATTCTTCATCTGAAAGATGTTTCACTAAATAATTTGAGCTACTTGAAATTTGAGATATCTCCACCCTCTGCACTCTGTCTGCAAGGTAAGATCTAAACCATTTATTTACAACCCCCCTGATTCCTAGTGCTTCAAGTTTACCTAGTAGTATTTCATGGTCAAGTGTATCAAATGCTTTGCTGAGATCTAGGAAAATGCCTGTTACTTGTTCTCCTTTATCTAGGGCTTATAGAACTACTCTTGTGAATTTTTCGATAGCTGCTTTTGTTCCCTTTCCAGTCCTGAAACCAAACTGTTCTTTGCATAGGAGTTGGTATTTATTTAAGTAGTCCATAAGTCTGTTTTTCATGATAGTTTCCATTATTTTTTAAAAAGAAGACAGCATTGAATCTGGTCTGTAATGCTCTATATTTTCTGTATCACCTTTTTTGTGTATGGGAAGAATTTTTGCATGCTTTAGATAATTAGGGAATCAACCTGATGAGAACGACTCATTTATAATGTCTGCTAAGGGTTCTTTTATGCTGCTAATGCAGTCTTTTAGTATGCATATTGGAACTTCATCTAAACCTGTTGATGATTTACTCTTGAATTTATGTACAATGCTACTGACTTCATCTCCATTGGTGGGTAGTAGTAGCATTGTGTGAGATACATAGTTCTTTGCCATTGTGTGTTGTGTTTTAGGAAGCTTTTCTTGCAGTTTTATTGCTATATTACTAAAGTAGTAGTTTATAAAGTTAGCCAGGCCCTTAGGATTATCTATTAAACTACCTTTATTTCTAATTTTTATGTCCATCGGCTTTGATTTTGAGTTACCAGTTTCTTGTTTTACTGTATTCCAAATGGCTCTGCTTTTATTGTTTGAGTTCTGTATGGTCTTTTCATTTTGGATTCTCTTTGCTTCCTGCAACAGTTTTCTGTATGTCCTCTTGTACCTAAGAAAAAACTGTAAGAAGGCTAGGTCACTCTTATCATTTTTGATAGATCTCAGATATTTGAGTGTTTCAGAGGATTTTCTGATACCTTTTGTTACCCAAGTCTTCCTACTAGATCCCCCAACAGAAAGTACTACTTTAGGAAATGTTTCCTCAAATTTTAACTGGAATATACTCATGAATTTGTTGAACTTTTCATTTACATGTGTTCCTGAATATACTTCTGACCGTATCTGGCCAGTCATCTGTGTTGCAAATTCACACCTTTTTGATTTAGAAAAAAACCCTTCTGTAGCTAAGCACTTTTGCTTTAAGTTTTGCACTTTGACCATAGTGGTCTGATATCCCAAGGTTTTTAACAGTTACTTCACAGCATTTATGGTTAATATCTGTTAGAATATGGTCAATTATTGAAGATGAGTGTTTGGTTACTCTTGTGGCATTTGTTACCCATTGTGAGATACCATAACTGTACAAGATATTCAAGAACCTGGTGCTGACTTCACCCACTTTCAGCATATTGATATTTAAATCTCCGCAAATAATAATATGTACTTTAGGATTACATATTTTGTCCAACACTTGTATTAATTTAGTGAAAAAGGTTTCGACATCACCATTAGGAGACCTATATAAACACAGTATATACAATTTTTAAGGGTATTTTGTTCTTTTAACTCTACTACTGAAAGTTCAACATGTTTTTCTTCACTCAAAGAAATCATATCACTCCTAACTATGAACTGTAGTCCTTTTTTCACATAAATACATGAGCCCCCACCCCTATTTAATGTTCTGCTATAATAACATGCTAATTCATAAGAAGGTAAAACTATGTATTCAATTTCAGATCCTTTGCACCAATGTTCAGTAATGCAGACTATCAAGCTATCTATGGCTTCTAGTTGAATTTCTAACTGTTGCACTTTGTTCCTTATTGACTGAACATTCTGGTAAAATATTGTTAAGTAATTATAGTTACTTAACTTGGGCGCTTCTTCTTCCTTCCTTCTATTAAAAAATCCTTTAGATGGGAAGGTGGCACAGATCTTCTTTTGTTCACACTGCTACATGACATATCTTCTACTGTTGCCGCTTCTCAAATGGATATAGTCAGCAAAATTACTTGATGGTAGAATTTGGAATGAGACATTTCAAGCCAAATTGAAAATGTTCAAGGCCTACATTTGCACCAATTGGACCAACCTGAAAAATCCAAACCAATGGGAACTAACCAGTAAGAAAGTTCATAATCAATTAGTTCAAATCTCAAAATCCATAAGTAATAAGTATGCCGATATGTGAATCAATATGAAGTGGAACTTCAAGTCCCAGACAAAAATGTTCAAGGTCTATATTTTGTGACAAATGGACTGACCTGAAAGTTATGACTTTGCATTCCAGGAAATAAGGACTGAAATATTTTATCCTGGTCATAGAAACAGGAAATTACAAAATGGGGTTCATGAGGCCTGAACTGGACTGTATGATGAGATTTTTCTCACAAGACAACAGACAATTATTACAACTCATGTCAAATATGGGAAAATCTTATAGATAAACAAAATTATTCATTTTCATACTGCAATAAAACACAGGGAAAATTATTTTGTACGCAATGTTCAGCCACAATCTTATTATTTCATATTGCATTTTAATATGAATGGTTATTTGAAGATAAATACATATGTTGGCACTTGCATTATTCAATGAGAAAAGCAATGTAAGTATTCAATAGTATCCCAAACAAACAGTTGAAGAAGCACAATGACAATACCTGTATACATCACTGGTATCAAAGAATTTCAAATAATGTCACTTCCATCTTTATATATCTACGAAAGTATCTGCTTTTTCAAATCTCACCCCCAATTTTCTTCTTTAAATAGTGAGTGCCATTTATTTTTATTTTTATTTATTTATTTGGTCCTGTTGATTACATATTATACACCCAGTGTACAAGTAATATAGGACAAGTCAATTAATGCAATTACAGTAGTACATTAACATTTATACATCACATTGCATAGACATTGGTTTATTTTACAAGAACAATTACTTGCATGCAGTATTAAAGCCTGCATTATGCCAAAAGCAGTTTAAGTGATTGTTTAAAATAGTAGAATAAGTGACAGTGCATATTTTTATGCTACTGACATATATAAGGAAGTAAACTTTCTTCATTTTATCACCATGACTACCCAACAAGACACAGGAATGATTTCCACAGAGAAACACACAAAACAGCCCAATATCACAGAAGTGCACCACAGAGAAACACACAGAATAGCCCAATATCACAAAAGTGCAATGTATCAGCCCAAAATCCTTTTTAGTGCTCTTCCCTTAAGCATCAAAAAGATTGAAAAGTACATTTTTAAAAATGAGCTTAAAAAATGTTATTAAGAGAATGTCTTTATAGTGTTACAGAGTACATGGATTTTCAGAACATAGTGACATAGTGGTCAGTTATAATGATAACTCATATTTGAACAAATGTATGAAAATAGTCTGCCTGTACACACTATAATTAATTAATTATTGTTTGTTCTGTTATTCATAGTGGTCAATGATAATGAAAATTCATATTTGAACAAATGTATGAAAATACTCAGCCTGCACACACTATAATTAATTAATTATTGTTTATTCTGTTATTCTCTACTATAGTGGTCAATGATAATGATAAGTCACATCTAAAAAACAAATGTATGAAAATAGTATGCACTATAAATAATTAATTATTGTTTGTTTTGTTATTCTCTACTATACGTTGCACGAGATGTATATTTATATATGTTTTACCACGGTAGGCCTATGTTATTAATTTACTGTATAATTACGAACTCATATAATGTGACATGACAACTCCTATATCATAGTATATGATAAAATGGATGCTCAATAAATAACAATAACACTAAAAGGCCCTGAAACGCCTCTGCATGCTCACAGCTCAGCATGTCATGTGACCAGTTATCCTAGTCCAAAGTCCATCTGTGGCCAATAGCATTTGGTTTCAGTCATTTATGCTTAACATTTAAATTATATCCATTGAAGATTACTTATCACAAATATTAAAATGTTCTTTATTTCATTCATACTTGTTATTAAATTCACTTTCTTCTTTTGTATCATTACATCACCTCAATCCACACACATTAGTCAGAGTCTTACTATATTTACTCCTTCCTCTTCTGCAGTGCATTATTCAAATGTCTTATTTTTAGAATGCTAATTTTCAACTTTTCATTCAATAAACATACAGTCAAATCTTTGTAAGGATTAATGTGGAACCTTAATTGTTTCTTTGTGAATGGCTTGTCTTGGCACTTACATTTCCATATCTGTTTTCTCTCCTCTTGAAGAATGAGATTTTCACTCTGCAGCACAGTGTATGCTGATATGAAACTTCCTGGCAGATTAAAACTGTGTGCCGGGCCGAGCGAGGTGGTGCAGTGGTTAGACACTGGACCCGCATTCGGGAGGATGACGGTTCAATCCTGTGTCCGGCCATCGTGATTTAGGTTTTCCGTGATTTCCCTAAATCACTCCAGGTAAATGCCGGGATGGTTCCTCTGAAAGGGCACGGCCGACTTCCTTCCCCATCCTTCCCTAATCCGATGAGACCGATGACCTCGCTGTCTGGTCTCCTTCCCCAAAACAACCCAACCCAACCCCTCGAAATATCATGTGCCGGATCGAGACTCGAACTCGGGACCTTTGCCTTTTGCGGGCAAGTGCTCTACCAACTGAGCTACCCAAGCATGACTCATGCCCCGTCCTCACAGTTTTACTACTGCCAGTACCTTGTCTCCTATCTTCCAAACTTTACAGAAGCTCTCCTGTGAACCAGAAGAACTAGCACTCCTGAAAGAAAGGATATTGCAGAGACATGGCTTAGCCACAGCCTGAGGGATGTTTCCAGAATGAGATTTTCACTCTGCAGTGGCGTGTGCACTGATATGAAACTTCCTGGAAGATTAAAACTGTGTTCGAGTCTCAGTCCGGCACACAGTTTTAATCTGCCAGGAAGTTTCTCTCCTCTTGTTGGAAAATTCTTGGTAAGTCCCCCACAGTACACATGTTCAGCAGACGACAGTGCCACAGCTGTGACACACATTATTATGTGACACTGGCATCTGTTATCTTACTGGCATGCTTGCTTGTGTGAACGAATGTGTGTGTGTTTCCTTTTCTGAAGAAAGCTTTGGCAGAAAGCTAAATGTGTAGCAGTCTTTCCATTGTGCCTGTCTGCAACTCAAAGTGTCATCTTCAAAGTGAATAGTAATCCATACTTTTCCTTATACTATACCATTACAGATAGGGTAATTATTGATTTCCAGTGAGCTAATGGATCTGTAATTGGTTTTGTGCACTTTTTTTAAAGATTTTCTCACTGAAAATCACCTCCCTAAGTGGTACATGTGATGCCTGTCTGAATGTGTGTGATGTAATTGTATTTGGTATTCATCTTTAATTAAATGACCTTGCTGCTTGAGATGCTTTTGAGTTCACAGTTTGATTGTCCTTCATATCACTTTAAATAAATTCTAAGAATGAAAATATTTGGATGTATATGCAATTTTTGAAGAAGATAAGTACTAATTTTAATATCTATTAACACAGTGAAAGATCCCATAGACGAAAACCTTCTCGAAGCTTCAATAAATGCAAATACTAAAATGGTGAAATGGTGCTTGAAACGAGGTGCAAACATTGACTGTCATTATGAAGATATGCTGACACCACTGCATATAGCTGCAGAGAAAGGTCATGAAGAAATGCTTGATATTCTTCTCAAACACAGCAACAAGTGTATTGACGCAAAAACATTGTTTGGAGACACAGCACTTCTGATTGCCACACAAAATGAACATAAATTGGTAACTATATGGACTGTTACTATTAAACAAGGTGTTTACTAATTTTAAGTCATTGATGAAAAGCTCACACTCTGCCATACTATGCTGATATTCATGAGACATGCAACACACCTTTTTCTGGATTATTTGGTTCTAGATTATGAAAAAACTATTAGACAAAGGAGCAAATGTGAGCTGTACGGACATTTTTGGCAGGACGCCTTTACATGTGGCTGTTTTTAAAAAGAAATCTGGCATTGTAAAAATATTGATATCTTATGGTGCAAGAGTAAGTAACCTCATTTCAGTATGTAAATTCAAGATGGTTATAAAGAGACAATAAACTTTTAGTAAAATTATTGATAAATTTAAGCAGAAAATCTACTCAAATTTTGATAGTGGTACTATCAAATGCTTTCTTTTTTTAAGGTCAACACTATGGATACGTTTGGGGAACATGTACTATGTACAGCAGTCATTACGTCCCCAAATCCACCTGTCACATATGCTCTTCTGAAGAATGAGGCAAATATCAACTGCATTAACAGTCAAGGAATGAGTCTGCTTTCTGAAGCTATTCTATCAGCAAACACAAAATCAAGTATTGATGCAATAAAAATGCTGGTAGTCATGGTGTTACTTTCAAAGCTACATGTATAATCAACTAAAAAATTGAGTAGTTTTGTGAAGCTTGTCACTTTAGAGACGAATATTGTTTTCCAGTTGCGTCGTGGGGCAAGTGTAAACATGCGCAACACTATCAATGGGCAGACACCTCTACATGTTGCTGCGCAGACTGGCAATCAGTCCATTGTTGAGCTCCTGGTAGCATCAGGAGCTGATACAAAAGTAAAAGACCACCATGGCCGTACACCTCGAGATACAGCTAAACAGTATGGTCATCATGAACTTGTTGAGAAGATGAGAGCTGTGCGTTTCATAAATCCTGTGAGGCTGTCTTCAACCCACAGTCACAAAGAAAGAAATAATTAACATTTATCGTTGTTGCATGTTTCATTTAATTTAAAAATATTTTAATCAATAAATGTAATAAGAGTAATTGTGCTATGTCTGTTTGTGCTGCCAAAACTTCACAAGCAAATTTTGCAGCCCAATGGGGTTATGTAGTGTAGTAGCCCTCCATCTCCCATCCTTGAAGAAGATTTTGTTTTGGATCTGCAGGGGCTAGTTATGAAGATATGGTTTTCTAAAGAGGGCATTTGTTGTGACAACAATGTAATCATGGCTTGTCCCTACTCGTGAAGAACTTTTGGTTTGGAATTGCATGGGTTGTGTTTTAAAATATGGGTGTCAAAAGAGGACATCACACCAATGGACTTCTTATGGAAAAATGGCGAAGCAGCTTGGAATGTTAGAGAATATTGTAGAACATTCTAAAAGTTATAGAATCTTGAATTAGACTCTAGAATATTCTAGACCTTAAAGGTAATCTGTAATTACTTGCACATCTGTAAATTCGGGGCAAATGTTCCAGTTATTCCAAAAATCAGCTTCAGCATGAAATCAATGCATGTCTGAAGAAATCATTTCTTTGGTCTCAATTGAAGAAAGTGCAGTTATGAACAAATATGTGAGCTGAACTTTCCAATGATGAGGAAACAAAACATTCTGTCAAGAAGAATTACAATTTAGTGAATACACTCACACAACTGTAATATTGTCAATAGACCAAATAAATTAACAGAAAAAGTTTCTCTTTTCTTTCCTCTCTCTCTCTCTCTCTCTCTCTCTTTCTGTCTCTCTCTCTCTCTCTCTCTTCCCCCCCCCCCCCCAAGTACTCGCCAAAATGCTTGAAGCTGGTTATTAGAAAGAGCCATTTCAGCTGTAAGAAATGAAGCAGTTGCTGATAGTAATTCAAAAATCGAGAGCAAGGAATGGTTCTGAACAGTTATCAAGCAATATAACTACAGCAAAAATAGAATCGGAAAAAAATAAAGGAAGAACAGCATTTATTCCGAGAATTCTACTTGTACGTTCCAAACTGCTTTTGTGATAGAATAAGTTAATTAAATATGAAATATAGTGAAAGCAATTTCTGGAGACATGAGTATTTGAAGTGGTAGCTATCACCTGTGATGGCTACCAGGACACCCCACATCTCTTTCACATCGATGTATATTTTAAGAGCAAAAGTTCGAGATTTATCCACATTGTTGAGCTTTTATGAATATTTTTTAATCTTTAAGAATACTTTTGAACATTTTAAAATATTCTCAAATGTCATAGATTTTAGAATGTTCTAGAGAGTTTCTGAATATTTTGTATCACTATCGAATGTTTTGGAATGTTCTCAGTGCTCTGTAAAGAAGTGATTGGCAGAGTACTTTATTTCATACTTGTGTATTGTTGAATACCCCGGTGGATTTAAGAGTACTGGAGAGTATTTTTGAGCATTTGAGAGTACTTTTTAGTGTGACCTATTAACATTTTTATGATTTTGTGAGTGTTCATTTTTGCTATGTTCTCAAATGATCTGGAATGTTCAGTGCTGCAAAAGCATGACTGACATCTCAGATGGCTGTCGAGTGTAGGTGAAAAAAGAGCAAAAGATATGTGAACATTTATTTCCAATCTTTGAACACTAGTTTTGATTCAAGATTTTAACCCTAGGACGCCTAAGGAGGGGGCGGGTGGTTCGTTGAACCCACAATTTTTTTATGTCCCCTACTTTTGCCCAAGTAACTTTCATACTGCATATTCCCTTTGAGTTATTGTTTGTTGGCTATTTTATGAAACGTTAGTGTCAATATATTTTATAGAAAATCCCTGCTTTGAAAGAAAAAAATAAATAAACTTATTATGGGTCCAACACCCCCCCCCCCCCCCACCCCCACCCTTAGGCTTCCATGCTATAGAAAATTTCCCTTAGTAGGATTTCGTATTGCTCATCTCTACAACAATGCAAGTTAGTTTCTTGTTGGTTGGTATTCTTGATATTCACAACAATGAGTTTACTTTCAGAGGAAGTGATTGTTGATGTCAGTCAGCTGTTATTTATCTTGTAAACTTGCAGTGAGTTAGTGCAGTTCCCTACTATTCACACCCAGACTTAGAAATCACTAAAAGAATACGTGACTCGTCTTTATAAAGAGTTCTGAATGAAATTCTAGATGAAGATTCTGACTCGGGGACTGAAAGTGAATATGAGGATGGTGTTATGGAGTATGATTCAGATCAGGAAAGTGATTTGGATTTTAGAGAAGATGAAGATAGCGCAGCTGCAGGCAGTGATCATGAGGATGTTATTGTGGCTATGTCTGCAAGAAGGTACGTAACCGCACAGTCTAGAATTCCTCAGAGGTCTGTTGCTAATATGGTAAGAGAGCAGGCAGGAGTAACTCCAGCTGGTGTTTGCCATTCCCCTGGGGAAGCCTTGAAGTTACTTCTTATGCCTGACATCATGGATGTTATAGTAAAACATTCAAATGAAGAAGCAGTTAGGCAAAATGTTACTTTGACTTATAAGAAAGAATTGTATGGCTTTGTAGGTATCCTGATACTTATGGGGGCAAATAAGGATGATTTTGTCGGTGTACACGATCTTTGGTCAAACCTAATGGCCAGTTTACAAGGGTATTATGGCAAGAGAACGTTTAAAGGAACTTATTGCAATCATAAGGTTTGATGACAAAAGTACCCACCAGCTAAGAAGGGAAGCAGACAAGTTCACAGCAATCTGTGATGTTTTCAACAAAGTGAATGATAGGTTTCCACTACTGTACAGACCAGGGGTCCACATCACCATTGATGGACGCTCAGCTTGTTTAGATGGCGCTGCCCCTTCAAAGTATTTATGAAGGATAAACTGGGCAAGTATGGCACCCTTGTACGCATGATGTCCGATGCAGTTGACAGATATGTCTTGAATATGGAACCCTATGCAGGTAATGTTCAGAATTTGTCGAAAGAAGAACGGGGTTCAGCAGCTGTTGTCAAACGTCTGGTAGCACCTGTGAAAAATACTGGCTGAAATATTACTACAGACAGATACTACACATCGGTGGATTTGGTGGAAGAGTTATACCAAGACTACAAAGTTACTACAGTAGGACCTCTCCAGTCAAACAGGAAGCATATTCCAGACATAATGAAGAACATGTCAAATCGAGAGCTACATTCATCAATGTTCTTGTTCACAGACCCATCAACAGGTAGGCCTCCAGTAACTTTGGTGTCCTACATAGCAAAAACGAAACCAAGTAAAAACTTACTGATGTTGTCAACAATGCACCAAGATAAAGGCACTGTTGGAGGAGAGAAGAATAAAACCGAGATTAATGCATATTATAATTCCACTAAAGGTGGAATTGATACCATTGATCAATTGGCGCGTATGTGCACCTGCAGGAGGGGAACAAAGAGATGGCCTCTATCTATATTTTACTCTCTCATCAACATTTGTGCTATCAATGCAACCACCATATTCATCCAGCAACATCCACGATGGAATGAAAAGAAACACAACAAATGGAAACTTTATCTTCTGCATGCTGGGATGCAACTAGTGAAATTGAAGGTAGAAGAAAGAAGTGCCAATGCAAGAGCGTTATCTAACCAAACTGTTCAATCAGAGGAGACTATTCTACAAAAGAAAATCAAAGAAGTGACAACAGAAGCATGTCAGCCTCCGGCAGGGAAAGGTCAGTGCCATATTTGTGTAAGAGAAGCTAAAACAAAGAGGCAGAAGTACAACAATTTAAGTGAACCAAAACAGTATTGTGGACAGTGTCATAAACATGTGAGTAACACACATTCAGAAAAAATTGTGAAGTGTGTCCCTTGCCTTGAAGTTGAGGACTCAGAGAAGTCTATTGTATATGAACGCATCTGTATTTTGTATTGTAATATGTCAATTTTTTATTCACTCAATCCAATATTTATAACAATTAACAACATTTATAAACCGATGCCTTAGTTAAAATACATAAACCATTTTGAAAGTTGTAATTTTTCATCAGTAAACTTATTTAATGCCTGTGGGTTCGCTGAACCCCCCCCCCCCCCCTCCCCCATTAGGCATCCAAGTTAGAAAAAAAGGCTTGGGCGTCCTAGGGTTAAGATCCCTTTGTGTGATACTCATTTCAGATAGTCCAGCAGCTTGGTTCTACTTCTACTAGACCAGTACCTAATTTCCCTTATTCATGCTTTTCTTTTTCACAATTCTCTTTTCCATACACGCACTACAGTGTCCTCATAGTTATTTATAATTTTAGACCACAAGTGTGACTTTTCAAGGCTTTCTGAGTGACTTAATTGCCTGGTGAGATCCTTACACCCTGATTCCACTTTGCTAACTACATGTCAGGAGTGTAACTGTATATCGTTGTAATGAGACTTCCCTAAACTGAATGTTTTTGCCGTATCCTGGTGGAAAGTTCATGGGTCTTTCTTTTTCAGTGAACAAATTGTAGCTGGAGGTTGTATCTTGATGCGCTAGAACTATGGCTCTTTGCGCAATGTTTACCTGAAACTATTCATACTCCTTTTCATTTTGTTGAAGGCAAATCAGGATTAGTTTCAGGACTTGATATTGAATCTGGTGCAGGTGGTTTTACTTTAAATTTTTTTGGCAGAGTGTACTCACATTGTTTTTGTAAGTATAATTTAAGTTTTAATATTTTTAAGAAGTGATTTTTATTCTTTTATATTTTTATTAAACTTCAGATTATATTTTTTGGTTTTGTTTTAGTTCAAGGAACTTTACTTTGATTCCAATATAACAGGCAAATGTATTTTGCTTGAAAGTTTTCTACTTTTGTGCTTAAATTTTTTAACATCTTCATTGCTGCCTTTATGAGACATAAGTGTTTTGATTACAGAAACAGATAGTGTAAGTGATGATTTGAAAATGTGTGATATTCTCTATAATGAAGAAGGTACAATACATCATAACCTCAAAAAGACAATAACTGCACTAACATGCAAACATCACAAAAATATTTATGTATACAAATGCACTTGAAAATGAGAATAAATTGTCAAAATGTGTTGTACTAAGCAAGAGAAAATTAGCAACGGGTGCAGTTATTCATTATTTAAATCATGAATGACACAGTTGCAGAGTTTCCAAAAATTAAGAAAGTCTGGATGTAGCCTTGCAGGCAGCCGACTGAAGGGATGTATATAATATGACAGATGTCAATTCCAAATTTAATGTATTGATACATGGATTTCTCTCAGTTTTTTACAGAAGCTTTTCCAAAAAACCAATATGGCAAGATACCATAAAGTGGGGCTACATTGCTCTGAGGGGTAACTGCTCCAACTCTGAAAAAAGATTCAGTCCTGCCTCGTACCTATTTCAGTAAACTTCTCAGAACAGTTTTTATTCTGACAAACAGGTGATACTTTGTACTAGCTCATACATTTGAGTTATTCTGCCATTCACTATGCTGGATATTTTCTGCTAACCAAATCTGTACTCTGTATTTTTGAGGTAATTTTTGTCAAGAAAAAGTGGTATTTTACAACCAGAAAACTATTTACACAGAAGGCAGATGACATTCACTGAAGTGTAGAATTTAGTTCTTGTATAACTCATACTCAAAAAACTGTAACCAATACATTATTTATGATTGTATGATTGAAAGCAGCAGTGAAGGTTATTTTCTGGGAAAATTAGGGCAACTTCATGCCACTGACAGTGTGGATGAAAGTAGCATTTTCATTTCTTTGTTTCAGGTCTGATTCACCTTGGGATGAAAGTGAGTACTTCTAACAGATTAATGTTGCTATAGTATGGTGAATGTGTAAACAGGAGCTAGGACCTCACCAGTGTGCAGTTTACAGTACTGAAACTCTGAAAGAATGCCTACAATCCATAATAAATAGAATACTTGCTTGAACTGTCACAAAATGCTTTTGAATCAGTGCCAAGTACTAGCAACGAACTTAATAAGAGGAAAATCCAGATAAAGTTTGATTATTCTAATGATGAAGGCATATTAGAAGGACAAATTCGTAATGAAAGTTCAGACGAAGAATAAACAAGAGAAGAATCAAGCCTGCAGGTGTAATTTTTGCTGTTACAAGAGAGTTTGTTAGAATATCAAGATAGTGAAATTTATATAAAGTGTAGATGCAGTGTAAATATAAATCAGTAAATGTACTAGTCAAAATCTTTCTGATAAGTGTGTAGTGCAATTCTGAACTATATGTTTAAAGTGCACAAACGAGATGGAAATGAAGACACAATGGTACCAGTATTCCAGGTGTGCTTACTCTAATAAAAATTTTTTTTGGAAAGCATGGTGCAGAAAAGTAAACAACTATCGTCATGATGCACAGTACATAAATTGGTCAGTGCAAGGCCCAGAACAAAATCAACACCTCAAAATTAAACTAATAGACAATAAAATGGTACAAGGAAATACTCAGGATGAAATTTCCTCAGAACGAATGAAAGATGAAATTTTGTGAGTGGATGCTCTAATTGCAAATCTTACTGATAGTTTGAAGGCTCTAAAAGAACAATTAAACTGTATGAGTGTGACATACAGTGCGTCAATTCATTCAGATGACCAAAAATGTAGACCAAATTTAGAGAAGGAAAAACAAAACACTGACACTGCTGAATGTTCCAATAATTGTGTTACATCACATGTCCCAGTAAAAGTAAATATTGCACAAACAGAAATGGAATTAGCAGCAAAAAGAACCAGGAATCAATGTAATACATCTATGCCAGAAACTAAAGTTCTTACGTTGACCGACAAATATGGCAGAAACTGTCCAAGCCTATTAAATGAATTATCACAAGAAATGCTCTTTGTAACATCCTTTGTTAAACCAGGTGTGTTATTTAATGAAGTTACTAGAGACATCCATACCAAAATCAAACACATAGGGAAAGAAGACACTCGATGTAAAATCACATGGACAATACAATCATTTCACAGTACTTGATGTAAACAGATTTCTAAGAAGACAAGATTTCACATGGCAGTGATTACATATAAACAAAAGAGGAAGAAAGAAACTATGCAGAGAATCACAACCAAAAATCAGGCCATAATCATGGGAAACAACATAGCAATAACCATAATGCCAGAAGTAGAAAAATCTTCTATAGAATCAAAAACCAGGAAGATAGAAAAACTGGACCATCATATTCCAACAATGAGGTTGACCCCACTGAATCAACAATTAACATCAATAACAGAAAATGCACCATCAACACTGGCAGAAGTAATAGGAGTCACTCATCCCCTTAACAAGACAATAACTTCACCACCATGCCATCTGAAGAAGCAGTCAACATTAGAAAACTCATCAAATGGTCATATACTGAGGAAAAGGAAATCAGCAGTTTCATCCCATCTGAATGATTTTCTGCTGAAGGGCTACAGGAAAACCACGGTAAGATAAGTATAAGTGTAATTTTCTTACATATTAATGTGCGGTTTCTTAAGGACTATCTTAATGAACTTCAGTATTGGCTGGAAAACTTAATCTGCACTGTTATTTCAATAAATGAATACTGGTTTAGCAATGAGGAACTAATATTAAGTGTACCATTTAGATATGAATTGACAACCAGCTACTGTAGAACAAGTGTTAAACATAGTGGTGTATCTGTATATGTTAAAAATAGTGTGAACCTAATCTATGTAGTTATAGATTTTGGTGGTTTGTGCATAGAGGCAAAATTCGAAGCTGCAGCCATAATGTTTCCAAAACAGGTAATCATAATAGCTTCAGTATACTGCACCCCAAAACACAATGAAGAGCTGCTTGTGGATCTTCTGAAGAAACTGATACTCCTGCTACTCAAATACAAAAATTACAGAATACTAATATTTGGTGATATCAATATAGACATTAGGTTTAAGAATAGAAAGTTTGATCACTTGCTAAATACGTTAAGATCGCTTAACTTCAGTTGTGTAAATGACAGGAAGCATGTCTAGATAACAAATTTGTAATTTTCAGCTAAACAAAACAGAATTCAACACAATCAAGCTAGGCATTTCAGATCATGAGGGACTATGGCTCAGACAAACTCTTAACAGTAAAGCAACTGAAACTTCCACAGACTGTAGAAAAATTATAAGACCAATTAACAAATCAAAGCTAAACAAGTTGATAAGTAAATTGGATTTAATAAAATGAGATAAAATAATAACCACTTGAGGTGCTGTTGTGACTCGCCAATTATTCAAAGTGCCGCCGCGCAATTACGCACGTCCTCTACGTGTGGCGCTGTCTGCCAGCCATGCAGCAGCTGCGCCACCTAAGCGGCCAGCCGAGCAGCGGCCGCTAGACTGAGACTCAGTGTTTAATCAAATGCCGACTTGTTCACAGGTCAACTTACTCAGTGACTTATATGTGTTGTTGTGTTGTCCGAAAAATGTGTTAAATTTGAAGATATAACAATTGGCGATGAGGTAGTGGATTTTTCCTTTTCACCGTTGACTCACAGGGTTCCATGGCTACTGTCAAGCAGCTCTGGCAAAATCTCCTTGAACAGCAAATGCTTCTAACAGCGGCGATTCGCGATTTCGTCGCGGCGACAATTGCGGGGCGTTTCTCGTCGTTGCCTGTACCTCCTTTTCCACCTTACGACGAGACGGCGGAAGACTGGTCTGATTATGAAAAACGTCTTCGACAGCACTTCTTGGCATTTCATGTCACGGACGAACAACCATGTAAGTCTCTGTTCCTTTCCTGGATTTCACCTCAAATGTATTGGTTGTTGTCGCAATTGGCTCCTTTGAAGGATCCTGCGCCTTTGTCCTTTGCTGAAATGTGCTCCCTTCTGTCTGTCTATTCCCAAAAGCAAACGCATATGGTAGCCTCTTGTGTTGCCTTTTATCATCGTCAAAAACAACCAAATCAGTCCTATCGCGCTTGGGCTGCTGAACTTCATGGCCTCAGTCGAAAGTGTCAATTTGTTACTGACGTTCACAAAGAATCCTATGCTGATTTCATGGTATGGGATGCTATTATCCGGTCGGCGCCCGACAAGGAATTTCGGCAACGTGCCCTTCAGTTGGCGAATCCGACTCTAGATGAAGTTCTCTCCATTGCGCAGTCTTTTGAAATTTCTCGCGCCGCTGGGGCACAAATAGAAGCGTGGGGTGACGTCGGGGAAATACAACGTCTGTGCACTGTTGACGACGCGTGCGGCGCGTCCCCGCCGGCCGACGTGGCCGCAGTGCGTTCCCACGCGCAGCCTCGGCCTAGCTGTAAACAACCCACTAAGAAACTGCAGCAAAATCCCCGGCAACTTCCTTCATGTCCGCGGTGTTTTACGAAACATTCACGCGAGGATTGTCCCCAACGTTGGGCTGTGTGTCACAATTGCAAAAAGAAAGGTCATGCGTCTTCCATTTGTAAATCCGACCGCATACATGATGTTCATGAACATGACGCTGATTCTGATTCTGTGTTGTCTGTCAATTGCACTTCTTCCCTTTCAGGGAAGTTATTCCTCACTGTCCAAATCCTTGGTCGAGATGTTCGCATGCAAGTGGATACCGGTTCTGCTGCCACTATAATTAATTCTCAGACGTATCTTCAGCTGGGTTCTCCACTCCTGTCCCCTGTCACTCGGCAATTACGGACGTACAATTAAAAGAAGATTTCTCTCTTGGGACAGTTTAATGCTGAGGTATCTTACAAATCCATCGTTCGCACTGTTACCATATTTGTGGTCGACCAGAGCAACGCAGAAAATGTTGTGTCTAGACAAGACAGCCTAGACACAATGAGAGGAAGCCGAAAGGCACGCGCTAAGCTAAAGCAGGATGGCGTGAGGTCTGAAACAGGATATGTAATGAATGCTATAAAGAAAAGTACATAGCTTCTGGAATACTTAACTTTAATCCATCCTTTTGGTACATCTGGAGATTGTGGCAATACAAGTGAGACTCTTTAGATACATGCAATGTTACTAATGGCGCCTTGCTAGGTCGTAGCCATTGACTTAGCTGAAGGCTATTCTAACTATTGGTTCGGCTAATGAGCAATGCTTCGTCCATGTAGTCGCTAGCAAAGTCGTCCGTACAACTGGGGTGAGTGCTATTCCATATCTTGAGACCTGCCTTGTGGTGGCGCTCGGTCTGCGATCACACAGTGGCGACACGCGGGTCCGACATGTACTAAGGGACCGCGGCCGATTTAAAGCTACCACCTAGCAAGTGTGGTGTCTGGCGGTGACACCACAGAAAACTTTTTGGTTTCGATGCCTTTCGCGTTTTTGGGTTCTCCATAGATGACTCTGTCAATATTGTCTCTGACGCTATTCCTTATGCTCAACTGGATTCCTTGTCGACGACATTTTCGTCCCTTTTTTCTCCTGGGTTTGGCCGTGCAAACGACTTTGAAGCTCATATCATGCTCAAACCCACTGCTTTGCCTAAGTTTTTTCGGGCTCGGCCCATTCCTGTGGCCCTTCGTGATCGGGTAAAACGGGAGTTGGATCGTCTCACTGCTTCAGGGGTCTTGCTTCCTGTCACTTCCAGTGAGTGATCCTCTCCTGTCGTTGTAGTTGCTAAGCCCAATGGTGATATTCGTCTCTGTGGCGATTTCAAAGCCACTGTAAATGCTCCTTGCCTCATCGACACTTACCCTATGCCCCGTCCTGAAGAACTGTTCACTAAACTCGCTGGAGGACAGTATTTTTCAAAAATTGACCTGTTAGAAGCTTATCATCAACTTCCTCTCGACGCTGCTTCCCAGCAGTTTCTGGTCCTTAACACGACTTTCGGCCTCTATCAATACCAACACTTGCCATTCGGGGTTGCTAGCGCCCCTGCTCTCTTTCAGCGATTCTTGGAACAATTATTGCTCCCTGTCCCTGGGTGTATCAATTACATGGACGACATTGTTGTCACTGGCTCCACCACTGAAGAACATCTTCAAAATCTCCGCACACTTTTTAATGTCTCACAGACTGCCGGTCTTAAGTGTAATCTTCAGAAATCACAATTTTTTCAGGCATCTATCACGTACTTGGGGTTTCAACTCTCTCGGGATGGTATTCGTCCGCTTCAACACACTGTCGCTGCAATCGATGCCCTTCCTCGCCCTACATCTGTTAAGGAACTGCAGGCCTTCTTGGGGAAAATAGCATACTATCACAAGTTTTTACCGTCTGCGGCGTCGGTGGCTCAGCCGTTGCATCACCTGTTGCATAAAAACGTGCCTTTTCACTGGTCCGCGTCATGTGACGCGGCTTTCCGGAAATTAAAGACTATGCTGAAACAGGCCCCGTGCCTGGCTACTTATTGACCTGGCCAACATCTTGTTCTTGCCACAGACGCCTCTCAATACGGGGTCGGTGCAGTCCTTGCGCACCGTTTTTCTGACGGTTCGGAACAACCCATTGCTTATGCCTCCAAAACTTTCACGGATGCCCAACAAAAGTATTCTCAAATTGAGAAAGAAGCTTTGGCCATCATTTATGCTCTTCATAAGTTTGGTGTTTTTCTCTATGGCTCAAAATTTCATCTTGTTACGGATCACAAACCACTTGTTTCCTTGTTTCATCCATCAACGTCACTTCCCGACAAGGCTGCACACCGCCTCCAGCATTGGGCTCTTTACTTGTCCCGTTTCAATTCTGAGATTCATTTCTGGCCAACGGCTCAACATGCAAATGCTGATGCTTTGTCTCGCCTTCCCATGGGTCCTGATCAGGCATTTGATAGGGACGAACTTCTATGTTTCCACCTGGATGTTGCCAAGCAGAGGGTTGTGGGCGGGTTCCCCATCACTGGGGACAGGCTGGCGGCTGCTACGGGTTCTGACCCTACCCTCTCCCGGGTTTTACGCTGTATTCAGAAGGGTTGGCCAGATCGCCCGTCCGCTAAGACTTCTGATCCGTTGCGGAACTACTACACTTTGCGCTACCGCCTCATGGCTAGGGATGGTGTTATCCTCCTCTCCACTAACAATGCTTCGCCGCGTGTTGTGGTACCTGCGTCTTTGCGTGCTTTGGTCTTGTGCCTCCTTCACCAGGGGCACTGGGGTGTGTCTCACACAAAATCTCTGGAGCGCCGTCATGTGTACTGGCCTGGCATCGACTCTGAAATCGCACACATGGTCGCTGCCTGCGGCCCTTGTGCGTCACAGGCCGCTGCCCCGAAGTCATCTTTGTCACCGTGGCTTTCGCCTGAGAAGCCCTGGGAGCACATTCGTGCTGACTTTGCGGGACCCTTTTTAGGTACTTATTGGCTCCTCGTAATTGACGCCTACTCTAACTTTCCTTTCATTGTCCGTTGCACGTCACCTACCACCGTGGCAACCGCCAGTGCTCTCGCCCGCATTTTTTCTTTGGAAGGCCTCCCCTCTACTCTTGTTACTGATAATGGTCCGCAATTTGCCTCTTCCAACTTTGGTGATTTTTGTGCTCGTCACGGCATTACGCATGTCACGGCCCCGCCGTTCCATCCACAATCCAACGGTGAGGCTGAATGACTGGTCCACACATTTAAGGCTCAGATGAGGAAACTTCTGACTTCTTCTGCTGCTGATGATGCGCTTCTCCAGTTCCTGGCGTCTTACTGTTTCACCCCCATGGGCGATCACAGCCCGGCTGAGTTCTTACATGGCTGACAGTCCCGCACGCTACTTCATCTTCTGCGGCCTCCCACCTCACGGCCGCGGGTGCCTTCACTGGGCCGGTTCACCGCCAACGACCTCGTCTGGGTACGGGGATATGGCAGGCGGCCAAAATGGAGCCCGGGCCGCATCTTAAGACACCGTGGCAGACGCCTGTATGGAATCCAGACGGACACGGGTGTTGCAGTGCGTCATTCGGACCAGATTCGGCCTCGGGTGCCAGCAATGCCTGTTCCGAATGCCGCCACACCACCTTTGGCTCTACCTGATGCTCGGGATCTTGGCATCTCTCAATACTCACAACGCAGCCCTCTCACCGTCATCGTGATGCCAGCACCAGAACGGACACCACCAGGAGACATGCCCATGCAGGAACCGGAGGACCATCTTCTGTCAGAGCACATCTACTCGCCTCCTCCTCCAACGGACGCCGACACATGTCTCCTGTCATATCAACTGGACTTGCCGCAACGGGCAGATTGGCGCATGGGGCCCCAGCAGATTCGACCCCTACGTCTCCTGTCATCTCGACCCGTACGGGAAGCCTCCTCCTCGAGACTTTACGGCGAGTCAAACAACGCCTATGGACGTTAGCCATCTCCAGGACACCTCCATCAAGACCAGTGCAACAATTTCAAAGGGGGGAAAAGTGTTGTGACTCACCGATTATTCAAAGTGCCGCCGCGCAATTACGCACGTCCTCTACGTGTGGCGCTGTCTGCCAGCCATGCAGCAGCTGCGCCACCTAAGTGGCCAGCCGAGCAGCGGCCGCTAGACTGAGACTCAGTGTTTAATCGAATGCCGACTTGTACACAGGTCAACTTACTCAGTGACTTATATGTTTTGTTGTGTTGGCCGAAAAATGTGTTAAATTTGAAGATATAACAGGTGCAAATGAATCTACCAACAAATTTCTAGAACTGTTAACTTAAAATTTTGAAGCATGTTGTCCTAAATGCTGCAAGAAAATATCAAAGAAAAATCGTTACACCAAACCACAAAATCTAAAAAGGTGGTACACCACACATCTAAGTAGAATAAGAATCATAATGCTACTCAATGATGATATTACCTTTGTTACCAATTCTGTCATTCACCATCCACAGCTGGACAGACAGTGTCAAGATACAGCATTATCAAAATACATGAATACAGCTCTACTATGATAGTAATTTAATACTGCAAGACATATTTATGTTATAAATTAGATTACAATAATATCACAACAATGAAATAGATACAAGTATATAATGAAATTAAATATAATGGTTGCTGTTGGAGTCATGGAACAGAGCTGCAGCTCAAGTAAACTCTATGCTATTACTAGAGAAGAATTCTTCAGTACTGTATAAGGGTTGCTCTTTTAGCTTACACAAAACAGTAGTTTTAATCTGCTCCCATGGTAAAGACTGAATGTCATCAGGTAGAGCATTAAACAATTTTAGGACCACCATTGGGGAGCTGTTTTGTGTCTTAGCTAATCAACACCTCGGCATGTCGATACTGTCTTTGTCGTGAGTGCTGTATTTGTGAACTTCATTTCTCTTTCTGTATATATCATGGTTTCTCTTTATATGCAAGAGGCAGTTCAATACATACTGGCTGTAAACAGTTAGAACTCCTAACCTGGTGAAAATTGGTTTACAGTGGTTTGTTTTTTTGCTTGAAGTAATGATCCTAATTGCTTTCTTTTGCAGTAAAAGCAAATTCTTGCAACCTGCAGAATGGCCCCAAAACAACAGCCCATAACTGATGTGGCTGTGGAACATTGCGTGGTACACAGTTAGCAGGTACTGTTCTGGTACTTTACTTTTCAGTTTCCTCAAGAGGTACAGGACCCATGAAAGTTTGGAACATACATGTTTGGTGTGCTGTTGCCAGGTTAATTTGGTATCAATGAGAAAACCCAGAAGTTTAACATCTGCTGTGTTACCCAGTGCTCCAGTATTGCTGAGGCTGCATATCATCCTCTGAGTTTTTTGTTCATTAATTTTCATTTTGTTCATGATAAACCAGGCCTTAACTTCATTGAACAAGATTTCTACTTGTTGGACTGCCTGTACAACTTTCTCTCCTTTTGAGAACAAGGTTGTATCATACGCAAACTGCAAGGTGTGCCCATTGGAGCCCATGTCATTTATGAAGATAAGGAACAGCAGGGGCCCTATTACCGATCCCTGTGGCACACCATGCTGTAGTTTCTTCTCACCTGATTCAGCTCCTTGCACGGAGACAATCTGTCATCTGTTTCTCAGGTAGGATTCAAGAATTTGCACGACATATCCCCTATACCATATGTTTTTAGCTTTCTGAGCAGGACCTTATGTAGGATGCAGTCAAATGCCTTACTAAGGTCACAGAGTACTAGTGCTATAGACTCCTTGTCTTCAAAACCCTGACTTATGTTTGTAACTTAGTCAAGTACAGCTGTTGTTGTAGACCTGCTCTTCTGAAAGCCATGTTGCCCATCATAAAAGAGACTATTTCCTTCAAATAACTTAATAGTTGTTCTTTCATTATCGACTCCATCACCTTCGTTGGTACTGGTATTATAGATGTAGGCCTGTAGCTTGACACTTCATGTGGACTGCCTTTTTTGTAAACAGACACTGTGCTGCGTCCTACTTTCAGAAAGTCTGGAAATTCCCCTGCACGGAAGCTTTTATTTATTACAACTGTTAATGGCTGTGCAATTTCACTGATTGTAGTTTTTAACGTAGTACAGGACATACCATAAATATCAGGGCTCCCTGAAGATTTGTAGCTTTTTACAATTTTTATTTCTTTTGGATACACTCTCTTCCCCATTACCATGCTGCATTTATTCTGATTTCACAGCAGCTGCAGGATCTATTCCACAGTCAGGAATTTCATTTACTTTGTTTTCCACTACTTTTAAAAAATAGTCATTAAACTCATTTGGACTGCAAGAATTAGAGCAAGAGGTGGGCTTTTCCTGTGCTCATTAACCAGATCTCATGCTGCTTTACAAGGATTATGAGCTTCTTCAAAAAATCTGGCATTGCTTTCCTTCTTTGCTTTTTCAACTTCCTTTCTGTAGGTCCTTTTGGTCTGTAAATAACTAGAGTACAGTCTATCCTTAATATCTATATCCTTAGCAGCTTTTATCTTGTCATTTAGTATTTGGACAATACATTTTATTTTGGCTAGTCTAGGAGTATACCACCTCTTTACTTTGTTAGTTTTTTGTCTACATTTTGATTTAGCATTTGAATATCTCTTGGGTTTTAATGGAAAATGTTCATCAAATTTCAGTTTAAGGTTCTGGAACATGACACTGAATGCAGAATTTGGTGGCAATTCATCAATTATGGCAATTCATTCTATAGAAGACATTGTAGTTTTGAAATCATCTAAGCTTTTCTTTGTAATAACTCTATTTCTGAATACATAATTTGAATGCTTGCTGGGAATTTGTTGTGTACTTACTGAGTTTGTCCATAGCTTCATGATTACTGCATGGTGATTGCTAGTATAGGGTCCACCAAACTTACTTTGTAGTCCCAACTATTTAGGTTTGTCACAATTGTGTCAAGACAAATAGCTCCTCTTGTTGGTAGAGAGGAAACTTCTCTTAGGAAATTTCTTGTTGTTATTGACATTTGCACAAATATGTATTGTATCCATCTTGGATTATTATATTGCAGTTAAAACATTTGTCATGTTGAAGTTTATATTATTATTATTGTTATTATTATTGTGTTAACACTGATGACACCAATTGCATGTAAATATGCTCAACGGTGGAATAAAACATTTGTATTTCTATTAGGAATCATATATAATAAATCAAATGAAAATATTAGCAATGTCTACAGATAATGAAGAGTGCCTATAAAAACTACAGGAAAAACTGATACCAGTCAGCAAGCAGATTGGTGTGTTTCTAGTTACATAGTATGAAAATAAGAGTTACCCTGGTGTTAATGAAAGCTTTATCAAAGATGGTGCGACTGTAAATACCATGATGCCATCTCTTAAATGAAAATGGCCTCTAAATAAAGATCAACTTTTTTACAAATGGGATGATGTAGAGGTACAATCCCCTAAAAATGGTTAAGCAAAAGAGGCATTTTCTCAGTGCCAGAATTGATTCATGATGATGAATTTGTGCAAAATATTTTTTGGCATAGTCACAGACATTTTGAAACATTGACATACCTAATAAAAAATTGGCCTTTTTTCATAATGAAACAACGCTGTAATCTGTTCATGTTCATTACTTTTTTTTTAATCTTAAACAAAGTTGCACTACCCAGAATTTTTATTATTTTTGACACTTTAATAAAAAAAAATACGTAAATGTCACTTTGCTATGGTCCTGAAAGGCAACACAACAAAATTTAAAGAGGGTAACATTGCCCAAAGCTATTATCCTGTCTTAAAATAATGTTTATATGAAGTGGAGCAAAGTAAGCCATTTCAGGGGCTTCTGTGCTCCAATTTTTAAAACATTATAAAATTTCAAAAATAAATCTTCGATGGCTTTGTGTGTTATTAGACAGTTTTAAAATTGTTTTAAAATAGGCTACTCTCATTTCCAAAAGTCATTTTACAAAACTACTATATATTGCATGAATTTGTTCAAAATACAATACAAAAGTGGAGCAAAGTAATCCCACTTTGCAGTACTGCTAAAACATCAAAAACACCTTGGATTACAAAAGGAATCAAAACAACATATACAAGGAAAAGAAAATTGTTTGACATGCTCAGGATGGTCAGAGAAATATGACTGATTACATGTAACAAAAATACTGTGCTGTCTAAAGAAAAATGATTGAAAATTTAAAAAAACATCTATATTCTATATTATTCCACATGGCCTAAATTTATGTTAATTTCTCTGGTCTCAGCATTCCTTTCCAGTAATGATTCATTTTCTTTACGCCATTTTATTGTTCTATATCTTCTGTTTCTGACCTTTCTAACTTTTTCTTCCTCCGACATCTATCTCCCACATATAACGCACTTAGTCTTTTTGACTATTGCACAATGTTTTTTTCAATTATCGCATCTTGCTTATCACCCTGTCTTCCATATTTAAGTTCTCAGGTTTTCAAATCTTGTCCAGCACCATACACTAAATTCCCTCTGACCAGGGTCCAAGACAACTTTTCCATAACTTCCCCATTTCCTAAACCTTCCTAGTCTTTTCCCTTCACCCCTCTTCCTTTCCTTTCAGCAGTTTTGCCAGAAGAAGGAACCACTGGCTCCAAAAGCTTACATGTTTCCATTCTTTTATCTGTGTTTTCTCCTGCCATGGTTTGTGAGCAGATTTTTTTTGTCATTCCATATTATATTACTTTAATTTCTCTGGTCTAAGCATTTATTTTCAGTAACTATTCCTTTCCTTCACACCCTTTTATTTTTCAATATCTTTAATTTTCTAACCTGTTTATAGAAAGTGACTGTTACAACCAGGTATTTGTATAAGTTGACAGATTACAACTGTAACTCACTGATATTATAGTCATATGATACTATGAGGATTGGAACTTAAATAGTGGCAACTATTTATTCACAACCAATACAAAAGAGTTACATGTTTGCACTTGTTACTGTCCTTCAAAGTAGTCACCGGCATTGTGTAGAACCTGTTGCCAGTGATGTGGAAGGCATAGTATGCCATTAGCAGAGCCTGTTCTATTGATGGTGTAAATGGAGTGGTCTAAAGTTATGATGATTCTTGTGTATGACTGTGATGGTGTTATCCTAACGCATTACATTCCTCCAAGGCAGACCATCAATGCACAGTATTACTGTTCATTTTTGGGGCATCACATGTGACCAGCTTGGCGAAAGAAGTAGCGACACTTTCTGTGCAACCCACCCATCATTTTGCACAACAATGTGTGGGCACATACAGGGCAAGCTTTGGCTGCTCTGTTCAGTCGATGGGATTGGGAAGTACTGTACCATCCATCATACTCCCCAGACTTAAGTCCTTGTGACTTTGATTTGATCCGAAAGATGAAGCAACCACTTTGTGGCATTCGCTTCAGTACTGTTCCAGAGATTTGACAGGCAGTAGACCGCTGCATTCGCACCATCAACGGAACAGGCTCTGCTAATGGTATACTACACCTTCCACATTGCTGGCAGTGGGTTCTACACATTGCTGGTGACTACTTTAAAAGACAGTAACTGGTGCAAACATGTAACTCTTTTGTATCATTTGTGAAAAAATAGTTGCCACTGTTTAAGTTCCAACCCTCGTACATTTTTTTCCATTTTGGGAAATGCACTGTTTTACATAACTGAACATTTAAAGTATGTTGTCAATCTTTTCACCACTTTGAAATGAAGGATCTCACTGAATATTTATGGAGCTTCTTTCAAACAGCATTTCATTAAAGATAACTGTGTCAGCTAAAAAAATTCTGAGGTTACTATTAATGCTGTCCACAAGGTCATCAATATACAACATGAACAGGAAGTGTGCCAACATACTTCCCTGTGACAAACACAAAGTCACTTCTACATTTGTCAATGATACTCCATCCAAGATAACACTCTATGTCCTCTCTACCAAGAGATCCCTCAGCCCAACCACAAATTTCACTTGATATCTATCATGTGTCTGTACTTTTAATACTAAGCACAGATGTGGTACTGAGTCAAATGCTTTTCAAACATCAATAAATGTTATATCTACCTTACTGCCAAGATGCAAATCTTCCAGTAGATCATGTGAGAAAAGTGCGAGTTGGGTTTCGCATTATTGACATTTTCAGAATTCATGCTGGTGGGCATGAAGAAGGTCATTCTATTAAAGATACCTCATCACATTTGAGCTCAGAATATTTTCTAAGATTCTACAACAAATTGATGTCTTGGGTATTGGACAGTAGTTTCTACAACCTGTCTCGTGTATGAGTGTGGCCTGTGCTTTCTTCCAAATACTGGTACTGTGTCTGTTCAAGAGTGGGCTATATTATTTTTAAAATTGATTTTTTGGTCTTTAACATGCACAGGAGATTATAGGTGTTTTTTTATTACATTTTTTGGCCTTTAGCTTACACCATACCGTCAGATTGCACTCGCATAAAATACGAGGAGCATTCAATAAGTAATGCAACACATTTCTTAATCAGCCAATTCTGGTTGAAGAAATACTGAATTTGTTGTGTGATGTTGTGGAATATTCTCACTTCATCCCTTATAGTGTCATGGAGCTCCAACTGGTGGCAGTGCTATATGTTGCCTTCAGAATGGCCTCTGTAATGGAGGTGTATTCCAAGCAGACAGCTGTCATTGAGTTTCTTTGGTGGAAAACTGTACTATGACAGATATTCATAGGCACTTGCAGGATGTCTATGGAGACCAGGCAGTCATCATGGTGAGTCATTCACTGAGGCATCTGTCATCACTGCAATAATGTTGCAGAAACTTGTCTGCTCTCCTGCATGTCAGCCGGCTGCACGCAGCTGTGTTTCCTTTGTTGGAACATGCAGACACTCACATTTGAGGTGAGGTGCTGGCTTCAGGTTATTTGAGAAATGACCAGTGTGTTCATTGAAACAAAAATTCAAATGAACTTCTCTTCCTACATGACAATGCAAGGCCTCACACAAGTCTGCGCACCCATGAAGAGTTCACAAAACTTCATTGGACTGTTTTTCCTCATCCACCCTACAGCCCAGAACTCATGCCTTCCAACTTTCATCTCTTTGGCCCAATGAAGGGTGCACACTGTGGTAAAGAGTATATGGATGATGGGTGATGCAACAATACTTTCACCCTGATGTTGACCTGTAGAGTAGTACCAGGGGGCATACAGGCCCTGCCAGTAAGATGGCAAAGGCCATCACACTAAATGGAGATTATGTTGAAAACCAGGAATTTGTAACCAAAAGAGTGAGGAATAACATTGTGTACTGTAATCCTGAATAAAACTAATGTGCTTTCAGAAAAAAAATTGTTGAATTACTTATTGAATGCCCCTTGACAGGTATTGATAGAAAATTAGTGTTAGACTATTAGTTTGTATGCATGAACTCACGCATTTTAGATATAACATATGAGGGTATGAGGGTGAGTCAAATGAAAACCTCAAATGGGAAAGCGCTGGTAGATAGGCACAATAGAAGACACACACTCAAAATTTCGAGCTTTCGCAACATATACTTTTAACCCCCGGTTGCTTCGTCAGGAAAGAGGGAAGGAGAGGGAAAGGTGAAAGGATGTGGGTTTTAAGGGAGAGGGTAAGGAGTCATTCCAATCCCGGGAGCGGAAAGACTTACCTTAGGGGGAAAAAAAGGACAGGTATACACTCGCACACACACACACATATCCATCCACACATATACAGACACAAGCAGACATATTTAAAGACAAAGAGTTTGGGCAGAGATGTCAGTCGAGGCTACATACATACATACATCTTAATTCGCATTCTGCAGACGTACCAATGTGAAACGGCCATATTATCCTGCACATGGGTAGTACAACCTAACATCGGGCCATGACCTCTGAGGGTAACAGGAAGGTTAACATCGGCTGTGGTAAACTGTTATAAGACTGTTACATCCCCTCTGGCTACTGATTGTGGTGTTCATTTCCTCATAAGATGTTGCTGTTTCATGTTATGCATTTTCAGCTGCCAACAGTCATTTTATAGGACTGTTCTGAACATGTCGTAATTTCTGAACCGTAATTGGGCTTGAACGTCATAAACAACAGGCGTCATACACATCCAGAAACTTATATAGTGTTCATATTACAAAGAATTGATGTTTCCTTTGGTGTGCAAGGTTAATTGTTTTATCAGATTACAGTTTGTTGGCATAGTTTATCAGAGAGAAACTTGCAGGGAGAACGTACGTTGTGCACTGGAAATATACTTCCTACATTGGAATATTAACAGAATTGCATTCCACTTGACTAATATATTTGAAGCATCACAGCTCTAGGATTATAGCGTGTTTAAGTGTAGAACTGTGTAGACATTGGGATGTGCTTATGTTTCGCTATTATTTCTCTCTTTCCAATACCTTCTTGGTATGGTCACCAAATTCTGGAACAATACTTCAGAATTGTTGACACAAGTGATTCATGGAAAATGTTTGAAACTTCTTTTCTAAGTCACTGGCAGAGGTTTGTGAGTCCTCAAACATTATGTGTGTACATTTGATTGACAGTTGTCCTGTGTGTGCAGTTAATGCCACACAGTGCGTAATTTCGCATGGCGGACACTGCTACTATGCGTTTGTCTGTTTCCTTATAAGATGCATTTTCCATTGCTGGCTACCATTTCATTGGACTGATATGAGCATAGCATTATTACTAAACCATAAGCGTATGTGAGCACTGGGCGCTGTACACTTCTTGAAAGTATATCACAAAGAATCTATGTTCTCCTTTGGTGCAGAAGAAAGTAGTTTCATTATCTTAAAGTTTTTCACTGTAGTGAGTGGGAGAGAAAACTTGTAGGGTGGATGTACATCAGATGTTGGATGTATATGTCCTGCATTAGAGTATTATGAATGTTGCAGTCTGCATTACTAATATTTTGGAAACCACATGGCTTTAACATTATAACATGTTTAAGTGCAGAGCTGTTTAGCCTTAGGAGTGCATATGTTTATGTTCTATGATCATTTCTCTCTTGCCAGCACCTTCTTGATACTGACCCCAGACACTAGAATAATACTTCAGAATTGATATCACAGCTGATTTACGTAAAATGCTTCAAATTCCGCCCATCTGGAGATCCATCAAGCATTAACCAAATGTTTCTTCCTAACTTTCTGGTATATCACCACAAAACTCTCATATCTACATCGATAAGTGGAGCCTGCCTCCACAACATGCATGCATCTAAAGAGATCTTGTGCACTTGGATGGGTGCCAGGACTAAGACCGGTGTAGAGGAGTCCTCGCTGAAGAGCAGCTCGCTCAGTTCCTTCACGAAGATGTGGAATGTAGCAGATATAGTAGCCTCCTATTTCTGGTCAGTTGCAAATGATAATGGTGACAGTGTGGCAGGAAGCGTTGGTCAAAGACATTGTGGGGAGATCTGTCAATCTCTAACTTTTTTCTGTGAATGCAACAATACTCTGTGACATCCTTCCAAATAGGAAAAGATGGCCAATCGTAATCTTAAATTCTGTACTCTGGTAGAATTACTAGAAGTATGTAGATAACCTATCTGCCTTGATATAGGATGCTGTCTTGTGTACCTTGGTATATGTATCTGAGAATTAACCATGAATGGACGTACTGTACAGTTAAGTATCTACATTTGCAGTCTTGTCTATAGTACTTGAAAAATAGTGGACGAGGCCGGGGGGAGGGGGGGGGGGAGGCTGGTTTGGTTATGATGCAGAAATAGGGAAACATGTTGTCGTGCCACTGGCTGGCCTTGAAATTACGGAAAAATTGGTAAAATTGATAAAATTGATTTACTGTGGTGCTTATTACAGTACCTCGTCCCATATCAACAGTGTCTTTTCCATCTCATCTGTCCGCTGGAACAATATTGATTACCATGGAGAGTGTCTTGGTGGAAGTAACACCTACTGGGGATGGCCATCACTGAAACAGTGTCCGTGTACATGGCTGCAATATGAGGAATCAATGCTCTTAGTCTCTTCAAAATGAAATGCTGAGACATCTACCACCCTGTCAATGTGGAAGATGAGATTTAATGTAGAAATCAGCTGTTTGGAAATGCTCCGCAATGCCACAGACTTTCAGGTTCCATATGTTGCGATTCATCCCACGTTTTTGTCGATAATAAACCCTGCCCCTTCCTTTTTTTTTTTTTTTTCAACCATCCTCAGTGTTGTGGGAGCAACATGGTTTACACCATGTGATGTACACCTTTTTGTCAGGGTCAATGGTTGGAAATGTGTTAACATTGATTTATCTTCTGACACAGATCTCGAAGTCACAGTAGAAAAATGTATGGCTGTGTAGACATCTGTAGTCATACACTGCTTTAATGTGTTGCAGCAAAAAGCAATGTATGGAACTGCTTATAGACAACAACACAGGAACCCTCTCCTTGTGGCTGATAGTCGATATGGTCTTCTTCCAGTAAAGGCAAAAAAATCTTTATACACTTTGCTGTCAGTGAAGTCTTGAACACTATTACACTGTTGCACTTCTCACATGGTAACTATAGGAACACGAAAAAGGGATATGAACATTTACAGAGTGATATTTATAGACTGTCATTCGATACCGACGAACTGTACATGTTATGGTTCTGTATTTCTTTGTGCAGCCTGCATATACTCTGCGTGGTTGTGTATTTCCTCCTATATGGTAGAATGACATTTTTCTCATTGTGATATGTCTCTACCTGTCAGCCTTCTAACTAATGTAATAGTGCTTCCAGAATGTGACAGGATTTCAAGAGGAGTAGCAGGGACCTGTAACTTGGCAGGGGACATCTCTTACTCATCGAAATCAGGTGGATTCAAATGCTATATATTGAGGACTGGAAGATTCTTGAGAATACGGCAGGTAAGCGATACTCTGACGAAATAAGAGTTGAGACGTGAGCTCTATACTGTTTCTTTTAGTATTGAGAGCAATCATATTACAACCTTGCAAGTATGTCTTGTGAAGTGACTGCAATGAGTGAAGTATGGGCTAATACGAAGATTTCTATAGAAAGACAATCAGCATCAGAAGTTCCTCCTGTTGTTTTCTCGGTAAATAATAGACAACATTCTTCTGTGAGTTTTGTGTGCCTATAAATGGAAGGACAGACTTCTTAATAGGCAGACTAAATTTACATTTACATCTACATACTTACTTCGCAAGCCATCATACAGAGGGTGGTGGAGGATAGTTTTTCCCATTACTAGTTATTCCCCTTCCTGTTCTACTCACAAACTGAGTGAGGAAGAAAGTTACCTATATGTCTCCTTATGAGCGCTAATTTTTTCGTATATTATCTTCGTGGTCCTTATGTGAAATGAATGTTGACGGCAGTAGAATCCTTCTGCAGTCAGCTACAGACGTCGGTTCTCAATAGTGTTCCTCGAAAAGAAATCGTCTTCCCTCCTGGGATTACTATTTGAGTTCTCCAAGCATCCACCCACTAATTTGGTGGAACGCTTCTATAGGGCTGTGTTCTAAGGGAAACCTTGATCAGCAGACTCGTAGACGTTTGGGATGTGGCAGTCAGTAGATAGGTATTTTGTTATTGCTCACCGAATCAGCCTTTCTGGGATATTTCAAAAACACATCTCAGGTAGTTTCAGTTTGCAGGAGGGATGAGGGGGAAGATATTGTTCAACATCCCGGTATTTACCCCAGTGACATTAGAGTACCTAGTTGTACTGTGAAGGATAAGAAAAGTTTTGCGAGTCTGGTATTACGAGGGTCCAGCCCAGCAAGCAGGGGTTTGTTGGGCAAGAGTGGTACAGCCCTGATGTGTCTGTGGAGGTTTGCAACCTGCTGGTGGTGGTGGCAGCTGTTCACATGCAGTCAGATGGTGGAGGCGTCGTGGGAGTGGATAAGGGGGTGAAACATCCTGCTTCCCCCATAGACTGACATGTCTCAGCACGATTAGTTTGGAAGGAGTATACCAGAATTTTAAGTGGCTTACTTCCACCAGCATGACAAGACAACCGAGAGACAGTACGCAATTAGCGTTGAATGTCTTCAGCCATTTGATAACGGTTACCACCCATTTTGGTGTCAGAGGAAGCGACTACTTAACCTGTGAGAATACACGGAAGAGTCTGTAATGGTTACCTGACGAGTGTAATCCGACTGCAGGAAAAAATTACTCGCCATGCAAAGGGACTCTTATGATTAATGTAATTAATTAGTTTATCAATTTCATATCAGTGACGTGCCGCCGGACGGGTGGAAGCGGGAGTGAGAGTACCACAGATATGATTTGAGAGTGGGAGCGGTAATCAGAACTTTTTCGTTGCAGTGAGATCTTTTAACGGATTTCAATCTCCCACCTACTCAGAGAGAGAGATGATCATCGTAGTGAAATTATCTATATTACCGAATTTATAAAGTGATACATAGTATAAACCTGATATTTACAACTTCTATGTGCAGTAACCTTGAGAGTTAAGGGGAGGGAGTTCGAATGTGAGGAGGCATTTTGTGACAAAGGTAGAGCATGCTCGTAGCACTCCACCACGAGCCAAAAATGAGTTTCATATTCTGGTCCTGTGATGCAGGGTGTAGCAGATATTAAGCCGATAATAGAAGATAGTTTTCTATCTGATGAGATAATACTCAGAGGAAATATAACCTATGTCGTAGTGTTTTACATGAGTTTCACAACAAGTAACGATACTTTAGCGATGTGTGTATGGTCATTTCTTCTATGTTCGGAAATAGCTGCCAGCTGGAGTGGCCGTGCGGTTCTAGGTGCTTCAGTCTGGAACCGCATGACCGCTACGGTCGCAGGTTCGAATCCTGCCTCGGGCATGGATGTGTGTGATGTCCTTAGGTTAGTTAGGTTTAAGTTGTTCTAAGTTCTAGGGAAATGATGACCACAGATGTTAAGTCCCATGGTGCTCAGAGCCATTTGAACCATTTTTTGAAATACCTCGTATAAAATGAGGGAATCTACATTTCACATGAGAAATTCGAGTTGTATTGACAAAAAACGACATCCGTATTTCAGATTTTTTAAACTGATGAGTCCATGCCAGAGATGGAGCTCCAGTTGGTCCAAGTTGTGCCACATTGTTTCACAGTTAGCGGTAGGAGTGAACTCAAGGGCGTCAGGCGAGCAGAGGTTGACACTTATAGTCATCACGGCACATGGCTGTCCCAGGTACACAACACACTTAGTAGATGGCCCTGGACTAGAATGGAGGTAACTGGTCCATTTTCTTTTTCGTCTTGAGACACCGTGTTCAGGTAATATAATGAGCACCACATTCGTAAAAAATATTGTAAGATATATTTCCCATGTTTGTGTTGGTTAGGATGCAAACTGTGACTCATAATTACGTATAAGTGTCTTTCACCCGCAAATGATGTTGCTACAAGAGTTCTGTATATGAAGGCAGAGTCTTACAGGCGCAGTGGGACAGTCAGTTGTTGTTCTAATATTATTATTACGTATCCTTATGTTCCTCCTTGCACCCATTCACTTGTAGATCGGCAGGAGACTACTCCCCTGTACTTCAGTGATAACTTGCTGTCCTATCAGTGTTACCCATCCTTACCATATAGGGCGACTGACTCGACTGACTGGACCAACTCTCTAGCGCTAGACTAATAGCGAAAATATGCACTCCACATCCAGCAATTGTTCACGAAACTGGAGGGAGCTACTGTCTAGTGCTCAATCATTTCAAATTATCTAAATAAACAATATTCTGCACTGCATACAAAATAAAGACTTACCTCTGTCCTATCCAGCAGCCTAGCACAGACTGAGTCCTTTTCCGTCCAATTTCCAGATGTGGGAGCGCAGGGAGTTGGGAAGAGGGTTAGGGCAGTGGGGGAGGGCCAACAGCGTCCTCAGGTGATGGTGTTCTGAACTAGATAAATTGGACCGAATCTCAAGGTGAAAATAAAAAAAATTGATATTCCCGCCAATAAATTTGAATTTCCCACCATTTTTTGAATTTCCCGCCAGAATTTCGATTTCCTGCCATTTCCAGAGGTAGGGGGAGGGAAGGGAGTTCGATCCATGTACTGGCTGGGGTAAACCCATCACATCATTGAGGGTGGATAGTTGATTGCTTAATTAACTAACTTGTATAATTAATTTGATATAAATTTGATACCAAAAGTGCACGCATTCCCGTTTTGTCCCACTATTCGGGTGCTGAGCAAGTCTCTTTCCACTGAGTGTTGGTGACTGGCTGCGCGCTGAAGACCTGTGTTGGTTTGATCCTGCCTATTGTAAGAGTAACTTGTTTGCCGTTGATCAGAATATCCAGGATTCGATCTCCCCTCTTGACAGCACACTGCAGCTAAATGTATGGTAGTTGTAGGGCTGGTTTGTCGTCATCAGTTCCTAACATTATGTGTGTGCACATGCCGAGGTCTTTGTAGACAAACATGGCAACAGTTCTGTGTCTGGACGGCTGTGGAGGTCAGCGCTTCTTGATGTGATCTCTATGGCGACCAACAAAGGTGCATCGGTCTGTATCAGGCTGCAGAGACACATCTACAAATTCGCTAGGCAATCTTAGCGACTCTCTGTACATCTGTACTGCAGAAGAACTGTCCAGATCGAGTTTGTATGTCTTCTGTAGGCGAAGCAGAACCATTGACAGAGCTTATGTCCATCTGGCAGCATGGCACATTAGGGCTGCTTTTAGCATTTGGTGCCAACATTCTATCATTCCGATGCTTGCCAGGTGGTAGCTGCCTGTTTTTTGATGATTCATGTCACAGAATGCTCCCAGCTTGGCGAGCAATTGTGTTTCGAACTGCTTCCAACAGTCTGTTTTAACGTGCAGGACAGCTGAAATGTGATATTCAGTTTAGCATGGAGGCATGCGGTAAAGCTTCCACAGAGATGTTGTCCACAGGTGCTTCTTCTAACAGGTGAATGATCAGCCATTGTCAGCAGGTACTGCTGAATGTTTGAAGGTGGTAGTGATGCCACGACATCCTTGTGCACATAATGGTAGTGTTGGGAAAGCTGCCGATCAGCGCTTGTACATGCCAGCTGATCTTGCAATGCTGACATTGTACACAAGATCATGTCCACCCACTTGCAGCAGTCTTTCTTCATCCCTAGGCAAACAATATGATCTGTAATGAGGCGTATCACGGATGGTACACTGGGGTGACATAGGTTGTGTAAAATTTCTAAAGCATTCTTCCGAAATCTTAGCTGGTAAAAATGGCCATGATTTTGGTGTTGATACTTCATAGTATAACTTGATGTCAGTGCCAGGAATGTTGATTAGTTGCAAGTCTAACGATGAAGTTGTTTCCTGCATCAGCTCTTGCAGTTCCCATTCACTACAGTGTGCTTCCATGAGTTCTGAGTAGTCAATAGTGGAGATGCTACTGACTCAGGAAAGATAGTCTGCTACCACATTCTCGGTCCTGGATATTCTTGGTTGTCTATGCTGAACTGTGTGATAAACATAAGTTGGTTATGTTGCCGCAGTGAACAGTTGATGTTGTTCTGTCGAAATGCATATGTGAGTGGCTTGTAGTCAGTGAAGGCTGTAAACTCACGGGCTTCCAGCTGAGGTTGGAAGTATATTGCTAACATTTTATGGCCATAAGCGCTTCATTTCTGTTGAGATGTTCATAGTTTCCGTGAGAAAAAGGCTAGAAGCTACCATGCATCATTTTCGTGTTGCTGCAACACAGCACTCACTGCCGCCTGACTCGCTTCTACCACCAACTCTAAAGACGCGCTTGGATCAGGGTGTGCCAACAGTGTAGCATCCGCTATCGCTTGTTTTACGTGTTTGAACACAGCAGCCATGCGACCTGTCCAAGTTATTGCTGTGTTCCTTTTGCATTTTGGACCTGCGATCATAGCTATTAATGGTTCTTGAATTTCTCCTGCCCGAAGCAGATGCGGCCGAGAAAAATTTAACACCTCTAGAAATCGTCGCAGCTACTTAACTGTGTAAGGCCAGGATATCTTCAGAGTGACTCTCACTTTTTCAGGTAGTGACGGTGGCCAAGAAAATTGATTTGTGACTGACCAAAAATACGTTTTACTGTGTTCAGCACAACGCCATATTCAAACTATGAGATCCTGGTGATGTTCTTCTGATGAGGCTGGGAATACAAATATGTCGTGAAGGTAAGCGAAACAGAATGGCAGGCCTCATAACACTGAATCGATAAATCTCTACCATGTCTGTGCGGCATTCTTGAAGCCAAATGTTTTGAATCTGCTTTCAAACAGAGTGACCAGGGTAATTGTGGCCGTCTTTGATATATCTTCCTCAGCAGCAGGTATTTGAATGAATCCCTTGGTGCAGTCCAGCACTCTACACATAGTTGTAATTGTGGAATAAAGGCACTGGATAACGACTTGACACCATATGGGTGTTAAATGCTCTATAGTCGCCACAAGGGCGCCATAGAAATTTTTTCGGAAATTTGTGGTAAGTTCCTATGGGACCAAACGACTGAAGTCATCGGTCCCTAGGCTTACACACTACTTCGCAATCGTGAAGTACCGCTTGAACACACAGTGTAGGCCAGGATCCAACTCGAAACGTTGCTTGTGATACGTCGCTGTTGAAGAACTGTCTGTGACAGCTAGACAGAATAACGTACACAGTCTACACCAGTGTAGCATTGTTTGCCGAAAGATACACAGATTAGAGCTGGTGTCAATCACGTATTTCTGTCCTGTCTCAGGCCAGTAATCGGATGCAACATCTACATCCGGCTGCAGCCAGGCCACAGTTGTTGCGTGGGTCACGGCGAGTTAATAACTGCCTGCTCTGCTGCGTCAGTACGTCCACCTTTGCCGCCAGAGCGCCGTAGTCGGCGGACGATACCGTGGCAAATGTGTTTGTTACACTGATGGGCGCCGATGATATGGTGTCTTACTCCTTGTCTGCTAGTTCTACCACTGCGTCTAAAGACATGTCAGATTACTACACGATGATTGCTTTAAATGTCAAGTGGCAACCAACTACTCCATATGGTTCTCAGCAGGCTCACCAGTACCGTGACAGCGTCGATCCTGCATCGCAAATGCCGCAAGTACTGGGATGGTTTACGATCTCCGATGTCTTCCTGCGTCAGGAGTTGGCAGAGGCGTTCTTCTTGCGAAGCGGCTGCACAGTGGATTCTCTCTGCTTTGAGACAGTCTTACGAACCAGTCTCAGGCGGTGAAGTTATCACATCTTGTACTGCAGCTGCATATTGATGGTAAAGTTGTCTCACAACCAGTGCGAACTTGGTGGCGTCGGTAGTTATTCCAAGATAAAAAAAACTGGCTTCAACTGAGCAAAACAAAGCGCCAGGTTATGAGGCCAGAAGGGCGGCAATCGTATGGCGAGCCTGGACACAGCAGGGTTGGCCGTTGCCGGATTTTTCTCATCCTGCACTAGTACTTCCTTTAATTTGTGCATCACACAGGCGTAAACCACATTGGGGTCACCAGTTTACCCGTAGGGGTGAGTAATGGCCTCTCCAACCGGTTAGGTTGCTTAGTTTACGATAAATAACGGTATATTCTTTGCTGGTATGACAACGACTTTATTAATTCGTAGGTCAAATAATATAGAATGTCTTTTAGATGCTGTGTACACAAAGACAATCTCGCGAGAGAACGAATAAGACTCTTGTTGACCCCTTACTAAGAGCTATGCCAATCACAGAACTAAACAGAGAGTAAACATGAACAAATAGATTGTTGTTCACTAAGAGTAAACGACACGGGATTTATAGACAAAACACAGTGCTCCTTGCAGCTGGCACGGGACTATCTTGACAGCACGAAATCGAACACTTGCGGCACGAGACACACTTGAAACACTGGTGCATTACACTGCATTGAACTGCTGGCCTTTCAACTGCTGGCCTCGATCGCTACAAATCCACAATATATTCTACAGTACAAGAACTAAAGCATTCAAAGTGGGCTGTGAAAACCTGTGGTCTAGAGTTTGGGAGGGAATTTTGTATTCCAGTGCAAAAGACATAAACAGGTTGCTGGTAGACTTGAGGCAGGGACTTGAAAATCCGGACTCAGAAAAAACTAAACTATAATTTATTGGCCACAAGTACAGGAATATACCGCGTTTCCAACACGTCGAAACCTGAAAAAACGGCATCTTTAACTTGTCGCAATTGAGTTAGGCTACGATACTCTACTCACCTTCGTGAAATCAACTTTCAGGACAGCGTAATTAGTTTCACATGTTCTGGGTATGCTATCCTTAAATGCTTGTTTCGAAACTACAATAGAAAATTGTAGTTCCTTGTAGCTCTTTCCTGTTGCCACGAATCTTAATGTCACTATTAGCGGCTTATGTGGAGAAAATTTCCCTCCCCATAACAAGCATTTTCCTTATTATACAAAGAGTTAAGAGCGTCGATAGGTAATTATACATTTCCAAATCCATCCGCAAATAATTACACTAGTCGTTGCGTTCAGTCTGCAAATCGTGAAGTAAATTTATGTGTGAAAGCTGCCTTCGATTAAGTGGTCTTTCTGTGTTTTTTTTTCTAATTCTGAGTAAATAATAAGCTTTGGGGTCACGAGAGCATAATCGCTTGCCACCCACTGAAATTTCCTTTCCGCACCTCTAGATGGCCGGCGAGCAATATATTGGAAGTTGATTTGTGTGAGCATACCCCATTTGCAACCATCTGTTGCATGCACAAACATTTTTGCAAATACCGTGCAGACAGATCGTTGGACGGATCCAAAGGCTCAACTGCTCTTATGTTCTCTATTAAAGAATTATAGACAGCTGCCTTGATCGCAGTAATCCTTGATGGAGAAAAGCGTTTCACGCGTCAGCTTTGCGTCGATCTCCTGTCTACGCGCTACTATTCGTCTCTGCGCCAATATGATTTGAACCCACAGATATGAACAGTTTTGCTGTAATCTTCAACTTCCTGTCTTATTTAATATATGCGCAAATCTGCTGTTCACATGCTACGATCTGTCTGCGCAGAAGTTATGTGAGTAGACAAATCATTGCGTGTGGACGGGTTTCAAAGCACATTGAGCCGCTAAACGCAAAAATACTGAACTACAGAACCTGCTACTGAAACTCGCACCCTAAATCAGCATAAGTATATAGAAAGCTCACTTTCTGATGAAAATGTAGAATGCTACAATTTCCATCGCGAAATAAGTATATGTATAAAAGAGGAGAGACGTGCTGAAGAACGAACAACTCATCGAATAACAGTTTTATTTTAGAAGAAGGTCGAGCTAAATTTATTTACCCTTGTTTCCTTGCAGTGAATCGTTTCGAGAGATGGGGCTATTACACACATCTATCAATATAGTCTGTTCACGTGAACCGGCAATGGCGTTTTAACATTCGACAGCGAGTGCTACTTTGCCGCACAAGAGACAAAAACGGTTGTGTTAACAATCTGTGCACTGGCATCTTTGAAATCAAAGATGGCACCAAAAAAGTATTTTGATAAGTGAACCGAAATGGGAATGTGATTTATGTAAATAATCAGACAATATTATAAACTATGTGATGGTGGGAAAAACACATGGCGTGCAAGGAAGGAAATGTCCAACCTCAGCACTTTGTCGAAGAAATTGATTACAATGAAATAAAAAAGATACAGGTTTGTTTCTGTCTATTTTTGTTGTTGTGTCTCCAGGGTTTACTCGCTGTCATCAGTGATGTTTATACACATATGCGTTAAGCGTAAAAGTTATTGTTCGTCAGTTTTCTTAAGCTGTCATTGACACAAGTACCCTACAAACAATGGCATTTCCAGTGCTTCTCTTGTTTCAATCACGTCTGTTTTTTACATAAGCATTTTCATTTAAGTTAATCATTAGTGGCCAGAAACTGATTAATGTTACGTTATTACTTTATTTTATAAAATTTTATGGTGTCAGCAGCGATGTCGTGACAAATATGGATTTCAGTTGAAGGAAAGTACATAACCTTAAGCACATAACAGATGGCTTACTTGACCACTTGTTTGGAAATGCTATTGAAAGTTACATATTATGGAAATTTGTAATATATTTATGTCCTAAAAATGTCAATATTGACGTCATTTAAGTACATGATTTGTATACAAATATTCAGATCAAAGCTACAGTCTAGAATGTTGTTAGAGGTTGAAACACAACTAATTAAAAGTTGACACACATTATTCTAAAATGGAGGAAGTATTACAAATAGATACATTGTTGAAGTTCTGTCTTTATTGTGGACTAGTTTTTCAAGCAGAAGTGTGAGAGAGGCTGAATAGGGAATAGTGATATTGTGCATCTGGTGCTAGTAATACATTCACATGCACATTATTTCTCTCATTAGTCCACCTCCCTTTAAGAAGAGTGTTTTCATGATTGTTATATATGTTTGGCGAATTTAACTGTTTTGGGTTTGTCATGTTTAGCCTGCTCTGACCAAAGTCTGGAAAATAACATGAGTAATATTCTCCTCTGATCAAGTCTGACTTGTACAATTTTCACATAGTTAATTTTTGTTAGTTTTTAATCACTTTTTGAGAGTTCAAATTATGTGACATGAATTTGAAGAAGAAGAAAATACATTACACAAAGACAGTGCTGTGGTTCACTTGACAGGAGGATTGTCCATTGCTAACTATCTTATTAATTGGGCAACAGGATGACTATGAACTGTAGTGGCACAAGACACTTGCAGATAGGTTCAAACAGTATGTAATCCTAGTTAGATATATTTTCATCCAGCCCAGAAAAGTTATTCTAATACTTTCTGACTACTGCTGTACTACATCATTTATTTAGTTACACTGTCACAGTTACTACAGTCTGTCAGTTAGCACTTAGGTTTCACTTCGTTAATCATTATGCAGAAAATTGTGCGCTATTCAGCTGGTGGCATTTGCAGTAGATTTCCAACAGAACTGCTAAAATTGGATGATTAACCCTAAGGTTTCAAATGTAAGTTGAAAGGCCCTTGTTGCACACATTTCCTATTCTGTTCAGGAGTTCCTCACACTAGTTGAGAACTTTTTTTGTGAAATGTGTTATTTATCCGTATTCTAGGACATTTTTCCTCTCTTAATAATTCTTTGATGGCATTTTGCATTGAACACTTCCCATACAGCTTTTATAGCTTTTGAAAACCAATGCTATTGAGTCAGTGCATTGCCAAGCACCTTGGTTTGTGCTTGAGAGTGTTGAGACCTCACAACTTTTATTTGTAGATAGTGATAGCTATCTTCTGTGTGGTTTAGGTAGTAATAGTCATCTGAAGTGACATGACCTATTCTTCTGTCCAGCCTGAAAAGCATACAACTTACAGTTTAATACGAAGTCAACACCATGGTGTAGCAAAGCTTTTAGAAACACACAAAGAACTGAACATAAAATTAATTGCCAGAAAGAAGAAACAAATTTTAAAACCAAGTGGAGATTACAACCCAATAATTAGTTTTTGTAATATGATACTTAGCCTTCATTGATCCACCATTGTTGGTACTTAATATTGTTCTTAATGTCTTCCAAACTTCACTCTTATTTGTAATTTTGTAAATATTGTGGAAAATAATAGTGTGTGGTAGCTCAGTGGTGTTAAAGATGTTAGGTTTGTATTGGTGGTGAAAGGTAGTCATGGTCTAATTTGTGCTCATTCAAAGTTGTTTATTTCCTTGTAATTCAGTTAGTTACATGTGTTTTGCTATTTTGAAATTTTCAAAACAGAGAAATCACAACAAGGAAAAAAGCTAGCTCTCTCTCTCTCTCTCTCTCTCTCTCTCTCTCTCTCTCTCTCTCTCTCTCTCTCTCTCTGTCTCTCTATCTCGGTATATTCACACTTTGATTATTATAGCCACGTATTTCGATAATATGTTTCTGTACTGATCGACTTCTAAATTTCGTTCTCATTGTAAACAGAATGAGCCCAAGTAAAAGTTTTAATTTGCTTCTGGGAATGGGGGTCTTTTATGTAGTTCACACTGTGGGTCTTTTATGTAGTTCATACTGTGGGGTGTTGCCTGTAACTCTCATCCAAGCTGTTTTCGAGAACACAGACGCATCCGATTCCATCCATCTGCTTTGACCCATGACGTTACCAATTCTCAATGTCTCCAATATGGCGCCTATGACATCATTATGTAAACATGACAACAAACAAGAAAATACATATAAAACCAACAAACACATCTCCCTCCAAAATTATAGTCAAACTAATGGGACCATTGCGGAAAATTGGGGGTTTTTGGGTGGGGACAAACTAATTATAAACACGTACAGGCACACACCACGGTTCCAAACCACACAGAACGACGACATAAAAACACCACAAAATTCCGCTACACTAACAATATCCACAGGAATCAGCCACTTCCCTTCCACTACATAGCTCAACCGCAATTGTCGATACCACAAAATAGAAACCAACTATTCCAAAAATTATAATCACACCGAAACTGACAATACCACAAAATCAACACCTAAAATAACAAAAATTGGAATCAGGCACTTCCCTTGATCTATATAGGTCAACAGGAGCTCACGATACCAAAGCACACATAGCTGCAACGACACATTGGAATCAATCACTTTCCCAGGACCTATATAACTCAAATACAACTGACGATACCAAAACAATTTAAATTGAGCACTTCCTATATGATACATAAATCAACCACAAGTGCCGATACCAAAATATCAACCACTAACACATGCACTAAGTAACACTGACCCGACAACACATAAAAACCCCACCGAACATCATAACACGCAAACAATAGACCCAAAAAAACGACTACTTACCCCAAAAACTTCCGGCGCTACACACTAGCGCGGGCACCCCAATCACACACAGGCACACTCACATACACAAACAAAAAAACACAACCAAAACAAACCCCCAAACTCGCATATTCTGCTTGCATATGTCGCATTTCACTATCTCTGCCACAAGCCCAAAAAGTTGCAGAAACTTAATGACAGATAACATGTAATGACAGACAACATGTCGTCCCCCATTTCAGCCCTCAGACGTGCACTATTAAACTTAGAAGTCATATCCATACCTGACAAAAGAAGCCACAAATTGAATTAAACAACTTACCACGCAACAAACAGCAAACCAATACCATCAAACGACACCGCAAGAACATAAACACAACGGAAACTTAATTCTTAAGTCACTGAAGCTAATTTCCATTCTTCTATAACAGTCACTACCAATTAATAAGTTTTTTTGCTGTGTATCTTTTAATGAAGCAGCCCAATTTTATAAAGTACATCATTGTTTCAAACATATACCGGAAAAACATTTGAAGCAGTATTTTAACTTCACTGACATTATTTCTCCAGGATTATCACTACATCAGTAGAGTTCTTTTTTGGCTTAAGTAATGTCTGTGTATGCACATTAATGCATTTCTCCATAATAAAATGCAGAATGTCTTGTTCGGGATGATTCAGTCACAGTGAATTGTTAGGTGCATGGATCTTTTTTGTCATATGACCCTAACTACTGAAATACACAAGAATTTATGGTTGTAAATTACCCTTAGAATTGAGTTTTCTGTTTCAACACTGATACCACTTGAGTCAATGATTTGGCATGTATGTCTTGTTTTCATTTACATTCTGCTGTCTGGACAACTGCTGCATCATAACCCATATCAGGATCTTGATTAGATCAGTACTTTCTTATTTTAAATGGGCCATTAAAGCTGTTAACATTTGGGATTTCTTGAACAATATTTACCGGTTTCCACCATAGTGGGAGGGACTTTCAAGACAATGTCTGCTGTTAGTCTTCAATGAGAATCTACAGTCTTGTGCCCACTTCATTGTATACTATTTCTTTCATTGTTCTGCTGATAGCCGTCAGTACATATTGTCAAAGAAACGAGTAAGTTCCTGCAGGTTTGAGATTTGAGTGTAACATGTAACACTACGGTACACTAGAAAGCCTACATCTGACGTCCTTGCTTCTATTTTCATGTATGAAACCAAATGGCCTGATTATTTCTTACTATGTAGGAGTGTCTCAACCACTCTCGCACCACTTTGTACTGCAAAGACAAAGCAAGAGATGAGTGATTAAGGCACTAGACTCACATTTTAGACAAGTAGGATACAAACCCACATCATTGAAATGGTGGATTTTGGGATGCTTTTCTTTGAAACTAGAAAATTGTTTTTCCACGGCATCCTGATCCAATATGAGATTATGCCGAATCTCTAATGCCATTACATTTGATGGTACGTGAAACCCTGTTCTTACTTCTTACATTACACAAAAGCACCATTCTCGGCATATGTAGTTTCAATGGAATCAGAGTTGAATTTCCCTTCCATTGGTAGTGATAGTTATGGAAAATATACTGTGGATCTGAGGATCAGGGAATGCCTCCCAAATACTGATGTTGGGAGGACAATAAAGAAACTCCCGTACACCAATAGGCATTGCAGCACCTAATCCAGAGGTGGCACTTGCAAAAGGCATCTGTATCCCATGTTAATAGCAGCCTTCATAATCTTGGAAGACAACAAAATGCCACTGCAACTTATTTTACTTGCTTAACTCTGTCTCCATTTTATGTACAAAATGTGGCTCCTTCACATCCGTAGGTAAAATAGTCCCGCGTTGAGATCTATGGGGGAGTAGGGCTTAGAATAGTCACAATAAGAGAAAGGGGATCAGTACCTGGAATGTGGAATATAACTCAAAGCAGGAAAACTATAAAACTTTAGAAGAAATGTGGCACAGAATAATATGAACTTGATTGGAGTTGCTAAGATAAGGTGGAGTGGACATGGAGAGTCGCTGACAGACAGATACGTAATGTACTACTGAGGAGGACAACTTTAAGGAAGGTATGGAGTAGGAGTATTTTGACAAAGGAGAAGGAAATGATTAAATGGAAAATGTCGACTATGTAAATGACAGGGTTATCAACACAAGGCAGGAAAGATTATAGAAATACAGGGTGATTCAAAAAGAATACCACAAATTTAGGAATTTAAAACTCTGCAACGACAAAAGGCAGAGCTAAGCACTATCTTTCGGCGAATTAAGAGAGCTATAAAGTTTCATTTAGTTGTACATTTGTTCGCTTGAGGCGCTGTTGACTAGGCGTCAGCGTCAGTTGATGCTAAGATGGCGACCGCTCAACAGAAAGCTTTTTGTGTTATTGAGTACGGCAGAAGTGAATCGACGACAGTTGTTCAGCGTGCATTTCGAACGAGATATGGTGTTAACCCTCCTGATAGGTGGTGTATCAAACGTTGGTATAAACAGTTTACAGACAATGGGTGTTTGTGCAAAGGGAAAAGTTCTGGACGGCCGAGAACGAGTGATGAAAATGTAGCACGCATCCAGCAAGCATTTGTTCTCGGCCCTGGAAAATCGACTCGCAGAGCTAGCAGAGAGCTGCAAATTCCACAATCAACTGTATGGAGAGTCCTATGAAAAAGGTTAGTTATGAAACCTGAACGTCAACTACCCGAGGCGATGGATCGGCCGCCAGGCAGCCCGTGACAGACCACTTCATCACTGGCCTCCAAGAAGCCCTGATCTTACCCCCTGCGATTTTTTCTTATGGAGGTACGTTAAGGATATGGTGTTTCGGTCACCTCTCCCAGCCACCATTGATGATTTGAAACGAGAAATAACAGCAGCTATCCAAACTGTTATGCCTGATATGCTACAGAGAGTGTGGAACGAGTTGGAGTATCGGGTTGATATTGCTCGTATGTCTGGAGGGGGCCATATTGAAAATATCTGAACTTGTTTTTGAGTGAAAAAAAACCTTTTTAAATACTCTTTGTAATGATGTATAACAGAAGGTTATATTATGTTTCTTTCATTAAATACACATTTTTAAAGTTGTGGTATTCTTTTTGAATCACCCTGTATATATTGATTATGAGTGTGATAGTGCAAGATGCAGTCAGGGTCTTCCAAGGAAGAGTGACAAAAAGGGAAAGACAGCTAGCAGTGCAAAACACGTGGTTCAGAAATCACTGGTGAATGATCTACACTTTGAAGTCATTAGGCTATGATTATAGAAACTAAATTTGTTATGTACTGATCAGGTGGAAGAAAGATAGGATAAAGTGTCCTAAAACTGATTCAACAAAAATTTTCCAAAAAATGGTACACCCAGTCTATTCATAAGAAAACCGTACTTATCACAAATGTTCCTACTATTATTTGTGCTGCTGTTCTTTGGGGATGGCCAGTCATATTTTGTTTTTTTCCATTTTTAACTTAGCAGTGACATAAAAAATAATTTAGTCACCATTTTTCACATCGAAAATAAATGTGCACACAGTTCTACAACATTTGCCACTATCTTGGAAATATTGATTCTGTACCCACCAAATTTGGATTACATAGACAGAAAGATGTGCTCTGTCTGCTGGATTATTCATTACCTTCACATTTATTAGTTCGATTCCCGGCGGGGTCAGGGATTTTCTCTGCCTCGTGATGACTGGGTGTTGTGTGATGTCGTTAGGTTAGTTAGGTTTAAGTAGTTCTAAGTTCTAGGGGACTGATGACCATAGATGTTAAGTCCCATAGTGCTCAGAGCCACATTTATTATATGGAGTTAATTAATAAACAGTCAATATTATCCCTAAATATGATATGCTCCAGTCCCAAAAGATGTTTCCTAAAAGTGGTACACTCTAGGTGTTTTTCATCATGCCGTTCTGTTCACTGAAATGTGTGTTACTTGCTGCAATTGGCAATAATACAACAGTTGTTGTGCTCTGTTTCTTGCCATTGTTGTTAAGGCAATAATGCAGCAGTTGTCATGCTATTGTTGACATTAGTGCAGCAAAAGCAGCAGCAGAGGATATAGACTGTGTTACAGTTTTGATTTAGTGGTGTATTGCTATTCCTCTCAGATCTCTTTTACAGGTAGGCCTAAGTATAGGTTTCATCTAAAATAGGTCCCAACTGTTCTTAAATATATTTTATGCCAATATTGTATAATATTCAATTGGAATATTTTGGGTCATGACAGGAACAGTATGGCACCTTCATATAAGAAAAAAGGAAGGCCATATAGTAAAGAAGATATTTCTTCAGCCATAAAAGTGGTGAAAGATGGAGCTTCACTCTGGCAGGTATCATTGAAATATAAAATAGATAAAATGTTCCTGCACAGGAGGGTACATGGTGCTCACTCAGGTGTGCAAGGTAGGAAAACAGACTTGACAGCAGATCAAGAAACAACTTTATCTCATCACTTGAAGACACTTGCTAAATGGGGATTTCCAGTGACAAGAGCTGAAGTGTTGCTGGTTGTTCCACACTTTGTGGAACAAAATGGTTTGACCAGTCGTTTTAAAGATGGAAAACCTGAAGAAGTTTTTTTTAGTTGACACCGATGTTCATTTCATGTCGTAAATATCCTTAAAAAATCTGTGAAAGAAAACTCCCAGTTGTACATAAGTATCATTTTTCTATTGTCATTGTTGCTACTTAGGAATATCTCATGTGTATCATATTTTGAACCAGTTGTATCATATTTAATATTTTCAGTCCAAAAAAATGATACAGTGTTTTATTTATTTTTGGTTTAGATTTGCAGCTCTAAAGAATTAAACACAGTGCCATTTTAAAGCAGCTAACATTGTCTTTCATATACATTTTTTCCTTTCAGGTACTCTTTTTCTTTAAAAAATGAAAACACATTTTGTGATTTTGTATCATATTTAGGACACCTTACCCTATAGAAATAAAATGAAGTGAAGAAGGTGCATACATTATCAAGTGCAGATATTAACAGTTAACAAATTACTTATGGCAGAAATGGAAATTTAAAAAAAAAGGCATCTGAAGAAGGCTGTTGTGATGAAGTTGAGTGACCTAGAGAAGAAAGATGAGCATGAGTAATTAAAATATGTCAGAAATGTTCTCACTTCAGCTTATTAGCGATGGACCATCTGACAAATGCTGAAAGGAGGAATCAGGAATGCAGGACAGAAATGTAAATAAACTGCAAAAGGGAAAAATGGCGAAAAAAGCTATGGATTGCCCAGAAAAAGATTTCCAAGATGAATGAGAGAAGAGAACTCAAAAATAAGGACAGTGAAAAATGCAAGAAAGACATAGAAGACTGGGTAACAAACTGCTTAGAGAATTGATTTCCAAGATGAATGAGAGAAGAGAACTCAAAAATAAGGACAGTGAAAATGCAAGAAAAACATATAGAAGACTGGTAACAAACTGCTTAGAGAATTGAACCAAATTAGGGAAACGGCTAAAAGAAGGTTGTTATGCAATTGAGGAACTGGATACAAAGGGAAGGTGTGATATAGTGTAAAACAAAGGCCTAGTGGAGCTACTGTGGAAATTTTCTGCAAAGATGGAAATATTGTGCACAAAGATCGTGAGTGAGTCGCTCAGAGATGGGAGGACTATTCAAAAGAGCTATATGTGATATGAACAGACCACCAATCACTATAGAGGAAGTAAAGAGTTCAGTTGCTGCAATGAAAAATTAGAAAGCAATAAGTACAGGTAAGATACCAGGAAAAATAACTAAACATTTGAACGAAGAATGAATAAGGAAAATATTGAGGTTGTGTAACAGAAAGTATAGAACAGTAGTCCATGGCCAGATAACTTTTTGACGGTGGTAATAATTCCAATACCAAAGGAACAGGGGATCAAGAAATTTGGAGAGCCCAAATCAATTAGCCTCATTTCATATGTAGTCAGACTTACGTTACCGATCACAACTGAAGAGTGGAAATGGAAGAGAATTTGGTTGTGGAGCAGTTTTTTTTTTTTTTTTTTTTTTTTTTAAGGAATACACAAAAAGTGAACAGGATTCTTACAAATTTTGGGAGAGTGCCTTATTGTGAAGGGAAGAGACTTGTAATGTGTTTTATAGGCCTAGAAAGTAATTTGATGGTGTGTTATAAGCCTACACTTATAATGAGTATGTCGGAAAAGCAGGCAGATGATAAGCTCAGTATCCTTAAATCAAAAAGTGTTGGTGAAAGGAAAAATTATCAACTGAACTGAATCACAGAAATGAGTTAGAGAATACTGTTGTCTGTCACTATTGTTTCTGTACTGAAACATTATGATTGATTTCTCACCACTAGATGACAAGAGGGTAAAAAAAGGAGGAAGAAAAATATAATAATTGAGGTTTTCAGACAGCCAACTGGTATCTGTTGTGAACTGCTCAGTGAAGTGCCAGTTGATATCACATAGTGGCTCCAGGCACTGCCCCCTCTTGTCATCTGATGCCTTGGTCTGTAATAATTGTAATGGTTGTAATGAGTGAATGTTGTTACCAACATTATATACAAAATAAATTTGTAATCTCTACCACTGATTTTTATTTCTGTAGTAAGTATGATTACTGATTTCCTTCATGTCAAAAATTTTTAATTAACAGTGGTTGTTGACCAACTGTATTTGCCAACCATCAGTCATTGGCTTTCAAAATAGTTTCAGTATTTAAGAATCAAGTGTGCATGTTGCATTCTACAGTGCAACAAACCATCACACACAAGATTTGTGAGCTGTGCTGCTCAGAAATGTGGGATACCATGGTAGTGTCCTACACTTATGCAGCAGACACTGTAGGACAGATTGCATTAAGACTTATTTACCCTGTGCTGTTTACTCTGTATGCCACTCATTCCACAGAGAGCACTCCTCTTTCTCATTTGCTTTCATTTTCTCATATTGTGTGACATTCTTCAAGGGGTAACAATGACATTTCCTGTCACACAAAACATGATGATGCTGGCCATATGTGGATGCCAAGTAGTTGCAGCCTTATTACTTGCAGCATATACAGTGTTCTACATGCACTACAAGTTCAGATTAATTCAGGACATTCTTTCTGGGTGTTGGGATTTGCACAAATATTAACATATTTCTTTTTCTAAAGCTAAGACTATTGTGTTGACAGTACAATTTCCTTTTTTGATGTGCCATTATTCTTACAGGTTGTAGGGAAAGGTTCATTTGGCGTTGTTTGGAAAGGAAAATGGCGGAACATTGATGTAGCTGTAAAACACATAGATTCTGAAGCAGAAAAGAAGGCATTTGCAGTTGAAGTGAGACAGCTGTCAAGGATAAATCATCCCAATATTGTAAAACTTTATGGTGCCTGCACTCAAAATCCAAATCCAGTATGTCTTGTGATGGAATATGCAGAGGGAGGTTCACTGTACAATGGTGAGTGTGCCTTGCACTGTTTCCCTTCTTCATATTTGAAATGATGCTGTTCTGGAAAAAAAATTAAAAAACTGTAAGGAAATGTGTAAATGTTTAGCATTTTGCCATAGTTTCTGCTAAGAAGGTGTACTATAATTATAAAAGTGACTTCTTCTGTGCCTTAGTGAGAGGCAGTTATGATCCATTGAATGTGCAAATAGCTAACCAACCCACTGAGCCTTGTACACTTATTTTAAACATATGCTTTTGGATTATTTTCAGAATGCTTCTTGACTCTTAATACTAACTACAGTCCCTCTGAATAATTTGAGAAAGTCTGTTCCCTCAAATGAAACAGTGCATTGGATGTCATTGCCTTTATTTGCTTCATTGTAGGCATTTCTGTGTGCAATACAAATGTTTCTAAATTGTAATTCTGTGTACGTCTTGTTGATTTAATTTCTACATTACTTGTAGTTACCCCTCACATCCATTGCATTGAGGTATTCCTTTCTTGAATAACCTGAAATACTTCATAGGTTATGCGTTGCATTTTCATCTCTTTGTTATTGCAGCACTGATCCTTCCCTTTTGCTCCCCCCATGAACCATGGACCTTGCCATTGGCGGTTAGGCTTGCGTGCCTCAGCGATACAGATAGCCGTACCGTAGGTGCAACCCCAACGGAGGGGTATCTGTTGAGAGGCCAGACAGACGTGTGGTTCCTGAAGAGGGGCAGCAGCCTTTTCAGTAGTTGCAAGGGCAACAGTCTGGATGATTGACTGATCTGGCCTTGTAACACTAACCAAAACGACCTTGATGTGCTGGTACTGCGAACGGCTGAAAGCAAGGGGAAACTACGGCCGTAATTTTTCCCGAGGGCATGCAGCTTTACTGTATGGTTAAATGATGATGGTGTCCTCTTGGGTAAAATATTCCGGAAGTAAAATAGTCCCCCATTCGGATCTCCGGGCGGGGACTACTCAAGAGGATGTCGTTATCAGGAGAAAGAATACTGGCGTTCTACGGATTGGAGCATGGAATGTCAGATCCCATAATTGGGCAGGTAGGTTAGAAAATTTAAAAAGGGAAATGGATAGGTTAAAGTTAAATATAGTGGGAATTGGTGAAGTTCGGTGGAAGGAGGAACAAGACTTCTGGTCAGGTGACTACAGGGTTATAAACACAAAATCAAATAGGGGTAATGCAGGAGTAGGTTTAATAATGAATAGGAAAATAGGAATGCGGGTAAGCTACTACAAACAGCATAGTGAGCGCATTATTGTGACCAAGATAGATACGAAGCCCAAGCCTACTACAGTAGTACAAGTTTATATGCCAACTAGCTCTGCAGATGACGAAGAAATTGAAGAAATGCATGATGAAATAAAAGAAATTATTCATATTTTGAAGGGAGACGAAAATTTAATAGTCATGGGTGACTGGAATTCAGCAGTAGGAAAAGTGAGAGAAGGAAACATAGTAGGTGACTATGGATTAGGGGTAAGAAATGAAAGAGGAAGCTGCCTGGTAGAATTTTGCACAGAGCACAACTTAATCATAGCTAACACTTGGTTCAAGGATCATGAAAGAAGGTTGTATACATGGAAGAAGCCCGGAGATACTGACAGGTTTCAGATAGATTATATAATGGTAAGACAAAGATTTAGGAACCAGGTTTTAAATTGTAAGACATTTCCAGGGGCAGATGTGGATTCTGACCACAATCTATTGGTTACGACCTGTAGATTAAAACTGAAGAAACTGCAAAAAGGTGGGAATTTAAGGAGATGGGACCTGGGTAAACTGACTGAACCAGAGGTTGTACAGAATTTCAGGGAGAGCAAAAGGGAACAATTGACAGGAATGGGGGAAAGAAATACAGTAGGAGAAGAATGGGTAGCTTTGAGGGATGAAGTAGTGAAGGCAGCAGACGATCAAGTAGGTAGAAAGACAAGGGCTAGTAGAAATCCTTGGGTGACAGAAGAAATACTGAATTTAATTGATGAAAGGAGAAAATATAAAAATGCAGTAAATGAAGCAGGCAGAAAGGAATACAAACGTCTCAAAAATGAGATCGACAGGAAGTGCAAAATGGCTAAGCAGGGATGGCTAGAGGACAAATGTAAGGATGTAGAGGCTTGTCTCACTAGGGGTAAGATAGATACAGCCTACAGGAAAATAAAAGAGACCTTCAGAGAAAAGAGAACCACTTGTATGAATATCAAGAGCTCAGATGGAAACCCAGTTCTAAGCAAAGAAGGGAAAGCAGAAAGGTGGAAGGAGTATATAGAGGGTCTATACAATGGTGATGTACTTGAGGACAATATTATGGAAATGGAAGAGGATGTAGATGAAGATGAAATGGGAGATACAATACTGCGTGAAGAGTTTGACAGAGCACTGAAAGACCTGAGTCGAAACAAGGCCCCAGGAGTGGATAACATTCCATTAGAACTACTGACAGCCGTGGGAGAGCCAGTCATGACAAAACTCTACCATCTGGTGAGCAAGATGTATGAAACAGGTGAAATACTCTCAGACTTCAAGAAGAATATAATAATTCCAATCCCAAATAAAGCAGTTGTTGACAAATGTGAAAATTACCGAACTATCAGTTTAATAAGTCACGGCTGAAAAATACTAACGCGGATTCTTTACAGAGGAATGGAAAAACTAGTAGAAGCTGACCTCGGGGAAGATCAGTTTGGATTCCGTAGAAATGTTGTAACACGTGAGGCAATACTGACCCTACGACTTATCTTAGAAGCTAGATTAAGGAAAGGCAAACCTACGTTTCTAGCATTTGTAGACTTAGAGAAAGCTTTTGACAATGTGGACTGGAATATGCTCTTTCAAATTCTGAAGGTGGCAGGGGTAAAATACAGGAAGCGAAAGGCTATTTACAATTTGTACAGAAACCAGATGGCAGTTATAAGAATCGAGGGACATGAAAGGGAAGCAGTGGTTGGGAAGGGAGTGAGACAGGGTTGTAGTCTCTCCCCGATGTTATTCAATCTGTATATTGAGCAAGCAGTGAAGGAAACAAAAGAAAAATTCGGAGCAGGTATTAAAATCCATGGAGAAGAAATAAAAACTTTGAGGTTCACCGATGGCATTGTAATTCTGTCAGAGACAGCAAAGGACTTGGAAGAGCAGGTGAACGGAATGGACAGTGTCTTGAAAGGAGGATATAAGATGAACATCAACAAAAGCAAAACGAGGGTAATGGAATGTAGTCGAATTAAGTCGGGTGATGCTGAGGGAATTAGATTAGGAAATGAGACACTTAAAGTAGTAAAGGAGTTTTTCTATTTGGGGAGCAAAATAACTGATGATGGTCGAAGTAGAGAGGATATAATATGTAGACTGGCAATGGCAAGGAAAGCGTTTCTGAAGAAGAGAAATTTGTTAACATCGAGTATAGATTTAAGTGTCGGGAAGTCATTTCTGAAAGTATTTGTATGGAGTGTAGCCATGTATGGAACTGAAACATGGACGATAAATAGTTTGGACAAGAAGAGAATAGAAGCTTTTGAAATGTGATGCTACAGAAGAATGCTGAAGATTAGATGGGTAGATCACATAACTAATGAGGAAGTATTGAATAGGATTGGGGAGAAGAGAAGTTTGTGGCACAACTTAACTAGAAGAAGGGATCGGTTGGTAGGACATGTTCTGAGGCATCAAGGGATCACCAATTTATTATTGGAGGGCAGCGTGGAGGGTAAAAATCGTAGAGGGAGACCAAGAGACGAATACACTAAACAGATTCAGAAGGATGTATGTTGCAGTAGGTACTGGGAGATGAAGAAGCTTGCACAGGATAGAGTAGCATGGAGAGCTGCATCAAACCAGTCTCAGGACTGAAGACCGCAACAACAACAAACTTCCCTTTGGTATTATTATTATTATTATTATTATTACTGTTATTATTATGGTTCATTCCCCTTCTGTTGAAACACCACACCTTAAGGCTTTTGCTTGATGGCAGTTTCACAATTTATGCTACACTCAATTGACTAGAGCCTGTGTCCTGTTTTCATTCAACTAAATATGTCTACTGGCTTTGAGTGTCAGTCTCTGTGTCATATTTGTTCCAGGTTTTTTAGTTTCCTCCATGTTATAACAATTTTATTATTTCACACGACAAATTTTTGAATTTTGGCCTCATTCACTCTCCTGGTAACTTCCTCTTTTGAAGTGTCCACCCAGACATCCAACTGGCTTATCTTTGGAAGGTTTTATGTAAATTAGATGGCCATTATTGGTTTCTGTAATACACTACACATACTGAGGATACATTTTTATGCTTTTAATGATGCCAGTTCACACTTGAAGACCAAACGAATGGTCTAACCACATGTACACTTCATCTTTATCTTTTTAAAAGATTGAGTATGATTCTCTTAATCCAAAATGTTTGTTTTCCAAAGCATGTCATTTTTGTCCTAACCTTAACATCATCTGTTACTGGAAGAGGTACCTTGGATTGTTTGTCATTGATAATCACATTGCAGTGATACTGCCTCAAGTGCTGTACAAAAGGGCTGTATGGTTGTTTGGCTGGATAGTACGTACCTTCAGAAACTGACGTTCCAGACATTACCAATAAAAACACTTAAAAATAGAAAAGGCTATTTCTAACTCTCACAACTTGTATGTTCGTACCACAGGTAGGCATGGGGGATTGTTTGAGAAATTTTGGAAAGGAGAGGCAGGTCACTCAGTCTTCAGATTGGAGGTCCCCACCTGTTGTGAGGATGAGGGTAGACAAAGATCTTTCTACATCCTTGTTATTATACAGTTTTCTTAATTGAATTTTCTGTTTGATGCAGATATTATTTAATTTATATATTCAAAAAGTGTGCACATATTTTATAATCACATGACAGTAGTAAGAGGATGATTTCTGTTTGACATGTGTCGACTAGGTGAGTTAAACTTATTTCACAAGTGTCAGGGATAAAAAAAATTGAGCTAACTGTTTTTCTCTAAAATTATTTTAAAAATTCTTAAACAACTAACATCATTTACCAACTTCTTAGATGATCTGCGTATTAACCTACTTCACCTGCTCAGTATAATTAATGCAGATATATGTATCTGCAACCATAACTCATTCATTACAAAATGAATATTGTGAGTGAAGAAATTGTGAACAAAACAGTAGTCTCATTGTTTTCAAGATTTGTTTCAAGACAAATCATAAATTACCTGCATAGTCAATTGTAAACGTTCCCTTCTGACAAAGGAAGTGTAGAAAACTTAAGAAAGTAAGTTTAAAACTCTTTATTCAAAAGGTTTTGAAAGAATTGGTACCAACCTTGATAGTGGGAGTCATAAATGTTTATCATTGCTTAATAATAGATTTAAAAAACAGCTAGAATCCATGGGTTAAAACTAAGCAACTGGACCCAGTTTTTCATTGAATATGTCATTGCATTGACCTCTTTATTTATCATGGATAGTGTTTTGTCCTGACACAGGGTGGAGGGAAGATGGGGTTTAAGGTCAGTCTGCAATTTTCGAGCAGCGAGGAGCAAATGCAGAAGGACAAATTCCCAGTGGAGGCAGGTTGATGAGTGGGATCAATGCCAAATACTGTCACAGGATATCTATGAGAGATGTGGATTCTTGGACGTGACAGGATGCTTGAAGCATGAGACTCGTGGAATTCAGGAGTCAAACACTATTTATTTGTGATCAGACTAACACACTGAAGGTTAATTCTAAACATTAGAAAAAGCAAAGGCAGCAGTTGGTTGCACAACAAAAGTCAGTGTCTGGAGTCACGGGGGCAGAAGCTAACAGAAATAGCGAAGACTAGCGACATGTTAAGTACAAACTTGAGAGCGGCACTCCGAGTGAGAAAAGCAGACCTGTTGTAGCTTACTGAGGCTGGCCACAAGTGATACAGAGTTGGTGCCGCAGCAATCTGACTGAGAACCCCTTTGAATACAAACACCTGGGTTTTTAAAGAATCGAGGCGGCGCACCATTTCTCCCTTTCTGTCGTCAGCCCACCAAGTCGCTGGAACTTAACAAGCTTCGAGAAATCTGGTGAGTCATTCTGCATCTCCAGGGCGCCTCTGGCCAACCACAGTTAGATTCCTCCCCTACTCCTACTCGATAGGTGGTGATGCTTCTGTATTTTACATTACAAACTCCAAGTTTGGTATCAGCAGTGTTCAATTGAAAGCTAAACATCACTGCCATTCCTATTATGACAAGCAACAACAGTGTTATATGTCTCTGGTCCCGCCCTCTGTCCTCCTGTGGGTGGTGTTGCCGTAGTAGCACCCTAACTTGTGTAAAGCCACTGACATTGTAGTTTTCAGGAGCAAGTATCAAGCTTGCTACCTCTGCTAAGATGTGCCTTTCGTGACCATCTTCTACAGTGATGCCTCACGACACTGTCTAGGTGGTGGATGGAGTTACCAGTTAATTCTCAGAAGTGAAACTTCTCCCCAGGGCAGCTGCCGATAGCGTCTGCAAATTGCACGACTCCTAATGTTACTAGTTATCTCCAGTAACCTAAACACTACCACTTTTGCCTGCTCTCTGTATTGTGTCTCTGGTTTCCTACCGTGGAGTGCCCTTGATGGCTCCAAAAAGCCTTAAGTGTAACAATGTACAAGTCGTCATATTCTCAACATATTACAACAGCACCAGAAACAATGTATCCTTTGTGTAATTAGGAAGAGATCTCAAATCACTGCTATTGTTGAGGATGCTAGTGGTCTTGGCCTGCTGCTAGGTTGACATATATTCCTGCAGCACATTTTGCAATCAACTTGTATGTCTCTGGTCCCGCCCTCTGTCCTCCTGTGGGTGGTGTTGCCGTAGTAGCACCCTAACTTGTGTAAACTTGTATGTTGGAATCAGATTTCATTTTAAAAGCAACAGTTGTGTGATACACAACTCATTCCATGCAATCCGCAATGCTGCAGACAAAACTGATCAGTTGGATGCCATATTTCTTGAATTTCAGTAGTTTTTTTAAATCTGTTCTATTAATTAATTGATGGGAAACACACTTGCAAAACTTCTGATCAGCTATCAGGAAGCATTAAGGGTTTTTTTTCCTATGGTACTCAATCTGTTAAGACCGAATGGGTCCACGGGAAATATTACAAAGTTTCCATTACTCAAAATATACTGAAATGAGTTGGAGACTTACTGACATAATCAGCTTAGGTTGTTTGGGTGGTACTGTTGGTATACAGAAATAATCTGTCATGAAGAACAGTGCACCTGGTGCAGCAACCAGCAGCTCTCTTTGATCGTAAGTGAAAAATATACTTGCAGGAACAGAAACATTGCCCTTCTTTGTTTCAGGAGTTTCTGGAGGATGTACAGTAATATATTTCTTGACATGTCTTGAAACATTTGCATTTTCTGATTACTAGTTATGTGATCGTCTCACCTGATTATTCTGTATGAGTGCCACTGGGTATTGGAATTTTGCAACTGATCCTGGGACTTATTGGCAGAGGCGTATTTAAACTATCTCTTTTCACTTATATTCCTAGTTGTATTACTTTTCTTGCATTACAATCAGTTGACAGTCTCTGCAATAAGTTTTGATTATATCTAGGTCCTCAAAGTCAGGAGCATTGTATAATGTGTGGTGTATCTGTACACAGTGGCATCACGTATAAACAGCACCTGTAAGCTACAGCCTAGTCTTTTATATGAGTCATGAAAGCCCTATAACACCTCTCTTTGTCTGCACACTGCTGCTTTTGCTTCAGACAATACCTCCCACTTACGAAAATATGCTGTGTTCTTCTTGCCGAGGTCTCCAGTCAAATTGCATATCATGCCTGACATTCCTTAAGCTTAAATTTACCTACTAAATGACTGTGTAGGACACATTGGAAGCTTTGCAGAAGTCTAGAAATACATAATCAGTTTTCACATTCTCTAGCCTTTTGACTACCATGAACAAGTCAGAGTACTGAATTCCACATAATTGGTAGATGTGCAATCCATATTGGTCCTTACAGTTGTTTAGTCTCTACAAATGTTGTTATATGCTAGCAAATCGCACATTTCTTATTCCTATGCATATATGTCCACATGGTGTCTCTTTCTCCTGGCACTAATGCAGACTCATGGGAATAAAAATTGGTGGGAACAATGTACAATACAAATGACGCTCTTATGTTTACACTTTGCCTCATTGTTCAAGCAGTCTGTTAAGCAGCCATTTCCTTCCTCAAAAATTTGTGTAGCGTTTATTGTGCTGAAAGGTATTAGAAAAAAAAACACTTGAAAACAACTATGGGTAAAACAGTATCTAAAAACAGTGGTACTGTATGTGAGAAATATAAATTTTGTTTGCAAATTTCAGGAGTAGTTCAAAACAAGATTTTGGTTTTGTGCTTGGGAAATCAAGAACTCGTATCTCTACGCCAGATAGGTTTTCATAATGCAATTTCTGCAGCCATAAAGCTGACAGTAACATTTTGTTACACATTTTTGTGTTTCTTTTCTAACGCATGGCTGTTAACCAAATGGCTCCCAGTATAAGGAGACCAACCTTACCAAGTGCCAATGGCCAGTAAGGGGCAGATGAGCGGGTAGGGAAGGGACACCCCTTGTCTCAGGGATGAGAAATTGTCCCCAAAGGCGGAGGAACCATTAACACGGTCAACGGCAGGAGGATGCAGAAGGCAATGGATAAGCACTACATTAACAATCCCATACAGGATTCCCAAATAGAAATGTGTCTACGTCCAATTCAAAATTTTCCGGAGTATCAATTCCCCCATTTGGATCTCCGTAGGGAGGGGGGGCGGGGGGGGTGGGGGGGGGGATGTCTTGGGCAAGGCTGTAAAGAATAAAAGAACAGATGAGAATTGGAACATGGAATGTCAGAACACTATTAAAAGCTGGGAAACTAGAAGCGGTTAAGATGCTGATGTAAAAGTCACAGCTGGACATTTTAGGAATCTGTGAAACTAGATGGGGCGGCAACGGTGATTTTATGTTGGGGGATTTCAGGATCATTCAAGGTGGCAGTGCTCGAACAGGAAGAAATGCCGTCGCTATAATTTTGAGAGGAAAATGGAAGAACAACATGTTGAACACATACCACTGCAGTGATAGGATAATGATGATTGAAATTAAAGCACAACCCACGGATTTGTGTGTAATTGCAGTTTACTTACCAACAACAAATGGCAAGGATGAGGAAGTAGAAGTAGTATATGAGCAAACTGATGATTTAATGAAACTGGTTAAAGAAAAGGACAATCTTATCATTATTGGTGATTTCAATGCATCGATTTGTGAAGATAACAAAGGATTATGGAATAGCAAGTTCGGGCTAGGAAAAATGAATGCTAGAGGAGAAAGGTTGCTAGATTTCTGTGAACAGTATGAGATGATAGTCACCAACACGTGTTTTGAAATGCCCAAGAGAAGAAGATATACATGGAAAAGTCCAGCAGATGGCAAAAGGTATCAGATAGATTATATCCTAGTCAAGAAGAAATTTATAAATCAAATAAAGTCTAGCCACTCATACCTGCACATGATATAGACAGTGACCATGTTCTAGTGATAGCAGACTATAGTAGCAGATTTAAGAAATATAAAAGAACTAACGAACACAGATGGTTTGTAGGAAAAATTAAGGAAAAACAAGTAACTGCGGACATGAAATAATTGACCGATAACCTGATAGGTAACAGATAAGGATGGGAAGGATTCAAAGAGACTGTAGAAGTAACTGCTAAAGAACTAGTAAGATTAAGGAAACTAGAACTGAGGAAACTGTGGATGACCAAGGAAATACTAGACCCCATTGAAGAACGAAACAGGCTGAGGTAAAAAAATTTTGGTAAGTACAAAAGAGTAAAAAATGCAACTACACAGAAATGTTGATTTGAAAAAGAAAAGTGGAAGCCTGACAAACATAAGGAAATTCTACAAGATCTAAGTGGAGATCGAATTGATAGAGCCTACTCTAAAATTAAATCAATGCAGATAAAGCCAAGAACAAAAACAAATATGGGCAAGAATAAAAACAGTGACCTACTTTTTGAATTAGAGGATGTATGCGAAAGATGGAAAGAATATATTGAGGAACTATATGAAAGAGAAGATATTGCTAATGAGGGAGAAATTCTGGAAGAAGAGAGCAGTGTGGATATCGACATGATAGGGCCACCTATATCTAAAGAGGAATTCAACAGTGCCGTGAATGATCTAAGTAATGGCAAAGTGACAGGGACAGATAACATTCCAGCAGAAAACTGAAGGAAATTGGAGAATCAACAAAAGAGTACTTATATAAACTTATTAAAGAGTATTATGAAGATGGAAAAGAACCATCTACGGATTTGCTTAACAGCAAAACAGTAATAATCCCAAAAAAAGGAAATGCTCTGGACTGTGTGAACTATAGAACTATCTCCTTACTATCCCACATTTCCAAAATAATGTTAAACATAATAAAAAATCGAATAAAAAAGAAAATTGAGGCAAATCTAGGAGAAGACCAATTTGGTTTCAGATCCAGAAAAGGAACTAGAGAGGCAATACTAGCTCTGAGGATGGTATTAGAAAGATGAATTGGAGTTAATAGGAATACCTACTTGACCTTTATAGATTTACAAAAAGCATTTGACATGATTAATTGGAAATTGTTATTCTGAACAATAAAGGAAATAAATCTTGATTGGAAGGACAGAAGATTAATCTGGAACCTATATAAAAGGCAGGAAGCAGAAATAGAAGTGAATGGTGTGAAGAAGAAAGCAAAAATAAGTAGGGGAGTAAGACAAGGATGCCCATTATCACCATATTTGTTCAACTTATTTATTGAAAAAACCATTGAAAAATGTAAAAGAATAGCCAAAGGAATTAAAATTAATGGGGAACGAATACACTGTATCCATTTTGCACACGATATAGTAGAACTTGCTGACTCAGTAAAGGAAATGGAGTTTATGTTGATAAAATTTGCCAAATCCTAAGAGAATTTAATCTAAAAATAAATAAGAAGAAAACTAAAACTATGGTAGTAGGGAAGACAAAAGAAAATGGTAAAGTAAATATTAAACTAGAAGATGATATTCTAGAGCAGGTTGAGAACTTCTGTTGTTTGGGGAGCACAATCACTGACGACAATAAATGTATCACAGATATAAAGAGAAGAATAGCCTTGGCAAAGCAAGCTTTCCAAAATAAAAGGAATTTGCTAACAGACAATCATATAAGCCTAGAAAGTAGGAAAAAGTTTGCCAAAACTTTTGTGTGGAGTGTCTTAACTTACGAATGTGAAGTGTGTGGACTCTAGGAAAGGCAGAGAAAGAGACTGGAAGCAATGGAAATGTGGATATGGAGAAGAATGACGAAAACAAGCTGGGTAGATAGAAAAAGTAATGAACAGGTGTTAGGAGAAGTGAATGAGAACAGAATGCTGCTAAATTATATAGGAAGAAAAAATCTAAAATGATAGGGCACATAATGAGTCACAACCAGTTCCTAAAGAATGTATTTGAAGGAAAAGCTTTAGGGAAGAAACCAAGAGACAGGACAAGAGCAACGTATTTTAATAACATCAAAGAAGATATGGAGATAAAATCATATGAAGAATTGAAGAGGATGACAATGGAGAGAGGGACATGGCTAAATCGACAAGGCATAGCCTTTAGTTTATGATGATGATGACAACTGGCAACTCATATATCAGTTTGAGCTGTTGGGGTGCTTATTCCTGAACCTGAGAAATACTTGAGGAAGGTTCTTACTTAGTCATCATGTGAAGGTTAGTTGACTTTCAGTAGGACATTTGAATTTTATTGTATAAATAAGCCAGTTACACAACTTCACTCAAAAATGATTATAGATTAGTAACATCTTTGGACTTGTCAAATTAGGGAACATGGTAGAGTCCTGAATCCTCTAGAATAGAGGTTGTGTTCTACATTTTTTATTTTTATTTATTTATTTGCATCCTCGATGTCCTTCATTGTAGTTTCTAGTAGTTTGTTGAGGAGCTTCACCTGTCCAGTCTTTTGTTTAGATGTCAAGCTGTACAGATGTCATAACATGAATATTTGTTCTCAGTTTTTCACATGCACTATTCATAAACTTGTAAGCTGCTGCTCTTCTGGTTTCCTACTTTGGGACGTATCTTATTCTTAGGGGGAAATTGTGGGATCATCTTCTCAGTTAAATTTGTTTTGTAAGATAGAAATTAGCATGCCAGCCATCTTTGCCTTCTGCATTTATTTGTTAGTGTGATCAGTAACTAACAGAAAAGCTGATTTTAATTTGTTAGCTCACTTTTCATAGAATAAAAATGTCAAAGCAATCTTTTTTTCCTTTTGTGACAATTCAGCAAATAAGATTTTGCTTTCATATTGATTGAACTATTGTGTCTTGCAGTGAAATGCCACACTACAAGTAACCTTGTTTATGTGTAGTGGTTGACAGAGCAGTCAAGTTTTATATATTCCAATGCTATTGCACCCTGAAACATTGGTAGGGAATTTATTCTGAGCCTTAGCTTTGGCATAGCATAAAAAGTTAAATTGACACATCCAGTTTAAGGTGGTTTTAGTATATATATATATTTTATTTTTGCAGTTCTTCACTGTCGACCGTTACCTAAATATACTGCAGGCCATGCTATGAGCTGGGCATTGCAGTGTGCTAATGGTGTAGCTTATCTGCACAACATGAAACCAAAAGCATTAATACACAGGTAATTAATTTATATAATCTAAACTAATGGATATTATTATTATTATTTAAGCAGTGGAAACTTCAGGATGGACTAACAATGACATGGAAAGAATCAAACAGTGGAAAATCTAGGATGGACTGTAACAATATTCTGAGAAGAAAAGTTGTTACTGAGCGTATAGCAGAGATGGTGAGTCACAGATAGGCACAACAAAAAGATTTTCACACATAAAGCTTTTGGCCAGTGGCTTTTCTCAATGACATCCACCTGTTGAAATTTTGCCAATCCTTAGCCCTCATCAACATAGTCCTGCAAAACTATATCAACCAAGTCAAAACCTCCTTGCAGTACCTTCTCTCCATCCGCAAGATTCTCCTGCTATGCAATCCCAAATTCCTGGAACCCACAACACACATTGAAACTCTTGCCCTGCAGGAACTTGAGCAACAAGCATGATGCCACCTCAAAAAGCTCTCCATCCTGCACACTTGCTACTCCCACCTTGGAGTGCCACTGTCCACCACCTCTACAACTACCTCCATACTCCCAACCTCCCCCATGCTCCCTCATAACTGACAAACCCTGTCTCGCAGACCTACTACACTTACCTCACCCTCCAAAACTCCCTCCCACCACCACGCAGAATCCAGAACCTAAACAGACCCGCAACACAGTCATGAACCTTTCCTCCAGAAGCCTTAGCCCACAGAAATATCAGTCCTTTCCAAAGGCCTCACATTTTGCCCCACTCCCAAATTCATTTATGCAGGACTTGTTAAAGATCTTCTGTCCTCCTTCCAGTCCCTACTGTGGAAACACTTTTTCACCACCAACCCTACCCATCAGACTCAACCAAAGACCAATACTGAACCTTGCCTAACTCAGTTTGCTCCTCCATCCAACCGTGATCCACCCCCACTGCCTCCAAACCACCCCCTGTTAACTTTCCAGAGTTTCTTAACCTCAAACCTTGCCTCATCATCATTGCCCAAATCCCTCAACATGCAGACTAACCTTTCATCCGCAGAACGAACTGCAGTCCACCATCTAAAAACTAATCCCAACATCATAATCCTATGCACGGACAAAGGCTCCACCACTGTTGTTCTGAACCGCAAGGATTACCTGGTGGAAGGACTCCGTCAGCTGTATTATATACCTCCTCCTCTCCCCCCAACCAAGTGCCATCCCCATCAGGCACTGCTGCTGCTTGCAGCAGTTGCCTGAGACAGTAGTCCTGTGTGTGAGTTGTGTGTGTGTGTGTGTGTGTGTGTGTGTGTGTGTGTGTGTGTGTGTGTGTGTGTGTGTGCGTGCGTGTGCGTGTTGACAAAGGCCACTGGCCAAAAGCATTAAGTGTGAAAATGTTTTTGTTGTGCCTATCTGCGACTCAGCATGTCCACTACATGGTGAGTAGCAACTTTCTTTCCTTCTCAGAATATTGTTATAATGACATGGAAATGATAGAGTGCTACTCACCACATAGAGAAGGTATTGAAACACAGACAAGCACTGTGAAAAATAATGCTACAAATATTTAAGCTTTTGCCAGGGTGTATACGCTCTGGGAAATCCAGGAAAAACCCAAGAATTTTTTCATCCAGCAGAAAACCGGGAAAAACATGGGAATATTTTAGAATTCTGAGAATTTTTCAGTGTTTTAGTTTTTGGTAAAATTTTTTGAATTTTGATTGCTAAGAACGGATAGTCTAACAAAGAATATTACTGCAGAATTATACTGCAGCAATGAAACATAAATGAGAGGGAAAAAAAGTAAAACTTAAGTTGCAAAGGAAATGTGCCATTTACAACAAAACACACTGCACATGCAAGTGTCTGCCAACAGCAAAATGCGTTAATGGCATTAGGACGAAAGACTATGTAATACTTCATAACAACAAACTGCTTGTGATGAGTGTGACATCACAACTGTTTACAATAGCTTCGTTAGAGCAGTTACCAGCAGACTCACGCGCCTGCACAGTTGAGTCGCGTATGAACAGTACATTCTCCCTCCGGCTTCTGGCTACTTGAAGTGTGGCTGTATCGGCTGTAGCAAGCAGCCAGATGCTACCTGAAAAATTTTTCTGGCACACAGTGTGTACATTCAGTGATTTTGTTGTTTCCTCTTTGTTTACAGCTCTCACGTCAAATGAAAACAAAACGGATTGCTGTGGCTGAGAGCCACCAATTGATTTAAAATACATTCACATAATTATGGAAGTCAGAAATACGTTATTAGTTAGGTTGGTTTTTTTTTTTTTCCTTCCCCTCCCCCCCCCCAGGCTTGTGACAGTCAAGCATTAATCGCCTTTCAGAACGATGAAGTTACTTTCATCGGTTTGCTAAAGACATTTGGCTGTTATTAATCTTTTCCACTGAGGCAGTCCATTTATTTGAAATGAAGTGTTTCATTGCAGACTATTGGCTAGACATTTTCTAGCTGAAGTGGATAGTGGGATAAGGATGAGTTGCAGAGGAAATGCTAGTGCAGCCTATGGGAGTGTACAGGGACATGTTGGAGACAGGATAGGACTGCTAGGTGCAGCATTGTGTAAAGCAGCACAATTGCTGCAGCTTCGTTTGTAGATCACATGCCTGTTCCTTCCCCCTCAAAGTCAGGGCCCCTGTGAGAGCAGCCACACAATCTACCAACTAGACTGCAGCCTCTGTGCCACTTTCTTCCACCAGTGTGACAACTAACGAGCTGTCTGTCAACATGTATGGCCACCATCAGACTGGCCAGCAGATGATACTGCTTGCCACTTTGCTTCTCCATGGCTGTCCTTTTTGTGTCGATGCCCATAGAACTCTTCCTGTAGTGTTATTTACAATATGCTGCTCGACAGTCTGACCAAGGCCAAAATCCAAGCATACCGCTCAGATCAGGGTGTCATTTTCATCCATCGGATGCCTCCTTAGTGCCCACATTCGCACTATTTTTCTCACCTTTGATAGAGTGGTGCTTCCATCCAAGATCAAGGCAGGCTATGAGGTTATGAACATCCGATTGTACATTCTGAACCTGATGCACTGCTAACAGTGCCATCAACCACACTCAAATGTCTTGTCAACACCCAGCCACATGTGTAACCTGTGGTAGGGATGCACAAAAGGGCGAGTGTCCACTTCCTTCTCCCCGCTGTATCAACTGCAATGGTGACCATGTCGCCTCATCTCAAGATTGTCCTGTGTATCTTGATGAGTTGGCTGTCCAGGAGATCCGGGTAAAGGAAAAAGTTCCTTACCCTGTCACTTGCAAGTTATTGGCTAGTTGCAAACCCTACGTTCCACCATCTAGCACTTATGTTATTGTTCTTGCTACATCTTGCTCCATGAAGGACATGACCACACTGACATGTCACCTCAAATTCAGCTCTGAGGTTGTGAAATCACCCAGTGTCATGGTGGCATCACCATCCCTCGTCCAGCTGTGCAACTAGCCATCTAACACTCACCTCACAGGGCTAAGTCACCAGCTCCACAACTGCCAGGCCAAAAAGGACAGAAGGGGTACTCGTGTGAAGACTTCCTATGTTCCTCCATCCAACCAACACCTGAGTCTTCCTCTGCTAACAGGAAAGGCTCAAAGAAGTCCAACAAAGGCAAATGGTCTTCTCCTTCGCTGACTCAAAGGTCCTCTTTGGCGATGTTGGCACATGATACCTCCGCCCAGCTGGCCTCAGTGTCGCCGGTACGCACCACCGACCGTTTCTTTGCATTGGACTCCGCAGGCCGACAGCATGAGAAAGCCAACACTTCTGTGCACCTCATGGAGCAGGATCTTCCTGCCTCTGTCCCCTGTAGCAGCAAGTATTCGCAAGCTGGCTCTTGGCAGCTGCTGAGGTGACGCCTCGTCCTTTTTTCCTCACGATGACTCTCCTCCAATGGAATGTTCGTGGCTTTCGATCGAACAAAGAGGATTTAAGGATGCTTTTAGAATCACAGTGTCCACTTGCACTCTGCCTTCAGGATACAAAACTGTGTCCTCACGACCGTGACCCCTCGAGGTTGGCATTCCATCTCGTGGGGGAGTTGTGGTGCTCATATGGCTCATATGGGATGACGTTCACAGTCAACTCTTCCTCCCTGTCTACCCATCTTCAAGCTGTTGCAGTTCGCCTTTTCCTTCCTCACTTGACATTTTACCTTTGTATCATTCATATCCCTCCACCATTCGATGTCACCAGGGCAGACTTCCTCCAGCTTACTGAGCAGCTACTGCAACCATTTCTGCTACTCAGTGACTTCCTCCCTGTCTACCCATCTTCAAGCTGTTGCAGTTCGCCTTTTCCTTCCTCACTTGACATTTTACCTTTGTATCATTCATATCCCTCCGCCATTCGATGTCACCGGGGCAGACTTCCTCCAGCTTACTGAGCAGCTACTGCAACCATTTCTGCTACTCGGTGACTTTAATGCACACCATCCCCTGTCAGAGAGGTGCACTCGACCTTCTCAATCAACTTAACCTTTTCTGCCTTAACACAGGAGCACCCACATTCCTTTTCGGCTCGTTGCACCCCTATACTCATTTGGACCTATGGGTCAATCCATGTCAAGTGGTCCAGCACTGGTTGCTTGACCATCAGAAAAATTTTGTATTTTGTGGGTAAATTCCCCAATGTTTAGTAGCCACAAAAATATTTTAAAAAAAAATTTATTGTTTATGATTTTGAAATGGCCTCCGTATTTGTTCCGGGCCGCATGCTTTTTTTCGTATTAGCGACTATCTACATTTTGTACAATTATTCAGTAGTGGATTGTCCTACGCCTTTCAGATAAAATGCATTTAGTTCAACGCACTTTGCACTACAAATTAACATCATTATCACTTAGCTGAATGTATTCTTTAATATATTTTTAATAGTACAAAGTTATCAGCCACAAATTAAAAAAACTCAATTTTTGAACAGTAGTTTTCCAAAGAAACATTAATTTCTCAGGTTTAATATTTTTTCTGCTATTACACTGTATAGTATAGTTACTTTTTATAGAGTGTCAGTGGTGAGCAGTGTACACTTTAAAAAATACATTATTTTAAAAACTGAATTTTTTTTTAATTTTTCCATTTTGTGGCCTACAATATCTGTGTTGGGGGACCAGATAAAAATCTGAAAATTTCATAGTTAATAGACCTTTATGATATCAAACTTCAGTATAAATTCCAACTTTGAGATTCAATTGGAAGTTATGGAAAAAGTATTACAAACACGAGTCAAAAATACGTTTTTTAACATCTGTGATATCTGGTAGGCTAATTAAATAAAGTATACTAATTGCCTAATGTAACACACCACATTATACTAGGTAATGATTATTTGTCGAAACAATGCTGTGGTAATTGTTTCAGCAGGCTAACAATTGCATCTGCAAGCCTATACAAGTCTGATTGTTGTCTTCCCTCGTATACCAACAATTGTCTACTCACACTTGTTTAACTAGAAGTTCGTGAAGTGTGCAGTTGACAAATGGTGTCTCTGCGTTCTGTTGGTGTTGTTATTAATGAAGCATGTCGTAAAAGTGTGTATGGAGTGTACCCTAAAGACATTACTGTAATCGAAGATATTACTGTATCCCCGTACTGCAGAATAATACTTCAACAATAAAACTTAAAGAGAGAGAAAAACAAAAATAACTTAAATTGCAAAGGAAATGCGCCATATACGACAACACACAGTGCTCATGCAAGCATCTGCCAACAGCAAAATGTGTCAAAGGCTTTAGAAAGACTATGCAATGCTTCATAACAACAAATTGTCTCCGATGAGCGTGAAGTCACAACTGTTTACATTAGATTTTGTTTTAGCAGTTATGAGTAGGCTCATGCCCATGCGCAGTTGAGTCGCATTTGAGCAGTAGTTTCTGCCGCTTCTGGCTACAGGAATGTGGCTATTGGCTGTGCAAGCAGTTGCAGCAAGCAGCTAGATGCTACCGGGGGAAAGGGGGCGCCAATTTCATATTCTCCAGTGAAAAAAATAGTTGTTTCACAAAGCGCCTAGCATCCAGCACACATTTGTCTATCGATTATTCATATAGTTTGAAACGCTTCCCTGTGGCTTTTTGAACATTTTTTAACACATTTTAAGTTTATTTCTGAATAAATCATAGTTGATTTTTGAAAGCGTGCATAGTATACGTGATGTCTCTGTCAGGAGAATCCTCGTCGCATCTAGAAATAAACGTTCCGCAAACAAAAGGGGACAGGGCTACACGAGATGAGCGGAGTAAAGCTGAATGGATGAATGCCAATCGCTGTCTGATTATGTGGTTGATTGGGTTTGCGAATGATCAGCGTTGTTATAGTTACTAGTGAAATCCATAGATTCAGGAATAACAGGTGAGAAATATTTCGTACTATCTTCTCAGTGTACCCAATAAAATGAAATTTTGACAGAAAATTTTTGGCCAGATCGCTACACTAGTAAGGACCAGTTGTACAGTCCCAGGCTAGCAGCCACTTCAGTTCTATTCTGGAAGTAACGCGGAAAACATGTTGTACGAATGTGTAATAATGCCTAACCGGAAAACAATCGCGGGATACTAAACCTGTTATTCTGGCAGGGTTAGTGAAATTACTCGGCGAACAAATTTTGACTATGGCAGGAATAGCTGCAGAATTGGTGATGACAAGATTGTTTGTTAGAACGAGGAAGGAGAAGAAACGGGGACATCACACAAATTATGGAAGAATAAGATGATTCCAAATTTCTATAAAAATTTCTTAATACTACTTTTCGATCTCATGTTTGAGAATCTGGTGCGTGTGAATGAAATGTGAAACTATTTTCTAACATAAAGCCTTTTGCTTGTAGTAGGCCTAATAGGCATTTGGTATTGGCACTTCGTGAACTGTATTCTGTCATATTATAAAAATGACCATTTGTGCCAAAATAGTCTCGTTTATTTGGTGTGTCTTACAAAATTGCTACAATATTAGATAGGCATATTTTGTTTTATCTAGCAGACTGTGACATAATAGACGTAGTCAGACCAAGAAACCACACCAGTCTTAGGTATTATTTGTGTTAACAGCTTTTTCCGTATTAGATAACGACATTTCGATTTTTCATGTAGCGAAACGTTTGACGAGCTTTGAGGTAATAGATTCTTTTGCAGAAAGGAAAGCATACCATGTAAAGGTGTAGCAAGATTAGAGAGAGAAAAATGCTAGGAGCTAAGGATTGAAGAAATGTGTACTTCCTTGCTTGTCTCTTTTCTTTATTGGTTTTACGTATCACATATTTCAGTTTATGTCACACGCAACAGCAAGTTATTAGCTAATAAAGAGTGCAAATTTTCTGAAGAGTTCTTGTTCTCCCGATTACAAATAATCCCATCTGCTATTTATTGCGAGATTTTATTTATTTATTTATTTATTTATTTTTTAAGAGGGAGAGGGGGGGGGGGGGAGGCAGGATGTCAAACCGGCCGACTGGGAGCAGGAGAGGCATGACAGGACATTTCAATTTCCACTGTCCTGAATATAGTTTGATGGCATCCATTACAAAATATACACGTTTCAATTCCACAGAGCGAAATACAGTGATATGCAATAGAAGAATGCTTTGTGAAGAGGCGTGGCACTGCACTTTGACACCAAGTAACATGTCTTACATTTCCTTGAACATATATGTTTTATGTTTCAGACTTTTCAGAAAGATGTGCTCTACAAGATGAATGTATTTTTGAAAATTCGATTTTCTTAGAATTGACCCGTTTCACAAATATCGTAGATCCGAGGCTGTTGTGCAGAGCAGCCTGAGTTATAGTGGGTAGTCTCCACATGATCCGTGTTTACATTTAGCGATTTTGCTGTTTCCCCTTCATTTACTCTCACGTCAAATGAAAACAAAACAGACATCTGTGGCAGGGTGCTATCAAGTGAATTAAAATATATTCACATAATTACAGCAGGCTAAAATATGTCATTCGTTTCAGATTTTATTTTATTTCCACCTTTCTGACTGTCAAGCATTAATCACCTTGCAGAACAATGAAGTTATTTTTGTCTGTTTGCTAAAGAAATTTGATTTTTATCAACCTTATCAATAGAGGCAGTCAATGTATTTGAAACGAAACTTTTAATTCCACAGTACTGGCTAGTTTCAACTGTTTGGTGCATTTCAAGTGCACATTTTCATCTTCTAGCACGTATGGCATTATGCCATAATAAAGAACCAAACATGATATAATACAGTACTGGTGCTCCAAGAAAATTTACATCCCGAAAACCACACTGAAAAGCTTAATATCAAGTCGAGGTCTACTTTATTGGGGATCTGGACATACGAATATGCACTTTAAGTATGCACTTTAAATGTACACATTTTAGTATGGTTCACGAAATTCTGATGCTCTTGGAGTATTCTCTGAGGGCTTGTTTCTTTTGTGGCATAATGTATGATCTTTTAATGTTTTTCACGTACATACATAAGGGCTTCCTGCGTCATGGTAGCTGCGCAAGCACGATGTCGCCTGTTATCTGCGCTCTCTGGCAACTGCTGAAACGAACCTATTTCTAATAGGTCACGGGAAAATATTGTGAATGGTGGTTTGAAAAGCGTTACTTTCAAAGTAAATATACTTTTACATTAGTTGAATTATGTGCGAGAATGTACCATGAATTTCTTAAATCACAGAGCGTTTGAATCTCATTTAAACATCAGCTCTTTGATGACGAGCCATTTAGAAGAATTTCGAACCCTGATCAGACATTTATGTCATTATTAAAAATTTTGCTGGCACATTTGTGTGATATATCTTAAAGTGTAACACGCGCAAATAAGATCAACATTATATGCGAAATCTGAGCTTCTCTTCCAGCTGATTAACCTTAGAGACCAATATTATATGTGAAAGCTTTGCTTTTCTTGTAGCAACACTACGTATATTAGTTTAAACTATTAACGTTCCCTGTTTGTGTGTTCATGCTACGTAACAGTGATGTTGCTGTTGACTGACTACATCACGTGTCCTATGCTCTGAATATCCGCTGTCATTGGCTGCCGAGATCACATGACATGAGCATGACTGGCTTACAGAAATACATCGGACTCTTGATTTCAATCATTCGGAAAGTAACATGTGGTGTTTAGTGGAATTCCAATGTATACTTTCGTAATACAAAAATACGCAATGCACATGTTGGTGCACATAAAAGATATTTCCAAAACGTGTCTTTTTCTCTGCATTTCATTTTCTAAAGTGCTGGAAAATTCTACGCCCATGTATAAAGGATTAATAAGGGAAAATTTACTGTCACTTTACACGGAAAAAGTGTGTTTTCACGTGGGAGAAAAGGTATTTTTAACCGGGAAATCAGGGAATTTTTCTTCCTTGTCCGCGTGTACACCCTGGTGTAATACGGTGTGGATGTTGAGACGGTTCGGTGGCAGTGCTGGTGCCCCATCGTGTGTATCGTTTCTGGGGCACCACTGCTCTTCCCATTTCCACCCACCCCTCTCCTGTTCTTTCCTCTTCCTGCTGCCCATACGTTTTGCACGATTATCCCTTCCCCTTGACTGGCCTGTGCTGTTTGTGTTTTTCCTCCCATATTTCTGCCATCCTAGATCATGGACTGGTGACCTCACGGTTTGGTCCCTTCCCCGAAATCAACCATCTAATCATCTCTACAATTTTCTAGCAATACAACATCTCTGTCCACAACACCATCATGGAACTTCCAACGTTATCCTTTTGGCCATTTGCATATATTGTGAGAAGGAATACACTGTAACACCCCCGTGGAGTATGCTCAAAGTTATTTCTATGTCTGAGGATATCTTTTCATTGAAAATGATATGTTGTGTTCTAGTTGCTAGAAACTCTTCAGTCCAGTCACAAAGCTAGTCTGATATGCCAACATTAGATTGTGCTATAAAATTTTTTCAAATACTTTTGTAAAGTTTGGGAAGTGAACTGCTGGTCGGGATGATCCTTCTTGAATAACAGCCTTTAGAGCACCTACGAAACATATTTCTTCAAATGACTGATTAATTGTTATGGATTGGGGTCTTCATAGTATACTAGGAACTGTTTTCATTACTCTGGAGGTTATTTCATCCCATTCAGTTGAAGTTTTATTTTTTTAAAGATAATACTGCTTTTTCTACACATTTAACTGCAATTTTATGTTTAGTTAGAGCTTCCGTACTAACTGAAAATAGGGACATTACCTAGATAGTCACTTAAATCAACATCTGATTTTGATTCATTCATTCTAATGTTCCGTTGTTGCTGAAGGGTTTTCAATGAACTTGTCACCTGACTTAATTTTGGAGATCTGTGGATTGTCAGTTGTTTGGTTTGGATTGTATCATTTATTCTGTGCCTTTGAGTTATGATTTGTATTATTCAGAATGAACGTTTTGTGTACCATTTCTTTTGCTGTCTTTATCACCCATCTACATATAGTTTTATTCTGTTTTACTTAGTTTACAATTCTACAGTTGAATTACTTTACAGTTCGTTGTGTAAAATTCCATTTCTAGTTCTAGACATGTTTATTACAGCTGTTATCCATTTTAGTTTACTTATTCTTTATGGCAGACAACGGGGGGGGGGGGGGGGGGGGGGATGTTTTGTTAAAAACATGCAATAAAGCTTTCAAGAAATCTGCTGGAGTTTTTAGGGCTTGTACTACAGTGTGCCAATGGCAAGTTTACTTCTGCTGTGCCAATGGCCAGTTTACTGCTGCTAATCATGGCAGAACAAGATTATACTTTTTTTTTTTTTTTTTTTTTTTTTTTTTTTTTTTTTTTTTTTTTACTGAGCTATCGTCGGTGTCTGTAAGAGATTCCTGAGTTTAAATAGAAATATTTTTGTTATTTGTTTACCTGGGTTCTATATGTCAAAATTATTTCAACAATTTTGCCCCTCTAATTCCAAACAGCAACTTTCAAAGAAAATATATTGTATGTTCACGATAGAGAAAATTAAAATCATCTGTCTCTAAATGTCAAAGAAATTTTAATAAGTATGCAGCAACCTCCATGAATTTTCTTACTCCTCAAAGGCTCTTACCTGCAATATAGTTCTCTAATTTATTAAGCATTTTGATGCAGGATTTCTTTAGGCTATGTTCTTTCAAGGAAAAACTGTAATATTTCTCCCTTCTGACAGATAAATTAATAGCTTAACACTCAATAGTTTTTACCTCTCTGCTATTTACATGTTTTATATGTAAGCCATAAATGTTTATGTTCATGAAAAAATGTACATTCACTTATACTTTTAAGAACAGCTTTTCTTATAATATTTTTACTTGTTATTTCATCAGGCAACTTGTCACCCCCACTACTCACATTAAATTACCCTTACTATTTTTAATTTTTGCAGATGTCGATAAACATCTGGCTGAATTCTATAGACCTTAAATTGTTCAAACACAGACCACCCTGTGGTAAACAGTCTGTGGTTTTGAAATGATTTGGATCTACAAATATTGTTGCTAGTGTATTACGCTCTTATCTGGTTTGATAGTTTATTTTGTGTGCATATTTATCACTCAGTGTTCTATGGATAATGGTACTTATGGCTACTTGTAGTACCGCAAATATGTTTGTCACCATTTAGATCACACTTCTTGTTTCATTGATGATGATTTCTTCACTACAGCTTTGTGGTAAATGTGTTCCCATATGGGCAAAAACTGCTTTTTAGTCAGTGTTAGATTTAACACTTCCTCTTTGGCTTTGTTTTGCTTACAGTATGTTTTTCAATTGCATATTTAGTTGATGAGTTTTTATTCCTCAGTGAACATTGATAGTGTATCTTGAAACTACAACATTTTAAATTGTGAAACCACTGATTATTATAAAATCATTTTAGACACTTTGTTTTGGAATGTGTGCACCATTTTTAGTGCTCCGTACCACAGTCAGTAAAAACAGAACCCTTATGGGGTCACTTTGTTGTCTGTCCAACTATTAAGTCACCTTTATGTCAGGAATAGGTAAGATCCTTTAGCAGTGTAAAAAGTAAAGCTTCTAAGTAGCGCAATAAAAAAAGCCATTTGTGTCAAATATTTTGATACTTGCAAACTCACTAATCAAAACCTATAGGGTACTTCCTGTTGACCTAGAATCATGAAACGTGGCAAGAAGCAAGGTTTTATAGTACAAGTAAAGGGAAAAGTCCGAAAACTGTTATTTTGTAATTGTCTCATGAAAAAAATATTAATTTGTTATTCATTAACTGTCTGTGTGTCCATTTGTCGAGATACTTTTTCTCAGAAATGGATAGACATAAACTGTTGGAATGTATGTCACATACTCTGGTCAAAGGTCCCATGACTGTGTAAAAAAATTTAAGCTTCTGTGTGAGTGGGTTTGACTGCAGTCTCATCTGATTATGAGTGAAGATAAACCTGAAGGTGCTCCGGTCTTGTAAATACCTAATTACTCTCACCTTAAAGATATTAATGGGGGGGGGGGTATCAATTAGTAAAATAGCTACTTTTAGTTTCAGTGGGAATTTAATCCTGTGGTTAAATTTCAAAATTCCTTGTGGTTTGTCAAGCATCAATATCTATTACTCAGTTTCTATCATGATTAAATTACTTTTATTATTATAATTTAATAACTTAAATGACTGAGCACATAGGATCACAAAAAATTACGCTCACTGATCTTTGAACTTTGATTCCTCTAACTCAAAGACTACTCAGCAGCGGATTTTAAGAAAGTTTAAATAATTGTGGTGCCAATTAGTGTAGCGTTTTAACATGGCTCCAGAATTAATAAAGTAAATGCAAAAATTACAACACCAAATCTGAAATTAAACTAAAAGTTTAACTGTAAAACTTCAAAATTAAAATGTTCTTAAAAGTTCTGGAATTCCGAGGACCAGTATCATGCCAGTATTATCATGTCACTATCGATATCAATAACAGGTAAAAATAATTGAGATTCTTGACTCTTGGGATGGATGCACTATCTACATACATAATTAAGTTAGAATGAAGACATCAGAGCTTGAGTTATACTCACACTCGGCCAATATTTATATACTTCGTGTTGATCCATATATAAGCGTCTGGTGTTATTGTACATATTTTATTAATTGCTGTTTCACCAGGAAGACACTGGGTCTGCAAGATCCTTCATTATCTTACAGCGTTGACCTAATAGCTATTCTTCCATAGAAGTGAAAACATGGTAGCCAGAGCATGCCAAGTCAGGACTGTAGTGATGATGCAGAAGACTTTCCCCATCAAAATTCTTAATTTTCCCCATTGTGACACAAGCAGTATTAGGACGCATATGAGGCTGCAGTTTGTTCTTTTTGTCTACAATGCTCGATGGAGCTTCAGAGATGTTTAGATTTGGACAGCATTTATGACGTGGCCAGGTTCCAGAAAATCAACCAGAATGCAGCCGTCTGCATCACAGAAGACTGTTCATATTTTCCCAGTAGATCAATCTCTTCCTGCTTTTTTCTTATGGCTAATCCAAATTGTGCCATTCGTTATTTTGATGTTTTGTTTACTACTCACCTTATAGAGGCATATTGAGTTGCAGACAATCACAGTGAAAAGATATTTTGATTGTGCCTGACTGCAACTCAGCACCTCTACTATGTGGTTGGATAGCAGTCTTTCCTCCTCATAATATTGGTATTCCTTATTGGGCATACCAGTTTTGGGCTATGAGTCTGTGAACTTTGTAGCTTACAGTCATTAAATACTTCTTGATAACTCAGTTTACTAATCATTCCCTGCACAGCAGTATTTCTGTTGCAAATTTAGTTGAGATTTCGTTGACAGGTGACGTGTATTTTGTCATGAGCTCTTCAAGTCATGTGTTGAGTATCATGGAAACTGTTTGAGGGATACTGCTGCAGAGCTCATCTTGCGTGCTTGTGTTGCCATCTTTGATGTACTTCTTACACATCATAACACTGTTGTCACCTGTGCGCAAATGACCATGTGCAGGCCGAAGTCTTAAGGTTCATTTTTTTCTCTTTGATAAGGATTTCAATGACAGCACACTGCCAAAGCAAAACAAAAGCCGGTGGTCACAAGATATAAGTTAACGACCATGCAATGTGTCAACACATAGTACAAAGTATGTAGACTACATCTACATGTGTGATGGTATGATGTCATTTTAATTATGTCTTGGAACTGCAGTTCCAGCAAGGGGTTGCTTGTGACCTTCATTTTGAGCCTTTTACTTTTCCAGAACTATTTTGTAACTACAGGATGAGTTATTCCATAACACGATATAAAAACTATTGTCATACTCATCTTCTCTTTTACTACTGATCAAGTGTTTTTCCCCACTTTTTTATTAGACTAAAAGACAGGAAATAGGCATAATGTGAGCACTGTTGTATGTGAATGTATGAAATATTTGAAACTATTCTGCTTGTACAGTAGTGGTTACCCCTTTTTAAATAAATGATACTGTAATTTTGTTTATTTTGCTTATTTTTATCCAAGTATGTTTGTCGTGAGACAATAATTTTTAATCAGACTGTATTCACTGGTCTGTTAGAAGATAGCAATAGGATGTGTACATGACAGCATCAGAATCAGTATTGTATTTGTGTTTTCAGAGGTTATTTGGTAGTCTATGCCTCTATAAGCAACACACTTGTCAAAGTAATAGTGATGAAGTTTTCTTATGATTTACTCTTAATATTTTCTTGTATTTGTAACATTATTCATGCTCAGTTATTTACTCAGCAACTGCTTTAGTACTAATCTTTATTTTAACAGTGAAATTGATAGAATCATGTTTTCTTATTACAGGGATCTTAAACCACCAAACCTTCTTCTTATAATGGGTGGAAAAGTACTCAAAATATGTGACTTTGGAACAGCCTGTGATAAGAAAACCTATATGACAAACAATAAAGGGAGTGCTGCTTGGATGGCTCCTGAAGTGTTTGAAGGCAAGTTCCTCTTTTTTTCACTATTAGCTGTAGTGATAATTATTTATACTTTCTTCATAGACATTCATTTTTTGTTTTACATTGTTTCCTGCTAATAATGAAATTGTGTAATTCAGAAGCTAGTCTAAAGGAGGTAATTAACCATATCATTTCTGAATAATCTAAGGATTGAACGTAACTACTCATCAAATTGTTGAGGCTCGAACACATCAACTGGCACACCCACCTGGTCTCTCTCTCCACCACACATCCCCTCCACCCAGGCCCCGTGACCCTAACTTCACTGATCCTGCACTCACTCCCTCCACAGCCTCCTGTTTGCTCTGTTATATTTCCTCCCCCTCCACTTCATTCCTCCAAGCCGTATGCGCTAAGCACAGCTCCACGTGCCTGTGGCCATAACGAGCTCACCAGTGCCATATTTTTATCCTGTGCAACTGTTGCCTCTCCCTCCCAGTTGTGAGCCATTTGTCCCAGACCATCTCTCTCTCTCTCTCTCTCTCTCTCTCTCTCTCTCACTCTCTCACTGCCTCTTCCCTCTCTTAGCTCATGCCACTTGACATTCACCCCATTTTAGCTGCAATATCAGCGCATAGCTTTACATATGGATGTGTTTTGTATAGGTCTGGAGAAGGATTTGTCTGAAACCCAGAAATGTACTTAGTAAACTGTTGACAACTCAATGCGTCTATCATATGGTCAGTTGTTACCTTTACTCCTTAAAATATTCATGTTCGACTAAGAACTTTCCATACCTTGTTCATATCATTTCTGATGAATTCGTCTACTTAAAAATATTTAAAAAATTCAATAAGTCTTTGGGAAATACCATTTAAATTTTGTGGACACAGATACATTATGTGATCAAAAGTATCCTGACACCTGGCTGAAAATGACTTACAAGTTCATAGTGTCCTCCATCGGTAATGCTGGAATTCAGTATGGTGTTGGCCCACCCTTAGCCTTCATGACAGCTTCCATTCTCACAGGCATACATTCAATCACATGCTGGAATGTTTCTTGGGGGATGGCAGCCCATTCATCACAGAGTGCTGCACCGAGGAGAGATATCGATGTCAATTGGTGAGGCCTGGCACGAAGTTGGCATTCCAAAACATCCCAAAGTTGTTTTGTAGGATTCAGGTGAGGACTCCGTGCAGGCCAGTCCATTACAGCGATGTTATTGTCATGTAACCACTCCACCACAGGCCGTGCATTATGAACAGGTTCTTGATCTTGTTGAAAGATGCAATCTCCATCCCCGAATTGCTCTTCAACACTGAGAAGCAAGAAGGTGCTTAAAACATCATGAGCACCCGCTCGACCATGAAATCCGAGTTTTCTCACCTCCCGCTTAACTGTCATAATACTTGCAGTGGATCCTGATGAAGTTTGGAATTCCTGTGTGATGGTGTGGATAGATGTCTGCCTATTACACATTACGACCCTCTTCAACTGTTGGCGGTCTCTGTCAGTCAACAGACGAGGTCGGCCTGTAAGGTTTTGTGCTGTATGTATCCATTCACATTTCCACTTCACTATCACATAGGAGTCAGTGGGTCTAGGGATGTTTAGGAGTGTGGAAATCTCACTTACAGATCTGTGACACAAGTGACACCCAATCACATGACGACATACGTAGTCTGTGAGTTCCGTGGAGCACCCCATTGTGCTGTCTCACGATGTCTGACGACTACTGAGATTGCTGATATGCAGTACGTGGCAGTAGATGGCAGTGCAATGCACCTAATATAAAAAACATGTTTTTTTGGGGGGGAGGTGGGGGGTCCGGATACTTTTGATCTCATAGTTTACCATTAGAAATAAAGCATGAGTATATGTCAGCAAATGTCAATAAAACTGAAATCTGTCGTGTCATTTCGCTCTTACGTTTCTACTGTAACTCATTGTTTTGCTCCAATTGCTGTGATCTTCTTCAGGAGGCTGAACACTGTCAAACAGTAGTTTTGTGTTCCCATATAAAAGGGAGGTTCATCCCATTTGTATGAGCAGGCTGGGCATTATTAAGTGGTATTCATAGTACCCTCAGTGACAGGCAATTGTTTCTGTTTAAGTACTTGCAGTCAGGTTGACAAACAAGTATTAATGGTTGTTGCTCTTATTTATTTCAATAAGTGACATGCTTTTGTGACTTGACTGTGTCAAGAGAGGTGGAGAGGAAACTGCAAAAGGTGTAAAAGAAGTCTGTCTGTTTTATAATATAAAAGCTGCCTGAAATGTAGACATATTTAGCTGTGTCACTTCTGTTTAAAAATCATATTTTATAAAATCATATTCAACATGCATTATTATTTTGTGACTTAACAAAACATTGAAAACATAATTTAAACAGCTCTTGTCTTGATTTTGGCAAATGTGATAGTACTTACATTTAACTTACTTCCCATAGGTTCTGGTATTATTATTATTATTATTACTTTTACTTTGCAGACTTATTATAATTGCTTATTTGCTATCACCAGACCTGCATTGTGCACTGTACAAATTAAGACGTGTTGGAATCATTGTAGTTCCCCCCCCCCCCCTCTGCCCCCCCCCCTCTCTCTCTCTCTCCCTCCCTCCCTCCCTCCCTCCCTCCCTCCCTCCCTCCCTCCCCCCCTCTCTCTCTCTCTCCCTCTCCCTCTCCCTCTCCCTCTCCCTCTCCCCTCCTCCCCTCCTCCCCCTCTCCCTCTCCCCCCTTCATGCATGCATTCCCCACCCCCTCATACTCCCCTTCCCAGTGCATTATCTCCTTCAATAAACTTAGGAGAGTAGCCATAAAATTCTAATTATCACCACAAAAAAAGATGGTGATGGTGTTAGTCTTTCTTACGTAATCACCATAACCCAGAACCTTTGCCTTTCGTAGTCAAGTGCTCTAACACCTAAGCTACCCTAGCATTACTCACGACCCGTCCTCACAACTTTGCTTGTGCCAGTACCTCATCTCCTACCTGCCAAACTTCACAGAAGTTCTCCTGTGAAGCTTGCAGGACTAGCACTCCTGGAAGAAAGGATATTGAGGAGACATGCCTGTCTGTCAGCCACAGCCTGGGAGATGTTTCCAGAATGAATTTTTCACTCTACAGCAGAGTGTGCGCTGACATGAAACTTCAGGTAGTGGTGGAAGTAAGGGAGTGAGGACAGGTCATGAGTTGTGCTTGGGTAGCACAGTTGGTAAAGCACTTGCCCATAAAGGCAAAGGTCTTGGGTTCGAATCTCAGTCCATGCATTTGTAGAAGGTGACAGTACAACCAGGTAGATGATAACTGAAGCACAGTATTCTGTCAGTGAAAGAAAATTTGTGCACATTGGGTCCCCCGCCAGTTGATTTCAAAGTACAAATGAAACAGAATGGGCCTATATATGCAACACCAAACTATTACAGTGAAAGAGATTATATTTCTTAACACACCATTCCCAATCTGAATCAAAGCAATTATCCATGGAATAGAAGCATTGTTACTCTTCAACAAAGAAAAGTAGTGAGGGTGACAGGGGAGGAGGAGGAGGAGGAGGAGGAGGAGAAGAAGAAGAAGAAGAAGAAGAAGAAGAAGTTGAAGGTGATTGCATCAATATACAATATTATGAATACAATGTTTTGGAGCATGAATACACCGTCACGTTAAGACTGTAAATGCCACTCCTACAGTACTACTCTGGGAACCATGACAGGCCATAGCCTAACGACTTGGACTGTTGACAGCAGGCATGATTCTACTGGATGGCATTTCCCGCCCTCATACAGATAGGCAAATGTAGGGATTATTGCAAAAAAGATCCTTGCTATTTACGGGAAATAAATTCTTGTATCAACTCACAACTGATGTTGGTATCATCAGTTCTAACAATACCTCACTTTACATCCTAGAATTCACATATATTCTCCATCATACGTTGCTGGATTTACACTTGTGGAAGAAAAGATGTTGTTACAGCTACCTGGGGGCTGTTCACTAGCAAAGTGTCATGCCAGGAGGAGGAATGTTGGGGAGGGCTATTCTGCCAGACAGTTTCAGGATGATGGACAGAATCAGCTGTATATTGTGTAAACTCAGTGTGAAGACTACATACAAATCTAACTTTGGTATTCTGATAGTGTCTCAGATCAACAAAGGACAATACAGTCTCACTCAAAATGTCAGGAGTATACTTGTGGAAAAGTCTGTGTTAGAATGACTATACAGTGAATCAGTAGCAGATCATTGAACATAAACTTTCTTACAGATTGGGACAGGTGCAACATGATGCGCTGTGAGATATCGACCATGTAATAAAATTCATCATCGTATAGGTTCTCAGTGTGAAGAAGAGCTACCACACCCATTTGTTCAGAATAGCCATCGAAATTCATAAACATGACAGTAATTTTAACAAGAAAGAAGAAATCGTCAAGACAAATGTATCCTGAATTTCCGTGCTACGTTGAATCACCCTTGCAAATAACAATGGAGGAGCTACAGTGATAATGACTAGGGAAACACCCCCATGGACATCAGTGTGGAGAGTATGTTTAACCTCCACAGTAGGCTCGACTCCAGTGTGCTACCAGTAATGGAGGTGATTCTTTGAGAATTCTAGTCACAATGCCGGCAAAACACTAAAAAAACATCAGCTGAGGCTCCGGAGACAAAAGCCAAAAGGCTGTATGCCACCTTTTTTCCTGGTCTTCTTTCTTACAGGAGAACTAGTTCAGCAAGTTATGCTGGAGGACTTGTGAAACTTGAAAAGAAGCTGTAATGCAAAATTGAAGCTCTGAAGGTTGGTTGTGAATCCTGTCTTGATGACTTAGAGTAGCCTCTAAAAGCATTGACCACAAATTGCAAGGGTCTAAGCTTGAATTCCTATCATGCACTAGATTATAATCTGTCATAAAATTTCAGAATAATGTGCACTCTGTTACAGAGGAAGAGATTCATCCAAGAAACAAGTTGTTGTTGTTGTTGTGGTCTTCAGTCCTGAGACTGGTTTGATGCAGCTCTCCATGCTACTCTATCCTGTGCAAGCTTTTTCATCTCCCAGTACCTACTGCAACCTACATCCTTCTGAATCTGCTTAGTGTATTCATCTCTTGGTCTCCCTCTACGATTTTTACCCTCCACGCTGCCCTCCAATACTAAATTGGTGATCCCTTGAAGTAATTTATTGTAATCTTAGAGAATGAAAATTTTAGTTTTTAAGCAATGAAGAAAAATGTCTGAAGGCAATCATTCATCTGCTGCAGCCCTCGTCTGCCCCTCCAAACCCCCTTCCCCACTCCCCCCCCCCCTCTCTCTCTCTCTCTCTCTCTCTCTCTCTCTCTCTCTCTCTCTCTCTCTCTCTCGCACACACACACACACACACACACACACACACACACAGAGTTGATATTGTTTGTGAGCTGTTGTATAGATAGGCTAATTTGTGCAGTGGCAAGGAAGGGGGGGGAGTAAGAATGTGTGGGACAAGGAGGGCCAACATCACAGTTCACACTCAGCAACAAAATAACACTTAAATAATAACCAAAGTGAGAGAATGTGCCATGAGAGAGAGAGAGGGAGGAACGGAATGTTGTGGAGTAAAATGCATTACAGTATTGGGACAGTGGTGGAGCAATGAGACAAGAAAGATGAGGACAAAGAAGTGGGCTGCCAAGGATAACGGCATGTCACACACTTTAGCAGTTACACTGCAATTCTCACCAAAGAGCTATTTCAGTTTGGCATCTAGCACTCACACATAATACTCAGTGGGAGGCAGTTAATGATACACAGTCCAGTGACCAGTGCCCGATTTGATTACCTACCAGATGGGAGACTGAGCAGTCACCAAAAGGGAGACACGAAAGTGGCTAGCTCAGCTGTGAGTGATAGGATTCTTTGGCTGGTCTATTATTCAGCTGCGACATACTTTCATTTGGTCACATAGATAAGGTCACCTGTGGTCCAGGGGTAGCGTCTTTGATTCATAATCAAAACGCTTTTGGTGGCGAGTTCGAATCCTGCCACTGCTTAAATTTTGATTAATAATCAGCATTGGTGGCTTAAGACTTACGGTATAAGAAGTCACCTTCATTCTGCGTTGTCAAAGAGGGCAGAGGATTGGAGAGAGGTTCAGGGCACTCTCTTGTCCTAGGGGTGAGAAGCTGCCCCTAAAGGCGGAAGAATCAGCAATGATCTACGGCATGAGGATGCAGAAGGCAATGCAAACCACTGCATTAAAAGCACATAACGTTTATCGACAAGACATGTGGCCTGTAATTTAAGAAGTGTCATGGTGATCTCTCCATTAGCAAAAGATTCCGGAATAGTCCCCCATTCGAATCTCCAGGAGGGATCTGCCATAGGGGAGGTTACCATAAGAAGAAGATTGAGTAATCAAAGGAAGGATAATATTCTACGAGCCAGGGCGTAGAATGTCAGAAGCTTGAACATGGTACGGAAGCTAGAAAATCTGAAAAGGGAAATGCAAAAGCTTAAGCTAGATATAGTAGGAGTCAGTGACGCGAAATGGAAAGCAGACAAGGGTTACTGGTCAGATGAGTATAGGATGATATCAACAGCAGCAGGAAGAGGGGTAATGGGAGTAAGATTAGTTGTGAATGAGAAGATAGGGCAGAGAGTGTGTTACTGTGAACAGTTCAGAGACAGTGTTGTTCTTATCATAATCGACAGCAAACCAACACCGACAACGATAGTTCAGGTATACATGCTGATGTCGCAAGCTGAAGATGGAGAGAGAGAGAGAGAAAGTGTATGAGGGTATTGGAAGGGTAATATAGTGTATAAAGGGGGACAAAAATCCAATAGTCATGGGGGACTGGAATGCAGTTGCAAGGGAAGGAGCAGAAGAAAAGGTTACAGAAGAATATGGGCTTGGGACAAGGAATGAGAGACGAGAAAGACTAATTGAGTCTGTAACAAGTTTTAGCTAGTAATAACAAATACTCTGTTCAAGAATCACAAGAGGAGTAGGTATACTTGGAAAAGGCCGCATGATATGGAAGATTTCAGTTAGATTACATCACGGTCAGACAGAGATTCCAAAATTAGATACTGGATTGTAAGGCGTGCCCAGGAGCAGAAATAGACTCAGATCATGATGTAGTAGTGATGAAGAGTAGGCCGAAGTTTAAGACATTAATCAGGAAGAATCAATACGCAAGGAAGTGGGATACATACAGAAGTACTAAGAAATGACAAGATATGGTTGAAGTTCTCTAAGGCTATAGATCAGCAATAAGAAATAGCTCAGTAGCTCAGTTGAAAAGGAATGGACATCTCTAAAAAGGGCCATCACAGAAGTTGGAAAGGAAACTATAGGTACAAAGAAGGTAACTGCGAAGAAACCATGAGTAACAGAAGAACTACTTCAGTTGGTCGATGAAAGGAGGAAGTACAAAAATGTTCCGGGAAACTCAGGAATACAGAAATACAAGTAGCTGAGGAATGAAATAAATAGGAAGTGCAGGGAAGCTAAGATGAAATGGTTGCATGAAAAATGTGAAGACATCGAAAAAGAAATGATTGTCGGGAGGACAGACTTAGCATACAGGAAAGACAAAACAACCTTCGGTGACATTAAAAGCAAGGGTGATAACATTAAGAGTGCAATGGGAATTCCACTACTAAATGCAGAGGAGAGAGCAGATATGTGGAAAGAATAGTCTTAGAAAGATCAGCCAATAAAATATTTGTGGACATTAATCACTGGTTCCTAGCCAATTCTTTGTCACTAAACTTTGAAAAAACACACTATATGCAGTTCAGAACTTGTAAGGGGTGTCCCAAGAGTATATGTCTAACATACGATGACAAGAAGATAGAAGAAGTGGACAGTGTTAAATTCTTGGGATTACAGCTTGATAATAAATTCAACTGGGAGGAGCACACCACAGAACTGCTGAAGCGTCTTAACAAATCTCTGTTTGCAATGCGAATTTTGTCAGACATAGGGGATATAAAAATGAAAAAGCTGGCACACTATGCTTACTTTCATTCCATAATGTCATATGGGATTATTTTTTGGGGTAATTCATCAAGCCAAGCTAAAGTTTCCGGGCACAAAAACGTGCAGTAAGAGTTATATGTGGTGTGAACTCAAGAACATCCTGCAGAAGCCTGTTTAGGGAACTAGGGATACTAACTACTGCTTCCCAATATATTTATTCCTTAATGAAATTTGTCATTAAAAATATATCACTTTTTCAAACCAACAGCTCAATTCATGGAATCAATACTAGAAACAAGAATAATCTTCACAAGGATTTAAAGTCACTTAGTCTTGTACAAAAAGGTGTGCATTATTCAGGAACACACATTTTCAATAACTTGCCAGCAGCCATAAAAAGCTTAACAACCAATGAAATTCAGTTTAAGAGAAGCCTAAAGGATTTATTGGTGGCCAACTCCTTCTACTCCACTGATGAATTTCTTAGTAAAACCAACTGATTTGTATATAAGTACAACATAACTTCTGCACAATTTCAGTGCAGTAATGTGTTCATTGAAAATTTGTGTGTGTGTGTGTGTGTGTGTGTGTGTGTGTGTGTAAGTATAATCTAACTTCTGTGCAGTAATATGTTCATTGTAAATAAGTATTACAGTAGTTGTATTACATGTTTATTACCTTATAAATAAATAAAAAACTTTTTTATTTTAAATTCAGTGCATTAGTATTTGTAAAATGACTCTTAGTGTTCATTAAAAAACGACGATCATTCCACTTGGGGCCTGTGGAATGGTACATTAGCTTATTTGTTTTAGTTGTAAATATTTGTCATGTATTGTTGTTTTTCTGACATGTTCCACATCCTGGATCAATTGGAATGAAAGTAAATCTAATCTAAAAATACATTGAAAGCCTCTGTGAGGGGGAAGATTTGTCTGATGTGATAGAAGAAGAAACAGGAGTCAATTTAGAAGAGATAGGGGATCCAGTATTAGAATCGGAATTTAAAAGAGCTTTGGAGGACTTACGGTCAAATAAGGCAGAAGGGGTAGATAACATTCCATTAGAATTTCTAAAATCATTGGGGGAAGTGGCAACAAAATGACTATTCACATTGATGTGTAAAATTTATGAGTCTGACGACATACCATCTGACTTACAGAGGAGCATCAGCCACACAATTCCGAAGACGGCAAGAGCTGAAGCTGACAAGTGTGAGAATTATCACACAATCAGCTTAACAGTTCATGCTTCCTAGATGCTTACAAGAATAATATACAGAAGAATGTAAAAGAAAACTGAGGATGTGCTAGATGGCGATCAGTTTGGCTTTAGGGAAGGTAAAGGCACAACAGAGGCAATTCTGACGTTGCGGTTAATAATGGAAGCAAGGCTAAAGAAAAATCAAGACACGTTCATAGGATTTGGGGACCTAGAAAAAGCATTCGACAATGTAAAATGTTGCAAGATGTTCGAAATTCTGAAAAAAGTAGGGGTAAGACGGGCCATATGCAATATGCTCAACAGCCAAGAGGGAATAATAAGAGTGGACGACCAAGAACGAAGTGCTCGTATTAAAAAGGGTGTCAGACAAGCATATAACCTTTCACCCCTACTGTTCAATCTGCACATTGAGGAAGCAGTGATCGAAATATAAGAAAGGTTCCGGAGTGGAATTGAAATTCAAGATGAAAATATATCAATGGTACGATTCGCTGATGACATTCCTATCCTGAGTGAAAGTGAAGAAGAATTACGTAATCTGCTGAATGAAATGAACAGTGTAATGAATATAGAGTGTGGATTGAGAGTAAATTGAAGAAAGATGAAGGTATTGAGAAGTAGTAGAAATGGGAACAGCGAGAAACTTATCAGGATTGACGGCCACGAAGTAGATGAAGTTAAAAGAATTCTGCTACCTAGGCAGTAAAATAACCAATGGCGGATGGAACAAGGAGGACATCAAAAGCAGATTAGCAATGGTAAAAAAGGTGTTCCTGGCCAAGAGAAGTCTACTAATATCAAATATCAGCCTTACTTCGAGGAAGAAATTTGTGAGAATGTACGTATGGTAGTGAAACATGGGCTGTGAGAAAACCGGAACATAAGAGAATTGAAGCATTTGAGATGTGGTACGACAGACGAATGTTGAAAATTAAGTGGACTGATATGGTAAGGAATGAGGAGATTCTGCGCAGAATCGGAGAGGAAAGGAACATATGGAAAACACTGACAAGGAAAAGGGACAGGAGATAGGACATCTGTTAAGACATCAGGGAATGACTTCCGTGGTACTAGAGGGAGCTGTAGAGGGCAAAAAGTGTAGAGGAATACAGTGATTGGAATACATCCAGCTAATAATTGAAGACGTAGGTTGCAAGTGCTACTCTGAGGTGAAGAGGTCAGCGCAAGAGAGGAATTTGTGGCAGGCCACGTCAAACCACTCAGAGGACAAAAAGAGAAGAAGAAGATAAGGTGCATTCCTTCACACTAAACTACAAATAGGCTGTAACCCAATGATGCACAGCTTCCTGCTACAGTGAGATGACCATCCAATTAGCAGTGTTTGTGATGCATTGTTTTTGATAAGCTACATTTTAACTGATAGTTTTTCTTATTGAGACGAGAGGCCATTGTGCTAATAGATGTGACCTGTATTTTAGCATATCAAGAGATGAACATTGTACAAATTTTAAGATTTTGTGAAATGTTTAATATACTGTACAGTATTTCCTAAATTATAAGAAACAACGTTTCAATGTGTTGTTGCAGTGGATGGCTCATAAATGTGGGTCTCATCTTCCTAAGTCATTATTTTAGTCTTTATTGTGTTGTTCTATACAGCTTTTAAGATAGGGATAGGGTTTATAGCTTTACATTATAAGTATTACAGTATGGGTAGTTGTTTGGATGAGAGTGAGTCCACTTTGAAATGAATTTCTGTTTTAAACTTTCCACATTTTATTCATTTTAAGAACATTCATCTAGGGCTATTTTAACAAGGGCACTAACAACTGTGCGCAGTCTTAATACAAGGGTCGTCCACAAAGTAAGTCCCGTTTCTATTTCTATCCATGGCAGCACTATGATCGCAGTTCTGGACATGTGTGGCAGTTACTCTGACTCCAGGAGAAGATGTGTACACTATTTTCAGATCACTGCTGTCAACGTGTGCTTTGTAGTGCTTCTTTGTAATGTCAGCCGTAATTGAAAATGCTGCCGCGTGTGAAACCAGATCTGTGATTTGTTTTCTAAATGCAAAGAAAGTTAAACCAAAGGAAATTCATCAACAAATCTGCTACGTTTACGGACAAAATGCTATGAGTGATTCCATGGTTAGAAGATGGGTCAGACTGTTCAATGAAGGACGTGAAGGACCTCACACAATGAATGTGACGAAACAATTCTTACAGGAATTTCACTGGGATGCATTTGATCATCCTCCGTACAGCCCGGACCTCGCTACTAGCGACTTTCATCTCTTATTATACCTAAAATTTGTCCTTTGTGGTCAACACTTCAACGATGATGACGAGCTGAAAGAACATACACAGGCGGCAGCCTTCTATGAAGAAGGCATACAAAAACTTGTGGCATGCTATGACAAGTGGCTACAAAATTTCGGAAGCTATGTAGAAAAGTAATTTAACGGTTGTAGATTTTGGTACAATAAATATTTTTTTCTGTATCTGTACACGTTTGTTTTATATAACCAAATGGAACTTACTTTGTGGATTTGCCTTATATACACTCTCCATTCTTGTTTTCACTACTACCTAATTGGTCTCTCTCCACAATGCTGTTGTGATTACCACTATCAGACTGTAATATATGACTTCACTTTCCCTCTGAAAGTGAAGCAGAAGTGATCATGATCATTCCTCTGTTTGTACTTGATCCAATCTTGATATTGTGTTGACTCCATAATAAATGGGTCTGCTCTTGCACAGTAGTGATTGGTACATACATTGCTGGGCATATGGCACACAAACTGTCTGCTCTGAGCCTTCAGTACAAAATTAGTCAACAGAATGCAACTAAACAGTCAACTGTAAGTCCTGAGGCAATAGTCGTGAAGCAGTTGGGATTTCATCGTGGTAATAAGGCCAGACATCAGTTCAGTCGTGGAGTGATTACTTTTAATTGGCCTAGTTCTAACCTGTGTGTCTCACAACCATGCCATACCCATTAAAATGACAGTTTGTGACATATTCACTGCTGCTGAGGCTATGAATTATGTCTGACCTGCATCAACATGTCTGAAAGTTCTACCCTGTGAAACACAAGCCTAATAGTATTTTTCTGGTATTATAATGTAACCTTACCAAGAGGCTACAGTCTGCTCACAACAAAAATGTGTATGTGATTGAGACTGTGAGGTCTTACCAAAAGTATTCTTTAAATTTGAATCAAGTGTAAGTTCGTAGCAAGGATACCTCCTTCTCAGTTTGGGTGGTGCAATTCTGCTTTGTAGGATAGTCTCAATTGTCATTTTCAGTGATTACTCAACTTTTCCCTATTTTCTTCATTTCCTCAATTATTCCAAATGATAAAAGAATGATAGAAGGAAAAATGTGTGCAAATAAGAAGTCAGTACAATGATTAAAATGATGTGACAAAAGATTAGAAATAAAAAATTACATTTAAACCATTTAATTGAATAAAAATAATGATCAAAGTCATTTTGATAAAGATTTAAAAATAAAAAAATTTCAAAGCAATTGGCAGGATTCAAATCTACAACCTTCTGCATGTCAGGAATGTATTTTGACGACTACGCTAAGCTGCGCTCTCTCTCTCTCTCTCTCTCTCTCTCTCTCTCTCTCTCTCTCTATCTCTATCTCTATCTCTATATATCTATATATCTATGTATCTATCTACTTAAGTAACGGAAACTTCTTTAGATTATTGTTACAACATTGTATAAAATCATTTAATTTGTTTGTTGACAATGTAAGAAAAGATAGATTACTTCCTACTGTAAAGAAGATACATTAAGTTGCAGACAGGCACAATTAAAGGACACTTATGCAAAGCTTGTGGCCACAGCCATCATCAACAAAAGAGAAACAGAGAAATGCACACCATTTATACACACAAGCAAGCACACCTCATGCACACATGACTGCCAATTCCAGCACCTGAGGCTAGACTGGAGCTGTCACATGGGATGGCAGTAGCAATCTGGAGGGAACATGGAAGGGGAAGGGTTAGCAATGTACAGGTGGGGAGACAGAGGAAAGCTGTCTGGCGAGTGTGTGCAGGGACTAGAATGTCAACGGGTGTAGCATCAAGAGGTTGTGAGGCAGGGAGGTGGGGAAAGGAGTGAAAAAGCAGAAGAGTGGGGAAAGATGGGTGGGTGCATTGGCGGAGGGCAACAAACAAAGAGACTAGGAGACAAGAATGCGAGGAGATGTAGGACAGATGGGGTGGAAACTGTTGGGTGGAAGGTGTGGGACAGTATGTTACCATAGGCTGAGGCCTTGATAACTACTGGAGTAGAGAATGTGTTGTAAGTATAACTCCCATCTGCACAGTTCAGAAAAGCTGGTGGTGGAAGGGAGGGTCCCGATGGCATGGGTGGTGAAGCAGCCATTGAAATCAAGCATGCTGTGGTCAGGTGCATTTAGTGCCATAGCATGGCCTAGTTTAATCGTGGCTACAGTTTAGCGGCGGCCATTGACCCTAGTGCACAGCTACTTGTAGTCATATCGCTATAAACAGCTGTGCAGTGGTTAAAGCACAGCAGAGCTGGTAAATGACATGGCTGCTTTCACAGGTGACCCACCCCCTGATGAGGTAGGATAAACCTGTGACAGGACTGGAATAGGAAGTGCTGGGCTGGTGGATTGAGCAAGTCTTCCAGGAGGATACAATTGTTGTATCCTACTTTAGTAGGGTGGGAAGAATCTCTGGTAGGATTCCCCTCATTTCAGTGCATGATGATAGGTAATCAAAGCCCTGGTGAAGAATGTGGTTGAGTTGTTACAGTACAGGGTGATACTGGGTTGATGAAGGGAGCACTCCATTGTGACCAGTTCTTGGGGGAGGGGGGGGGGGGGGGTTGGGGGTATCAGGGGAAATGGCACAGGAGATCTTTCTGAGGACTAGGTGTGGGGCATAGTGCCTGTCTGTGAAGGCCTTGGTGACACTCTCAGCATACTGAGCAAGGGAGTTCTTGTCACTGCAGAAGATGCGCTGCTCCCTGCGTGGCCAGGCTGCATGGGAGGGATTTTTTTGGCATGAAAGCATTGATACCTGTCGAAGTGCAAGTACTGTTGGTGGGTTTAGTATGGACAGTGGTACAGATGCAGCTGTCAGAGAGGAGAAGGTCAGTGTCACTAGGTTGAGGAGGACCAGTTGAAGCAGAGGGAGAGAAGCTGTTGAGGTTGTGGAGGAATGAAGATAGGTTGTTTTGGCCCTAAGCCCAGATCATGAAGATTCATCAATGAACCTGAACCAGACTAAGGGTTTGGGATTTAGGAAGGCTTGAAAGGTCTCTTCCAGGTGGCCCATAAACAGGTTGGCATAGGAGGGTGCATGCAGCTGCCCACAGCTGTGCTGCGGAATACAGTTAGTAAAGTGTATGAGGAATGAGAAGGAATGTCTGGAGGACACTGGGAAAGGTAGTATTCAATAGCGGTAAGACCATAGGCATATGAGGGATGTTGATGTATAGGGACATGACGTCAGCAGTGACAAGTAGGATCCAGGAGATTAAGGGAATGGGGATGGTGGAGAGTCTGTGAAGGATGGGGTTGATATCTTTGATTATGGGCAAGTGATTGAAGGTGTTGGTCATTGTGGGCCGACATTCTTTTGGAGGGGACACAATAACCAGCCACAATCAGGTGTCCAGGATTGTTGGGTTTGTGATTTTGGGGAGCATGTAAAAGGTGTTTGGGGGCGGGGGGGTCATAGTGGTGAGGAGGGAAATGGATTCAGGGGGGAGGTTCTGGGAAGACCCTTGGGCTAGGGATTGGAGGTGGACTTCTGGGATGGGATCACTCTGGCAGAGTTTATAGGCGAAGGAATCAAATAATTGGTGGAGGCCTTCTGCCAGGTAGTCACTGCGGTTCATAACCACAGTGATGGAACCTTTGACTGCAGGTAGGATGATTAGGTCAGGATTTCTTTTGAGGTTGTGTATGGCCATTCCTTCTTCTGCTGAAAGGGTGGTGTTCGGAGGAAGGGACCAGGGGAAGAGTGGTGAGGCTAAGCTGGAAGTAAGGAATTCCTGGAAGGTGACCAGTGAGTGGTTGGGTGGGAGGGGGAAGGATCATGATTGGATGGTGGTATGGACTGTGAGAGGCAGGGGTCAGTGTTGTAATTGGGTTGGTTTTGGTTAGAGGAATTGGTGGCAAAGAAGTGCTTCCATTGCAGATATCAGGAGGAGGAGAGTAGGTCTTTGACAAGCCCAGCATGCTTAAATTTGGGTGTAAGGCTAAAGGTGAGGCCTTTAGATTGGAGTGAAACTTGTGTGAGCTGAGGGTTTTGGTGGAAATGTTAACAACTGTGTTTGGGGAATGTTTTGGCTCTGGATTTGATGGAGATTTGGTAGGGAGCTTTAGGGGATGTGACAAGTTGAAAAGGTCAGCTAGGCAGGGTTTAGGTGCTGTGAGAGGTAAACGAAGAGGGACATTGTAGGTAGGATAGTGGTTGGATAGTGGTGCCCTGAAGCAGCTGTAGGATGTTGGCAGGGTAGATAACTTTTGGAGGTGGTGTCCAGAATGCTGCTCCAGGTGCTGGAGAGCAATTGTGCTTATCTGCAACTTAATGTGTCTTCTTTACAGTAAGTAACAGTCAATCTTTTCCTACATTGTTGATGTTCCTAAGTGGAGTTTCCATTGTTTAATTTGTTTATTGACGATTTGTATTCTCAGATTAGTTTTTATTCCAAATATTTCACATGGTTTTTTCCCTATAGTAGTGCTATGGTTTCCTTTCAGGTTCAAGCTATACCGAAAAATGTGATGTCTTTAGTTGGGGAATTATTCTGTGGGAAGTTTTGAGCAGGCGGAAGCCTTTTGATGACATTGGTGGCTCAGCTTACAGAATTATGTGGGCTGTGCATACTGGTGAACGACCACCCCTGATAGAAGGATGCCCACGACCCATTGAATCTCTTATGACCAGGTATTTTCTTCAAATTTTTGCAAATTACTATGGTTTGTTTTTGTTGTTAATACAGTCTAATAATGCTGTACTTTCAGCTCATTCCATACCAAGTGGTCCAGGAAAAAAAAAATTGTTGGTTGCTCAACTGTCTCAGAAAAAATTGATATTTGCTGGGTGAATTCCCAAATGTTTAGTGGGCTCAAAAACTTTTTTTTTTTTTAATTTATTGTTTATCATCCAGGAACAGTAGTCATTTTTGTTTCAGGCTGCAAGCAGTTTTTTGCATTTATGAGCATCTGCTGTTTTTAGAATTATTCAGTAAGGATTGCCCCAGACCTTTCAGACAAGAATTTTAGTTCAGCTCACAACGGACTATAAATTAAAACCATGATCACCTAGCTGAATGTATTCGCTAATATATTTTTAATGGCTCCAAGTTGTTGTTGTGGTCTTCAGTCCTGAGACTGGTTTAGTGCAGCTCTCCATGCTACTCTATCCTGTGCAAGCCTCTTCATCTCCCAGTACCTACTGCAGCCTACATCCTTCTCAATCTGCTTAGTGTATTCACTGCTTCCCTTTCATGTCCCTCGACTGGCTCAAAGTTATTGGTCACAAATTAAAAAACTCAAATTTTTAACAGTATTTTTCCAAAGGAGTAGTAATTTCTCAGCCTTAATATTTTTGTGGTATTACACTACACAATGTAGTTGCTTATAGAGTATCAATGGTGAGAAGCTGACACGTCAATATACTATTTTTAAAAATGGATTTTTTAAAATTTTTTCATTCTTTGGCTTCAATATCTTTGTTGGGAGACCAGATAAAATTCTGAAAATTTTACACTTAACACACCTTAATGATATCAAACTTCAGTATAAATTTCAGCTTTGTCAAGTCATGGAAAAAAATTACAAATATGAGCAAAAAATACATATCTTACTGTAATAAAGTAATGTCTGGAGTAATGTAATAAAGTATATCAATGATTAATTTAAATACAAAAAAAAACTCATGAAATTAAGGTGACGTATGATTATTTGTGGAAACAGTTCTCTGCAGAAAGTTTCAGCAGGCTAGCAGACCGCATCTGCAAGTCCACACAGGCTCACAGACAAGTCTGTACATGTCTGTGTGTTGTCTTGCCCATTTCACCACCACCTGTTCACTCACACTCAGTTAACAACGATGTCTTGAAGTGTGCAGTTTAACAATGGAGTCTCAGTGTTATTTTGGTGTTCTTATTAATGAAGCTTGGCATAAAAATGAAAAATTGAGAAGATGGCAACTACTGTCAAAAATAATTTTTGAAGTTTGATTTCAAAAGAAAAGTTGCACTAAACTAGGTGGAGGTTCTAAAAAAATGCTCCAACTGATTATGCTGATATGCTCTGCCCATTAGTCCAAAAATTGCATGTAATAAGAAACATGTCCTCCGAAAACTACCCAGTTTCGTCTGCTCATACAATTACAGTTTTTGGAAACACTTCCAATTTTGGTAAAGTCTTTCACTTGAAAACTATGAATGGGGGTGCTATGCAAGCATGCATGACATCTTTCTTTCCTTTGGCGTCAACCGTATAATTTGAAGGCATATCAAAATGTATGGGAGTTTGGTCAGCATTTCCTATCTGACCAGGAAGGTATTGTTTTTCTGTGCGCAGCCTAATTATGAAGCGCTGAAATTCCACAAGTTTTTCTTCATAATTTTTTGGCAGCGTCTGTGCAAGTGAAGTTTGCCTCCGAAGTGAAATCCCCCAGCGCTTCATAAACAGATCAATTCAGCTGCGGCTAACCTTAAAATTTTCAATTTTTTGCTCTCTAGCAATTTCATGTGCCTTAATTCTTAAAATTTCGGTGTTCACAGGCAGGAATTTCTGACGCGGTTCCAAGCACTTCTAGTGCATGATATCGGTCACACTTTGGTCCACTAAATGCTTTTCTGCTACTTGAACATTCAAATAATTTGTCTCTTTGCAGTCGCCATCACCTGATGTTGCTCTCATCAATCCTGTATCGCAGACCTGCAGCACGATTAGAGCTTTGTTCCTCAAAAGAAACAACTCCCCTCTTGAATTTGGCGCTATAATGAAAGCGCTTCATTATGGTTCACTAACACCAACAAGCACTTCACAAAATTCCACGAAGCAGTAGGTGCCGCTATGTGAAATCTTAATGAGCCGCAGTGTATCAACTCGTGCAACTCCTAAAGCCTTGTGCATTGTTGGTATTTCTGTGTAAAGAAATTTATTTTTGTTGCTACGAATATTTGAAAGGCTGCTACATTCGAAAATGAACAATACGGAATTTCTGTTTACTTCGTTGGATAATGTATGAAAGTGCAGTGGTCGAAACTCGGGGCAGAGGAGAAAAGCTCGTCTTCTACCCTTCTTTTTAGTTATTTACTGACGCAGAGGTTTTGGCACCAGTATTTATCTTTGTGCCTGCAAAGCATGCTTGTGTAGCCCTGCATATATTCGACGGCAGAAATTAGTTGTGGTGGCACCTACCAACATTTTTCAGAACTTCCGCTTACTTTGCACTCAATTCTAAGCCACAGGCGGTTTTTTGGATTACAAAAACCAGGAAAAAGTGCGGCTTAAATTCAAATAAATGCAGTACTTCAGCCAGTGTGCTTAGAAGGCAGATTGCCCTGTACATTTTGGAGGCAGTTGGTGAATCCCATGATTTCCTAATAATGACTACATTGGCTGTTTTCCAGGACACTTCCTTGTTGTAAGGTGTCATCTAGCATGTCAGTTAGAATGGAGTTGATCTGTGTGATAGTATTTTTAAGAGTTTCCGAAGGTATTCCTACTGGGAATTGCTTCGTACTAGTTTTAAATCTAGCTATCGCTAGCACTACCTCTGCCAGGGCGAAAGGATGGTAATGCACCATTTTGGTAAATATTGCTCATTTGGTCATGTAAGTCCATATGGGGTTGTTGGTCATATGTTTCTTCGTCATCACGGAGGTGCTTACTTAGCAGAAACTCGGCTGAGCATCTCCAGCCCTTTGTCATGATACTGTCTTCCTGTTGTAATGTTGACAAAACTGTTGCGATCTTAATTATTTTGTCTCCCCCATATGTTGTTCTGTAGTTGTGTTTTAACAAAGTTGCCCCAGTGGTTTTGTCCTGTTTTGTTTAGTTCTTTTTTGTACTTTTTTTTCACATCATGGTATAGCTCAAGTCCAAGTTCTTGTTCTTGTGCATCTTGGCTCTTTGATGGTATAGTATAGTGTAGTATAGTATAGTATATAGACCATGGTAGTTTATGTTTCCATCTGGCTTTCCCTCATGGAATGGCTGCTGACTACGCTGTTTGGAGTAAGTCTCTTAGAATATGGATTTTGTTGTCTGTGCTACCTTGGATAATGTGTTGTTGAAAATCTTCTACTGTGTGTGTAATAATCAGCCAATTTGTCTTACCTAGAAGTAATCGGCAATGTTTCAAGGTCGTTTTGCGCACGCGAGTGTGCACGCTCGTGGTTGTGTGTGCGTGCGTGTGTGTGTGTGTGTGTGTGTGTGTGTGTGTGTGTGTACTTCAAATTTTGCTATTATGTGGTAGAAAGTTTTTGTTTGCTAGTGATATGTCTATATTACTGATTCCTCCAGTGCTTCCACAGTATGTTGGTGCTTGTCTTACCTCATTTAATACAAAAAGATTGTACTCATTTATGATGTCCTCTAGTGTCTGTTCTATTGATATACCAGAGCGTAAAGTGGGCATTAATGATTGTGAGTATAAATAGTCTTCTACCTGTGGAAAATTGTGCAACTTCTCTGATTAGGTCTGCAAAAAGTTAAATGCCATACGAATACTGTGCGTACAATGAAATGATTATCCATGTGTCTGTCTTTGGCCTCTCTCCTGATAGGCGTGCTTGATACACCTACTATCAATCTTCTCATAACATCCTTGCTGATCGGTGTACTGGAAAAGCTACGCAAGCAGATTCCCCTCCCCACCCACCCACAAAAATACCGCACCATTTTTGTGTAGGGAGGCGCACCATTTTTGTGTAGGGAGGATGCGCATGACAGTGGGGAGGGAGGCAGGACACTGGACATTGAGATGAGCCGGGAGCCATGACTGTGGAGGATGACGTACTCACGACCGTCCCTGCCATCTGGCTTGCGAGGCAACAGGAACATCCTCCAGAAAACTGCTGCCAGGACATATGTCCAGGCCTGAGGGAGTGTACTAGAGCAATGACGGCGATGGCGGGGGTGAGAGCACGTCGTTCCTCCACTCCTCCTGGGGTGCCCTAGTGACACCAGCAGATGGCTGTGAAGGTCGCGCTGTTCTGTGAGGCTGTGAATGTGCAGGAAGAAAAGCAGCAGAATCACAGGGCAAATGACATGCAATCAAGCACATAAAAGAGCCAGTGTGTTCCTGAATCATGCCTTTTTCCAGTTCCCATGGTTGCCATAAACCCTGAAAAGAACGAGATTCCTTGGTCCAAAGCAAAACTTGCGAACTATTGGCACTGCGAGATGCTGCGGTGGATGTAGCAAGTGTAGCAGCATCTGATGGCGGTGGTCACACAGAAGCTCAGCTGGTGATGGTCCGTCTCGTAGATGGGAGCAATAGGAGGCAAAAAAGAGCTGCAGTGCCTGTTCCCATGTGTGGGTGGTGCGAAGCTTGGCTACATGTTGTTTGAAAGTGCGTACGAAGCATTCTGCTTCTCCGTTGGACTGGTAGTGAAACAGAGCACTTGTTGCATTTTGTTCACAAAACTGTTCACTTTCAGACATCAGTTTGTTATAGATGACTGCATTGACTGAGAAAAGTATCAGGTTACTATTAATTCTTGGATTTCCGGAAGGCTTTTGACACTGTACCACACAAGTGGCTCGTAGTGAAATTGCGTGCTTATGGAATATCGTCTCAGTTATGTGACTGGATTTGTGATTTCCTGTCAGAGAGGTCACAGTTCATAGTAATTCATGGAAAGTCATCAAGTAAAACAGAAGTGATTTCAGGCATTCCCCAAGGTAGTGTTATAGACCCTTTGCTGTTCCTTATCTATATAAACGATTTGGGAGACAATCTGAGTAGCCGTCTTCAGTTGTTTGCAGATGACGCTATCATTTATTGACTAATAAAGTCATCAGAAGATTAAAACAAACTGCAGAACGATTTAGAAAAAATATCTGAATGGTGCGAAAAGTGGCAGTTTGACCCTAAATAACGAAAAGTGTGAGGTCATCCAGATGAGTGCTAAAAGGAACTCGTTAAACTTCGGTTACACGATAAATCAGTCTAATCTAAAAACCGTAAATTCAACTAAATACCTAGGTATTACAATTACGAACAACTTAAATTGGAAAGAACACATAGAAAATGTTGTGGGGGAGGCTAACCCAAGGCTGCGTTTTATTGGCAGGACACTAGAAAATGTAACAGACCTACTGAGGAGACTGCTACACTACGCTTGTCTGTCCTCTTTTAGAATACTGCTGCGCGGTGTGGGATCCTTACCAGATAGGACTGATGGAATACATTGAAAAAGTTCAAAGAAAGGCAGCATGTTTTGTATTATCGCGAAATATGGGAGAGAGTGTCACAGAAATGATACAGGATTTGGGCTGTAAATCATTAAAAGAAAAGCGTTTTTCATTGCGACGGAATCTTCTCACGAAATTCCAATCACCAACTTTCTCCTCCAAATGCGAAAATATTTTGTTGACAACGACCTACATAGGGTGGAACGATCACCACAATAAAATAAGGGAAATCAGAGCTCGTACGGAAAGATATAGGTGTTCATTCTTTCTGTGTGCTATACGAGATTGGAATAATGAAGAATTGTGAAGGTGGTTCGATGAACCCTCTGCCAGGCACTTAAATATGATTTGCAAAGTATCCATGTAGATGTAGATGTAATGAGAATAATTGTTTTACAGGCTATGCATATGTTTATTGCTGCTTGGAATATGTTGTAGTCAATAACAACCAGCTAGAGTAAGCATGTTCTGCTGGCAAGAAAAAGCAATAAATAAAGAATAATATTTAAATATTTTTTCCTTGTCATGTAATCGTATTTATCTAAGACACTAGTTGAATATAAACAGATTCTTCTTCATTCTGGATGCTGCCTTTAAATCAAGACATCAGTTGATGATATCCACACATGATGAAATAAATGCCTACTGAGTTAATAAAAATTGTGTGGCACTAATATTTGTACTAGGATTTTCTAGGCCAACTCATGTTTGCCTGTGATTGTGTACCTCAAAATTCTGATTAGGGCCACTTTGTTAGTATTCTGGAGCTAAACTGAATTTAAGGACAAAAACATTTTGGTCCCCAGAGATTCATTAAAAAGAAGTTCTTCTGTGTGTGTGTGTGTGTGTGTGTGTGTGTGTGTGTGTGTGTGTGTGTGTAGATTAGTACCACTCATAATCTGTTCTTAGGATACTTTACAAAATAGCATGCAGTGACTGCCTGTTAATGTATAACTTGAGTCATTCCATGTCTCTGAAGTGTCTCCTTCATGATGGGATTTTCAGAACTCAATGTATGAATGAATGAAATTCTAGTAATTTGGTCCCAAAAGATTGACAATGAACAATTTTTCTTCTGTGGTGACCTGATTTGTTGCAGTGAGTAGGCTCAATAGAGACATATTGAGGTAGGAAACAACAGATATTGTTCATCATTCATGCCGACGATCTTTCATTCTTTTCTGTGGGTGCATTTGGTTTTTCTTCAATACTTTCCAGTACACATCTATCTTGGCCACATGTGATTATTTGATTATTTCTTGTGCCTGAACTGAAAATTAAGTACAGGGTGAACACATTGTGGACTGTGTGTGTTTAAAATTACATAGAATATAAATAAGGTGGCAGTGCTAGAAACTGAGCTCAATGAATAAGAAAATCTTACAGTACTACTGGGGACAAGAAATATGTCTGCATGAGAAGGAAGTTTTAAATTTTTTCTAGAGGCAGGAGACGATTTTAATTTAGTGTTGCTTTAAAGTGTTTGTCTGTAAAGATGTGAAAATGAACTTTGGATTCTTTTGAGGTGCAGTGTGCACTTAATTCATCATAATTCCAACAGCAACAAATAGATTTGAAGAATCCTAGCACCTTAAAAATCAATGTAAAAGTGATATCTGAAGACATATTTCTAAATGGAACATTTTATTTTTATTTTTTTTATTCTCCTTCCTCCACCTCCTCTTTCTCATCCTCAACATTAATCTTTTTGCATCTTGTTTTTGTTAATCTACAGTCACTCTCCTTGCATGACCTGAATCACAACAGTTTTAGTTTGTTGTAAATTTTCTTGGCCCTCTCAAAACAAAGTTTACTTTCACCGTTGTTAATGTTGTTTGAGAGACATAAACTTTTCAGTTGCTATATCCTTTGTCTCTAGTGTTAAACTGGTATAGGTCTTCCCTTATTTTTGCATTGCTGAAAAATGACATGTCAAACAGAGAATGTTTCTGTTTCTTTGAAGATGACTGACTTGCCCAGAAAGTAATTGTAAATTATCTCTAACAGTTCTTGTTTTTAACCTTGTAGGTGTTGGGACAAAAATCCAGCAAACAGACCATCAATGGATGAAGTTGTTCATATAATGAATGCACTTTTTCCGTTCTTTACTGGGTATGATGAGCCTGTACAATATTCTTCTGGAGATGAAGAGTCTTCTCAAGGTATGTGCTGGCAAATGCTCAGTCAAGTACTTGAATGTGTGATTGCTCTGCCATATAGAAATATACTATTGCTGGAACAACCTCAAGAGTTTGTGTGGGATAAAACTATGGATGACTTGCAATTGAACCAAGTTATAGTTCACATCCAATTATCAGAAATTCTGCAAGACAGTTCTTGGTTTTGAAGTTAACCTCATTGTTAAATATTGTCTTTACTTAAATACAAAGCATATTTGAAAAGCAAGAGTTGTTTGTTTATATATGATTGTTGGCAGCTCAGAGCAAGTTTACAGTAAGTAGTGCTATCTATTGATTGTTTATGAAACTGCAGAAGTAATATGACTGTTAAAAAAGGCTTTGAAAATCATTGCTCCTGTCAGTTGCGAAGTGTGTGCTGTAATTCAAAATTTACGTGCTCAAAGATGTACAGCTGCTGAAATTCATCAGGAGTTAATGTACACCTCCTGTATCACTATGAGATGATCCTTGGATGAAATAAATTAGGGGAGGTAAGATTCAAAATTTCTGTTGGGAATTTTTCATCCACCTTAGTACAATCCCAACCCTATGCCCAATGACACTTTGACACTTCAAGCAGTGGCTTGGAGGACAACAGTTTGAAGGTGATGAGGATGAATGCAGAAGGGTTTAAAACACTAGTGCAGTGTTTCAAAAAATGCTTAGAAGGGAATAATGATTATGTAAAAAAGTAAGATAGGTGTTCAAATAAACTAAACCTATCATCAAAAGATCTTCTAATGAAAGTAATTTTTATTTATTGGTTCTTACTTTTCAAATAATCTAGATTTTATCACTAGAAGCTGTATTATGTGCAATATATACAAGAATTTTTAATACTTTCATGTTCAAAAGAGAGGTACTACTGAACACACGAAACACTGTCGTATTTTATTGAGGGTTTTGCAGGTGAGCTTTATGTTTTACGTAACTAACTCTAGTTAATTGTTCAATGGAACTTAGGAGTTTTTATACTACACTCATCTATGATAACAGTTAAGTTCCTGACAAGTGACACTGCTGTGTGACTCTAACAAAATACCACTAGAAATCGATATGTCTTTGCGGACATTATCTGTATCAAGTGGTTAAATGTCCACAAGCCCAATGAGCATGGAAATATTCCAGTATTACCAGTCAAGGTTTCGCTGAGATGATGGTGCTAATGTACCAGAAGCAAGTGACTTTTTTATATCTTTTCCACAAATTATTCAGATCCTCCTAGCACAATACAAAGAACAAACAGATGCAACATTTGCAATGTAGTATGGCTGATAGACAGCAATGATATTATCACAGCAATTAAAATCCTTTATTTAATTGTCTCATTTTGAGACCATGCATATATGTCCTTGTGAATAATCTTCAGTGATGAATAGGAGTTTACATCAGATAAATTTATAGTTTGACTTTTATTACTATTATCAGTATTTGTGTTGGTGGATATTACAAGATTTAGTGTTGTATGGATGACGTGTAACATGAAACTGATGTAGAGTACAAGGATTACTTTCTCACATTACAGAAACCATTTGGTGTTGTAATTTGAGCACACATTGTTTAAGTATCTCATCCACATCAATTTTTTGAATAAATTGACTGGAAATAAATGCTAAATAGTTGTATATCAAATTTATCACTCATACTGATACATTCACTTTTATTTTTTAGGTAGTGCTCTGCCAGAAGAATATGACTCAGATGATGAAGACACACAAGCTGAAATGGGAACAACTTTGACAGATCGTTCAAGTGAGTTTTGTTACCTTATTCCAAGAAGTTATGTCTTTTGTTGAAGTATGTAAGGTTCGTTTTTAAAATAGCATTGAGGGGTAACTGATGATATATTAGCTTTTCAGTGTTGAAAGATGTAGATAACTTTTTTCTTGCTTATGCCTCTTTCGTTCAATTCATTCACTCCTGGTGGTCAGTAGAAACTCAGACTATATTCCTTATTTTTCAGAGACCCAAGTCTCTTCAACATCAACAATGAATGGTTCTATTATGACACAAGGAAAAACAGAGCTGGTGGCAGAGAGTCTGAAGAAACCTCTACAAATTGAAGTTGATCCTGTAAGTACAAGTTTGTTGAGAATACACCAGCTGCTGAAGCAAGAACAACTGGGTGCGCATGCGCCCACACAGACACACACACACACACACACACACACACACACACACACACACAGAGAGAGAGAGAGAGAGAGAGAGAGAAATTCATCAGAATGAAGATGAGCAGCAATTTTTTAAAAAAGCAATAATGGGCATAGGGGCTCAAGGGAAGGCATTTATTGGATAAGGAGAAGTAGTAGATAACATTAGGCAGTAATAATGTACTAAGAACTGAGATTCATTTAAAATAGTCTATTGTGAGGCATCAGTCTTCATAACCATACTATTGACGTATCATCCAGCTTCAATCAGTGCACCACCAATGTGTCAGCTTATGACAGTTACTACATCTGCATCTACAGAGACACTCCACAAACCACCATACAATATGTAGTGGAGGTTACCATGTACCACTACTGGTCATACCCGCCCCGGTTCCACTCGCAAACAGAGCAAGATAAAAACGACTCTCTATGTGCCGCCGTATGAGCCCTAATTTCTCATATCTTATCTTCTTGGTCATTAAGCGCAATGTATGTTGGCACAATAGAATTGTCCAGCAGTCAGCTTCAAATGCCGGTTCTCAAAATTTTCTCAGTTTTGTTCCTCGAAGAGAATGTCGCCTTCCCTCCAGGGATTCCCATTTGAGTTCCCAAAGCATCTCTGTAATGCTTACATGTTGTTCAAACCTACTGGTAACAAATCTAACAGCCCATCTCTGAATTGCTTTGATGTCTTCCTTCAATCCAATGTGGTACAGATCCCAAACTCCCGAGCAGTACTCAAGAATTCCAGCATCCTATATGCGGTCTCCTTTATATGTGAACGACACTTTCCAAAAATTCTCCTGATAGACCAAAGTTGACCATTTGCCATCACTACTGCAGTTCTCACATGCTTGTTCCATTTCATATCACTTTGCAGCATTGTGCCCTGATATGTAGAAGACTTGATTGTGTCAGGCGGGACATTGCTTACAATGTATGTGAACACTACAGGTTTGGTCTTCATATGCATCCGCATTAACTTACATTTTTCCACGTTTAGAGTTAGCTGCCATTTATCACACCAATTAGAAATTTTACCTAAGTCATCTTGTATCTTCCTACAGTCAGTCAACTTTGGCACTTTACCATACGCAACAGCACCATCAGTAAGCAACTGCAGATTGCTGCCCACCCTGTCAACCAAGTCATTTATGTATATAGAGAACAACAACAGTCTTGTCACACTTCCCTGGGGCACTCCTGATGATACCCTTGTCTCTGACGAACACTCGCAGTTCGGGATAACATACTGGATTCTATTACTTAAGAAGTCTGTGAGCCACTCACATATCTATGAACTTATTCCATATGCTCATACATTCATTAATACTCTGCAATGGGGCACCATGTCATATGCTTTCCGGAAATCTAGAACTATGGAATCAGACTACCGCCGTTCACCCTTAGCTCGCTGTGTATCATGTGAGAAAAGGGCAAGCTGATTTTCACACGAGTAATGTTTTTGAAAACCGTGCTGATTCTCCCCCTGCGGGTCCGGGGGGTAAGAATAAGCCCGAGGTATTCGTGCCTGATGTAAGAGGCAACTAAAAGGAATTTCAGAGTGTCGATTTCTCCGTCGACGATGGACTCCTTTGAACCTGATATCCAGCGTGGTAGCCAGTCTGTTGTGGTGGGGCCGCCATGTACCCTGTTGGTTGTAGCCCCCTGACCACACAGGGATCACTGTGCTGATTGCTGCGCCGTTAACTCCCCACGTATGCCAAGGGGTAGATGCCCATCCCCCTGGGGCACAGGGACTCCTGGCAATGGCCATCTTGTCAGGTGTCATTTGCTGTGGCTGGGTGGTGCCCGTGGGGAGGCCCCCTGGTTGGAATGGGTGGCATCAGGGCGGATGACACGCCATTAAGCATAGTACGTCATTCCTTGCTGGTGGTGCGCCACCAGCTGTCTCTAAGCGGGCAGTCTAACTACAATGCTAAGAAATATGACCCCAAGTCGTTCCCCTCCCTGGCCACACCATGGGAGGAACGCCAGGCTAAAATTTCGCAGTGAAGCTTATTCGCCCCAGTACCTCGTATGTACGAGAGTTGATGGGGAATCTTTAATGTCCATGAAGCCTCAGTTTTTTTTGTGGAGCATTTGGAGGAAAAGTTTGGGGAGGTGGAGGGCTTGTCAAAAATGTGCTCTGGGTCAGTTTTGATAAAAACAGCATCCTCTGCCCAGTGGCAAGTTGGGGGATGTTTCTGTTACCACCATGCCCCATAAGAGCTTAAATATGGTCCAGGGTATCATATTTCACAGGAACCTTCTTTTGCAGTCTGACAATGAGCTGACTGCCAATTTAGAGCAGAGAGGTGTACATTTCATCCAGCGTGTCCACCGAGGTCCGAGGGATAATCAGGTTGCCACTGGTGCCTTCATCTTGGACTTCGAGGGTAATACATTGCTCGAGAAGGTCAAGGTGATGGTCTACCATTGTGATATAAAGCCCTATATCCCTCCCCTGATGCGGTGCTTAAGTGCTGGAAGTTCGGCCATATATCTTCCTGCTGTACTTCTGGCGTCACATGTCGAGATTGCGGATGCCCATCACATGCCTATACGCCATGTGCCCCGCCTCCCATCTGTGTCAACTGCAGAGAGCACTATTCGCCTTGCTCGCCAGACTGCAGGATTCTCCAGAAAAAAAGGAAAATCATGGAGTACAAGACCCTGGATTGACTTACCTACACTGAGACTAAGAGAAAATTTGGACACCTGCATCCTGTACGTATGACATCATCTTACGACGCTGCTACAACAGTTCTGGCTCCATCAGGTCTGCCAACCCCAGTCACCTCTCAGAGCCAGGAAGACTATACCTGCCCCTTGATGGTGGGGGGGATTTCCCTCCCGGTTGCTCCCGCACCACCTTTGTTGGGAGTAACACCCCCCAAACCATCAGGGACGTCCGTCCACACTTCTAAGCCGGAGAAGCATAAGTCTTTTTGGCTTCTCTTGCTAGGAAGGGGTCCTTTGGGTCACTCCCTTCACAGGTTTCTGTTAGTGGGAAAGATGACACCCGCCAGTGGCTGAAGAGCTCAAAAGCAGCTGGTCATAGTACTTCATGTTCATCCTCAGTCCCGGAGACTGAGCCAGTGAAGTCCTCCCAGTCGGGCAAACCCAAGGAGCAGCGAGAGAATTCCAAAAAGAAGACCCATAAGACCAAGGAAATTGCGGTGGCACCCACACCACCGCTACCTATGAGCTCTGTGTCTGAGGATGGGGTGGAGATTCTGGTGTCCGCTGAGGACCTAGATCTCGCCAGACCCTCAGACACAATGGATATAGACTGCTCATGCAATAAGTCTGTGGCAGCAGGTGACTCTGAGGCGTAAACTGCCTCATTGAATGTTCCATGCCTTCCCAGCCTAATGATGACATCATCCTCCAGTACAATTGCGGCGGTTTTTTCCACCGCCTGGCTGAGCGACAGCAACTGTTAAGCTACACCTGCTATCTGCATTGCCCTCCTGGAAACCTGGTTTCCGGCAATGCGGAGCCCTGCCCTCCTTATCTATAGGGGATATTACGAGAACCGTAGCGACTGTGATAGAGTGTCTGATGGAGTTTGTGTTTATGTCCTAAACTCAATCTGTAGTGACACTGTGTCCCTTCAAACCCCTCTTGAAGCTGTGACTGTCAGAATAAGGACAACACAGGAAATAACTTTCTGCAATGTATATCTTCCTCCAGATGATGCAGTACCCCTGAATGCATTAGCTGCACTGATTGACCAACTCCCTAAACCTTTCCTACTTCTGGGAGATTTTAACGCCCATAACCTCTTGTGGGGTGGCACCGTGCTTACCGGCCAACGTAGAGATGTCGAAACTTTACTGTCTCTGTTCAACCTCTCCCTTTTAAATACTGGGGCCGCCACACATTTCACTGTGGCTCATGGTAGTTACTCGGCCATTGGTTTATCAATTTGCAGCCCCAGCCTCTCCCATCTATCCACTGGAGAGCATCTTCCTGTTGCTGCCTTGGTGTCAGGCCCTCGGACGCCCGCCCAGTTGGGCTTTAAACAAGGCGGACTGGGAAACTTTCACCTCTGCTGTCACCGTTGAATCTCCCCCACGAGGTGATGACATTGATGTGATGGTTGAGCACATGACTACAACAATTGTTTCTGCGGCAGAAACCGCAATCCCTTGCTCTTTAGGGTGCCCCTGGTCGCCGGAAGTCACTGAAGCAATTAAGGAGCGTCAGCGAGCTGTACGCAGCATAAGTGGCACCCTTCCCTGGAGCACCTCAGAGCCTTTAAACGGCTCCATGCCCACGTTTGCCAACTTATCAAACAACAGAAGCAGGAGTGTTGGGAGAGATACATCTCGACTGTTGGGTGCCATACGTCACCTTCGCAAGTCTGGGCAAAGATCAAACGTCTTTTCGGGTACCAGACTCCAGCAGGTGTTCCCAGTGTTACCATAAATGGCATGTTATCTACCAACGCAAACGCGATTGCCAAGCACTTAGCTAAGCACTTTGCTCGGGCCACATGCCACATTGAATCCTATAACACCCCATTTACAGAGTGGGAGCTCCTCAGTGCCTTTGCACATTGCCCCAACACAGTTCCTGGGCCTGACCAGATCCACAGCCAGATTTCACGGGTTGAGAGGGCAAGTCACATTTTATTTAAGTGATTACAAAGTGACTCAAATTTACAAAGAACTTGGCACTATGAGCCCACTTATCAGTATGAGCATCTCTCATCATATCCTAATGATCTTCAACCGGATCTAGTGTGATGGCGACTTTCCGTCACAATGGCAGGAGAGCACCATCATTCAGGTGCTCAAACCCAGTAAAAACCTGCTTGATGTGGATAGCTATTGGCCCATCAGCCTCACCAACATTGTTTGTAAACTGCCGGAACCCGTGGTGTGTCGGCGGTTGGGTTGGGTCCTGGAGTCAAGTGACCTACTGGCTCCATGTCAGGGCAGCTTCCGCCAGGGTCGCTCTACCACTGATAATCTTGTGTCCATCGAGTCTGCCATCCGAACAGCCTTTTCCAGATGCCAACACCTGGGGTTGCCGTCTTTCTTGACTTATGTAAAGCATACAGCACGACCTGGCGACATCATATCCTTGCCACATTGTATGAATGGGGTCTCCGGGTCCCGCTCCCGATTTTATCCAGAACTTCCTGTCGCTCTGTACTTTCCATGTCCAAGTTGGTGCCTCCCATAGCCCCATCCATATCAAGGAGAATGGAGTCCTGCAGGGCTGTGTATTGAATGTCTCTCTGTTTTTAGTGGCAATTAACGTTGTAGCAGCAGCTGTCAGGCCCTCCGTCTCACCTTCTTGGTATGCAGACGACTTCCGCATTTCATACTGGTGCTCCAGTACTGGTGTTGCTGAATGTTGCCTACAGGGAGCCATCCACAAGGCACAGTCATGGGCTCTAGCCCATGGCTTCCAGTTTTCCACCATGAAGGCGTGTTTCATTCATTTCTGTTGGCGTCGCACCGTTCATCTGGAACCAGCTCTTTACCGTAATGACGATCCATTCACTGTAGTGGAGACACATTGATTCTTGGGTCTGGTTTTCGATGCTCATTTGACTTGGCTTCCTCATCTTTGTCAGCTTAAACGGAAGTGTTGGCAGCACCTCAATACCCTCCACTGCCTGAGCAACACTAACTGGGGTGCAGATTGCTCCACGCTGCTGCAGGTCTACAGAGCCCTTGTTCAATCCTGCCTTGACTATGGGAGTGTGATTTATGGTTGGGCAGCACCCTCAGCATTGTGTTTGCTTGACCCATTGCACCATTGCGGAGTTCGACTAGCGACAGGAACTTTTAGGACGAGTCCGGTGACAAGCGTATTGGTAGAGGCTGGAGTCCCTCCATTGAAGATCAGACGTTCACAACTGCTCACCAGTTACATTGCACACATTCATAGCTCTCCTGAACATCCTGATTACTGCTTTCTTTTCCCAACCACGGCAGTTCACCTCCCGCCCAGGCAGCCCAGGTCAGGGCTAACGATTGCTGTTCGCGTGCGATTTCTTCTGTCTGAACTGGAGTCCTTCCCTTTACCACCTCTCCTCGAGGTCCATTCACATACACCTCTGTGGTGTAGCTGTAGGCTGAAGCTTCGCCTGGAGCTTTCGTGTGGCGCTAAGGACTCCATTAACCCTGCGGCTCTCTCCACTGTCACTTCCTCTTGATTCTTGAAGTGTTCTGGGGCTCTGAAGTGGTTTACACCGACGGCTCGATGGCTGATGGTAATGTTGGCTTCACCTTTGTCCACAGAGGCCATATTGAACAGCATTCCTTGCCCGATGGCTGGAGTGTATTCACTGCAGAGCTGGTGGCCCTATCTCGTGCACTTCAGTATATCCGTTCATGCCCCGAGGAATCATTTCTTCTGTGTACTGACTCCTTGAGCAGCCTACAAGCTATCGACCAGTGCTACCCTCGCCATGCTTTGGTGGCGTCCGTACCGGAGTCCATCTATGCTCTGGACCAGTCTCGTCGTTCAATGGTGTTTATGTGGACCACAGAACACGTCAGCATCCCAGGCAATGAACTTGCTGACAGGCAGGCCAAACAGGCTACACAGAAACTGCTTCTGGAGATGGGCACATCTGAACCTGACCTGTGTTCTGACTTACGCTGCAGGGTTTTTCGGCTTTGGGAGATGGAATGGCATAACAATACGCACAGCAAACTTCGTGTCACTAAGGAGACTACGAATGTGTGGAAGTCTTCCATGCAGGCCTCTCGCAGGGAATCAGTTGTCCTCTGCCAGATCCGCACTTGCCATGCGTGGGCAACCCACAGTTACCTCTTGCACCGTGAAGACCCGCCTCAGTGTCGGTGCAGCGCCCGGTTGACAGTGTCCCATATTCTGGTGCACATCCCACTTTGACTGCCCAGCAACGAGATCTTGGGTTACCGGACTCGTTGCTGCTCATTTTATCTGACAACGCCTCATTGGGTGATTTAGTTTTACATTTTATTTGTGAGGGTAGGTTTTATCATTTGATCTAAGTTTTAGCACATGTCCTTTATCCCTCTGTGTCCTGGTTTTAATGTGTCACAGAATGGCTGGCTTTTCCTTTTGATTCTCGTTGTAGTGGTTAATAAAAAAAGAAAAGAGAGAAGAAAAGAAAAAGAAAAAAAGGTTGAAAATGTGGGAAGAAATCATAAGTGATTTTTTTTTTTTTTAATCGTTAATGACCGTGAAAAAAGGGAAAGAAAGAAAGAAATGCAGATCGGACTTCGTATTACAGAAAAGCTATAGTTGGGGTGGTCCTTGTGGCGTTTTTGAGCAAACGTTAAACCAATTTCCACTACAAAAATTATTGAAAAGAAACAGAGAATAACAAAATGTAACTGACAGGGGGAAGTGGCGTAGATAAGAGTTCACCCTTTACCAGGTTAACTTGTCTCCTTTCGTGCGGCATCCAGGTCTTCAAAAATCTCCTTCATTTCGGCTTGAAAAGTCTGCTCCGAAATCTTGCAATCATCCAGGAATCACTAATTTATACCAATTAAAATCATCTTGATACTGCATGCAATTTAATTTACTTTGCTACTTCCACCCTCTGAATTTCTTAACAACTTCCACAATATGTCTACACATTAAAATCAGATCAAGACTAGCTAATAAGTTTTTTAACGTCTTCCTCAGATCAAGTCTGTCTTAAGCTTCGGCTATCAAGGGACAAACAAAAATCGGATAGAAAAACAAAAAAAGAGTTACAATTTTAGTATTTTCTCTGCTGTCGAGTGCTCATACCGCTGCGACGGCACAATTCATGTCCGAGGGAACGAGTGCAGCGCGGCGAAATTCAAAGTCCCGCTACATCGTGGTCGGCCAGCCACTGTAATCTGCTTTCTTGTTTTACTTTCTTCTGTTTCTAGCATCTCTCTGTTGTTTTCTTGTCTTCTTTTGTTCCTTTTAGTGTTTGTTGCCTTTCCTTCGTTCTTGTGGTTTTTCCTTTTTGTGTTGTATGTCTCGTCTGGTTTATTCTCACACTTGTGGCATTGTTTTATCACAAACAAGGGACCGATGACCTCGTAGTTTGTTTCCTCCCCCCCACCCCACCCCCCACCCCCCGCCCCCACCCTCCTCTTTTAAACCAACCAACCATGCTGATTCCTGAACGTAAGGTTCTCTGTCTCGAGAAAGTTTATTATATTCAAACTGAAAACATGTTCAAGGATTCCGCAGCAAACCAAAGTTAGGGATATTGATCTGTAATTTTGCGGGTCCATTCTTTTGTCCTTATTATGTATAGGAGTCACTAATCCAACCAGGTGGGCCATTACTTGCAGAATAATACTATAGTTACTGTCCTTTGTAGAATTGCAGGCTGTAAAATAAACAAGTGTTGAGTTCATGAACTGTTTCTTCTGCAGTCCTAATATAATTGTGCAAGCTATCTTGAGAGGCTCTCCCCTTCATTTAAATTTCATTGGCCAAGACCAGTTCTACAGTTAACAATTAAATCACTGTAAGTTAAATTTATGTTGCACCCTAATAACTGTAGTAATGGCATTTAATTTGATTTTCCTTAAGGGAGCCAACTGATTCATTGTGTACTCCCAAATTTGTTAAGCTTGGTTGTGGGATTTGTGGCTTTTAACTGAAAGTAAACACACATTCCTTTCATTTCAATGTTAATTGTGACATGGCCATGGCAACAATACTTGCTGCAACTTATAACTACAATGTACATCGCACCCGGTCTGAAGTTATCATGCCATTGCTGTGTCACTGGATGATCTGAATGTTGCTAAACAAATCTGCAAAGCAATTTTGTAGGGTAACCATTAAGAATTTGTCTGTATGTCATTCTGAATAACTTGTTCTCAGTCTAAACCAGGGTATTTCTAGTTCTTCCTCAACTGTCGTTTCAAAATACCCATGTTGGCAGAACCATGTCCATCTTTCTTTGCCAATATTATTTATTTATTTATTTGCAACATCATGCTGATAAGTGGGCTCATAGTGCCAAGTTCTTTGTAAATTTGAGTCACTTTGTAATCACTTAAATAAAATGTGACTTGCCCTCTCAACCCGTGAAATTTAATTTCGCTTCCTGTTTTCCTTCTGGATGCTTCCCTTTTTTTTGTTAGACAGTGTAGGTACCAAAATGGTAAATGCAGAGTTCTCCATGGTAGCAGTGGCAGCAAATGTAGGCTTTTATTTTATTTTGAAGAGTATATCCTCCAAAACAGTACCATTTCTTGTGTGTGTAAACTGTCTGTGATTGAATAAACATTTTCACTGAAGCTCTTTCATGACTTAATTTTCCATCCACTGGTGAATATGCAGTGAGTTATATAACAACATGGATCACCTGAAATGTGGCAAGCCAGTTGGACCTGAGAGAACTGAAGATTTCAGATGTCCTGTGAAATAGTTGCAAATTTTAGTATATGACTTAATTTTTTAAGCAATAGATTGCAGATATTTGCTGAACAAGATACAAACAAAAGCAATATGAGCCGTAAAACTGTTGTAAATATAGGTTGATATACGTTGATTGATTTGGTGAGGAATATTTAAAGTCTATAGACTTATTAAATACTTTTCCTAGATGCTTAAAACTTTGTGCACACGTTTATGACATTGTTGTCTAAAAAGTAGACTCCAATCAAATGATTTCAGTCAATAGTTTTTCCACTATAAATACATAAATTAGACAATCAAAATCAAGATATTTTTTTTATAATTAATAAAGGTATGTTTTTCATCATGGTGATAGGAAGCTGGGGTCTGTAGTCTACTTTTCTCCAAATGGTAGCCTGAAATATCACAAAAATTTCAGACCTGTAGCTCAAATAGTTTTTTTGTTTATTGCATAAAATAAACATGTCAGAAAATTTGATTCATGGGAAATTCAGTTTGAAGGTACATTTCAACTGTTACTCACCTCTGTTGTTCTTAAAACCCTCCAGTTGCGTAATATTCTCGATCTGTGTGTTCTTCATCTTCTATCTTCCTTTTCTTGCTCCTCGGTGTTATTCTGGCCTTTTTAGCTTCCTCAAGAACCCATTTTTCATGCGGAATTTTTTGTTTCATGGCTTCCCGACTTTGCATGCGACTCCGCTGCGCTCCGCTTGCTAGCTGCCCGCTCGCTAGCCGTGACAGTGAGAGAATCGCATAAATCAGACACATCACGAGCGCATAAATTACCCTAACTCCTCGCTGCCTTCACTTACAAGCTTCAAACTTTGACACCGCCAAGCGACCACCGACCTTAGTACGTGATGTCAGTTTCAACTTCATTCACGGTTTCTTCCCCAGGAAAAAACGCTCTCAAAGACGGAAATACAAACCGAAAAACCGATTAAAGGAACCCAGAGAAAAGCTGTTTTTTGTCTTATGTAATTACAAACTAAACACTGTTACTTTCCTTCTGTTGTACTGTGAAACCTTGTTTCTTTCTGCATCTCACGCTTCTAGGTCAATGCAAATAATAATGACACCATTTGACATCCAACCGCAGCAGCATACTGGCATATGTTTAAATTTGTTTTTAAAGATGTTCGCAATGTCCAAATTGATTCATTTTACTACCATTTTGTTCACAAAACTCTAAATATTGATTTAAGATGAAAAAAAAAAAAATTGAATTTTTGAATCACCCTCCATCATTGGCATAGATCATGACAGGGCATGTATGCTGTTCGGCTGATTTGTTGATGTATAAACACAAACTGTTCATTGTGGCTACAAGGAAAGGTGTTCCACTCAGAGCCATGATACACGGTTTAAGAACAGTGATGGGAAAAACATCCTAATCAACAGGGACAGGAGATGAGTGTCATGCCTTGTCAATGACAATCAGTTTCAAATCCTGCAGGAACTGCTCCTGTCAATGAATGCAGGTCCATATCAGCCAGTTTCTGAGTGAACATTGGGAAGGAAACTATATAATGGACATTTTGAGTGAGGTACCTCACAAAAGGCCACTGCCCACAATATCGGAGACTGCTGTACATCATCAACAGGTCAAAGAACACAGAAACTGGACAGTAGCTGGTGTTTAGTGTGGTCCAATGAGTCATGATTTTGCTTCTTTTCAAACAATACAATGCATCGAGAGCACTTCGACGTAGTGAGGCATTGAACTGGCATTGTGTCAAGGGTGTAGTTAAAGTTGGTGGAGGTTCCATGTTTTGTGTGTGTTTATTCTGCCGTAATTTGGACCCATTCATTCAGGTTAGTGTGAACGTGCAGTAGGACATTTATTTTAACATTCTTGGTAACCACTTGTTGCCCTTCCTTCTATATCTTCATGATAAATATTATGTGGATACACTCATTTTCCAAGATGACGATAACCGTGTTCACACAGTTGCTTACGTACATACATCCCCATTTTGACAAAGAGTCTGGCACCCTATCATACCTCAATTTGCCTGCTAAATCACCTGATCTTAATCCTGTAGAACATGCCTAGAACTTTGCTGTCCCACTCTGCATAGTAGAAAACGCTTCATGGTAACACTCACTGTTGGTAACATTGAGACGGGTAGAACAAAACGGGCATTTCCGGAGGTAAATGACAGTGGAATTCACAAAGTGAATGGATAACCAGAAGTCCAAAGTGTAGCAAAGCCGTCTTCAGCATGTACAACACTCCAGGGAGTAGTCCAAATCACAAGTATAAATCAAGCAATGTCAAAACTCTACTATTCAATGGTGCATAACTAAAAGCTTCAGAAACTAGTGAGAGACTAGCTAACAATAGTCGGGCTGCAGTATTAAGTGGCAAACATTCATCAGAGGGTAGTGCTACCTCATGTGTTTCCTGCGGCTGCTGCATTTAGCGCACACACAAGGCACAGCTATCGTCTGTAGCTCAAGTATCTCATACGTAGTCTCCCTGCCAATACTTGCGCTAGGTGAGGAATCCGAATCACTGTCAGATACTAAAGCCCTCCCTCTTTAATTGCCACTTAGAGCTGAAAAATGACCTAGCATGTGCTGACTTCACTGAGGAATGGGAGAGAGAGAAGTACAGGAATTTCGGCCAAAGCTCCTGCAGTACATCATCAATGTGATTGGCTGGGGTTAGGAAGTGGCACCTCTGTGGGAGTCCTAGCTCCTCTACAGGGTCCTGGGCACAGCTTGAGCTAGCCTGTAGGGGAATATATGGCAGAAGTGGTGAAGATGGGACCAAAGGTTCAGCCACCATGGGCATCACTGGCCAAAAATGCTCAACCTCCACTGATGGTGAGAGCAGGGGACCACAGGTTGTGGGGGTGAGTTCCAAAAATGGCATAGTGGAAGTAGTAGTTCCACTTCCATTAGCTCAATCACCAGTCATTGTCAACTTCTGGTCCATGCCTAACACAATGGTGGAGTTTGTAGTGGGAAGAGCAGGCTGCTGGTCTGGCTTTTCCCTGGACGGGTTGCAGAGGTCATGCACAGCCAGCTTTCGAGGGGGGATGGGGAGGTGAGTCTGTCAAGTTCTGGATGGAGCTGATTCTGGTTCTGGACCAGCTGCTCCTGTCTGGCTGCAAGCAAACATCTGCCATCCCCTATTGCCAGTGATGGTCGCCAGGATCCACCCACTATTCCAGCTGAAAGTATGGTCCCAGACATGGAAGCCTACATGCTAATATGGCTGTGCATGGGGGCAGTGGGCAGACTGAGTAGGGCGCAGAAGGTCAAACAGTACGCAAAGCTGTACCCGTGTAAAATTTCAGCCGACCTATGTCCATTTACGAGCGTGGACCAGTAAGTGGCAAGGAAGCTGGTAAGTGCTACCACAGAGTTGGCTGTTATTATGTTACACAGCTGCTTCTAGTGTGTTCTGACAATCAACTCAGCTTCCGAATTCGACGTTGGATGGGAAGGGCAATGGTCATTGTGAATGGGTTGACAAAAATCCTGAAACACAAATTAAAAGAGGGTCATCATAAAAAAACAATGTGGAAGGTGCCCTCCTAGGGCAAATATTACGTACAGGGCACGGATGGTAGCTGCCGTAGTAGTTGTAGCTATCCAAGCGACATGGTATATGGAAAGTTACAAAGTTTGTTAGCAACTAGCATTTACATTGTTACCCAAAATGGTACAGCAAAATCAACGTGCACTCTTTGACAGGGGTGCTTAGACTGTTGGGTCGATTTCTTGTGGGCGTAGGCATGTCAGTTCCAGATGGTGCGTTCAGTGGCATTGTCAACATCAGGCCAGTACATGACACCACGCGATTGCCTTCATTCTGCACATTCCCCAGTACGCAGTAGCTTCAGTATGTGGGGGCAGAGTGTGGGAGGAAGTAACACCCAGCACTCAGCATCATTCATAGCTAGCAAAATGACCCTCCTTAGTACCTTAAGCATGTGCCATAAGAAAAAATTGTGCACTATACTGGGGCTATGTCCTTCGGCAATTGTTCCCGACAATCCCGCCATACAACAAACATGCCCTGCAGAGGAGAGGATCATGGCTCATTTCAGCTGCTACTTCACATCTTGTAATCAAAAATTTATCAGTTGTGTGTCGCTGATATGCGTCGAAGGTAAAATGCAGTGCCTTCTTGCCTATCAAATTCAGCATCTGATCCATGCAGCAAGTAGGAAATTGCATCAGCATTGCAGTTCGTGCGTGGAGAGCCAATAATGGATCTCATAGATATAGTTACCAAGTAACATTACCCACCATTGCAGGCACTGTGGGAAACGTCAAATGGGGGCCAAACAGTGAAATACAGGATTTGTGATTGGTCATTAAGTGAAACTTAATTCCATGCAAATACACATGAAACTTCTGGGAACCATATGTGATAGATAAACTGTGCTTCTTTTTTTAATTTGGAAATAATTTGCCTGCATGACATTTAATGTTTTGAATACAAATGTTAGTGGCTGTTCTGTGCTGTCAGTGTATTTGTGGAACAGCAAGGAACCAATGCCACAAACCTATGCATAAGTGATAAGTTTGAAATGCATGCCAGGATGGAACGGTGTTAAACAAGATCCAATCTAAGGCACTTTTTAAGTTGCATAAAATCTTTCTTGCATGCCTTTGACCACACAAATTTAATACATTTTTATGCAATTGATTGAGTGGATGGGAACTGTGCCTCGCATCAGGAATCAACTTGGCATAATAATTTGCTTTGCTGAGGAACAACTGTAGTTCTCCAAGGTTCTTAGCAGCCAGTAAGTTAATGGTTGTGTCCACATGATCCTATGTGGGTTTGAGCCCATCTTTAGTTAATATATATCCCAAGTATCTGAAAATCGGCTCAAAGAAAATTCTTTTGTTGAAACGACAATGCAGACCATGAGCTTGGAGGCACTTAAAAATCATCTGTTGATTATGCAGGTGCTGCACTTGCATGTCGTCGGTAACTAATAAGTCATCTAAATAATTAACACTGTTGGGGATACCTTGGATGACTTCCTCAAGATATCTCTGAACTATTGCTGATGCTTGTACCTCTAAATGGCAGATTGCTGTAATGATACATGTTGCATACTGTATTAATCACTATATACTATTTCATCTAATTATCTACAGGCAATCCAAAATAGGCTTCAGTCTCTCTCTGTCATGTGGCGGCACTCCACCGGGTGTGCGTCGTTTTAGTTGATTCCATTTAGGTGACTTGCGTGTTGTTGATGATGAAATGAGGATGAGGACAACTTCAACACCCCATCCCGGAGTGGAGAAAATCCCCAGCCTGACCATGAATTGAACATGGGCCTCTTCAGTTGGCATCCAGCCATGATGACCCACAACTGCCGGTGTGGACAGTAGATGTCAGTCGGATTTGTCTCTGAAAAATAATGGCCCTCATCCAGTTTAACTAACATTTCCTGCAACCGAGGAAGTGGATACAAATTGACATTTGCTTGAGTATTAATGGTAGACTTAAAATCACCACAAATGTTAAATGATCCAGATGAGTGTAGCTCACTGGCTAGATGATGCTGGATTTTAACACCACACTTTGCAACCTATCTAGTTCAGCTTTAACTTTCTCATGCATGGCGAAAGGCACTGGTTGAGCTCGACAAATCTTAAGCACTGCTGATTGCGTTAAGGATGTGGACCTCTGTTGTACAACCTAATGTTGGTTCAGACAGCTGCTTAGATTGCTTGCACAACATATTGAGTTCTTTGAGTGGAATCGCAGTTGAAACGAGATTTACTTGGTACAGAATTTGAAAACCAAACAGTGCAGTTTTGTCTAAACTAAAAATATTAGTTGTCATCCAAGTGGTGACTACCAGCAAGGGTAGTGCTGAGTTACATTCTTATATTTAGCCTGGATTATGGTGTGCCCTCACAATGGATCGACTGGCCATTGTTCATCATCACTTTTTACTGAGAAGACTGCAGCTGCAAGGAACCAAAGCTCCGGCATGTGTCCACACTAACCAGACACACTGCCACGTTTGTGTCTAACTGGAAATCCACCATTGTCCCATTAATGTCTAGGTGCAATGTGAGAGGCTGCATCTTGTGTACTGCTGTTAGGGGCACGGGTGCAAGATAGCATGTAGTGTGCTGACGGCTGATGTACTTACTGCACACAGGCCAAAGCAGACACTTGCAAGATGCTTTGGTTTGTGACATGCAAAACAGATCATGTCACAGAAATGGCAGTTACATCATTGATGGTGTGGGCTGCAATTTGAACATGCTTTGATGACACCAACTTTTTGGGTGTCCTTTGACAGTGATGGGAAGGAAAATGTTGCATTAGCCCCCACTCACTTTGGGACACACTGATGGTGAATAAAGTGCTTCCATTGGTGCTCATCTACCGAAGATGGGTGCAGGGGATCCACTAACTACTGAATCTCGTGTCAGCACACTCCAGTATGAATGGATGTTTGGTAAATCAGATGATGGCATTGCTTGGAAGTCACCAGTTGATTGTAGAACACAACGGTGACTTAACACTACTGACAATGTCGACACCAGAAGAATTGTGAAACATAGCTTGCACTGATGCACTTACTTCATAAGCTTTGGCAATTTTTAACATGTCACTCAAGGTGGAATCAGATGCCTCTAAAGCCTTAGATTAAAGTATTTGCATACGAAGTATCACACTGTTACAGGAAAAATCAGACTTGCGTGCCAAGCCTGGTAAGTCATCAGCCAATGTTGAGTAGGATAGCTTAACACATTGATTATACTTGAACCTAGCTTCGATGCAGTGAATTTAGTGACTGTAGTAATCACTCAGCAAACCACAAACATCAGAAAAAGTCAAACTACTAGAATCTGAGAGAGGGCATAATTTTTGCACCGCTTCATACAGTTTACTACTAGAAGATGGTAAGAACGCACACAGATGTCCAGGGTCAGTTATTTGACTTGCCTTGCAGAGAAGCAGCTCATCCAAACAAGCAAATGTCACAGGTGGAGGCAAGCAAACTGCTGCCACCCACTGTTGTTGGTTTTGCAGCAGCTGTAACAGTAGTATTGCTGGTGGAATTCCTAATGTTTTTCTCGCTGTTTCTGTAGTTGATGTTGCCGCTGGAAATCCCAGTGTTTTTCCTGCTGTTGCAACTCCTGCTGCCACAAGTTTAGAAATTCAGGATTCATACTTCACTGGAATAGTTGCATGGTGAGAAAACTATCATCGCCACTTTTCTATCCTACTCTGCATAAGTAGAACACAGTTCATGATAACTTGCTTTCCTGCTAACGAAGAGACTGGCAGAACAAAACAGGTGGTTCCGGGAGTAATGACAGTGGAGGTAACAAAGTGAACAGACATTCAAAACAGTTCCAGAGCATAGCAAAGTTGTCTTAAGTGTATACAATAGTCCAGGGAGCACTCCAAATCACAAATGTAAACCGGGCAAGGTCAAAACTCTGTTATTCAATGGGACATAACTAAAGGCTTCAGAGACTAGTGAGAGACTGCCTAGCAATAGGTGGCCTGTGGTATTTAGTGTTAAAACACTTGTCAGAGGGTAGCACCACATTGTTTGCTTGCCGTGGCTGCTGCAGATCAGGGAGATGCTAGCAAGGTTATCATCTGTAGTCCATGTATGTCTGACACATTTTCCGTAGCAATACTTAGACTAGACAGGGAGTTGGAATCAATATTGGATTTTAAAGGAACTGCAGGTGAAACGTAACCGTCAACATCCCCACAGTTTGAAGAAATTTGTGGATTTGAGACGATTATCAGAGTACAGGCAGTGTTTTATATGGTGTTAGTGTCATGTCTTCTTAAGGTGACAGTTTTTTTCCTCTGGTGTGCTTAATTCACTAAGTGTTTCTGGACTGCATTGAATAGGCTCTGTGAATGCAGAGATAGGTGCAGCAAGTCTGAATCAACTTTTTCCCCTACCTTAACAAACCAGATTGAAGCTACTATGTGTGCATATCTCCAAGCCCTAGTCACAATGCCCAGACTGTAAAGTTCACTAAAGTACGCACAATCTGAAATATGTTCCATTTTGCTCTGTGACTTTGAGAGATACAGAACATTACTAAAGTTAGAGGTTAAACATACTAAAAATGAACTTTTTACACAATGTGGTTGTCCACATTTTACCACATCTTTGATAAACATGCCGTTCAGTCGTCTTATCTATTCTGCCAAAAAGGTAATGCTACCATTAGTTTCCTCTACTTTCCACAGATCATGTAGAAGCATAAAATTTTTAATGTTTACCTTTTCAGTATCCTTGGACACTGGAACCGAAGGATCAAGATAGAGGCAGAAGGTCCACTGAAGGAATAAGGTTGAGGGAACCCAACCCGTATATAGGTTGGCAATCAGATGATGATATGAGGAAGACAACACCTGGCACTATAGAAATAATGAAGACAGCTGGGCTTGACAAGTCAGTGCCTGTACAAAATGCACCAACAAGTGGTAAGTTATTTAGTGGCAGATCATACATTAACACTTAAAAGATCTCAGGACCACATGTCGTGCAGATATTACCATAATTTGCATGTAATTTACCAGTGATGGCGGTGATTCACTTCATTGCAAGGGTTTCCTCTTTACCCTAACTCATGATCCCAAACATATTTGTCATAAGTCACAGTAACATCTTCCCACTAGTAATTGTGCTTCTGCCAGATTATTATGCTTTAAATCTGGTAACATATGCATTTTGTTTACATAGACACTGTCCTTAAGTAAAATCCGCGGAAGAGAATGTGCCTAATAAGGTTAGGGGACATTGGGAGCTCGTGTATGTGGTCAGGTAAGAAGTGTTCTATAAATCTAGTGACTGTTTGGATCTGTGATACATTTTATTTATGTGACAATATTAAGTTATTTTTATGGTCCAGTGATGCATAAATCAAGAAGTAGCACACGACAAACATGTTGTTTTTGTGTATTAAGTGATGGCCTTTGTTTACATATCCAGAAACAAGTAACGAGACTTCACTGAATCATTTACGTTAATAAATCCAGACAGCGATAATAAAAGATATTTTAGCTATGTAGATGACATCATTTTTGCCCAAGGTGAAGTACAGTGCTCAACATTAAAATTGCAGCACCATGAAGGCTGTGTGTGACAGATGTCAAATTAGTATGAAGTGCACTTCATACTTGCATATGCAAATTATCACCAGTTTAGCCAACTGCACAATATAGGTAGAAGAGTAACACTATCTGTATTCTGCATATAAGAAAAGATTACTCGTGTGGTTTCTGTTTCATAAATCACAGTTGAATGTTGGCTGTTTGTGAGAAGATAGTGTTATACCTCACATTGGATGGAGCAGTTTCTAACAGCACATTTCATCATTTGAAAGCGTAGTTCAGAGTGAGTCAAAAAGACTTCACAACTTCGGAATGATACAGAAATTATAGTATGAAGGCTTTCACGACCGGATTGAAGAAACTTACAGAATTGGTAGATGAGTCATTTTGTTACAAACAACTTCAATTTTGATTCACATAGTGCTCAGTATCCCATCTCATTCCACCAGCAGAAGTGTCAGCATAGTGCACAGTTAAAATGGCTACTTACACTGGTGCGGAGTGTGCATGCTGCATGTTTTGGTTTCATGAAACAAACTCTGCAACAACTGTTCGACATAAATTTCACACCAAATGTGCTAAAGAACTTTCAAGCAGGCTTACAATTTACTTTTGACACAAGAACTTTGTTGAGAGGAGTTATTCGCTGTGAAATGATAAATCACCAGGTCACCTGCGTGTTGGTGATTGTTGAACAGGCTAGGAAGAGCTTTGCCCACAGTCCACAAAAATCAGCTGTACGTGTCCAGTGTTGATCCAGTGACATTGTCAATTATAATTGCAGTGGGCACAGGACCATTGGGATTCAACTGTCGATCAATGAAAACGTATCAGCTCTTCATGTGAATCACATTTTTGCTACACTAGGTTGATGGTTTTCTCCACAAAATCCATCATTGAGGTGAATGGCAGCTCGAAACATGCAGTGCACTGCAGACGCAGGCTGCTGGGAGCGGTATTAAGCTGTGGGAGACATTCTCCTCTGCTTGCATAGGACCTGTGGTAGCAATCGAAGACATGCTGACAGCTGCGAACCACCTGCATCCCTAGTGTTTGATGTCTTTCCCGATGACAATGTCATCTTTCATCAGTATCATTGTCCAGGTCTCAGAGCCGAAACCATGTTACAATGGTTTGAGAAGCATGTTAGTGAACTCACATTGATGTCCCAGTGGCCAAATTCACGATTCAAATCCTATGGAATCCATCTGGGTCACTATCGGGTGCCATCACCACATACGCAAATCAGCAGCCTCGTTATTTATCCAAATTACATGACCTGTGCATGGACGTCTAATGCCACATAGCTCCATGAACCTACCAAGAAGCTGTTGGATCTCTGATATGCAGAATCAGTGATGTATTTCATTCCAAAAATGGACAAACAAGCTATGAAGCAGGTGGTCACAATGTTTTGGCTCACTCAGTGGATTACACTGCATTGTGACCAAAATGTTGGCAACCCACTTGGCAACAGCATAGGCATCCTCTTCTTACTGGGCTACCTTTCAAATTCATAAAAGGCTCCACATGACTGAGTAGTGCTTCCACCATCTTTTGTCCCCATATACAATACTGCCCCCCTTCCCCCCCCCCCCCCCCCCCCCCCCCCCCCCACACACACACACACACACACACTGATTCGCATCATTATCAGATGTTTCAACATCTCAGTGTTACTTAAAGACTCCATCTACTCATGGTCTACAATCATATTTGGCTACAAGGTGGTTTCCCTTCTCAGTGGTGACGCAGTATCATCATCCCAGTCCCTAAGCCGGGCAAAAGCTGAATGTCCATTGACAGGTACCGATGGATTAGCGTCATCGGTGTGCTAAGGAAACTGCTTGAAGGGATGGTAGTGCACAAATTACAGTGGGCTATCAAATCACAGGTATTTTTATCACTCTGTCATTGTGGTTTATGGCAGGGACAAACCACAGCTGACCATCTGGTTAAGTTGGAAACAGCAGTCCAACAGGCTTTTCGTAAATGCCAGCTCCTCATTGCAGTCTTTCTTGACTTACATAAAGCATACAAAACTGCTTCATGACTTCACATTTTACTTACGCTCCTTCACTGGGGCTTCCTTGGCACCCTGCCAACTTTTATTCATCAGTTTTTATCTCGTTGGTTGTTTCACATTAGATTTGGTACATCGCTCAGTGGCCCACGGTTCCAAGAGAACTGTCTCCCACAGGGCTCTGTGTCAAGTGTTACACTTTCCTTCACCACTATCGATGAAGTAGTTACCTCCAGCAGACCACTGATCAACCCCATGCTACAAGTCAATGACTTCTGCATTTGGTATAGCTCTCAATCAGTAGCCTTGGCTGCCAGCTCCAAGGTGCCATCCAAAGAGTCTCCACTGGGATCCTTGGCCGTGGCTTGCAGTTCTACCCTATAAAAATGCAAGTCATGCATTTCTGTCGTCGTACCACAGCCTGTCCTGACCGAGAACTTGGATGTCCAGTGGTTGGACATTGTTGTCCCAATTTTTGGGACTTTGGTTTCATAAAAAGCTGCCATGGTTGCCCCATAATTGTCGCCTAAAGACTAGTGACAAGTCTCTGTGTCCTTGACCACATGGCTTGGGGTAGTGACTGCACTGTTCCTCTCCATATTTACAGAGTCCTGCTCTCATCTTGATTGGAGGTTTGTGGCTCAAGAGAACCTTCAGCTTTTTCTAAAGAAGGGATCTGACCTGCTCAGTTCCCATAGTACCAACCCTTGCTCACTAATGTAATCACCATCCAACAGTTTCCTAATCACCCAACTATCAGATTCTTTTTGCATACAATGGGCATTGACCTCCTGATACCCTCCTTGCCACCTCAGTTGGGGTTACCAATTGGAATGCACTTTCAGGTACTCTGACAGGCCTCCATCTATGACAGGCCTCCATTTAAGCACCTCAGCATGTTCTCCCCAAATTTTCCTGCATCCCCCAATATTCTTGTTTAGTACCCAAACCACAAATTAGGTTCTTGAAGTAGACTGGTCTTTGACGTGTCAGTGTCTTTTCATCTCTTAGCAACCGTCATTTACACTGACTGCTCTAAAATTGTGGGTGTGATGGGATATGCTTTTGTTGTCATACTGCCTGCTCAGTTCTGTTTCTCTGGTGTCCCAGGTCTTGTGGATATCTCAGGTAATGAACTGGCCAACTGTTTGTCTAGAAAAATGATTACTCACCCAATGTTCACTTTGTCAGTCCCAGGTACAGATTTGTGGGTGCAAATAAGTCCTCTTCTCATGCAGAACAATATCTGATGGGCTGTTGCTCTATCTAGGAGGAGGTACTGAAAAATAATGCCTCTGAATTTTTTATTCTGTTCTTGATATTAGTTGAGTTATTACACGTTATGCATATTACTTTGTTGACTTTCCCACTTTGCTGAACCAAGTTGCAACCCTCTGCCATTGGTGGGCTTCATTTTGTGACGTGTAATATGGCAGTGTGTAATGTAACAGTCGGTGCATGAGAAAAAGCACGCTGCAGTCAAGTTTCTGAAAGCACAAATTTGAAGAGTTCATCCACACATGGAGCGTCCTCTTCATCAGTATGAAAATGCCAGTCCACACACAAATGCTGCAACATCTGCAACAATCCATTGTCATGGGTTCACCATCACCAAACATCCTCCATACAGCCCCGACTTGGTCCTATCCAATTTGCATATGTTTCCAACCCTCCTGCGGGTTCAGGGGTAAGAATAGGCCCGCAGTATTCCTACCTGTCATAAGAGGCGACTAAAGGGAGTCTCAAACGTTTTGGCCTTATGTGATGGTCCCCTTTTGGGTTTGACCTCCATATCTCAAAATTTTTCCGAAGAGCGAGCCGATTGGGGAGGGGTGCCTTACTTGGCGCATTGTGTCCATCTTGCTTTGAGATCTTTCGCCAACTTATTCGTTGTTGCATTGCAGTCCTGCCTGCTCTCCATCTCTTGAGCATGGATACGTTCCTGCGTGCAGTTTCTGCCATGCAATGTGCAGTGCCACTTTCTGCACTGACGGCCACCGTGGACTATATGTCACCTAAAATCCAGCACGGTAGCCAGTCCTTTGTGGTGGGGCCGCCATGTACCCTGTTGGTTGTAGCCCACTGACAACACAGGGATCGCTCTGCTGATGCCTGCGCCGTTTACTCCCCATGTATGCCAAGGAGTAGATGCTCATCTCCCTCGGGCATCAGGACTCCCGGCAATGACCATCCTGCCAGGTTGCCCTTGCTGTGGCTGGGTGGCACCCATGGGGAGGGCCCTTGGTCGGAGTAGGTGGCATTAGGGTGGATGACACGCAATGAACCATGGCACATCATCTCTTGCTGGTGGCCAGCCACCAGCAGTCTCTAAGTGTTCGATGGCTCATTTTAAAGCTAACGTTCGTGACCCCAAATCGTTCCCCTCCCTGGCCACACCATGGGAGGAATGAAAGGCAATGAATGGAAGTGAACCGTATTCGCCCAGGTATCTCGTCTGTACCAGAGCTGATGGGGAATCCTTTGTATCCATGAAGCCTCAGTTCTTCGTAAAGCATTTAGAGGACAAGTTCGGGGAGGTGGAGGGCTTGTCCAAAATGTGGTCCGGTTCAGTCTTGATAAAAACAGCATCCCCTGCGCAGTCACGGGCCTTGCTCACTTGTAAGAATCTGGGGGATGTTTCAGTTACCATCACGCCCAATAAAAGCTTAAATATTGTCCAGGGCATTATTTTCCACAGGGATCTCCTTTTACAGTCCGATGACGAGCTGCGCGCCAACTTAGAGCGATGAGGTGTCCATTTTGTCCAGCGCGTCCACCGGGCTCCGAGGGATCATCAAGTTGCCGCCAGTGCCTTCATCTTGGCCTTTGAGGGTGACGCATTACCTGAGAAGGTCAAGGTGATGGTCTACCGTTGTGATGTAAAGCCATATATCCCTTCCCCGATGTGGTGCTTCAAGTGTTGGAAGTTCGGCCATATGTCTTCATGCTGTGCTTCCAGCCTCGTATGTCGCATTTTGTGGTCGACCATCCCATCCTGATACGCCATGTGCCCCACCTCCCATCTGTGTCAACTGTGGAGAGCACCATCCCCCTTGCTCACTGGACTGTCTGATTCTGCAGAAGGAAAGGAAAATAATGGAAATTGAAGACCCCGGACCGACTGATCTACACGGAGGCTAAACGGAAATTTGACCAGCTTCATCCCGGGCGCATGATGTCTTCTTATGCCGCCACTGTCACTCCTGCTACAGTTACATCAGCTGCAACACATGCAGTCAGCTCTCAGAGTCGAAGGACCACACCTGCCCCCTTGATGGTGGGGGGCACTTCACTCCCTGTTGCTCCTGCTCCATCTACTTCAGGAGCAACACCACCCCCCCCCCCCCCCCGCCCCTCCCCAACCATCAGGGACATCAGTTCCCCCTTCCCAGCCGGAGAAGCGTAAGACTTCTTCGGCTCCTCTCTCCAGGAAGGGGTCCCTTGGGGACCTCCCTTCGCACGTTCCAACCAGCGGAAACGCGGACACCCGCAAGTGGCTGAAACAACCACTGGTCGCTGGTTGTAGGGCCTCACAGTCGTCGTCTGTCTCTGACACTGACCCAGTGAACCCCTCTCAGCCTGAACCCCCCAAGGCACAACGTGCAAAGCAGAAAAAGAAAATGGTTCCCAAGAATCCCGACATTGCGATGGCACCCATCCCACTGCTTCCTACAAGCTCTGCGTCTGAAGATGAGGTGGAGATTCTGGCGTCTGCTGAGGACCTGGATCTCGCTGGTCCCTCAGACGCAATAGATAGCACTTCCACAGGTGCTCAATCAGAGGCAGCAGGTGACCCAGCGGCATAATTTGCCTCCCCAGTCCCTTCACGCCTTTCTCAGCCATGGACAATATCATCCTCCAGTGGAACTGCAGCGGCTTCTTCCACCATCTAGCTGAGCTCCGACAACTTATCAGCCTTCACCCTTTCTTCTGCATTGCTCTTCAGGAAACTTGGTTTCCAGCGATGTGAACCCCTGCCCTCCGTGGCTATCAGGGTTATTATAGGAACTGGGCAGCTTATGAAAGGGTGTCTGGTGGCATCTGCATCTATGTCCTTCACTCTCTTCACAGCGAGTCTGTCCCTCTACAAACACCTTTAGAGGCTGTCGCTGTTCGGGTGTGGACACCACAGGCTGTTACTGTCTGCAGTCTGTATCTTCCACCGGATGGTGATGTCCCACAGCATGTCCTGGCTGTGCTGATAGCCCAATTGCCGCCACCTTTCTTGTTACTGGGCGACTTCAATGGCCATAACCCTCTGTGGGGTGGGTCGGTGGCAACAGGCCGAGACACCACCGTTGAGAATGTATTGGGACAGCTCGACCTCTCCCTTTTAAACAATGGTGCCTTCACACATTTCAGTGTGGCGCATGGCACATACTCCGTCATCGACCTTTCGATCTGCAGCCCTAGCCTCTTACCGTCTGTCCAATGGAGTGTGCATGACGACCTATGTGGCAGTGATCACTTTCCGATCTTTCTGTCACTGCCACAACGTCACTCTTCTGGGTGGCCTAGCAGATGGACTATGAATAAGGCTGACTGGGACTTTTTCTCCTCCATTGCCACTATTGAGCCTCTCTCTAATGACGCCATCGATGCGGTGGTTCATTCGGTCACCACCGGCATCGTTACTGCCGCATAATCTGCCATTCCCCGTTCTTCTGGGTCCCCTCAGTGGAGGACTGTGCCTTGGTGGTCGCCTGCGATCGCCGAGGCGATTAAAGATCGCCGGCGGGTGCTCCAGCGTCACAAGCGGCATCCATCTTTAGAAACCCTCGTCACCTTTAAACGGCTCCGTGCGTGGGCCCGCCGCATCATTCGCCAACACAAGCAGGAGAGCTGGGAGCGGTATGTGTCCACCATTGGCCTCCATGTCTCTCCATCACAGGTCTGGGCCAAGATTCGATGCCTCTATGGCTATCGGACCCCTGTCAGTGTCCCTGCGCTCTCGCTGAATGGAGCAGTTTGTACTGACTCCGACGTAATTGCCAACCGCTTGGCAGAGCATTTTGCTCTGAGTTCCGCTTCTGCGAATTACCCACTGGCCTTCCGCTCCATTAAAGAGCAGATGGAATGTCGGAGCCTTTCATTTCTCACCCACCATCCTGAATCCTACAATGTTCCATTCAGTGAGTGGGAATTTCACAGTGCCCTAGCCACTTGCCCTGATACTGCTCCTGGGCCAGATAGCATCCACTGTCAGATGCTGAAACACCTTTCAGTGGACTGCCAGCAACACCTCCTCTGTCTTTACAAACGTCTCTGGGTTGAGGGTGAGTTTCCGTCGCAATGGCGGGAAAGCATTGTCATCCCCGTTTTAAAACCTAGCAAGAATCCTTTGGAGGTGGACAGCTACCGCCCCATTAGCCTCACCAACGTTCTCTGCAAATTGCTCGAACGGATGGTGAGCCAGCGATTGAGTTGGGTACTTGAGTCTCGGGGCCTCCTGACTCCGTCTCAGGGTGGGTTCCGTAAAGGCCACTCTGCCGCCGAAAATCTGGTGAGCCTGGAGTCCGCCATCCGTACGGCCTTTGCTGCTTTCAGCACCTCATCACTGTCTTTTTTGACATGCGGAAGGCGTACGATACGACATGGCGCCATCACATCTTCTCTACACTTCATGATTGGGATCCGCTGCCAATTTTCATACACAATTTTCTTTCGCATCGTACCTTCCGCGTGCAAGCCGCGGCCTCCCACAGTTCCTCCCAAGTTCAGGAGAACAGGGTACCACAGGGATCAGTCTTAAGTGTCTGCCTGTTTTTATTTGCAATTAAGAGGCTCGCTGCGGCTGTGGGAACGTCTGTCTCCGCTTCGCTGTATGCTGACGACTTCTGCCTCTACTATAGCTCCATTGGCATTGCCGCTGCTGAACGTCAGCTGCAGGGCGCTATCCGCAAAGCACAGTCTTGGGCTGTAGCGCATGGCTTCCAGTTTTCGGCTGCCAAGACCTGCGTTATGCATTTGTGCCGGTGACGCACTGTCCACCCGGAGCTGCGGCTTTATCTTGACAGCGAACTTCTTGCTGTGGTGGAGTCACATAGGTTTTTGGATGTGGTTTTTGATGCCTGCTCTGCCATGCTTGAGCCACACCAGCTGGGGCGCCGACCGATCTACCCTCTTACAGATCTGCCAGGTGTTAATCCAGCCCCTTCTGGATTATGGGAGCCTGGCTTATGGTTCAGCATCCCCATCTGCGTTGCGGGTGCTGGACCCAATCCTTCACAACGGGATACTCCTTGCCACTGGTGCTTTCCGGACCAGCCCTGTGGACAGCATACTTGTGGAGGTGGGTGTCCCTCCACTGCGGTTACTGCACCAACGTTTGCTGGCCGCTTATGCTACGCATGTTTGTAGCTTGCCCAGGCATCCTAATTATCATCTTCTATTCCCACGGTCACTCGTCCATCTCCCAGAACGTCGGCCCCGGTCGGGTTGTACAATCGCGGTCCGCGTCAGAGAGCTTCTCTCCGGGCTTGGGGTTTTCCCTCTTCCACCTCCTTTCTGGGCCCCTCTGCATACACCCCCGTGGTGTGCGCCCTGCCCTTGCCTTCAGCTCGAATTGGCACAGGGCCGAAGGACTCAGTCCCTCCGGAGACCTTCCGCCGCCGCTTTTATTTCATCCTAGCCATGTATCAGGGCTCTGGCGTTTTTTTACACTGACTGTTCGATGGTTGCTGGTCGTGTCGGTTACGCTCTAACTCTAGGGGACCATTACGAACTACAATCCTTGCCGGCTGGCTGCAGCGTTTTCACTGCTGAGCTGGTCGCCATCTTTCGTGCCCTAGAGTATATCCGCTCCTGCTCAGGTGAGTCCTTCGTTATCTGTAGCAACTCCCTGAGCAGTATACAAGCTATCGACCAGTGTTTCCCTTGTTCTCGTCTGGTGATGGCTATCCAGGAGTCCCTGCATACTCTTGTGCGTTGCGGCCACTCTGTGGTCTTTGTGTGGACCCCTGGTCATGTCGCATCCCGGGCAATGAACATGTTGACCACCCGGTCAAACAGGCCACCAGTGAACCAACCCTGGACATTGGCCTCCTGGAGCCTGATTTGCAAGCAATCTTATGCCGCAAAGTTTTCGTGCTATGGGACACTGAATGGCGCGATCTGACCACCCCTAACAAACTCCGTGCTGTCAAGGAGATGATGACTGTGTGGTGGCCATCCCTGCGAGCCACTCGCAGGGACTCAGTAGTCCTTTGTCGACTCCGCATTGGCCACACCCGCTTGACACACAGCTTCATACTGCGGCATGAGGACCCGCCTCTATGTCGATGCACATCGGCTTTGACGGTGGTCCACATTTTGTTGGACTGTCCACTTTTAAGTGTGCTCAGGCAGACGTTTGCGCTACCTGATATGCTCCCTGCCCTTTTAACTGATGATACTGCTATGGAGGGCTTAGTTTTGCATTTTATTCGGGCAGAGGGCTTTTATCGCTTAATGTAAGTGTTGGTCTTTTTAAGTTTCTCTTGTCCTGTGTCATCTTTCTTTTTTCCATTGTCCGTTTTTATTCTTCGGAGTGTTTTTAAGTTTTGGAACAAGGGACCGAGGACCGTAGCAGTCTGGTCCCTTTAATCCCCCCCCAAACCAACCAACCAACCTACCTATGCTTCCAAAACTTACAGAACGTCTTCGAGGACTTCACTTCGCTAGTGAAACAATGGGCAAGCAGAGATCAGTTTGTGGGTCTGTCAACAAAATCAAACATTCTACAGTGACAGTATCAACAACCTGTTCTCTCATTGGGAGAAATGTGTTTGTCGGCTGGGAAACTATGTTTAGAAATAAATATGTGGACATTAAGAATAAAGGTGTAGAATGTTAATAACGTTTGTTTTATTTAAAAAGCTTTCTGAGTTTTCTCATCAAAAATACAGTCATTACTTTTCAGCACACCCTCGTAACAATAAACTCCACACTGTCAAGGAGACTACTGTTGGATGGTGCTGCTCCTTTCATCCCTCCTGGAGGGAATCCACCATCCTATTTTGCCAATACACTGATCAGGTCATGTTAACTTATAGTTTTATTTTATTTAACAAACCACCCCCATGTTGTTCCAGTTTCCCTCTGTATCGCTTTGACTATAACAAATTGAGAGTGGAAGTGGTGGCCCCCATCGTGTGCAAAGCCCCACGAGACATTCATCTGGCCCAGTCACCTGCTGACCTTATTATTTCTCTCATCTTGTTTTATTATGAAAGGTCCAATTGATGTCCATTACATTTTTAGCTGTTACGACTCTCCTGGCTAGAATGTATTTTGTACTCTGTAACTGTCTTCACCCTTTATCCGGTAGGCAGAGGGTTGGCTGCGGGTGGGTTCTTTCACCACAGAGAAGACCTGGGAGATCCCTCCGCTGCTCTGACCTAGGTATCAATTTGTCCCACATTTTTACTACTTAAATTATTTCTCAGCTCTGGCATCAATGTTGCTTTCAGTGCCTGGATTTTACCACTCCTACATTCTTTCATAAACTGATCAAATTTCTGGCTGATGACATTGACTCCATATGAACTCCTCTTAACTGTGATACTCATAAACTCACTGTTTATGTCCTTAACCCCCAGCCAGCCAATCAGCACAATGGCTTAATATAGGGAAGATGCAGTATTCAAAGCCTCATCCAAACATTTTTATTTTCTGTTTCCTAAATCACCTGAAGCATATATACTGTGATAACTCATGTGCCACAAATGTTCCAGGGTGTTATTGGTAAATACAAAGGCAGTTTCAAAGAATTCACTGGTTTCTTCAATTCATTTTTCCATTATTTGGAAAAGATGATTTATTGAACAGTAAAGATCACCTCAATATTCCTTTGTAATTACAAGGGCATCCAAAGTGGGCCAGAGTAGTTTCTCTGCCATTTATATAAAGACAAACCACCAGAGGTTGTATTTTAAGCCTTTTTATTACTAGTTTCGATCTGTCAACAAGAGCAATTAACTTCAGATTTCAGCTTCATATAATGTGCCCTGTGCAACGTAGGATGTATTCCACGGTTCCATTCTGCATCTACACTCTGCAAACCACTGTCACTTGCGTGTCAGAGGATACATCCCACTATACCGGTTCTTCCCATTACATACATGTATGGAGCATGAGAAAAATGATTGTTTAAATGCCTCTGTGTGTGCAATAATTATTCTAAACTTGTCCTCACAATCCACATGCAAGAGATACATAGGAGATTGTAGTACATTCCAAGATTCATCATTTAAACCCCGTTCTTGAAACTTTATTAATAGACTTTCTTGGGATAGTTTACATCTGTCTTGAAGAGTCTTCCAGTTCAGTTCCTTCAGTGTCACTGTGACACTCACCCATGGATTAAACAAACATGTGACTGTTCATGCTGCCCTTCTTTGTACACATTCAATATCCCCTGTTAGTCCCATTTGGTACAGGTCTGACACACTTGAGCAGCATTCTAGGATGGGTCCCACAAGTGATTTGTAAGCAATCTCCTCTGTAGACTGATTGCACTTCCCGTGTTCTAGCAATAAACCGAAGTCTACCACCTGCTTTAGCCATGACTGAACCAATTTGATCATTCCATCTCGTATCCCTACAAAATGTTACACCCAGGCATTTGTATGAGTTGAATTGGCCATTTCCAACTGTGACTCATTGATATTATAGTCATAGGGTACTACGCTCTTTCATTTTGCGAAGTGCACAGTTTACATTTCCGAACATTTATGCAGCTTCTTTCAGATAGTACTTCATTATAGATAACTGCATCATCTGCAGAACGTTAGATGCTACTACTAATATTGTCTGCAAGATCATTAATACACAACATGAACAGCAAGGGTCCCAAAACACTTCTGTAGGGTGCACCCAAAGTTCTACATCTGACGATATTCTCCATCCAAGATAACATGCTGTATCCTCACTACCACCAGGGGAGGTGGCACAGTGGTTAGCACATTGGACTCACATTTGGTTCAAACTCATGTCCGCTCATCCTGATTTAGGTTTCCCATGATTTCCCTAAATTGCTACAGGCAAATGCTGTGATGGTTCCTTTAAAAGGGCACAGCCCATTTCCTCCCCCCCCCCCCCCCCCCTCCTCCCTAATCTGAGCTTATCGTACTTTTAACAATAATCATAGGTGTGGTACTGAGTCATACACTTTTCAGAAATGAGGAAATACTGCATCAGCCTGATTGCCTTGATCCAAAGTTTGCAGTATGTCATGTGAGAAAAGTATGAGTTGGGTTTTACATGATGGATGTTTTCGGAATCCATGATGGTTGGCATTGATGAGGTCATTTTGTTCAAGATCCCTCATTATGTTTGAGCTCAGAATACATTCTAAGATTTTACAACAAATCGATGTCAAGAATATTGGACAGTAGTTTTGTAGATCTCTTCTACTACCCTTCTTGGAGATAGGTGTGACCTATCCTTTTTTCCAGGAACTAGGCATGGCTTTTTTTTTTTCGAGGGATCTGTGATTGATTATAGTTAGAAGAGGGGCTAACTCAGCCACAATTTCAATATAGAATGTGACAGGGTTCCATCAGGTCCTGGAGCTTTGTTCAGTTTTAATGATTTCAGCTGTTTAACACCACTGACACTAATACTTATTTCTTCGTCTTTTCAGTGGTACAAGTATTAAATTGGGCCAACTCTCCTGGGTTTTTCTTTGTAGAGGAACATTTGGAAATTGAGTTAACCATTTCAGCTTTTGTTTTGCTACCCTCAATTGCAGTTCCTGCCTAATTTGCTAGGGACTGAACATTAACTTTGCTGCTGCTAACAGCCATATAGAAATGACCAGAATTTCCTTGGGTTCTGTGGGAGATCATTTGACATTATTCTGCTACGGTACTCACTGAAGGCGTCATGGTCATTGAGGGCATCGTGCATTGCTCTCTTGACAACCAAGCACATTCCATTCAGCATCTCTCTATCCATAGCCCTAAGCTTTGTTTTACACCTATTATTTGGTAATCTCTGCTTCTGTAGACATTTCTGTACTGTGATATCATGAATGGGCTTCCTGACTATCTGTTCTAGGTAGTTTCACAGGATGTCTTATCATGCCGACCACTAACAAAACAATAATTTTCTCAATTAATTGTTGAATGATTAAAGTCTCCACCAGTAATTACAGTATGATTGGGGAACTTTTGTACAAGTGAACTGCGTTTTTCTCTAAAGGTTACATCAGGAGGTGAGTCTGGTGGGCGATAGAAGGATCAAGTCATCATTGTATGCCCACTCCTGATACTGAGTCTTGCCCAAACAATCTCACCTGCAACTTCAGTTTCTGTCTGAGTACATTTGAGTTTCTTATCTACTGCAACAAATAATGCACCACCTCCATTTCCCATTTGCCTATTTTTTCGATATACACTTAAATTTTCCCCAAAAATCTCACTGCCACCAGTTCCAGGTTTCAGCCAGCTTTCTATACTATTGTAATGCACTTTGGGATGATGCCATGTAGTAAGCGTTCACAGTTAAATTTAATCCTCATATTGACTCTTATCAGCTTTTAACTTCAATCTTAAATATTTAAGGAAGACTCATGTAGCCTGGCTAGCCACAAACTTAACAAAAACAGGCATCATCTCCTGGAGACAGGGCAACCATTATGAATTAATGTAAAGATAATGACATCCTGAAGTAAACAAGAATATGCCGGCAGAATAAACCCTACACTGCACTGTCATCATATGAGAAGTCAAGATCAAAAGCAGCTCTCATTACTAGTCACACAAAAATTATACGTAATATTTATTAATTTATCATCATCATTATCATTTTAGACTGATTATGCCTTTCAGCGTTCAGTCTGGAGCATAGCCCCCCTTATACAGTTCCTCCATTATCCCCTATTCAGTGCTAACATTGGTGCATCTTCTGATGTTAAACCTATTACTTCAAAATCCTTCTTAACCGAATCCAGGTACCTTCTCCTCAGTCTGCCCAGACTCCTCCTACCCTCTACTGCTGAATCCATGAGTCTCTTTGGTAACCTTGCTTCTCCCATGCGTGTAACATGACCCCACCATCTAAGCCTGTTCGCACTGACTGCTACATCTATAGAGTTCATTCCCAGTTTTTCTTTGATTTCCTCATTGTGCACACCCTCCTGCCATTGTTCCCATCTACTAGTACCTGCAATCATCCTAGCTACTTTCATATCCGTAACCTCAACCTTGTTGATAAGGTAACCTGAATCCACCCAGCTTTCGCTCCCATACAGCAAAGTTGGTCAAAAGATTGAACAGTGCACAGATAACTTAGTCTTGGTACTGACTTCCTTCTTGCAGAAGAGAGTAGATCGTAGCTGAGCGCTCACTGCATTAGCTTTGCTACACCTCGCTTCCAGTTCTTTCACTATGTTGCCATCCTGTGAAAATATGCATCCTAAGTACTTGAAACCGTCCACCTGTTCTAACTTTGTTCCTCCTATTTGGCACTCAGTCCGTTTATATTTGTTTCCCACTGACATTACTTTCGTTTTGGAGATGCTAATCTTCATACCATAGTCCTTACATTTCTGATCTAGCTCTGAAATATTACTTTGCAAACTTTCAATCGAATCTACCATCACAACTAAGTCATCCGCATATGCAAGACTGCTTATTTTGTGTTCACATATCTTAATCTCACCCAGCCAGTCTATTGTTTTCAACATATGATCCATAAATAATATGAACAGCAGTGGAGACAGGTTGCAGCCTTGTCTTACCCCTGAAACTACTCTGAACCATGAACTCAATTTACCGTCAACTCTAACTGCTGCCTGACTATCCATGTAAAGACCTTTAATTGCTTGCAAAAGTTTGCCTCCTATTCCATAATCTTGTAGAACAGACAATAACTTCCTCCTAGGAACCCGGTCGTATGCCTTTTCTAGATCTATAAAGCATAGATACAATTCCCTGTTCCACTCATAACACTTCTACATTATTTGCCGTAAGCTAAAGATCTGGTCCTGACAACTTCTAAGAGGCCTAAACCCACACTGATTTTCATCCAATTGGTCCTCAACTAATACTCACACTTTCCTTTCAACAATACCTGAGAAGATTTTACCCACAATGCTGATTAAAGAGATACCTCTGTAGTTGTTACAATCTTTTCTGTTTCCATGTTTAAAGATTGGTGTGATTACTGCTTTTGTCCAGTCTGATGGAACCTGTCCCGACTCCCAGGCCATTTCAATTATCCTGTGTAGCCATTTAAGACCTGACATTCCACTGTATTTGATGAGTTGCGACTTAATTTCATCCACCCCAGCCGCTTTATTGCAATGCAATCTATTGACCATTTTTTCCACTTCCTCAAATATGATCCTATTTCCATCATCATTCCTATCCCATTCTACCTCGAAATCTGAAACATTACTGATCGCATTTTCACCTACATTGAGCAACTCTTCAAAATATTCCCTCCATCTGCCCAAGGCATCCACAGGATTCACCAGCAGTTTTCCTGACCTGTCCAAAATACTTGTCATTTCCTTCTTACCTCCCTTTCGAAGACTGCTAATTACACTCCAGAATGGTTTTCCAACAGCTTGACCCATAGTCTCCAACCTGTTTCCAAAGTCTTCCCACGATTTCTTCTTGGATGCTGCAATTATCTGTTTGGCTTTGTTTCTTTCTTCAACATAACTTTCTCTGTCTACCTGGGTTCTGGTATGTAGCCATTTTTGATATGCCTTCTTTTTCCTTTTACAGGCTGCCTTGACTGTATCATTCCACCAAGCTGTTTGCTTCATCCTACTTTTACACACTACTGTTCCAAGACGTTCTTTAGCCACTTCTAGTACTGTGTCCCTGTACCTTGTCCATTCCTTTTCCAATGACTGTAATTGACTACATTCAACTAACTGGTACCTTTCTGAGATCGCTGTTATGTACTTGTGCCTGATTTCCTTATCCTGAAGTTTCTCCACTCGTATCCTCCTACATATGGACCTGGCCTCCTGCACTTTCGGCCTCACAATCCCAATTTCACTGCAGATTAAATAATGATCAGTGTCATCAAAGAATCCCCTGAATACACGTGTGTCCCTCACAGCCTTCCTGAATTCCTGATCTGTTATTATATAGTCAATGACAGATCTGGTTCCCCTGCCTACCCAAGTATACCGGTGAATGTTCTTATGTTTAAAAAAGGAGTTTGTGATTACTAAGCCCATACTGGCACAGAAATCCAAGAGTTGTTTCCCGTTCCTGTGTGCCTCCATATCCTCTCCAAATTTACCCATAACCTTTTCATACCCTCCTGTTCGATTTCCAATCCTGGCGTTAAAATCACCCATGAGCAGAACACTGTCCTTGTCCTTTACTCTAACAACTACATCACTGAGTGCCTCATAAAAACTATCCGTCTTATCTTGATCTGTCCCTTCACAATGCGAATATACTGACACAATCCTAATTTTCTTGCTAGGCACTGTCAAATCTATCCACATCAGTTGTTCGTTTACATACCTTATTGCAACTACGCTGGGTTCCATTTCTTTCCTGATGTAAAGCCCTACACCCCATTGTGCTATTCCTGCTTTGACTCCTGACAGGTAGACCTTGTATTCTCCCACTTCCTCTTCTTTCTCACCCCTTACCCGAATGTCACTAACAGCTAAAACGTCCAGCCCCATCTTACTTGCAGCCTCTGCCAGCTCTACCTTCTTCCCAGAGTAGCCTCCATTGATATTAATAGCTCCCCATCTCATTACCATTTGTTTGCAAAGTCGTATCGTAGGAGTCCGTGGTTTGTCAGTTAGAGGTGGGACTCCGTCACCTCCAAAGGTCCGAGGCATTTTGCTCTGATTGTTGCCAGCATCATATTTAAAGTACCAGGGAAGGAGGTTGCTAGCCTTACTTGCCCCGAGTCCCATTGGGTTTTACCCCTAACGGCTGAGGGACTAACCGGTGGATTTGGTAGTGTTTGCCATATGAGCACAAAGGTGACCACGACTCAGAATATGTCCGAGATGCCCAGCCTTATTCCAAAGTAACTGGTATCCCGACTGTCGGGACCACTTACTTGGCCACTCATACGTTGCCCGTGGTTCATGAACTAGGACATGACTACAGGAACCCACACCATGAACCACTTATTAGTTTATCTTTACATTAATTTCTCTCTGTCACTACATGTCATTACAGATAATGGCTATGTTTGCTTAGTTTGTCACAATAGTCAGACCAGTTTTTCAGTCAGTAAGTACTATGCTGAGAAGTGATTCCCTCGAGAGTTCCAATAAAGAAGGAAAGCTCTGTATCACTGAAAGTACATAAAAGGTCATATTACCAAATAAACACGTTCCAAATGACTTACCATTGTATCTTGCAAACTGCATCTCTACTTGTCCATCCAGGATAATTGGATCTAAAAGTGTATCATTTGTCAGACCATACAACACATTGACTGGGAAATAATGAAATCGAGAAATATGTATCTTTAATACCATTTTTATTTCATCTTTTTGAAGACCACAGGTGTCCCCTATCAATATTGTGTGTTCTGCTATTAATGAGTGTAGTTAAATGAGTGGAATCGAATGGCAACAAGCTTGATCTCAGGGGTGCCAACATACACACTACTCGTCCTCATGAAAGTACACTATGCTCCACAGAGGAATTATTCAAATGGGATGGAAATCAGTACATGTGATATAAATGTACAGACAAACAAATGATTACAGTTTTCGAAAAATTGGATGATTTATTCAGGAGAAAGCTTCACAAACCATAAGGCAGGAACTCATGATGCACTATCCCATTGTAAGTAAAATAGTGAGAACAACCTTCACATGTAATCGAACCTAAAGAATTTTTTTCAGTCTTGGGTCTTCCAGGCAGTTTCCATTAGGATGATTGGGACTTGGTTTCGACATCGTACCCATATACTTGTGTTTTGTCACCTGTTATAACATTCTTTAGAAGCTCTGGATCATTACTGACTTTCCGAGCAATGTCTATCGGACATCATTTTTGGTTGAAAATCAACAATTTTGGAACAACGTTTTCTGCTACAATTTTCCAGAACCATTGTCTCTACTTCTTCCACATTATAATCAATAATTGATATGCTAGGGCATCCGGGGCAGTCATCTTCAACGTTAAATGTTTATACCACTTGTAAATTCCTGTATTACTCATAGTAGATTCACCGCAAGCCACAGGCAACATTTCAAATGCGGTCCTGCAGTTTATTCCATTTTTCACACAAAATTTAATGTAAATTCTTTGATCCATCTTTTTCGAAATTAAAAATTCACCAAGCACTCAAAAACATTATAACCTTTTCTACTGTCAACAGTAAACTAAATATTCAAAACGGCCGAAGATGCAAACGTACTTCAGGAAGATGTGTTCCAACAAGATAAAAAAGAATTGAAAATCAGATGTATAAAGCCCATAAAATTAAAAAATTCCCATTACTTTTTGATCTCACCTATTGTATGTTGAGGAGGATAAGTCCCACCACAGTACCTGCAGGAGACTTTTCTTATTTTATTATTTAATTTTGGCATTGACTATGTTGACCTTGAAAATCAACAGAATGATCTTGTAGAATGTGTTCTATCACCCTTGTAGAGTGAAATTGTTTGAGAGATGGTATACTTCTTCCAAGAGTGTTGATGTAAGCTGCTCTTATGAGTAAATGTCTAAAGACAGATTCTGTGACGTTTCAAGCAAGTTCGTCTGTCGACTTTCCATTATTATATTTCAACTAGCTTCTTGTAGAACAAGGGTAGACGCTATGGCTTGCGATAATCGATTTTAAAACTTGTCAGATCAGTCTACTACTTGTACAGATAGCTAAGAAAGAATATCAGCCTGTTGCTTTTTAGATCAATCATAGGTTTATCTGGCTTCAGTGGTCACCACATGGGCTCTCCTCCATAATTCGGATGTGCGGCATTTACTCAGTTGTTTGTAGAACATGAGTAATTGATGACACTTGATCAGCTAGATGACTGTACACATTGGTGATTGACTGTTAAAGAATATTGTAAGCAGTTTATCATGGGAATAATTTATTATGCCATGTGCAGGTGTTTCTCACGTCATGTGGTAATATTGTAGGTTTACAGCTGCTGATGACTGAATACTTGCTTCCTCCCACTAATAGCATATCACACTATCAACCATGATTTTTAATCATGCCAAGAACCTACCGCTTGTTTCTTGTTGTCCTTTCTGACAAATACATTTTCCTATAGAACCAGAGATTTGATAGAATCTGTAGGCACAAAGCTGGTAGCCATTATACTAGTGGCTAGTTTTTTTTCTAAGAGATAGTTTTGAATCATACTTTATGAAAAAGAGAGAGGCTCATGATCAGATTACTGGGAGATTTTATTGTAGAAAGAAATTGCATTTAAAGGTGGCATGGTGGGGATCTAAAAGCACTGAGGTGTAACACAGAAAGAGGAGATTTTGATGTTATGAGCAACACTACATGATTGTACACTTTGGTTCTTTTGTAGACTTCAATAACTCCACATATTACAAAAATCTATTTATTTTCCTGGAAATATAATTTTTAGTACTGCAGTTTATTTTTTCCTTTTACAGTTATGAATTCCTACTTGGCATCATTGTAACCATTTTCAGGAGCAATATTAATGTCTTCTCAATACTTACCATAGTGAATCCAAAAAAATCTAATAAAGTAGAGAATTACATGTTACTTTGTTTTCATTCTACTCAGAATCCGTAAAAAGTTGGTGGGGTGTGGATTGATTGGTGAAAACTTTTATACAGTCAAAACTAAATCCATTCAATGGGACCGAAGCTGTAGTAATTTGCTAATTGCACTTTCATTAACAAGCTCTTTTCTGAATACGAACACTTACATGGAAAATCCTTGTACCCATAATTTGTGTATTCTTTAATGAAATACAGTAATTTCTCGTCACACTGTAAGTGAAGATCATTATTAAACCAGTTCCAATCATAGAAAGAGTTTTATCTCTAAGACAGTAAAGATGCTGCGTGCAGTTACTCATGGAGAGTCCTGTACATAAGCTGGCGGTGTTCCCAGTGACTCACCAGGAGCAAAAACAGGAAAGAGGAGAGACTCAAAATATAAAGGCTCACAAAAACAGAGGGCATGAACAGATGGGCCTGCCAAGCCACAGTAGAGTGAGAGAGCCAGGAGTGACTAAGGCGAGAGTGATGCATACAGTTTGTGAGTCAGTAAATTGCCCTTATCGTGCATGTTCAAGTACAAGTATTATTCTGAAAGAAGAAACTTTTCAGTCTTCAGTAAAGGGTAAGTGGCAGGATGAATCCTCAAAGAACTTTCTAGTTGTATACTCAGAGCCTTAAAATACTGTTGACATAAAAGATACTGCCATAAATATAGCCAAGTTGGTTTCAATAACCTCTGCATGACGTATGTGAAGTAACTAATTTGCATTCCACTCACAACATGAAATAACAAATTCATCTTAAATGCTTATTTCAAAAAGAAAATTGCAATTTTGAAATAATAAAAAACTGTTTATATATGGCATATTCTATTCTCATGCTTGCATCTAAAACAAAATATTATTTTTACAAAAAGCTGTCGGCACTGTTTAATCCTGACTGATTTTCCGTAAATAACTTAAGTGACAGATATATATTTGTAACTTATGAACCAAAACTCAGACACATTGTATTACTAGCATTGCAAGGTGTGCAGTGTGCCTAATTAGTTCTTTGGGTAAGTTCCTTTCATTAAAAGTAACTTCGTAGGGTGCAGAAAAATAAGCCGGCTTTGTGATGTAGATAATTATAGATGACAGCTGTTCTTTTTGTGTGTTTACAAAAACTCTGTTATTTTTTTATCTTGTTCTCATATTATTTCTCATTACCGGTTAATATTAATTTATTCTTTTGTGATCTGGTCGTAATCTGTGAAAGGCCACGCTTGATAATTTATTAAGTGCGGGACTAGCTATAAATTTTCCTTTTTGTCCCTTGTGATGTGCGCCCTTCTTGGCATCTGTTGGCTGCTGTAGTGTAGAGGCAGGAGATCAAGCATGACTCACTGTGTTGGACTATTTCCAGTAGTAATGGATAGTGGGTCTTTGTTGCAAAAAGTCAAGTCAGGAGATAATGTGGGAAGTTTTATGATCCATTTATTGTGTAGTATAACTATAGTGGAAAATAAAATAAACATTAGTTATATAACTTAATTGTGCTTTTTCAAGCATTTTAATGTAAAAAAAATCTTTTCAGTTAATATCCAATCTAATGTAATCAGTCTATGTTTAAATTTTCTGGGAAGAAACCTAACAGAAACTTGCTCTGCATTCTTCAGACATAGAAATAATTGTGAATTAGTATGTCAGCTGACAAGGTTTATTAAAAAAACTATTATTGACATGGGGCTCTTAAACTATTTTCTCAGTATATGAATAGTATCCTATTATGGGTATAACAAAAATAAACTTCAACTTCATTTCTTCAATATATTGAATTACAAATGGTATATCTATTATTCAAGTTCGTTCATACAGATTTAGCTATTACTTATCCTCATAGCTACACAATTAATTGTACATTCATCTTACTAATGTCAGATGTGGTGCTTCTTCGCTCCTATAGTTCTTTTGTGCTGTACAAATTGTGGCAGTTTTTTTAACCTTTAAGCTGTATACACTAAAATTCATCTTTATTTTTCTTCTCCGTCTTCTTTTCCCTTTTCATTTTAACTGAGAGTGTGTGCCGTGTCATAAATATAAGAAATTGTAACAAAAACTTGTCAGAGAATAGCTGTTTGTATAAGATCTTCAGAATTATTTACTGTATATGATTTTTCACTCCATGTTCTGTTAATAATTTTCCCTCAGTCTCATAACACTTTATATTAGCATTGCATGTGACTTCACTACAACTGCCTGTAATTTTAAATGCACATAGTGGGGGTAATGATAGATGTTGGAAATAAACTGGGTACAGCTGTGTGGTGGGGAGCAGTAGGGGAGGACGGCAGTCCCAGACTGCCTGTCTCTGGCCGGGCAACCCACACTCTGCTGGCTCAGTGTTGAGACATGAGGCTCGCACAGCGTACGCATGAGTAAGTATGCATCACTCTTTCAAGGTCGTAGACAAATTGTTTACTTTGGCACTTGTCTGCGGATCTTACAGCAAATTGCATCCCATTGTGTATAAAGTCATTGCGTCATTACTTTAAAAATACTGATACTGTAAATAGTAAAGCCTTCAGTCTCAGTAGTCTGCCTTTTGTAATTATTGGTGCATCTGGTGTCTTCAGAAGAGACATGAGCTGAAACAACCTGTGCTCTGGCAGGAGTTTCTAAGATTGCGTTTTTAATAATATTTTTGTGAACTTTCCATAGCTAGAGCTCTTTATGTATTGTAAATCTGTGTTTCAGTATATATGTACACAAGTTCTTATTTGTGCTTCTGCTCAGCATATTCAAAGAGGCAAACATGTAGTCCATTCAGTTTCAGCCTTCTATTATTTCTCATTTAACAAAAAATTTCTTAAAAATATATGCTTATAAATGCAATTTTCCAAATTTGTGAAACTGCAGAGTTGCATAAATATGTTTAGTGTGTTTCTTTTATTGGGTAGGCTTCATTAAAATCTTAAATAATTTGTACAAAATATGTCATTTTAGGTTTTCTGAAAGAAAGTACTAATCATAATAGTTTATAAGGGTCATCTTCCTTTCCCTTGTTAAGGTCAGGCATGGTTTTATGCAGCAAGTTAGTAATCTTCATGTCTTATAATCAGTCATTTTTCTGACACAAGTATCAATTTGTTGTTAAGACATGCCTTGATATTGGCAGACTTACTGTGACGTTATTTCTAGGCATTAAATGTGTATGCATTCTGTTACAGTTCAAATCTTCAGAATCATGGTTTTCCTTATATATCTAGTGAATGGTGCATATGAGGGAGAGATTAGAAATCAAATAAAATTCTTGGTCTCTGGAACAGATTACTTAGTAATGTATAATATTATATAAACACTGCTGCTGGATAAAAGTGATGATGAAAATATTGTACCATTGTTTTCTTTGAGGAGTAATCAACATGAAATTATGAAACATAAATAGTTTGAATTATTTGTAGAAACTGTATTTATATTCACAGGCACTGATCAAAAGGACACTTAATACAAATTTTCAGCAAAGGGTTTGTGTGGTTATTAATTGACATACCTCCATATATTCTTTGACAACATTTCTGAAGCAGCATGAGACGTGCTGTTGTCACTCGTTACCCTGTATGGACATTCATATATCTTCTGTAATAAGTTCTTGAGTTCCAAGCTATCAAGCCAGCTGTTTACTGACAGTTACACATTCCCTCAGAATTTATTAAGTGGATTAATTGGTAACTGCTCTATGAAATTCTGCATTATCATCTACAAGAAATTCATTGCCATTGAAAAACTATCGACAAAATTTGAACAAATCCCCTCCTCCCCCCCCCCCCTACCCCTCTCAAATTATTATAGTATGTAAAATGACTCTATAGGGTACAGTTTGAGAGAAATAAAGTTTAAATCTTCCACTTTGTTAATGTGATTAAAATTTTCCATGGCTTCCTCAAGTCACTGCACACAAATCGTGGGATGGTACCCAGCTTTACTTAGTATTACATCTCTAATGACATCAACAGCAGTTAATGTAATATTTTTATAGGACTTAAGAAATGCTGTTGACAAATTTCAGTTGTTGTCCTTTGCTATATAACACATTCTGAATTATCATGCAATATGCATATATGAAGACTTCTTACGTTTGTGGGTAAATGTATGATGCATAAAGTTAGTTCATTAAAAATGTGGGATTATTATATTTATCACTACTGTTATTCAGTACATACAAGAGGAGGATAGAAGCTTCAGAAAATGGTGTTACTTAATAATCTTGAAGAATAGATGGGTGTGTCAAGTAAGTAATATAGAGGCACTGAATTGAATTGGAGAGAAAAGAGCTTCATAGCTAAAAGAAGGGATATGTTGATATCATATGCTCCGAGGCATAAGGAATAGTTAATTTGCTAATGGATGAAAATGCAATGGCAAAAATTGAAGTGGGAAATAAAGGCTGGGAGACAGTACACAGGTTCTTTGGATGCAGTTTGTTATAAACATGCAGATATAAAAAGACTTCCGCAAGATAGTCTACTATAGAGAGCTGCATCATACCAGTCTTCAGAATGATTACTACAAAACACCATTGACACACTTGATCGAGGAGCAACGTAACAGTACATATTTCCATTCAGAACTTTCATGTGTGTTGTGCAGGGAGAATGCTTGTCAATATCATTACTATTAACTAACTAGATCCTCTTTTTCAAGAGAAAAATACAGTTAATCTAGTATTGTGACACATCGCTATATATTTTGTAAAGGAAACATTGCATACACAACTCTAAGCATTGAATTAGTTTCTTTACACCCATGAAGTGGGATAGCTTATGAACGTACTTGTTGTCTTAGTATTATTTGCTCAAAGGAGGAGGCTATAGTGACCCCATCAGTCCTTTCTCAAATGATAACACGCCTACATCTCTATTGCTAATGTTATTCCTTTGTGGTTGCCATGTATGCCACTTTTTACAGGCACAAAATAAAACAGTTGTCATTCCAAAGATTGGTTTGAACACCACAGAACTTCCACATATTCCATTGAAAAATTATTAAATCTCTTTAGAGACAACCTCATAGTCACCTTGCTTTGCCTGTTGTTGTTGTTCTTTGTCTCCCAATAGATAAAGTCCACAAACAATATAATTGTGTCAATGGAAATGTGATACTGTAAATTTGCATTTTCTGCTCCCAGCCCATACATCGAAGAATAAATAAAAATATCCATGATCCTACTATTAATAGGTATCTTAAACAGTGCAAACATTTTAATATTTAAAGCATCAAGAAATACAGTGTCAATTTGATGGTTTAATTTCCTGTGGTTGTTTTCACTCAGATGTGTCCAGTTTGCATAGCAATATCGCATACATTTTGTGCATGGAAGTCCTATTTTGTACTTTTGATGGCAACCTCTATTTCAGTTAAACCCTGTCCCATCATGATCTAACTTCCTCCAGTAGGGCCTTTTCATGGTAAAATAAATTGCAACTTTCACTCTACCAAGGATAAACATTGCTGCAAAGGACTCAAATATTAACAACTGAAATGTCCCAAATAGGTGATAGTATGTAGATACTGATGACAAATGGAAGAGTCTAGAGTCATCCACCAAAAAGTGCCAGAGTTTGAAGCACTGTTGGAATGCTGCGGAGTCCATTGAATATTTAGCTCTAAGACTTGGCTGAAAGCAGAAACTGATAGTAGTAGGCTCCTTGGGGCAAACTTCAGTTTCCTGAGAATTCACACTCTGTAGGGATGGGATAAGTGATGGTGTATTAGTAACAATAGACAAGTCCCTGGGATAAGAACTGAATCAGTGTGTGACTTGATTTTGTTGTGTTTGAATCCTTTGAGCTCGTATCTTGAGTTCTGTTGGTGATATTAAAAGCATGGCCAAGTGTTTTGTGTAGTCCTGGGCTGGGGACCATTTGTACACAACAGAAGGACAATCTTAGCACCACTACAGGGTCGAAATGGCAAATGGAGCAAATTGTTTGGTTCTTTTTCCATTTGATGTGGTCTACGGTGGACCTTAATGGGCTTATGGAGGCACCATTAGCTCACAGGCAGGTCCTTAGAAAACTACAAAAAAAGTGCTTTTTTCCCCATTATTTCATACCAAAACCAAGCCAAGAATTCCAAGACAGCTATGCACAGCAAATAGCTGAAATTTTTACAATGTGTGCCTAAGATCCCAATCTCTAACAACCTTGAAAATTTAACTGATATCTGACCAGTGTGGGGTGAAATTTCAATAATAAATAATGGTAGCAAATTGCTCAAATTTTATTGTTATATTCTAAAACCAAGCCTCGACTTCCAAAACAGCTATGTACAGCAAATAGGTGTCATTTTTACAAGATATTCCTAACATTGCGATCTCGAACAACCTTGAAAATTTTCTTGATATCTCAGTCCATTTCTGAGATGCAGAGAGTCAAAGTTCCCATACTTGTTTAGGTAAAATACACATGCAAAGTCTGGTGTGAGGCAAAAACGTCATCTATAAACTGACATAGTGTGGAGAAATAGGCTGTAAAGTTACTCCATTACCATCAGAAGGGTTCTGGGAACCCCATATTGTAATACTGAAGCATATATAAAACTTCTGTGCGCGTAAACTCTGGTCAGAGGTGTAAAATCAGTTTTACTTTATTTCAGTCTCACATACGTAAACTATCAAAATTTCACTGACACACAAAGTTCTTTTCATATGAGTGACATACCCTGCTGTGGCAGGGGAAAGATGGGAATCAGTGGAAAAATGCTCCTATCGAAGCACAAAAACAGCTAGTATGCTCTTGTTTAAAAGACTCTGACTGAAAAATATCATACAGCTGCCTCATTCTACCTTCCCCACCACATTTAAAAATTTTCCCAAAAATTTGGCGTGTGAATATATTCACGTTTTTCTTATGCTGAGAGAGGAGGAGACAGTGGCAGTGGAAAGCAGACAGAAATTTTTAAATACTGGAGGCTAATAGACAGTGGTCATGGTATAAAAAGAGTGAAGGACACAGTGGCAACATGGGAGGGGGGACAGTGGCAGTGGCAGTGGCGTGGGTGGTGGGGGCAGTGGCAGTGGAACATATTTTACAGTGGCAGAACAGTGCTAGGAAAAGAGTGACGGAGCCAGTGCCAGTGGGACAGGAATAAAGAGAAGGAGAAAGTGAAAGAGTGGCAGTGATAATGAGCTACAGAGTCTGTGCCATTGACACCGAGGAAGAGAGAGATAGTGACAGTGAGAAGAAACAGCAGCAGTAGGAAGGAAAGAATGAGATAATAGCAATAAAAGAAAGCAAGAGGGAGACTGCAGCACTGAGAGGAGGCAGTTGTAATAGGACAGATGGAGGAGGCAGTGTCTGTGAGATAGGAAACAGTGGCAGTTGTAGAGGGGCAAATAGGTAATGACAATGAGTGGTGCTGAATGAGTGAGAATGGTCAAGTGGGAGTGGATGGGTAAGAGTGACTTATAGCGATAGACTAGAGGGTGTGAGCGAGTTACAATTAGGGGAGATTGTGGGACTGGGAGGTGAGCTGTATGTTAAAGACGGCATGAATATATTCACAAGCCAAATGTTTGGGAAATTTGTTAAAGGTTCTGAGGAAGATAGAATGAGGCAATTGATATCCCAGTTTTCAATCAAAGTCTTGTAAAAGGGATCATATTCACTGTTTTTGTACTCCAGTATGAGCCACCTCATAATTGATTTCTTCATACATGATGTTCAAAACAACCGCCTGCTGAAGAATTATAAAACCTTTCTCTAAAAACTGTTTAGGACTGGTAATTCAGAACCTGCTCATGGTGGAAGTATAGTATACTTGACAACAAACAGACCCTACCTCTGTCAGGATGTTCACTTTGGGTCATGTTCAGTGGTCATAAGACAATTGTAGCAGCAAGTAGCATCAAGGTGCTTAGGATCAGAAGAGAAAGCAAAAAAGTTTGCATATTCAGAAGAAAGGATAAGAAAGAGGTTATCTCATTTCTCAGACAGTGAACTTGTAGAGGAGCTGTTGCTCAGGTTCAAATTAATGTCAACCAAGCTGTAGAAGAATAAGTACTTAACAAAATGATTAAAGATGTTGCAGATCGCTCTTGGTACACAGACAATGTCAGTAAGCATCTTAAGAAATAGCACAACCTGCATAACCGCTACAAAACAAACCATTAATCTACAGGTATGCAGGTAACTGAAGCATACTTTACTACTAGGAGGATCATGTGTGAAACCAACAATAACTACCATAGGAAAATATTATCCCAAGACCCCCAAAAATGTTCTCTCTTTGTTCCTTCCCAAAGGGAAATCAGAAAATGTTGTAATAAACAGAAGTTAAACCACGAACACGAAAATGACATAATAATCACTGTTGGTGGCATTGAAAGCAGCATTAATTGTGAAATCTCAGTGTGTCCCCATAGCTTGATGGAATCCCTATGAAGTTCTAAACAGAATTTCCGAGTAAATTATCTCCGCTATTGATGATTTACTGTGTATCCCTTGAGCAGAGACATGTTCCCTGGTGCTGTATAATTGTCCCATAAAATTATCTTCCTAATCACTCACATATTTGTAGCAGGAACCAAAAAGATGTTCTGAATTCAAATATGATGACCTATGTGGCAGAAAATTATATTCTCCATATAACTGAGCAGGGGTTACGAAAGCATTGCTCGTTTGAAACACAATTCACCCTTTAAACTTATCATTACCATGGATAGAGGAAGCTGAATTGATTCAGTGTTTCCAGACTTTTGAAAAAGCGTATGACTCAGTACATCAACACCTAAATAAAGTACATGCCCACACTAGATTTATGATACCATTGGAAATTTTCTCACAGACTTGAAGGAACACATTATCTTGGATAGAAAGCCATCAAGAGACTCTGAAATAATATCTGCTTTCCCCAAAGGTCCATGTTTGTCCATGCTATGCTTAGGAGAAAATTATCCATATGCGTCTCTACAAAATATCAACTTGGGGCAAAGACTAGCAACTAGGTTTAGAGAAATGCAAAGTTGTACACAGCACAGAACATAAAAGCTTGTTATCCTTTGACTAGGTGATTAATGACCCGCTATTAGCAAGTCATTTTATAGATGTATTTAAGAGTAATGTTTCGTATATGTATGAACCAGATATTCACATAGGTTTGGTTGTGGGTAAAAGTAAATGGAAGGCTACGATTTATTAGTTGACTACCAAGGAAACTTCACAACAAAAGTGACTGTGTGTAAAGCATTTGTGTGGCCCATAACTGTACTTTAGATTACTGATTGAGTGCTTGGGCTCCATGTGAGATCAGACTAACAGGGAATATCGAGCACGTGTGTATGTATAAGAATGGCATGAATGGTCACAGTCTTGTTTGACATGTGATAGGTTAAGAGAAATGTTGAAAAATCTTAACTGTCAAATAACTCAAAGAAAGACTGTGTATATCTCATGAAGAACTGCTTAGAAAACTTCAAGAACTCTCTTTCAGTGCAAAAACTTCATCATTGTTCAGCCTATAGGTTCCTAATCTTTAGTAATTGAACAGATGAAATTTGACTAAGAACAACTCCCACAGAAACGTTCAGACCGTCATTTTTACCATGCTGCTTTTCTGAATGAATGGTGTTGAAAGAAAACTTAATACATAGTACAATAAACTGCACTATCTACCATGCACTGCATAGTGATTAACAGTGTGTTGTTGTTGTTGTTGTTGTTGTTGTTTATCATCATCGTAATCATCATCATCACCATCGCCTTCAGTCCAAATACTAGTTCAATGCAGCTGTCCTCGCTGTGCAAGCCTCTTCATCCCTGCAGATATAAATCCATTTGAATCTGCTTAATGTATGTAGCCTTAGACTCCCACTACAATTTTTATCCCCCCAGCTTTTCCTCCGGTAGCCGGTAGCAAACTGACGATTCCTTGATCTCTCTGGATGTGTCCATTCAACAGGCCCCTTCTTTTAGTCAGATAGTGCAATAAATTTCTTTCCTTTCCAGTTTGATCCATTATCATTAGTTATCCGATCTCCACATCTAATCTGTAGCATTCTTTTGTAGTGTCAGCTTTCAAAAGCATCTATTCTTCTCTTTTATGTACTACATATTGTCCATGTTTCAATTTTGTATAAGGCCACACTCCAAATGAATACTTTCAGAAAAGATTTCCTAACACTTAAATTTGTAGTCACAGTTAATAAATATATTACTGCAATTCTGTCAGAGATTGCAAATGACTTGGAAGAGCAGTTTAACATAGCGGATACTGTTTTAAAAAGATGTAAAAAATGAACATCATCAAAAGTAAAACATGGATATGAAATGTAGCAGAACTAAGTCGGTCAATACTGATGGAGTTAGATTAGGAAATAATGTACTAAATTAATAGATGTAAGTTGTTGTTTGCATAATGAAATAACTGATGATGGCAGAAGTAGGGAGGATATAAAGTGCAGACTGGCAGTATCAAGATTAGCAGAGTATAAACGTAGAAACTAATTCCATCGTCTTCTTTCCACATCACAGAGATCTCTGTCCATGAGTAGGATACATGAATCAGTGTAATTAAAGTAGGTTTTTTGTGACTTTTGACTAAGTATTTCAGTTTTTTTTAATAATTATTGGTAAATAAAAAACATTTCTCTGTTGGCTAGAAGACTCTTAGGGGTAAATCCATGTGCCTGATTAGAAATGAAGTGTTTTTATTTCAATCAAACACTTTATATCATTGTAAACAATCAATGATTGACAAAATAATTTATATGAATAGATAAAAAAATTACTTTCCAAGCAGCTGCAGAACACACGCATTAAAGATGGTTGTAATTGGCAAGCTTTCGCAGCCAGTGGCTCCTTCTTCAGGCAGAAGGGTTGACATAGAAGGAAGAGGGGTGAAGGAAAAGGACTGCAGAGGTCTAGGAAAAGGGGTAGACTTCGGGGAAAGTTGTCCAGAACTTCAGGTCAGCGGCTGAAAGCTGTAATTGTGAGTGTCTCCTTGTTGTGCCTATCTGTGACTCAACATCTCTGCTATATGATAAGTAGCAATAATCCATAACATAGTTTTAAACATTTCTTTTATTATGTGTTACCTGGAACTGCTATTATGTTAATGTGTACATTGATAGAACAGTAGGACACTCCCTTGAGTCCTCTGAGGTGTTCCCTTTGGTATGAAAAGGGTTTTTGTGCAGAGTTACACATGGTCAGGATGGCAGTGGAGAAGATAATGTACAACTGTATAAAGCAATTTGAAAAGTAAGGGTTCTGTGCTTATATTTAAATATTAGCAGCTCATAATAAAATTGCACTAGTGCAGTGCGTTCTATTCATTGATTGTGAAGAAATTGTTCTTATTCAGTACTCGTCTGACTGTGGATAAAAGTGAACAACAATGGTTTAGAAAATCATTGCACCTATAAAGTACAAAGTGCATGCTGTAGTTCCATTTTTACAAACAAAAGGACCTACAGCTGTACAGATTCAGTAGTATTTGTATCTAGTTTAAGGCCTAAAGTATTGAGTGAAGGAAATATTTAGTAATGATGTCAAGACTTTAAAAGAATCCTTAAAAACATGAATGATGATGGACTGAGTAGCAGATCCAGTTTCCATACCGACGAAATTATGTAACAAGTTGACCACAAGAGCAACATGATCAATGTAATTGCGAACTTCAGATTATGTGTTTACAAATCCTTATCAAAGTGAGCTATGCCATTCAGAATCAACAGCAAGAACAACTTTTCTGTCATAGTTCACAAACCAAGCACATACCAAGAACAACACTCAGCATTTCTTTTGTGAACCTTACGGCTACTCACCCTATGATCCCTACCTTGTGTCAACACTCTTTTTGTGTACAGAGGCAAGAGAAGGAGGTATAATTTTGATGGAGCCAATATAAATAGGAATCCAATAAAATAGAGTTCAATGTACAGCATATAATGTTGCCTGTTATACACCTGCTTCCTCACAACATTTAAATGACTGACTTATGTTAGCTGTAAAAAAAGGTTGTGTTCTTTCATACTTCTGATTAGGTATCAACAAATGTTTCTGAAAATGCATTCACCTGAAATACTACATATCATTTCAGTAAAAAAAAAAAAAAAAAAAGTCATGTATAGTGCAATTAGATAATGTGTGTGTCATAATGAATCTGTCATAACTAAATGACGAGGGCTCCATATAGTGATTTTCAGTATACCTTGAGCAAAACTCTCAGAGATTCTATTGCTATGCTTTCCATCCTTTTGCAAAATTCTCTGCTGTTCTGTGCTATAGACTCCTGCAGACATTGACAGTCTTATTAGTTCTGTTTCGACAAAAAGAGAAAAAAGCTTTTTATAAACACTTGTGACAGTGAAAATAGTCGTAGTTGTTTTGATTTGCCACGGTTTTAATTGTTATATTTGCTACCTAAGTCATAGTTGTTTATTTTGGCACATTTTTAACTTTTATATTTGTTTTGCAATGATTTTTAATGACACATCAGTGTTTGAAAGACCTTTGGAGAGTCTGGGTTGTCAGTTACAATTCAGTGTTATAAAATCTCAGGAAGGGGACTAAAAGGGGTTATAAAAAGTGCTACATTTTTTCTTTGGCTCTCAGTCTTACGGTTGTTTTTTAGGCAAGTGCCACACCACTATTGCATTTAGTTCTTTACTGCAAGCTAGCAAGCTGAAGTAGTCTTTCCGCTTAATTTACGCTACATATGCAACGTGTTGTCTTTCCTCTGTTAGCAACCTAACTTCTTTGAAGTGAGGTCCATTGACTGGTTAGGTGATTATTGCCCTGCTAAATGTGAAGATCGGAGATTCAATAGGAAATGACTAGTCTTTTCCGCTGTGTGCAACAATGCACAGTTTGATTTTTCGTGTGCGCTATTTAATTTCGATGACTGCTCAGGATATGCGGAAGAGAAAGTGGTAAGCGTAAATCTGCATGGTGTACTTGCAAGAGAGCGTGCGCTGTCAGAGGGCCGCTCTGCCCTTGCGTAGTGTGCGCGGGCTTTTTGTGTACTTATTTTTACGACGGCAGCAAAGCGGAGTCGCCCAAGTTGGAAGCTAGGGATTCCCTGCGGAACTGGTGACGCTTTTAAAAGCCCTCCTCTGTGACCAGTTAATTATAGGCTTTGCTAACCAAGTGACTCACTTCGGCAAAGCCAATGAAAATAACTACGGCCGAGCTCGAAATGGACCATCAAAGAGTTGTGCCGTGAATCGATTACATCCGTTTCGGGCCGCTGGAGTGTACATAAAAGCTGCAGTATATAACAATCGACTTAAGACGCCATAGTCTTTTTACAGGAACATAACAGTAACCTTTATTTACTGTATTTACGCGCTCAGTTGTCCGTTGCAGCAGGATAGCTTATAAATTGGTTACGGCATATTTAACGTCCCGCCGCTCCGTCTAGTTTTCCATCGGCCGGTGATTGCTTTGGTCCCGTATTCAGACATGTAGTAGCTCGTGCGTCTTGAGTGATAGCTACTTTATTTTCTACTCTATATGCGAAACTGTTTAAAAGTGGTCCATAATTTAGCTTCATTATCCAGAAAGAAAGAAAATGAGCAAGCTCTAGACACATGTTTACTGGGAGCTGCGGTACACAACTGGACAACAAATTGCTGTATAGTCATTTGGCATTTAAACTTAACGAAATGATGCTGGATGACAAAGCGTTTATTAATGAAGAAGAAGTTTTTGTTCATCAAATAAGTTTTTAAACAGAAAAAGCAACGACTTGATATGCGGTCGTTCTACGTCAACAGTTAGCGGGAAGTTAGATGACAAGGTTTTTGCCGTACGAATTCTGGGCTTTGTTCTAACACATATGCTACGTTCTTCTCTACGTTGAAAATGCTTGCAGGAGGATATCAATGGGAAGGTCAGTACCTCGTCGCACTACAAAAACAGAATTCAAAAATAAAAATTTGTAGCCGGCCGAAGTGGCCGTGCGGTTAAAGGCGCTGCAGTCTGGAACAGCAAGACCGCTACGGTCGCAGGTTCGAATCCTGCCTCGGGCTTGGATGTTTGTGATGTCCTTAGGTTAGTTAGGTTTAACTAGTTCTAAGTTCTAGGGGACTAATGACCTCAGCAGTTGAGTCCCATAGTGCTCAGAGCCATTTGAACCATAAAAATTTGTAGGAGCAAGGAACGTAGAGCTTCCTAGTTGTTGTAGGCTACTGGGGCAAGACCATTATTTATGTTGCAGAATGAGATTGATTCTGTAGGAGAATGAAAGCTGCAATAACTGCCCAACATACCGCTGGTGTTTGTATACGTCGAACAGATGCGAAAGATGATCATGGCTACAGTGTTCACAGATAGATTCTATTTGTTGGGTTGTCTCTGAGATAAAGGTGGCTTGCCAGATGAAGTAATCGACATTCTCGGGTCCAGCTGTGACCCTCGTTGCAAAATTGAAACGGTCAAACGGTGCCAAGGTGAAAGACGAAGGACGCATGCAGCGCAGGCCCAACCGAGCAGCGTAAGGTGATTCCCCTTTAGACCTACAAGGCTGCACGATGTCACAGGTACAGATTCTGGTTCAAGATGCTAGTCTGTCTCTAGTTTAGGGACCAGCAGTACACATCGTAACAATTATGAGGCCGGTGATTATATCGAAACGCGTCCCTCAAAAATGTCGTACATGGACACTGTAAATATCACTGTGATCCAAAGTTTTATTAGCCCAATTTCATCATCCTTTGGACCAATAATACATCAAGTTTTGAAACTAATCGGCTTTTATTATTTCTTATAGAAGATTTCACCTTACGGTCGATGCTCTAGCCGTGTACAAAATTTTAAAACCTAACTTTTGTAACTTGAGTTTATTATTTATAGCCCGCATCTCGTGGTCGTGCGGTAGCGTTCTCGCTTCCCACGCCCGGGTTCCCGGGTTCGATTCCCGGCGGGGTCAGGGATTTTCTCTGCCTCGTGATGGCTGGGTGTTGTGTGCTGTCCTTAGGTTAGTTAGGTTTAAGTAGTTCTAAGTTCTAGGGGACTTATGACCACAGCAGTTGAGTCCCATAGTGCTCAGAGCCATTTGAACCATTTATTATTTATAATTTTTTTGGAGGCGAGGTGAAAAGTGCGAGAACATTTAGTTTCCGCAATATAACTAGACCTTTCATCGTTAAGCAAGCGATACATCGTTGGAATTTTTTCAGTTTTACGCTCTGTGACTTTGGATTTAAGCAATGTTTGCTTAATTACAACGTAGTGCAGGCACAGTTCATTGATAACATATTATTTTTCGCCGCTACAAAGTATAAATTAATACCCGGTATCTCTCAAGTCCATAGTAGACCCAAACATCTCGCCATAATTCAAATTATTCGTTCCAATACTAGTGTCCGACGCAACAGTACAATTTCGTCCAATTAGGCATCCTTGCGTGCTTATTGAGTAAGCTGCTGTGCTTGATACCAGTGCTATTATCCTAAATTAACTGGTACTCGTTTAATAATGCGTGGATAATTATTAAGATAAGTAACAGAAGATTGTATGACTAAAAATGGAAATTATGTATGAGAATTGCCTGGCGGAAAATGTTACTAAACAATGCGATTTCACAGAATTGAAGTAGCATTCTACATCTGCAGCAATACTCTGCAAACCACTGTGATGTGCATGGAAGAGGGCACGTCCCATTGTTCCAGCTATTAGGGTTTCTTCCCGCCCCATTCATATATTGGGCGCGGGAAGAATTGGTTGTTTAAATGTCTCTATGCGTGCTGTAATTAATCTTATCTCGTCGTCTCGATCGCTATGTGAGCGATACATAATGGATTGCGGTATATTCACAGAATTGTCAATTAAAGCTGGTTCTTCAAACTTTGAAAGTAGGCCTTGTCGGGATAGTTAACGTCTAATTCAAAAGCCTGCCAGTTACGAAATGAGGTTGTGGAAACCTTGGCGAATAATATGGAATATCAGCGGTTTTAGGAACAGTCCGCAAAAATACAAGCTCCTAGAGAAGTTCAAATGGCAAGGCCCTACAAGAGTTTTAAGTGCAACATATGTTTTTGCGTGAAATAAGAGATAATCGATAGCTACGCTGCATGCTGTTCCCCAAGCTATTAAGGATGCATCCTTGGGGCTTCGGGAATAGTCATTTCTGTCTTTTTCGAACTGCCCGTTTCAGAGCATCAAGTCAACTACATAACGGTACCTATTCAACTGAATGCAATCCTTAGAAAGACTGGCTTCGGCACAATAGGCCTTATACTATTAGTGTACTTGTCGTCGTCGTGTGTGTGTTTTGTGAAGGTAGCAAACCCAACGAGATTATTAGCGCCTCGCTTCAACCCAATCAGCAGAAACTGGAAGGCGGCTGCCATACATTATATCAGTACCACCCTTTGCAATGAAACTTGACATCAGCGCAATGACAAACATAACGTCATTTCAAACATCGCAATTTTTAATGTAATAGTCCCGGAGAATTAATAATTAAAGTCTCTAGTGATATGTACCCATTTGCACATCCACCAGATTACATAATATTTCAAATTAAATTGCGTGAAGCATTCAAGTGTTCGTTTGCTTTTATGTCAGGAGGCACAAAAATCACGTTTCTTCTTCTTATGAGCATCACTTTACAAGCGACAGCACGATTCCCGCGCGCCAACGGAGCATTGAAGAAAACACGGGCATTGTGTGCAGTCAGTGCTACGTTTGTGGCAGAGAAAAATTTTGCCATATACGAAAACGTAAAGCTTGTCGAAGTAAAATGGCTGTCGTCCTTGTCGGGGAACTGTTAAAGGACTTACGAGGAGCTACAAAATAATAATAATAATAGTAGTAGTACGGTAGTAATAATCTTTACGTCAGACATGGGGAAGCAGACGAACTTTTCTCGGGTGTACACTGGTGGGAGTTATGTTATTGACCGATCGCTAGAGGGGAGAACATATTGATAATAAAATAAAATAAGATGACTTTTAATGATTCTACTTTAAAAGTGTCAGCCAATTTCTTTTTCGTGGCATTTACTAACTTTTCAGTATCAGTTGTATGTGATGAAAGAAACTACAGTTCTTACTGTTTCATTGCAGATGGCAGTTAAAATAGTGTATGTAGTAGTATTTGCCAAACTAGAATTGAAAAGAGCCCCTGACTGTATTTTGTGAAATAAATCAAAGGAATAGTTTTCAATTTGCCTGCATTGAAAATATACAAGACCTGTGATTTGTAAGACTGGCAAATGATGTGTTGTGGTCTTGCAAAAAGGTGAAATTGCATGTCTTTTTCCAGTGCAGCACACAACATTGCCATCATATATATGTTATACAACATGGAATATATTGTAATACAGAGAATCCTCAACTTGCTAAATTGTGAGCCTGACTTTTTGCAAACATTGATGTGATGTGGTGAAATGTTATGGATTTACTTCTTGCTAATACAATTGTAGTGTTTTTGCAACTGGGGATGTTTTACATCGATAATATTCACTGTATGTACAGCAGGTAGTTCTTGATTTGATGGTGTTTATTTTCTTAATTAAAACAGTGTCATTGTTTTAAGTAATACACTGGGAACTATGTGTTTTTTACTAGAAAACACAAACTAAATACAGATGCTACATTCACAATTCATTAACTATTAACACCATTTGTGACAGATTGAAAATTGTCACTTCTGTGTGTGTTTCTCAATTCGGTGAAATGTGCACAAATACTAATTACTATGTACATCTTCACTGATCAGACAATTTGTAGTTCACTTTGAACACAGTCTACAATTATGTGGTATGGCATAAGAAATAAGAACTTTTGTATGAATCGTTTATTGGGCTGTGTTATTGATTGTATTATTTGACTGATTGATACTTCTCTTTTCTTCGTGTGATTAAAGAACGTGTCCTTTCTAGCAAACACGTATATTTGATGTTACTGAGGCACAAAGTGTAGCTCATTAATCACAGCTATCTCATTTGGCAATTGCTGCTGTCTGACTGGTAGTAGAAGACAGTATGCTAGGGATAATGCTTGTGCCTCCTGTGCTTGTTGTGTGGGGAAGGGCAGTCCAATTTTAGCAGGCCCCTGTTGTATGACTCAGGCCTCCAGATATAGCAGCAGAGTGGTTTGTGTTGGCCTGACGCCTTCCCAGTTCACTGCCTTGTCGTGCAATGGCTGATTGTGCTTTCACCTGTGATACTGTTCGCTATAGTTGGATGGTTCTCAGTAAGTAAACTTGTGATGTATGTTGTGACACATGCACAATTTGTGTTTCTTTGTGATTTCTTATGGATGTTACATTGTGATATTTCTGTTCGGCCTCTTAAAAGAACCCATTTCCTCCAATACACAATAATAAAATAAGTATTTAAATTATAGTTATAAAACTTTGGCAGTACAGTCAGCATAAATCCAGTTTGTATTGTTATTTCAATTCTTTACTTTAGTGACAGAAGTTAACAACAGAACCTTTACTCCACATTTCATGTAATCAGTTACAGTTTGGCAGAAAATAATACAGAAAGAAGGAAATGAATAGCAAAGTTACAAGCATAACATTTGCATTAGGACTCCATAAATTGGACGCATTTTATATTAACTTTCACATTTATGGAATGCACTATTAAGTGTTGGTTCTGTGGCACAAAATAGAAATTACCTGTACACTTCAGCAGGTGAACTTAAAATACTTAGTTTCAAGTTAAAAATGTGACTTACTTGATGAAAAAGTAGAACATGTTTATTGATAGACAGTAAAGAATTCTTTATCACTCCATTACTCCAGCCATTGTTCATACAGAGTGTGTGTGTGTGTGTGTGTGTGTGTGTGTGTGTGTGTGTGTGTGATCATCATCTGTGATACTCTTGGACATGAAGTGTTACGTTCAGAGTTGTGTATGAACATCTCACCAGACTTGGAACTATTGCCTTTCTCATTTTATTGACAATTTTGAAAGTGCCTGGAGTATCTTCTTATGTAAATCAACTTTTAACTTAATTCATTGTATTGGGATTACAGTTTCTCAGAGGCTAGTATATATTAATTTAGTCCAATAGTGTTTCAGCATACTGAATAGGCCTACTTATTGTAAACAACCTAATTGTCTGTTCATGATTGCTATTATATCTTTTTTCTAAAACACGCTTTAATGCATTCTGCCCACAGCCGTCATCAAAATCACAATTAAAAAACTCCATACTCTGTGTCTCATCTGATTAAGTCGGAAGAAAATATATATAACTAGGCATCTTCATTGTAATAAGTTTCATATGAAAGAGGCAGATGTATCCTGTAATGTTAAAATCTTATTTTCTTTTGCTGCCATGGTTTTCATGGTCCAGTAAGCTTTAAAAATATAGTATTTGAACATAAACAAATTATTGCCTTACATATACATTAGAAATGGAATGTCCAAATTAGACATATAACTGTTACTGAACAACTTTTTCATAGGCATTCAAACTAATTGTCCATATCAGTAGGACTTTAACTCTACCAGCAAACATGTACGTAATGATGTATAAACTTTCTGGAAACTATTTGTAATTTTTAAAGCTGTTGAAAAAAAAGCTGAAGCTAGAGACACTGTTTCCATCTGCTACCTGCAGAACAGGAATGGATTTCACACACATCCCCTTTGGCATTCAACAGTTAGAAATAGGCATTTTCAAAATGTGTATGAAATAAGTAAATGCTATACAACTGTTCTCTTTCAGGCAGCAGCAGCACGACACACGAAGAATTGGACAATGTGTATCTAATGTTGGATCCTCAGTTGCATCCTATTTCTCCAGACAACACATGTAAGGAATCTGTGCAAATCTTCGAGGAGCACAAGCGGGTATGTGAAACATGTACATAGAGTTATTTGTTGTGCTCTGTACTAATGAATATAATTTACTAAAGAACTTCTGCTGGAACGTTTGTTTACTACAGGTGGTTTCTTTATGACAAATGATTATTTAACATCTGTCTTAATTGCCATTGAATTTATTATAAAACTGCTCTTTGTGTTATCTAGTAATGCCTTGTATGATATCTAAATGGGAAAGTTAAATAATCGATAAATGTGGCAAAGAATTTAAGAATTTGTTAAAATTTTGGTCACCACATTACAAAGGGGGGGGGGGGGGGCAGATAGACTATGTCTTATAGTCTGCCGTAACAGTCTGCTGAAGCAGGAGTTAATAAGGAAAAGACCACAAGATGTAACAGAAAAGTTAGTAACATTCTGAAACCATCTAAATCCAAACAAAGAAATAGGCCAAATATTAAAATAAGACGTGACATCAGATGGTGCCAAATGTGTTCCAAGCTCTTAAGCAAGGATTACTAATGAAATACTTTTTGGTACCACCACATCATCATTTGTGTACTTTTCCACAATTGGACACTTTGATAAATATATGTGTCATGGCCACAATTTTGATAAAAACACACTTATGAATTTTTCTTTCTTTTATGCAAATAATATAAATAACACAAGTGAAAACATTATTTGATTATATTTAAGTTTTCACTCTTTTTGTAGAACAGTTGGTAATTTTAGGGAAACTGGACCATGCTCACACTATCCATTTTCATTGGAAGATTTTTTTTATACAAATGCCATAAATTGACAGCACACACAAACATTTTTTTAACCACATTTCCTTCATTGCCAAACTTGGAGCTACTAATTTACTCATCTCCACCTTCAGCAACATATATCTCATCTTCTTTAGTAACTCAATTCTTTGATGATAGAGTCAGCTAGAAGGCAAAATACACAGAGGGTATCTAAGGAAGTAGTTCTTGAGATTCTCAAACTGCGTCTCTGTAATTTTCATTTCTATTGGTTTAGAACACCTTAGGTTGTAGTGTATTTGAGAGCCAAGGATAACCCACTCTCCTTGTACAAATATCAGAATATGTTGCAATATCCTGGACAACATTATCCAGATTCTCGCTGCAGTATTGAACAATGCATGATGCAATTTCATATGCCCTCTTCATGTCACATAAATGCTGTAGCATACCAACTCCCTGGGGTAATGAATTTCAAGATTACACACACTTTATTGTCTGCCTGTGTGTTCCCCAAATGCAGCTCATGTGTGTTTTCCAGTGTTTTTCTTTGTCCTTTATTTAAAATTTGGTTATCAGTTTTAAATTTATCAGGTATTTAGCAGGCGTCTCTCTTTTGGAATGGAGAAAGACAGATTGTTTTCACAAAACATTGTCTTTAGGCCTTTTCCTTAATGGGATGCAGTTCTCTCTCTCTAATGTGGGTACAGTGTGATGTGATATGCTGGTCCCAGGATACAGGTGGGCTGGGATGAGCAAACACCCAATCAGCTGACACGTGGGCAATCAGGAAACCATGCTGTAGCTTGAGTGATCATACTGCCCTGGCTGAGGGCCAGGTGGCAGTGGCGGCAAAGAGGCTTGTGGTGTGTAGAACCCATGCAAATAGAGCCACCTGGTGGGTAGCCTAAAGTACCCGCATATGCCCACAGACAAGCTGAATGGCACCCGGGTGCATGTGCACCCTGGGGCAGCACTGAAACAGCATGCACTGCTTACTAATATTAACTTAAAATTTTACACATGCAAATATGTATGTACTGTTGTAGTTTTACCTACTTTTGATGCCTTCAGAGTTACTATAAATATTAAATTCCAAATTACAGTTTGCAATATTGAAGACTCTGTGGACAGGGCCTGTTAGACTAAGAGAGATCTAACAATGGAAAATCCAGGATGGAGTGTAACAATATTATGAGAAGAAAAGTTGCTACTCACCATATAGCAGACGTGCTGAGTCACAGATAGGCACAATAAAAAGACTCTCCCAGATATAGCTTTCGGCCATTAAGGCCTTCATCAACAATAGATACACATATGCACATGCACGTGCACACATGAATGCAGTCTCAGGCAACTGAAACTGGTTTCAGCTGTCTGAGACTGCCGCCGTGTGTGAGTTGCTTCTGTGGAGGCAAATCTGTTGGGTCATTGTGGTTCATTCCAAACCAATAAACAATTTCTCCGATGGAAAAGATGAGTATTAATTGTGTTACAGAATACTATTCTAAATTAGACTATGTTAATGAGATTGTGTACCCATGAATGAAATTAGCATTATAAAATTACTCCCCCCAACACCCAGAAGAGCCTTTCACCACCCACATAGCTTCCATACTATGCAGGAATAGTTACTTTGAAAAGCCAAGAGTGATTTCTTCGCTCGATCATGTTCAATCCAAGCTTGTTTACAGTCTGTAATGACATTCTCACCAACAAGACGCTAAACTCGAATCTTTCTTCCTTTTCAGAACAGAAAATCTCTGTAAAATCCAGCTAAAACAGAATTTGAATTTGCTACTCATGCTAAAACATTAATGGATTGATACTGCTAGAAACTCACTAACTTGTAACGGTGTCCAACTCGGAGTTAGTCTGAGTAAATCATGGTGATGGGACAAGAATTATGCTATCAATCAAAGCAGATATGCCAGTGTACAGCTCTAGCACACTGTAACATGTGTCAGTGTTGTGGGTTGTATTTCAAAACTCTCTGTATTGTTGTTTGAAAAGCATGAGAGAGCTAATGGCATATTGATGCTTTGACTTTAACTATGGAGCCTTGTCAGATAGATTAGTTGTTAAGAAAGTTGCCCATGGAAGGCAAGGAAGTATGAGTATTTGTCAGGCACTATACTTCCACTCTCTCTCTCTCTCTCTCTCTCTCTCTCTCTCTCTCTCTCTCTCTCTCTCTCTCTCTCTCTCTCTGCAGTGAATATAGGATAAGAACACATGTGACATAGAGGGTTTGCTCAAAAAGAGTCAGGACGTACTTAATACATAAATTTCATGTCATAAAGGAGTAGTGCCAACAATTTAGATGACTCAGAAATCTTCAGAGGCCTTTAGGTCTTTCTGCAAAATTTACAGTTGGAGGTGCTTGCCATCACAGCCGTCTCCATTCAGTGAGTATAATGAATTATGTAATTGTAGAAAATTACAAGACATGTAACCTTCAAGGTGGGTTTTTTTTCCCCAACCTGAAAATGTTATCATTATTATCATAATCTTGGACAGTTTCCAGCCTCTGGCCGGGTCTGTATGGAACACAGGCCTCTCCATCGTCTTCTGTCTTGCCACCATCTCTCAGTCTTCACCCTGGTCTCGTCTTCTCCTTTCTTCTGGACGCATTCCTCTACTCCTTTAATCCATTTGTCTCTTCCTCTTGGTCTCTTTCCTTCCAGCTTCATCTCATGTGTTCTCCTGGTTATCCTCTTCTCCTCCATTCTCTTAACATGTCCTCCTCCTGTAATGGCTCCACCTTCATTAACTCTCTGATCCTCTCATATCTTAGCCTGTCTATCTTTGTCACTTCAGTCCTGTTTCTCAAGAATTTCATCTCACTAGCTTGTACTTTGCTTTTCTCTCTTCCTTTCATAACCCAGGTTTCTGATGCATATGTCAGGATCGGGACATAGTGCGACAGGTATAGAACATTTTTACTGATTTGGGGTACATCCTTGCTCCATATCACGCTTCTGACACTCTTCCGAAATCCTTCCTCTTTTGTCCACCGCTCATTTATTTCTCTGTCATTATTTCCATCTTCCTGTATCGGGATTCCTAGGTACTTGAAACTCTCCACTCCTTTCAATCGTTCCCCACCAATTGTTATTCCAGTTGTTCCTCTCTCCTTCTTTCTTGTTTTGATAATCATCTCATTCTTACTTATACTAAATTTCATCCCATATTCTTGTACTGTTCATTCACATATTTCCAGTTACTCTAGTACTTCCTCCTCCTTATTCCCCCAGATTATCAGATCATCTGCAAACGCCATAGCTTTCATCTTCCTTTCACCAGTTATTTGTGCTACTGTACTCATTATATCTTCAATCATTACAATGGAGAGTAATGGTGAAAGTGCACTTCCCTGCCTCAAGCCATTCTTCTGTTCAATCCAAGCTGATCTCTCTCCTCCCATTAGTAGATCTATGCCATATTCATAGTGCTGTTCCTGCAGTTGTCTTACAGCAAAAATTAGATCCACCGTGGACCTTCCTGTTCTGAAGCCATGTTGCTCTTCTAATTTTGCCCGAATTAGTGCTTCCAAAATTTTCTGAAAAAAGTCTCTGTATGTTTTTGAGTTTTGAAAGCCGAATCAGTTTCAGAAACGTGATCCATTCTCAAGGAAGCTCAGTTACTCCCAAACATAATTTTTAAGTCATTCCATTTTTATCTCTTTGCTATTTTATTTTATATTCATTCTCACACTGCAGCCTAAACAAGCAGCAACAGAAGCAATGACTGCTGATTCAAAGTGACTCCCTTCTGATATGCATTCATACACATCATCTCACTTTACATCATCTCACTCTCTACATTCTAAATATTCTTAATGCAGTATTTCATGCTGACTACAATTTTGGACAGAAATTGTGCATTGAATTAATTTGATTCCTGAGAGACAATGTGATGGTCAACAAACTGATTTATAGGCTTTCTGATAAAAATTAGTGCATAATATGTGTTAGTAATACTGCAACAAAAGTATCTGTATTTGAGTACATCATCAACAGTCACAGTGTTGCTTATTGTAAGTGGGTATCTTGAAATAATTTTCCCGAGTAATTCCAAATAGCTGAATGGAATTTTACTTATAGTCCACTCAGAACATTGGGTCTATCAAGATATTCGAATTATTGCTTGTTTTCTTAACCTGTTTACTAATCAGTTTCAGATTCAACAATGTTGTGTAAGTTACCATGGAATGGCTACAATGTCTACTGATTCACTAATAAACAGTAGCTATAGTATCTCTGTTGAAACAAGGCAAATAATATTCTTCTATGATGATTCTATTTCAGGGATAAAAATGCACAATTCTACGTGAATTTTTAATCAAAAATTCTGATCAGAAATTCACTATCAGGGATACTTTTCCTGTAATTTGAAAGTTTATATAGTAAGGAAGCCATTATTTGCAATAAATAGAGAAAAAGTCTGAAAATAATAGTTGGCAAGATTAACTTCTTCATTGATGACCACTGTATTCAGATAGTGATACTTTCGTCTTATGCAGCTTTCATCAGCATCTAATCCAGTAGTCACTGCAGGAAGGCCCATGTGTTACAGTGCCTAAAGTGATTAAGATATGATCTGTGCCAGGACAAATGTAGTTGTTCAATGCTGCTCTTAACACAATCAGATTTAAATGACATTGTGTGTGATGTATGACTAAGTAAACAAAATGCAGAACTACTTATTCAAGGCTACAGCAATTTTTCTCCACCAAAGTGCTAACATCTGTGGATTTAGACTCACAGGACATATTTTCATTTACTACATCACAAGTGATGGCGCACTGACAATAGTGCTGTGGGCTTAATGAAAGCACTTGACTTCAAATACACTCCATAGGAGTAGTGACTCTCTACAGGTGCATCATAAATAAGTCTCAGTAGAAATAAATGCCCCCTATCGCAATTGCATATGCCAGTTTGGCTGAAGAAAGACAAGATTTTAGAAGCTATTGTCATATTAATTAAATACAGTGAGCATAAATGGAAGGTTTGATGTAGTTTAAAAGTAATTGCATTTTAATTGGGAACTCAACAAGGCTACACGGAATACGCTTGTTTTCTTTACGAATGGGATAGTTGTGATAGAAAGTCCCGGTACATAAAAAAGAAATGGCCTGAGCAAAATTGGAAAGTGGATGAAATAAATGTTCAACATCAAACTATGCTAGCTCTTGAAGATATCCTTCTTTCATCTCGTCACATCAAACTCTGCTTGATTAAACAATTTCTAGAGGCAGTGGATTGAACTGGCAGAGGCTTTGCAAATCTTGCTGAAAAATTTCTTCATTTCTCAGCAGCAAAAATAAAAGCTATATTTGTGGGCCCTCGCCTCCAGGAACTTCAGCTAGATCAAAAGTTTGGAACATGCTCAACTGACGTAGAAGCATGAGCTTGGTGTGTTTCCCAAGGAAGTAGTAAATCAAATGATCTACATTTATCAAGATCTTGAGTGCAACATGTCTTTGAAAGTACATTTCTTCCCAGAGAGATGTACTGATGTACTGCACCAACACAGAAAACGATTCCATTAAGACACATCTACCATGGAAAAATGGTATGAAGGGAAGTGGGTGCCTACAGTGTTGGCAGACTATTGCTGGAGAATTATTCGAGACAAGAAAGAAAGTCAATACAAGAGAAAAAAAGATCACATTTGTATCATTTTCTCTTTTTCTGTATACCTCCTTTTAAAACACATGCTGGAAATTTATTGCTTTTTGTGAACACAGCCTCAGACATCACCTTTGGAATTGCTACAAGAATAACAACTTTTCTCTCCAGAATACAGAAAAAAAAATTAAGAACAATGTACTCAATAAAATTACAGTTTATTTTGAATACTTTTTAACTGCTGAAGTATTGCAAATTTTTTCATGTGGATATCAGAATGTCAGGGAAACTAGCTTCCGTCCATCATTTTGTTTTTTCATTTCTGTTTGGGAGTTTGGAACCCATGTCTTTTCCCCGCTAAACAAAATTACATGGAAAATCAGTTGTACTTTTAAAACTGTGAAAACATTGCATTTACTTTCGGTCAGCATATATGAAATCTGATTCCAGTTGTACACAAAGCTTAATACTTCATGGTAAACTGCACTTCATTGTATCTTCTGATATGACTGTGGTGTCAGCCATTTCATTTACCCTTAATTGCTGCTATTCCAGTACCATGTTGTACATTGCCTTACTATTTTCAAACTTAGTTTGGGATGTCTAATGTGGGTCATCTTCAAGTTAGATAAGGCCATATTTGAATTTAGATATGTTTTTCTTAACTGTTGGAAGTAATGATGTGGGCTTTTGCTAAATCGTGACAATTTTGGACAAATTATTTTTGACAACACACCGAATTTTATGACAACATAGTTGTCCTGTTTATGCATTTCAATGAAATACACACACAACACAACACTTCAAAAAAGCTACACAAAGAAAAATATTTCACAGATCAAAACGAAATCTGAGTTACGTATAATGTAAAATGTATCAAGAAGAAGCAAACAAAATATCATTGGTATCAGCACAATTCAGTTGCCGATTTTCTCCGTAGCCTTGTATAATTTTCTTTTCTTGTACATACTCTTGACTCAAATCTTTGCTGTTAAAATATATGGAACCCGTATTTTTGTTAATGGCTGGGAACCTTGAGACATTATTTCAAAACTGGACACTAACAACTTCAAAAAACTACCTTTTACCATTTCATTATATTTGTGCATATAATGAGACAGCATTACACATATGAAGGAATTAACAGCTTTATAAGATTTTATTGTGTCTTTCCGTACAGTGATAGTTCTCTAATTAAGTGACAATTAATGCAAATTGTATTCCGTTCTATACTGCTTTGTCCTGATTCTCATGGAAGTCCTATCAGTGTCTCTTAGTAATTTTCTGCTTTACATAATATGTGAAATGTGAGCATGATATTTGGTGTTACAGCTGGCACAAGAATACCTAAAGGTGCAAACTGAGATTGCCTACCTGTCTCGACACATGGATCAGTTAGCAGAAAGGCTTAGTGAGGCCGAGGGCCTGAGCCAGTTGGACCAACAGGACTCGGAGCGGCTGCAAGAGGAGTTACGCAAACTTGAAAATGAAAAGGTGGGTGACGCATTTACATTGCCTTACATACTTACATTCATCTGTCATGAATCAATGGAAAACACGATGTTTCAAAAGTATGTGTTATTTCTTAAATTAAAGTGTAATTTAGGAAAAAAACTTTGTAATGTTGGGGGGGGCAGGCATCATCCAATTTATTGCCATTTTTTATTGAATCCACGTGGTCCCTTGTTGGATCTTCTGTAGAAGAGTATGACACAACAGAGTAAATGTGCTCCATCTGGCAGTGCTATACCGCTACCAGCAATCAGTGGCAATTTAAGTTGAAATATAATTAAGTAAGACATTTAGCTTTAGTAACGACCTAACAAATATAATCTTTAAAGAAGTTGGTTAAAATGTGTAAAGCTGAAAACTGCACATGGAATAAACTCACCTAAAAATTCAATTGTCAAACACAAACATTCACATAGAGTGTAAAATTGTGAAGCTAGTCTTTTTTCTAAAATCTGATGTGAAATCTGGTGTAAGAACAAGGCAGAATATTCAACAAACCTTAAAAATCTGTCCAGCATTTTTTGCGTCATCTACTTCAGGGAGGAGCAGATAAGTTGCTAAATTAATATCTGCCCTGTCATCTGAATATAAAATACTTGCAATTCATTTAAATGTGACATCTGTATGCTACAGGGATTTCATAATATTTTGACACTTTCCAATTCAAATAACACACGAACTAATCACAGAACAGAGTTGAACATTTTACACAAGATACATCATTTATTCACTTTCAGTTATGAAATACTACATTGAACAACTGATGACCATTCACAGCTATACAATACTCGAGGCGTTTCACCTAGTTTTTGAACGCCTTTCGTAGCTGCTGGACGAATTCTGGAAATTTCAACATGAACTTGATCTTTTAGCTCTTGAAAGCTTCTCGACTAGTCGTTTGGGCACTTTTTTTGTAACAAATGACAAAGGCTTGCCTGTAAACTGTCACACTCATGTTTGAAGCTTATGAAAGGCATGACAGATTCTCCATAGTGGAAATAGCACTCCACTGTGAACACACATGTTGGTGTGACCAGTTCGACATTATTACTGACCTGTACATGGGATGAAACTTGAGACTCTGTACTACTAATAGATATTTACTTCTGTGAGTTGATTGGATGGTTAAGTCACTCAAATGGTATGTTGACTAGAATGAATCATTGCTACTGGATAACATTATGTTTTGCTTATTGCTTTATGTAAATTATTGCTGATTCTGTAATTTCCTTGTATTTTAACACTGAAGAGGGCTATTTATAGCTGAAATCTGGATAAGAAAGAATAATAAAAATCTAGTGGGGTTGCAACTGATTACTATGTTCCCGTCCTTCCTAAATAATTAGTGTCAATATTTTGCAGTCACGACTTATTAAGCTGATGGTTTGGTAGGATTCACACCTGTCTTCTTTGGAATTGTAATTATTACATTACTCCTGCAGTCTGATGGTACTTCATGCTTCTCATATATCTTGCATGTCAGGTGTAATAATTTTGTCATGAGTGGTTCTCCCAAGGACCTCAGTAATTCTTAAGGAATGTCATCTGTTCCAGGGGCCATGTTTCCAGGAAGATTTTCCAGTGCTCTGTCAAATTCTCCTCACAATATATCACGCATTTCATCTTTGCCTGCTTCTTCCGCTCTTTCTATAATATTGGCCTTAAGTTTGTTTCCCATAGACATACCCTCTATATATTTCTTCCAACTTTCAGCCCTCCCTTCTTTGCTTAGTACTGCCATTTCCATCTTAGCTTTTCACGCACAAACAACTCCTCTCTAATTTTCATTTAGGCAGCATATATCGTTACCCTAGTTATGCACCCTCCTACAGCCTTGCATTTGTCCTCTAGCGATGTTGCACTTTCCAGAATCTGTTTTTAGATCTTCGTGTTCCCTTTTCCTTGCTTCATTTGCTGCTTTTTTATATTTTCTTCTTTTATCAGTTAAATTCAGTATCACTTGTGTTATCTAGGGATTTCTACTAGACCTTGTCTTATTACCTATATGATCCTCTGCTGCTTCCTTCATTTTCTCTCTCTGTTTATTCCTTTCCTGTTTTGGTCCAACATTGTCTAATGCATCCTCTGAAACTCTCAACAACCTCTGGTTCTTTCAATTTATCTAGGTCCTATATCCTTAATTCCTACTTTTTTGCAATTCATAACCAGTAAATTATGGTCAGAGTCAACATCAGCCCCTGGAAACTCTTAAGCATTTTAAAACCAGATTTCAAACTGTGCCTTGCCATCGTATAACTAATCTCAAACCTTCCAGTATATTCAGATCACTTCCATGTATACAACCAAACAGTGGAAAGTCCAGTATAGAATAACAATGATCGTGAGAAGGATAAAATGCTACCCACAATATAGAGCAGATGTTGAGTTACAGGGAGACACAACAAAAAGGCTGCTATACATTCAAGTTTTCAACCAAATGGCCATCTTCTAAAGTGGAAAACACACACACATTCACACAAGCACAACTCATACACACAACCACTGTATGAAAGTTGTGGCCAGACTGCAGACAACTGTATTGGATGGAAGCAGTGATTTAGTACGAGTGGTGGGGTAAGGAGGTGCAATGGGAGGGAGGGGTAGGAGTGGGGAGGGGGGTTTAGTGCTGCTTCTGAGAATGTGCAGGGATTTGGTGGAGACAGGGTAAGGCTGCCAGGTGCAGTTGGGAGGGTTGGAGAGGGCAGTAGCAGAAAGAAGAGAAAGGGAAAAAGACGATTGGGAGTGTTAGTGGAATTGAAGGCTGTGTAGTGCTAGAGTGGGAGTGGGTAAGGGATAGGCAGGAGGAAGAAAGAGACTAACAAAAGTTGAGGCCAGGGAGGGGGGGGGGGGGTCATTGGAATGCAGGATAAATTGCAGGGAGAGTTCCCACCTCCACAATTCAAAATAGCTGACATTGGCAGGAAGGATGCTGTGAAGTAGACATCAAAGTGAAGTACATTGTGTGAGGTGGCATATTCAGTGACTGGATGGTCTGTTTGTCAATGGCCATTCATGCGGACAGACAGCTTGTTGTCATAAAACTAAATGCCCTAATAGGCCATGAAGGCCTAATGGTACTGACTGGCCACCATGTCATCCTCAGCCCACAGGGGTCATCGGAGGCAGATATGGAGGGGCATGTGGTCAGCACACCACCATCCCAGCCATATGTCAGTTTACGAAACTGGAGCCACTACTTCTCAGTCAAGTAGCTCCTCAGTTTACCACACATGGGCTGAGTGCACCCTTATTTGCCAACAACGCTTGGCAGACCAGATGGTCACTCATCCAAGTGATAGCCCAGCCCGACAGTGCTTAACTTCAGTGGTCTGACAGGAACCGGTGTTGCCACTGCAGCAAGGCTGTTGGCTCTGTTGTGGTCATGCCCACATATAAATCACAACATTTGTTTGTCAATCACATGACTGCATTTACAAGTAGCTCTGCCTTTGATGGGATAGGAGATGCCTGTGACTGGACTTGAGAGGGTAGTGGTGGGAGGCTGTCTGGGACATGTCTTGCATCTAGGTCTATCAGAGGGATATGAGGCATCAGACAAGGGATAGGGATGAGGGTGGAGTAAGGATGTGAAAAGATCAACGATGTTGCACAGGTTCATTGGACAGCAGAATACCACTGTGGGTCAGGTGGAAAGTATAGTGGGTAGGATATTCTTCATTTCAGGAAATGACGAGAGGTGGTCAAAACCCTGTCGGAGAATGTGATTCAGTTGCTCCAGTCCTGGGTGGCACTTAGCCATGAGCAGGTGCTTGTTTATGGCTGGATGGTGTATATGTGGAAGTGTGAGGTAACTGGAGAGACGAGCCACTGGAGATCTGTTTCTGTAATTTCAGTCTCTGCAGACCTCAATGAGCCCCTTGTTATATTATTGTAGAGGGACTGCTCATCACTACAGATGCAATGGCCCCAGGTAGCTTGGCTGTATGGAAGGGACTTCTTAATGTGGAATGGATGGCAACTGTCAAAGTGGAGGTATTGCTGGTGGTTGGTAGGTTTGATACGAAGGAGGTACTGATGTAGCCATATTTGAGGTGGAGGTCAACATTGAGGAAAGTAGGTTGTTAGGTTGAGGAGGACCAGATGAAATCAATGGGAGAAAAGGTGTGGTTCTGGAGAAAATGGATAGGGTGTCCTCAGCCTTGGTCCATATCACAAAGGTTTCATCAACGAATCTGAACATCTCTCATGATTTGTAAACTAAGTGGTAGTGATGATTAAATTACATTCACAAAATTCTACCATGTTGCTTTCCCTTTCATTCCTTTATCTCACCAGTGTTCTACTAATTTTCCTTTTCTTCGATTTCCTACCAGTGAACTCTAGTCAGCCATCACAATTAAATTTTCGTCTCGCTTAACTGTTTAAATAATTCCCTTCATCTCATCACACAATCTTTCAATTTCTTCACCCACAATTGGCATTTAAACTTTTGAAGCTGCTGTAGATTTTTGCCTTTGTTTATCTTGGCTACAGTAATGTGATCACTAGGCCACTCATAGTCATATGCCTGAAATCCTATTTTCTTATTCATTATTACTCTACTTCTGCATTACCATATGTGATTTCGTGTTGATAATTGTGTACTGCCTTACTAGAAACTCTGTTGGTAAAGAAAATATGTCCCTTGTAACTGTAGTTTGTTAACTTAGTTTTGGAACTAACAGACTCAAGTCTAGTAGCTGTACTGAGAGAACACACTTTGTTATGAAATAACTTGACCATGTGCCTAATATGAACATGCATCCCTTATAATTTGATGTTTTAGTTTTTTAATTATGAAATGGAAAATGTCTCTTTGAAAGAATAATAGTACAGATTAACACACATGCAGAAGGGCGTGCGGAAAAAAGGCTTTTTTCATAAAGCTGTGGTGAACCTTAAGTTCATTAAAGACTCAATTTGACACGTCCTTTTCCATTTATTTACTTTTTATTCTTGCACAATGAAAAACCTGAATTACATCAACAATAGAGTTACAGCAATCTTTTTTTGTTAAATCCCAAAAATAATAATGCTATTATGTCAATGTTACCAAAGCAAACATTCTACACACACACACACACACACACACACACACACACACAAATAGCAATTTGTTGTGTTTCAGATATCCCCTTCCCCCCCCCCCTCCCCCCCCCCCCTCCTCCTCCTCCTCCTCTCAGTAGCATAGTCACTTTAGAACTTCAACTAATCTTGCAAGAAATCAAATTCCGTGACTCTGTAGAGTCTGGTTATTTGTCTTGGGCTGACAGTTCAACTCTAGAGCCTTCAGGTTGTTAATTATTCTCATTCATCTGGTTATCAGGTCTGTAGGTTTTCATTGACAGATGAAGGCATTCATTGCTGGTCTTTCATTTTAAGTAAAAAAAAAAAAAAAATTTGGGATCATTTCAGTTATTTTGTATGAGCCTTCATATGGAGGCTCTAATGCCTTCTTCACTCGGTCGACCCTTACAAACACATGTTGAGTTGCTGATGTCACTGCATCCATTTTTGTGCTGTACTCTTGAGAAGAAAAAGTACCTAGTGCCCTGATGGGCGAGCCATAAACCATTTCTGCAGTTGTAGCATCAATGTTCTCTCTGATGGGGCATCCAAGACCAAGAAGGGTTACAGGTATTATTTGAATCTATTTAGGAGGTGCATGGGCACAGATGGCTGCTTTAAGCACTTGATGAAATCTTTCAATTTTTCCATTTGACAGGATGATATGCTATTGTTTGGTTACAAACACACATTTTTGATACTACTTGGAATAGCTCAGTGTTAGGAATAGCTCAGTGTTAAACTATCCTCCATGGGCAGTCACTATTTGGTATGACATTCCAAATCTAATGATGCAAGAGTTGATAACTGCTTGTGCTTTTACACCCTGAAGAGGCACTACCTCTGCCCAATGCTAACTCTATTGATGTATGTTAATCAATAAGTGTATTCAGCAGAAAGATGCATTGGTTCTATCAAGTCAAGGAGAATTATTTTGAAGTACTCATCATTACTAGAAAAGGTTCTTAATGACACTTGCACATGTGATATTTTGGTTTTCTGACAAGTAGTGCATGTTTTCACCCAATTTCGGACATCTTTTTTTATACTGACCCAGACAAACGTTGAATGAGATTGTGTACAGCTGTCTTAATACCTGGACAAGCCAAATTATGATAGTTTTGGAAAATGAGATATCTAAATGTTTTAGGAATTCAAGGGTGAGTAATTTGAGTTGACACATCACACAATTGTTTCCTCCCATGTGTCAGATGGTATTTTAATTTAACTGATGTGTGACAGCTGAATGAAGCTCATCATCATCATTTTGTGCTTGGGCTATGTCTTCAGAGTGAATTGCAACTAAGCTACTAGCAACAACATTTTCTTTGCCAGAAGTATGTTACAGATCTGTAATAAATTGCAAAATGAACTGCAGATAATGTAAATGGGTTAGTGTTGCTGTCTCATTCTTTTCCTTAAATGCATATGTTAGATGAGCATTGCCTCTTCCTTCTAACAGATATTTTGCAGCCGTGTATACACTCAGCAGCTCTCTTGCCATGCGTGGAATACTACTGTGCCATTGTGAACTTTTGTCTCCACTGTTTATCTTGCCACTGTTGCACTGCAGTGCCTACCACAAAATCTGATGCATCTCCAACTAAGGCGAGTTGATTGTACAGACCAGGAAATGTCGAAAGCATGGCATTTGTGAGATTTTTGCATTTTAGGAACTGAGTGATTCCTTCTTCTGTCCTGTCATTAAATCTCTCGGGATTTTTTGTTGTTCCTTGTACGTAATTATTCAGCAAAGCTTTGTTTTCAGCAGCATGTTCCAAATGCTGCCCATAGATATTTATGGTCCCTAAGAATGCTCTAAATTGCTGACGTGTTTCGGGTCTTTTGTAGTTTGTTATTGCTGCAACTCTTTCTGGATCTGGCATTGTTCCTGCTGGTGTAATTAATGTCCCAAGAATGTTAGCTGTTTTACACGAAATAGTGATTTTTCCAACACTTATTACAAGGCCACAGTTGTTCAGTTGTTAAGTGAGTAAGTTTAGATGCTCTACATGTTGCTCTGGATATTCAGATGCCATTAAAATAGCATCCAAATATGGGAAATAGAATTCTAGTTGTCCTACAATTTCATTTATAAACCTCTGAAATGTGCTGTGTGCATTGTGAAGTCCAAAGGACATATCATTAAATTCACAAAGACCAAAAATGCAATAACAGCTGATTTTGGTTTATTTTCTTCAGCTAATGGAATTACATAGTAGGCTTTGACTAGGTCAGTCTTTGAAAATATCTTTTTATTTTCAAGCATAAAATTTACATCTAGTCATGAAACTGGATCCTGGTGTGGGAATGTCTTGTCATTCTGATGCAGTAATCTCCACAAACTCACCACTGACAATTTGACTTCATAATAAGGTGTAGTGGACTGGCCCATTGTGCCTGTGATGGACTTAGCACCATTCTTTAACAGAAACTTAAATTCTATTTTGCAATTTAAGTGGGTCCAATTTGTTAGCCTTACTGTATACTAGACTGGTAGACCTGTAGACATAATGATATGCTGCTGTATTTTATAAGCAACACTTTTGATACTATGGATGGTTCAGTTAGTTCAGGAAATTTCTGCAAAAGTTTGGGAAATCTGGCATGCTGCATAAAGTGAGCTTACCAAGTCTGTAGCTTTCACAGTGGTTACCTCCAATATGCCTTTTGATAAGTCTGACAACAATGAATGGCCATTCAAAATTGTATTTAATCCCTAAATAAATGGTTAATAGTTTTGTATCATAAGTTTTTATTTCTGACCCACTTGCTGCATAGAGATTGAAGTCAGACAGTTTAACTTTCTTGTCTTTGGAATTCTTAATAATTGGTTAGGCTCCATATCACCGAGTTCTAAACCATTTAAAAGTGTTTTAATTAATCGCTCTTCACTTTCTTTAAATATAGTCAGAAGTTGTAATTTCACAAGAGAATTGTTCTTGCTGCTTGTAACTAACTAAATCCCATATATTTGCAACAAATTTTGGCTCCAGCTGAGCGAGCAAATAGCTAAATTTAATCGCCTTTGTAACTATACCAGCAATCGTAAATTGTGCTTCGACTTGGCAAAACCAGATGTATGGATTCTCAGTCCAAACAGTGGTAGCTTTAGCTTAATGCATACCTTATCAGTTTGCAACCTACATTTGGGATTATTTCCATTACATACATTTTCAGTTGACTTTTGCATATTTTTAAACACAGTATCCGATAAGTTAAAGTACTTTGCAGATGTCATTGTTTTGGCAATCATGTCAGGGTCACCAATTTGCTGCACACTAAGTTCATAAAGGATTCAGTTCAGTATGGACCTTTCCTTTTATTTACTTTTTCATTTCAAACACGATGAAAACTGAGTAACAACAATAATAGAGTGACAACCTTCTTCTGTTGTTAATCCCAAAGATGATAATATTATCATGCCAACATAACCAAGGAAAAATTGTACAGATATACACAAATACAAATAGTAACTTTCATTTCCCACAGCTTAAATGTTTAGTAATCTTTTCCTTGTGCCTGTTTGCAACTCAACACTTCCTCTGTGTGGTGAGTAGTGATGTATCCATTTCATATTGTTGTTATCACGCCCCAATTGCTCCATTCGTAACTCCATACTCATTTGTCACATGACTAGTAGCACTCGGGAATTGTTGATCAGAGAAAGGCGTGCTCAGCTTCAAAAATTCCAGTGATGATATTACTATGTCATGACATCATGAATAAGTGTACTCCTTAGATCCTCCCAGTAGAATTTTTCAAAAAATGCCAGAAGAGAGTTTTTTGAAACCCAAGAAGAAACCTCGAAGATAATTTTGAACCCCAACAAGATCCCCAGAGAATCAAATAATCACACAGCAATGAACAACTGAGCAATGGTTTTGTCTTGAGTTGTCACACTTTAATCCAATAGTAGTAATAATAATAATAATAACACCACAAAACAAACCTGACATCATACTCGCCAATAAAAAGAAAAAATTAACACAACCAAACGAAATATCCATACCCAATACAACAAATATACAGAAGATAACAGGAGAAAAAATTGAAAAATACATCCAACTGACTGAGGAAGTCAAGGACATGTGGCATCAGGATAAAGTTGACATTATACCAATTATACTATCAACTACAGGAGTCATACCACACAATATCCACCAGTACATCAACACAATACAGCTACATCCAAACATGTATATACAACTACAGAAATCTGTAATTGTTGATACATTCAATTACCCGAAAGTTCCTAAATGCAATGTAACATATACCGCACAGTTAAAAGGAAGTCACGCTTGCTCAAGGTCCGCGTCACTTTCCATTTTTAACCAGACATAATGTCTGAGCAAAGAAAGAAATAATAATAATAATACCAGGTACCCTTCATATTCCCTCATCCCTGCACCGAAAATTAAATCTGTCTATATAGGTGATAAGTAGACATAGAATTTACATGGAAACCAAATTGGTCATATAACTAGATTACAAAACAATAAAAATATCAAATCTTTTCATATTTTGGGCAACAGTCATGTAATAATGTTTGAATGATATTTACACCATCTGTCTGTAAAAACTTCTTTATTTTATATTAGTATCATGATTTCAGCCTTAAGCCATTATTGTTGTTGTTATAGTCTTCAGTCCTGAGACTGGTTTGATGCAGCTCTCCATGCTACTCTATCCTGTGCAAGCCTCTTCATCTACCAGTACCTGCTGCAGCCTACATCCTTCTGAATCTGCTTAGTGTATTCATCTCTTGGTCTCCCTCTACGATTTTTACCCTCCATGCTGCCCTCCAGTAGTAAATTGGTGATCCCTTGATGCCTCAGAATATGTCTACCAACCGATCTCTTCTTCTAGTCAAGTTGTGCCACAAACTCCTCTTCTTCCCAATTCTATTCAATATCTCCTCATTAGTTATGTGATTCTGTAGCACCACATTTCGAAAGCTTCTATTCTCTTCTTGTCTAAACTATTTATCATCCATGTTTCACTTCCATACATGGCTACACTCCATACAAATACTTTCAGAAACGACTTCCTGACACGTAAATCAATACTCGATGTTAACAAATTTCTCTTCTTCAGAAACGCTTTCCGTGCCATTGCCAGTCTACATTTTATATCCTCTCTACTTCGACAATCATCAGTTATTTTGCTTCCCAAATAGCAAAACTTCTTTACTACTTTAAGTGTCTCATTTCCTAATCTAATTCCCGCAGCATCATCCAACTTAATTCAACTACATTCCATTATTCTCGTTTTGCTTTTGTTGATGTTCATCTTATACCCTCCTTTCAAGACACTGTCCATTCCATTCAACTGCTCTTCCAAGTCCTTTGCTGTTTCTGATAGAATTGCGATGTCATTGGCAAACCTCAAAGTTTTTATTTCTTCTCCATTGATTTTAATACCTACTCCGAATTTTTCGTTTGTTTCCTTCACTGCTTGCTCAATATACAGATTGAATAGCATCGGGGATAGGCTACAACCCTGTCTCACTCCCTTCTCAATGACTGCTTCCCTTTCATGTTCCTCGACTCTTATAACTGCCATCTGGTTTCTGTACAAATTGTAAATAGCCTTTTGCTCCCTGTATTTTACCCCTGTCACCTTCAGCCATTATTACATATAACAATTTTGGTTGTGATTAGACTTCATCAAGTAAAGTCATCATCAAGATGTATTGAACTGGGTGTCCCAGTGTGTAAATAAGTACAAAATCACGTAAATGTATGGCAGACAGGTGGCAAACATGTTTTCCAGCCATAAAACAACTGAGCCACAGAGTGAACATCAATACAGTAGTTACATTTGCAGTGAATATGGTCTGAAAAAATACTGTGGACGTTACTGGTTGGCTGGTGCTCAAAGATGAACAGCATAAGTGATAAGTGTATGTTGCATAATTGATGATTACAGAAGCCAGCCTCTATAAAGGCTTAAGACAGAAGTCATGATAGTAACATAAAATAAAAAAGTTTGTACGGTCAAATGGAGGAAATATAATTGAAACAAAAATATCAAAATTCCTGTGTAGAGATGTCAATGAAAATAGTGCAAAAAAAGTACTTAATGCAGTCCAATTAAATCTCTGTAGCATATAGCTCATACCTATCATTAACTTCTCCTATGAGAACAATCATGTTTACATAGAAAAATAGTATCATCATCATTCACCTCCCAGACAATTCAAAATATAGTATAATTTTCCTTTTATGTATCTCAGCACCACTGCAAATACCTTCTGAACTTGTAGTGATGTGTGGAATTTTTTTTTTTTTTTTTTTTTTTTTTTTTTTTTTTTTTTTTTTTTTTTTTTTTTTTTTTTTTTTTTTTTTTACGTCCTTCAAATACATTTCTAATTGCGATACCTCAGGTGTCCTCTATATGCAAACATTGGTCAGCTTAAGCAAAATAACTATAAACTTTCATTTCAATAATACATTTAACGCTAACTTATTACATAAATGTTCATGAAACTGGAAGGTAAATAGTGACTGACTGGCTGCCTAAACATAGCAAGGCATCTGAAAACTGTACAACAATTAGTATGTCATTGGTCAGTTGATACCAAATTCATTACCCTAGTCATATCAGTAGCACAAGAATATTTAATATCCACTTCAGTACCTCCAGTCAAAGAGTTTTAATGTAGATTGCCACATCTGTAGGCACAGAGGCAAAATCAAAAACATTTATATTTCAAGAGTCAACAACATACCATTAACCATCATGACGAAGAAATAGAGAAAAGTTTTTTGTGTAAGTAGCGTACAACAGGCAGAAAATGTGGTACTTATAGTTGAAAAGCACAATAAATACAATTACATTGAGATGAAGACCATCTTCCTGAAGCAAGAGCTTAGAAAAATGTGTATTCAGCATTTTACTTCACTAAAGGATGACTCATTGATGAGATGATACAAGATGACTTAGACAAAATTTCTAGTTGGTCTGATTGGCAACTAGTGTAGAAAAATCTAAGTTAATGCATATGAGTAGGGGAAATAATGCCATAATGATTTGAGGACAGTATTAGTTGTTTGCTGATTGACACAGAAACACCATTTAAATAACTGGGTGTAATTTTGCAGAACAGTATGAAATGGAACAAGCATGTGAGGATTGTGGTAGAGAAGGCGAGTGGTCAACTTAAGTTTATTGGGAGAATTTTGGGAGAGTATAGTTCATCTATAAAGGAGACAGCACATAGGATGCTAGTGCAAGCTGTTCTTAAGTGCTGCACAAGTGCTCAGGATCTGCACCAGCTTGGATTTGGAAGACAAGCAATTTAGAGGTGGTGTGCTAGATCGGTTGTCGTTAGGTTTGAAAAACTCACAGGTATTACGGAGAATTCTTGGAAGGAAGACACTGTTCTTTTTGTGAGGCATTAAAGAGAAAATTTACAGAACCAGCACTTGAAGCTGACTGCAGAACAATTCTACTCCCACCAACATACACTTCACGTAAGGACCATGAAGATAAGATATGAGAAATTAGGGCTCATATGGAGGCATATAGACAGTATTTTTCGATCACTCTTTTTGTATGTGGAACAGGAAAGGAGATGACTAATTATGGAGAGAGTACCCTCTGCAGGGCATCATACGGTGGCTTGCAGATTACGTATTGTAGATGGAGATACTACACAACACTTTAAACAATGCACACATTCACTGACAGGTGACAGTAGCAGCTGATTTAGATGTTTTTCTGCTGCCAAGAATACTGGGATAAAGCATCGGTCACCAGTTCCTATAGTTTCCCATACAAGGCCACATCAATCATCCAGACTGTTGCACTTCCAGCCACTGAAAAGTCTGCTATGCTCTTCATGAACCACAGGTTAGTCTGGTCTCTCCACAGGTACCCTTCCACAGCTGTCTGCGTGTTTCAGCAATATGAACTACTCCATCTCAGCAATGTGCATGGTGTGATGTTAACTGGATCTAAAATAGCTTTGGGTCTGTAGAGTAACTAGGTTGGCAATTTGTTCCAATCCAAAGTTCGAAGAATACAGTTGCATTTTGTCATATTTGACTTCAGCCCTTGTAAAATAGTTATTTCCTGTCTACTGCACTGCACTCATTAGTCCAGCTGATGCAACTGAACTCAATCTTTCTTGCAAATCTGGCCTTCATCAAAAAATGAATGAATGGATGTTTGTGTTTTAAAATATATGCACAAGTTTAATATGATTGAAATAAATATGTTGTATTGATAAATTTGAGAGAGAGAGAGAGAGAGATGGTTATTCATAACTGCAACTCTGTGACAGTGAGCTCCTTCATATACAGGGTTATTACAAATGATTGAAGCGATTTCACAGCTCTACAATAACTTTATTATTTGAGATATTTTCACAATGCTTTGCACACACATACAAAAACTCAAAACGTTTTTTTAGGCATTCACAAATGTTCGATATGTGCCCCTTTAGTGATTCGGCAGACATCAAGCCGATAATCAAGTTCCTCCCACACTCGGTGCAGCATGTCCCCATCAATGAGTTCGAAAGCATCGTTGATGCAAGCTCGCAGTTCTGGCACGTTTCTTGGTAGAGGAGGTTTAAACACTGAATCTTTCACATAACCCCAGAGAAAGAAATCGCATGGGGTGAAGTCGGGAGAGCGTGGAGGTCATGAGACATGAATTGCTGATCATGATCTCCACCACGACCGATCCATCGGTTTTCCAATCTCCTGTTTAAGAAATGCCGAACATCATGATGGAAGTGCGGTGGAGCACCATCCTGTTGAAAGATGAAGTCGGCGCTGTCGGTCTCCAGTTGTGGCATGAGCCAATTTTCCAGCATGTCCAGATACACGTGTCCTGTAACGTTTTTTTCGCAGAAGAAAAAGGGGCCGTAAGCTTTAAACCGTGAGATTGCACAAAACACGTTAACTTTTGGTGAATTGTGAATTTGCTGCACGAATGCGTGAGGATTCTCTACCGCCCAGATTCGCACATTGTGTCTGTTCACTTCACCATTAAGAAAAAATGTTGCTTCATCACTGAAAACAAGTTTCGCACTGAACGCATCCTCTTCCATGAGCTGTTGCAACCGCGCCGAAAATTCAAAGCACTTGACTTTGTCATCGGGTGTCAGGGCTTGTAGCAGTTGTAAACGGTAAGGCTTCTGCTTTAGCCTTTTCCGTAAGATTTTCCAAACCGTCGGCTGTGGTACATTTAGCTCCCTGCTTGCTCTATTCGTCGACTTCCGCGGGCTACGCGTGAAACTTGCCCGCACGCATTCAACCGTTTCTTCGCTCACTGCAGGCCGACCCGTTGATTTCCCCTTACAGAGGCATCCAGAAGCTTTAAACTGTGGATACCATCGCCGAATGGAGTTAGCAGTTGGTGGATCTTTGTTGAACTTCGTCGTGAAGTATCGTTGCACTGTTATGACTGACTGATGTGAGTGCATTTCAAGCATGACATACGCTTTCTCGGCTCCTGTCGCCATTTTGTCTCACTGCGCTCTCGAGCGCTCTGGCGGCAGAAACCTGAAGTTCGGCTTCAGCCGAACAAAACTTTATGAGTTTTTCTACGTATCTGTAGTGTGTCGTGACCATATGTCAATGAATGGAGCTACAGTGAATTTATGAAATCGCTTCAATCATTTGTAATAGCCCTGTATTTTATATCACATACTGCATGTGATTTAGTGAGTAACTTTAATTCCAGGCAGATGTAGTATTTCCTTTTCAATTTAACACTTTCATTTAATAATGCTATGTGATTTATTTATTCTTTTAAACAGGAAAACCTACAAAAACTTCATAGGAATCTTAAACGACAACTGGAACTTATTAAGGGTCAACGAAGAGAGAGTGTTGGAAATGATGGATGGGTCGTTGTGCCACACCAGGACCACTCTCACTTAACTTAGCTGCTGCTGAGTGTGTCTCCAAGTACTGTATTTTTATACCAAGAGTGAATGTGACTGTAATGCATATAAAAGTGAAAGTAATAAGTTTGGTCCTCGATGATTTGTGTTCCGTTAATACTACTAAAACTTTTAATTGCTGACCTGTAAAAAAAGCATTTATAGTATTTTTGTCAGACTGATGTGTGTATTTTATTGTATCTTATTTTGTTTTTCAATGAAAACCGCAGATTGCCCTGTGGAGTGTTCTTTCTCCAGTCTGCAAGGTGTTTTCATTTGCTTTGCCTGTAATTTTCAGCAACAACATCTGTGACTTGATTTATCTGTCAGTTTACAATTGTATTGCTCAAATCCTTATATAGATCTGTTTCTTGTTTTCATATTTATAAAAAAGTAGAATATCTTCAAGTGAAGTCATATGACTCAAAAGGAAGCATTCACAAAATATTCTTGTGACAACATGCCAGTTTTCATGAGGAAGTTATTAAGGAAATAATTACAATTAAAGTTAGTGGATTGCACTAATATTTAATGTTGAGTAAGTGTACACAAGAAAGACTGTTGAATAGTATTTTTGTGTTTGCTTACAAGATGACTTCATGTTAATTATAGACTGGACACAACCATATTTATGAAAAAACTATTGCATTATGCTTTTCTGTTGTATTTAACTGTTCAAGTGACAGGCTTAATTGTGAGCCCTTTGTTTGTATTGTCCTGTAAATGCAGAGGTGTGGCTGGAACAGGTGTAAAAAAATTTAAGTTGTTAGAGAAAACAATGGCAAGAAGTATACCAAACTAGTAATGGTTTTAGTCTGATAACATTTCCTCAAATGAAGGTTAGCCAATTTTTATGAACAATGGCCTCTTTTTTTAGAGTACTGGTGAGTAGTTTTACACTAATTTATTTACATTAGGCCATTCATTTTATAGGTCACCAAATATGAACAGTGGAGACAGAATGGGGTTTTGATTATTGTAAACAAAATTTTATACTGGAATGCATACTGATGCATAAGCAGAATTGAAGAAAACTGGAGATGGGAGAGTTTTTGAAATGTGCAGCCATCCCATTATTTTGTGGCAACCTGCAAGTCAGGGACATTGCATATTGTGTATGCAAAGTAACTATGTCAGTTTCTTGTAAGATTTCAAAAATTAAACAAGTGGTTGCCATTTTAAAGCCACTAGATTACTTTCTAAGCATGTAGCAATACATGACAGTTGGTCTTCAAATTGAAATAATCTGTGGATCAAATTAGTATGATCTGTAGTTATAGGAGGATCATGCCAATGCAGTATCAACATTCTAAATACTAAACGTAAACAAAACTATTCTGTAATTATGTTTTATTTTTGTGATTTTGTCAAAATGTGCATTTGGTTTAAATATTTATTTCAGTATAATACAACTCAAAATATTCTCAGTGTAAAAGTCAAACCCTTTCTTTGTTACTTATTTACAGTCAGGTAAAAATTGTATGTTTGCTGGCCTGCACTTAGATTGAACTTTTGTTATGTTCTTGTTCATGTAGAAGAATTGAAACAAGGAAGTTTATTTGTAGTGGATTAAGCAAACTTTATTTCATATTTAATTTTCCATCTGAGTGAAGCATGAGAGATAGTTGTTGCATATGTTTTGACCATATGGCTCCTGCTGTGTATGAAGTGAATTATAGAACACACGAGTTGTAGAGCAGGCATACTTGCCACTAAGTCCTGGTAGACAATACTGAAAACTGAATTAAAGTATGTTTGTCAAAGAACATTTTATGTTGACATGCATTACCACTGTTTAAAGTAAAACTAATGTGTTTTAGTAAATGGACTACCGTGTATTCATTCCATAACAGTGCTAGTCTAGTAAAGTGAAGTGATTTACATTGTTCATTGAATGCACCTGTTTCTGAAACAATATGCCAAAATATTGACTGAATTTGACAGTCTACGAGAAACCATTTAGGGTATGCAAATATTACTCTAATGCTGCGGGCAGCATGTTATACTGTTCATTAGATGTCTTGTGAAAGTTCCTGTATTATCTGTATGACTGACCTTTTGTAAAGAGATGTAAATTTGTCATATTCAGCTAACTGTAAATTGTATGTCCATAATGTAAATACATTTTGATATTCTTTGTGACCACATGTTTAATTACTGTTCTTATCAATACTCTAGTGTATATTCATTTTTTTAATGACTAACTGTGTTGAATGTTTTACATTCACCCGAAAAAAAAGAAAGAAAAATGTATGCATGCCTCTACAGTGGGGAATAGTCTTTAAAGTCCTTATTCATAGTCCACATACTGTTAATACAATGAATTATAGTAAAACATTTTATTGTGATATATTATACATATCATTTGATGCATTTTGCACAGGATACATATAGATCTAAAAAGTTACTCCTATATATACACTTCTTTCTGGAGAACAACCGAAGCAAAATATACAGATTCATTCCAAAATAATTACTACAGTACACAACTTGTTTAAATAAGTCTTATTTCCTCAAATAAGCTTTATAAGCTCTCTCAATATTACTTTTTTCTGACTCAGTATAACCTAAAATGCTTTTAATCGCATTAAGATGACCTTGATGATTTTCCCTGTCTGTGAGGAAGTAGTAGACAGCAGACTTCAAAAACTGAAGAGTCATTGCTGGATCCATTTCACCTTTACTTGCATGTGCCTCCACAAGGCGTCGATACAAAGCCTGCAAAAAAATTAAAAATGACTTAATTATTTACTTTCCTTTTGGATTAGGAGAGACAACAGATGAGCAGCTTAGTCTCTCATGCACTCTGGATCTCCTCTGTTGAACAGTAAAAGGACTTTGTTATGCAGCAGAGAGAGAGAGAGAGAGAGAGTGTGTGTGTGTGTGTGTGTGTGTGTGTGTGTGTGTGTGTGTCGCACCACATGGGGTATTGCGCTACACATATCAAAACAGGAGATACTGTGGATTGATCATCAGGCTACAAAATTTCAACGTGGACTGTTTTACAATATCACAACTGTGTTATAACAGAAACCTTCCTGACAACAAACAAAATACATGGTAATAATAGTGCAGCAAATAAAGTGTGCAACAACATGTTTGGGTTTTGTGGCCAGAGAAACTTTATTTTAAATAAATCACGGTCTTTCCGAGGTGACTTTGGCGGGTATGTCTTCAGCACCTAGTAATGCTCAAGGCATAGGACCTACTCTACATTGCTATAAATAAAAATAAGGAAGAATCAACCCATAAACAAAAAGGAACAAACAAGGTAAAAACAAAGCATCATATTCTCTCTCAGGAACTAAAAATCCACCATTACTTATGTGATACCTACTGCTGAATGAGGCTGCCTCCAGATTTTTCATACATGAAAATTCCATTCAAAATAAAATATAAAAAATAACAGCAAATATTTTGTTTTACCCACATCGCAAAATTTGGTGCTTTACTCACACTCATGTAAATTAGAAGGCAGAGATTTTTGAGTTTGTGTTCACGGGCTTAGAATCTTTTTTAAGCCTAGGATTATTATTATTATTATTATTATTATTATTATTATTTCAATTAATGTTGGCATGGCAAAGAGTTATGTAGACACGGATTGGCAGGTCTCAGCAATGTAGTTATTCTGAAAGGATACAAAAATCCCCTCATAATTTAATGGAAAAGCAACTTCCTATGCCAGCAGAAAATAAGAACATAGTCAAAGATCTGCTGTTGTGCTGAAGGAATTTGTCTTCCACGTTTAAATATGTAGACAGAGTGGCCGTTTTCACTTTATTGTTAAGTGTTGATAGATTGCCCATGTAACACTTCAGAATTCCCCCCCCCCCCCCCCCCCCCCCCCCCCCAAACAATTAAGATTTGATAGGTTTAACGTAAATGGTTTTTTTTCCAATACTGTAAATAAATGTAATGTGGTATAAATATAATTTAACTGTATTTTCATTTTAACACCACACTAAGAAATTTTGATGTGAGACAAAAATAAAGAACTGACCTGCACAGAATAAATGAAAAGTAAGCAGTCAGAAAATAACAGCATAGTTGGCAAAAAAATAGCATCAAAATTGGCAAAAATAACACTGAAACTGACCATAAAATAAAATGATTTTTTCCTGTCCCAAACACTATGGTTTTCAGCTATATGCATCCATGTTGCTCCTCTATGTTTTGTAGTGCTGTCCACCCACCTTCTGTTAGGTATTCTAATCTCGTGGAATCCAACAAAGAACTAATATGGTGCATGTACCACATGTTTCCTGGACTATGCATCCTGCCGATTTCCATTTGATTTTCATTAGTCATAAATATGTCTTCCACTCCCCTCTGTTCTCTGATCCATTTATTAATTTTCTCCCCATTTCAAAAAGCACTATAGACCATGTTTACTCTTCTGTTTATTTCTTTTGCTGCCCATCCAGTGACTGTCTTCAGCTCCCCTTAACACCCATTACAACTAGTTCTATGAATTCACTGCCAATCATTGAAGATAATTTTAGTCTTATGGTAACTGATATTCAGTATTACTTTCATATTTGCCCTGTTGAGCTCTTCTACCGGCTGATGAAATTAATCTGCACTACAGGCAAGCAGTACACCATCATCATCATCATCGAAGCAAATTAGGTTCAGGCATTTTCATTATCTCATAGCACTGTAATGTTACATAGATACAAGACCTTCATCTTCTACATCTACATAGATAATTCACTCATGCCGCCCCCCCCCCCCCCCCACACACACACACACACACACACACACACACACACACACACACACACCTACCCGTGCATGCACAACCCTTCCCATAGTAATGATTAATGGTAAATCAATGGTTAACTAAACTTTTAATTATCACTAAGGTAAAAACTAAGATAACTGTGTACAAAAGTTGAGATTTCGAAATAACGAGGTAAGGTTTGATATATTACAGCCAAGAATATGAACAGAAAAATATTTTATTGTTTAAGCCAGATTTAGAAACAAAGAATAGATTGGTAAGTGCCTTGAGGCTAAAATGGCAGTAAGATGCTTCCTACCCACCCCATTCCCTCAGCCGATATCTAATTTAGCTGGCTTCAAATTTTGTCATAATATACACTCATTCACAGGAAGTGTAGTATGCAGCTTATTACTGTTTAGCCGTCTGTTAGAATCTGTGGGAGGTAGTGATGATTGTGGGTAAATAAATAAAAAAAAATTTTAAAAATCTGAAACTAGAAAAAGAGAACAGTCTGTTCCAGGTTCTGTGACCATGTCATCATGGTTGACAGTACTTTAGCCAGATAGTTAAAAATGAGATAAAACCCTGGCAGCTAAAACTAGCTGGTCACTGAAGAACGTCTAAAGGGGTCATCATAGTCAGTACTCTTAAAATGGAGTCAGAAAATAAAATGAGGTGAGCAGATGCAGAGTATATAAACATCTAATCAGCTTAAGCAGTTAGATAAATAAGAGATGTACATGAAAGTTTAAAGATGTACGACAGTGCAGAGAGAGAAAGTAGCCTGTGGTCACTCTGAGCGTACACTACAGACAGTGGTACTCCCCCAACAATCAAACACTGAATGTGGTGGTGTAGTAACTTTTGTTGTAAATTCTGCTTTCCTTCAGGGAACATAGGACTGGTAGCTGTTAATCCAATGTCCACAAGTATTAAGAGATAGTGAGGTAGACAGGATGACTGCTCGTCTCAGATCAGCCAACAGGGCACACACTGCAAAGATATGGGTGATCGTTAAATGACTACCAAAGCTGCTTTGAGGGGAGTTGTCTTGGCATAAAACTCTGGGGGTGGGGAAAGTTTAAATCTGCTGTGGCTGATATGCAGTCAACATAATACGATGGTATCCTTCTGAGAAGTCTGAAGAAAAGTATGCTACGCCATGGTGTTTCCTTTGGTTGCTCTCAGCTTATTGAGGGTTATGGTAGCTTGCCATTCCATATTCCAGGTTTTCAAAATGTAATATTGCAGTTGCAATCCTGTACTCCGAGTTCAAGTTTGTCTCATTTAGTTGCTTCTTTAGCTCAATTTTCAGCGAGTTCATTTCCCAGAATACCCACATGGCTCGTGCCTAGATGAATTCCAGAGCTGTGGAGTTTGTGAGGTTTCATTTATACACTGCATGCACTCGGCAGAGAAAAGTCTCATGGCCCCTTGCGTGTGCAAAAGCAATAACTGCCCATTATTGACTCGATCCACCTGTGTAGGTGCATGTCAAATTTGGGTAGTCGTGGAGAACTGAACAGAACATGCCTCTGAGAATGGTGGTATCAATATTTCTGTTCAGGCTGCAAAGGAGGTCCATCCATATCATAAGACTAGATTCATACCATGGGGGTGGGGAGTGTGGCTGCCGAGAGGGAATGCTACATGGACACAGACAAGAGGAGGCAGTTTGAGGTTCTTGCATAGAGCTTCCAATCTTAACTCAGCTAGTCTACCCATTTTTGGGCACATACCACTTAGTTTGTTAACAGCTGCTGGCATCTGACCCCCAGTAGTGGGACACCATTTCCAGCAGGAGGCTCTCTAGAGCACTCTTACAGAAGGCTCCAGTTGCCAACTGCACTCCACAGTTGCCAACTGCTCTCCACTGTGCTGGAGCAGGTCTAACAAGCTCAGTACTGATTGTGCTGCCAACCGGACAACACATTAGGAGTTCAGTTGTGATGAAATCGCAGAACTGTGCAGTCTGTGCCCCGAGAGGTGCTGCTGAGAAATCAGAGGGTATTAAGCTTCTGTGATTGTGATGACAAAGAGAGTTATGCTCAGAAACAATCCCTGTAGGACCCAGCTTCCTTTAAGTATTGGTTGCTAAGGGTCAAACCTACCTGGAATGGGATCGGAGGGATAGGAAATTCTGAATAAAAATAGGTAAACACACCCAGACATCCCACACATAGTGTGGTCTGGATGCTATGGTGCCAGGTGGTATTATATATGTCCTGTAGGTTAACGAGCACAGCAATCAGGTTGGCAATGCGTGAAAGCATTTCGCACTGAACATTCCAAATGAATCAGATGGTCTATGGTGGACTGGAATGCCTAAAAGTCACTCTGAACCTGTAATATATGTCCTCTGGCTTCCAGGCACCAACACAGTCATCAGCTGACCATTATTTTGAATAATTTGCACAGCTCTTGCGTTAGACAGATTGGTCGATAATTAGTTAAAAGTTGAGGTTCTTTTCCAGTTTCAGGATAAGAATGACAGTACCCTCCTGCCATGGGAGTGGAACTCCCCTTTCTACCAAATACCAAAGTAAAACCAAAGGATCTGTTTTATGTCGTCATTGCTGAAGTGTTTAAGCATTTGATTATGGATTGTTAAGTGCTGTGGAACTCGCAAACTCTAAATGGAGCACTGTACAATTCAAAGCTTTGTGCATGGAAGAATAAGGAGTTTCACTCTGACACGCATTTCTGGATCAGGAAATTAGGATGGTAGTTACTGCACGCAGACACTTTGGTGAAGTGTGCTGCAAAACATTTAGTGGTGATGGGGGATAAGTACAGATGTTGCCATTGAGGGTGTTGACAGGAATTACTGTTGACAGTGGAATTTAGTCCGTACTTGAGATGGTGGGGTGTGGGCTCCCATAGATGACACGCTATTATTGACAATCCTGTTTTTTTCTTCATTTAAGGAAAAAAGTGCCTTCACTTGAAGTCTCTTAAATGCTATTAAATGTTCCATAGAGGGATGACACTCTTGTTGATAAAGTGCCCTGCAATGCTTTCTGATTGCTGCAGTTATTTCTTCAGACCACCATGGGACCAATGTCCGTCGGGAAGAGCCAGAAGAATAGGATATTGTTGCTTCCATAGCTTGTAAAACCCTGTCAACAGCATGTTGTACCACTCCTTCAATTTCCTTCTCTTCACTGGTTTCAAAAGTTGCTCTGGAGGTGAAACCCTATAGTTGGTTTTCCGAGGTGACTAATGTGGTGGTGTTTCGTTGGTCAATGGATCAAGAAAGAGAGAGTGATAGGAAAATGGTTTCTGTTGCAGAGATTTCCATGGATGTACCACGGAGTTACGGGTGAGATGCTTTGACTGCAGGCTGTAATATCTATTGCTAAGTAAGATCTGTGGCCTTTACTGAAAGGGGGACTGATGACCTTAGCTGTTTAGTCCCCCTTAAACATCCCAACAACCACCACCACCTTTACTGATATGTTTTGGAGCTCCAGTATTCAGGTAGCAGACTTCCAATTCTGAAATTAACTGCTCTATTACTTGGACACTGCTGGATGTGATTTGGCTGCCTCACAGAGAAGTGTGGGCACTGAAGTGTCCCAGTAGGAGGAAGGGTGGGGGAAGCTGTTCCACTATATCCACCAGCTTGTGATATGGTACAGGTTTGGCTGGGGACAGAAAGATATTACATACTATTACCCTAGCTGACCATAACAGCCAGAGCTGCTAATGCACTGGTTAATGGCACCTCCTCACTGAAAGTGTCAGATCTAGTAGACATGCAGACTCCTCCAGATGCCCTCTTATCATTAACGCAATTTGTACATTAGAATTTTTGAAAGTATCATTTTGTGTTTCTGAGAACCATGTCTTCTGAAGTGTCATGCCAACTGCAGTGTAAGTAGCCATTAATTGACAATGAGTTCAGCTGCTAGGTGGTTAATTGTGCTCCACCAGAATGTGCAGTTATGCGATGGTATTCACAGGCTTGACTTCAGTTTAACTTTCGGTTTATCCTTTTTGTCCTGAAGATTTACCTGTCTTGACTTCTCAGGCATCCTGCGAGCGGGCCTCATTGGCAGGAATCCTCATCCCTGATGATCCCATAGCGGATTTACTTCTTCCTCTTGAGTACTGAACATGTCGGTGAATGAGGGGGATGGTGTCACGCGCAGTTTACACATGTAGGGCATTGTTCACAAGGACTGCCCCGATTTGTTGTCCTGCCACATGCCACACAAGTAGCTTCATTATCAGGGAGGATGTGTATCGAACCTCTGGGACCGAAAAGATATAGGAAGAGGAAGTCAGGCTTGACGTCACATCTATGAATGATAACATTAACTTTCTCAGCTAAAAAATTTCCATTGAAGGCTAAGATGAAAGCTCTAGTGTCCACCCTATTATCCTTAATATCTCTCTGGATATGAAAAACAACATGGACTCCATGCTGCTCTAACAAATAAGTTAGCATGCAGTTCTTCATCTATTTGTAGCATTACGTCCCTGCAGAAGATGACACTTTGAATTCTTCTAAGTTCACTATGAGGAGTGATGATAACTGGTGTATCCTCAAGCTTGTCACAGGCCTCATGCCTGTAACTGGTTAGCGTTTAATGTTTTGATCAACTTAGGTCCATTTTTCATCTTCTTTATTGCAGCAAATTCTCCAAAGCAATACTCAATATTCTCCACAAAAAACAGTAGGTTTTTGTTGGTGCAAAAGATTCTTCATCAGTTCTGGAGCATACCAAGAACTGGGACAATTGTCCACCTCAATTACTCCTTGCCTGACTCATTCCAAGGTGTGTTCAAAGACCCTCAAGTTACTAACTCCGATCTGCGGCTCTCTCCGGGGGTGCCACCCAGCCACAACAAAGGCTACCAAGTAAAGCAGCCATTGCCTGCTGTTTCAGTGTCCCAGATAAAACAGGCATCTAGTCCTCAATATACATGAGAAGATTACAGCTGAGGCAACAGCAGTGTGTTCCCTGTGTTGTCAGGGGCTACAACACGAGAGTGCATGATGACTGCCCTACTTCCCCGCCCCCCACGATGGATTGGAACCACACTGGATTTCGGGTGTGAATAAAAATCCACTCATAATGGGAGGTGTATAAGATGGTACTGTCCAGTGAATAAATTCTTTTGCACGATGTCCTTCCCCAAATGGTCCACAATTGTGAGAAATGTAGGAAGACGGAGGTGTAAACATAGCAAAAAGATTGAAGGAAATGCTCATTTCGAGCTAAAACTGATGGCTCATGGATGCTATAATAATGGGTAGTCATGAACATAAAATCTTGAATAGGTATATGACTCCTTTTAGTTGTTTCTTATGACAAAGGAATAACTGCAGCTCTATTCTAACCCCAACACCGCAGGGATGGGGGGCGTGTGTTCCCCTTCTTGAGTTTTGTAGCAATGTCTACCAAACAATGGTGGTGGTTTTTACTGTTTGTGTTTTTTTTAGATTTTACAGTATTTTGCTGTTCTTCCCATTACTCCAGGATGCAGCATCACATGTATGTTCTTAAGTCAGCACTCAGCACCTGGAATGTTTAATTGCAGTGTATCCATCCCCATTGTTTCTTTTGCTTGTTCATCAGCCAGGTCATGCCTAAAATGCAGACTTAACTCACGAGTCCACAGAAAGACTGGATATTCCCGTACAGCAGAGGGCATGTAGTAATGGACTGTATAGATCACTGGACATCTTGGATAGTACTTACCTACTGCTCGCAATGTGCTCAACGATTTGCTTTATTCAATGAAAATTCTTGTGAGCAAAATTAATGTATGTATATTTTTGGGATCTGTGTATGGCTATTAACTCTGCAGTATGAGCATTGCATTTTTTGGTAGAGAACATTTTACTCGATTCAATATGTGGACTTACGCACAGTCGTACCATCAGAACCATCTGTGTAAAAGACTCTAAAATAGGAATATTCTATGACAACAGACGTAAATTCACACAATAAAAATTGTGATCTAAACTGTCTTTGAAACTTCGTGGCAGATTAAAACTGTGTGCAAGGTCAAGGCTCTAACTCTGGGCCTTTGCCTTTCACAGGCAAGTGCTCTAGTAACTGAAATGCCCAAGCACAACTCATGGCCATACTAACAGCTGTACTTCCACCAGTACCTCATCACCTACCTATCAAACACAACAAATGTTCTAGAAAAGCTGCAATATTCTTCCTTCGAGGAGTGCAAGTCCCACATGTTTCAAAAGGGACCTTCTGTGAAGTTTTGAAAGTAAGAGATGAGATACTGGCAGAAGTAAAGCTGTGAGGATGGGTCGTGAGCTGACGAAAAACAATGTTTTATAGTCTAAACAGCATCAAATCAGTCTTTATAGAATGTTTGTAAACCTACTCTATCTGTTTCATAGCAACTGGTGCCTAGGAAATGGGGAGTATCAAGTTCCTTCATTTAGGTTGCCTTAAGTTGTCGTAAAGGCAGTAGCAGTTTATTATCAACAGAAATCAGAAAATTATACTGTTCCACTACTTTTAGCAGTTGGGTTTCAAAGTATAATTCTGGATGAGCACGAGCAGATCATTTTCTATGAAAGTACGTGATGTGACATAGGTGATGAAAAACTGTCTGTATCTATTGTTCTCCACCCATTTTAGCACCTTCTGTATGGATGTCTGGAGTTGGAGTTCTGCTGTGCATATAGATATGTGACAGTAATATAAACAAAGATAATCAATTTTGTAATGCTGGCGTGACTATAGGTCCCACTGAGGTTACTATGTCATTTACTGCATTCGCAAAAAGTGCAGTGCTCACAACTGATAACCTGCATGTATTGGTTACTGATGGTAGTTACCACTCTGACTCAAAACGATCGTATCCCCCATTAAAGAGAGAAAAAGATTATAATAGAGTTTTTACTACTGCCATTGAAATGTTAAAGTACTTTATTATTTGTGTTCCCTGGTCCTGAGGACGTATTTGTACATTGTCAGATTGTAATTGGTGTGTCGTACACTGATCAGCCAGAACACTATGACCACCAGCCTACTACCGATATAAACCCATCCAGATGCTAGCAGCGTTGACTGCCAGTCAGACACACACACGCTGCACGTAGTATCAGTGAGCATGCTGGCCGTGTGTAGACTGGGGAAGGCGCGCAATGTATCAGAGTTTGACTGAGGGCAGATTGTGATGGCCTGGGGGTGCAGCATGAGCATTCCGGAAACTACACTAAATTCCGGGTGTTCGAGGATTGCTGTGGTGAGTGTCTTCCACATGTGGTGAAACCAAGGAGTAACCATCTCCAGACATCAGTGGTTGGGCCACTACCCCTCATTATAGATGTCGGACATCGTAGGCTGGTCGGACTGTTACAACAGGACAGGAGATTAACTGTGGCGGAACTCACATCAGACTTTAATGTTGGGCAGAGTACAAATGTACCTGAACACACAGTGCACCGAACACTCCTAACGATGGGCACCTACAGCTTACAACCCACGCACAAGACAATGTTACCACCATGACCTCGACAATTATGACTGAAATGGGCACGTGACCATTGGCGCTGGACATTGGTGCAGTAGCAGAGCATTGCACGGTCTGATAAATCTCAATACCTTCTTCATCATGCTGATGGGAGGGCACAGATCCATCATCTTCCAGGAGAACAGCTCCTTGACACCTGTACTGCAGGACAGAGATGAGCGGGCAGCGCCACCATTAGGGTCTGGGAATCTCATGTGGGCATCCGTGGGTCCAGTGGAAATCGTGCAAGGCACTATGATGCCATTTACGAGTTGCACATCACATACACCCCTTCATGTGACAATCATATTTCCCAGTGGCACTGGGATTTTTCATTAAGACAATGTGCCATGTCACAAGGCCAGGAGTGTGGCGGACTGGTTCAAGGAACTTGGTGATGAGTTGCAGTTGATGTGCTGATCATCCAGCTCGTCACTGAACCCAATCAAACACATCTGGGATGAGATTGAATGTTGCATCAGGGCTCATCACCCCCATCCCCAGAATTTACAGGAATTAGACGAACATGTGTGCAGATGTGGTGCCAACTCTCTCCAGCAACCTACGCAGGCCTCATTGCTTCCACGCCATGACATGTCGCTGCTGTCACCTACGACAAAGATGGACATACCGGCTATCAGGTAGGTGGGCATGATGTTGTGGCTGAGCAGTGTAGGTTTCGTTATTTTTAAGTAAATATAGGGTATTATGTTCCATTAAGGGGCAGTTTAGAGTGAAGATAGGATTGCTTTTTTTTAATGTAATTTCTTCTGTTTCCACACATGGTATACTGCTATATTTCTGCAAGTTCAGCAGTATCTGATAAATTTATGTTAATTTCTGTTTGAAGAGGAATCTTTGGATTCTTTTTAAGGACACAGTAATAGCTGAGGTTATAAGTACCTATTACATAACCTTAGAACACCAAAAAGTAAAAGAAGTTAAATGCGACCATACATTACAACCAAATGACAGAAGGAAAGAACAAAAAACAAGGACTTCCCTTGCAGAGAGGTCCACAAAATGCATCGTAGAAACATGGAGGTCTGTAACTGAATATGAAATGTGATTCGCCATATTGCTTTGATGGATAAAAAGTAAAACGTAATTGATACCCTGTGCACTGTCCGCTAAAATAGCCAACAACTCAAGACGGCAAACATACATTGGAACATAAGTGGTTAAAAAATGACCACTGGGTCATCAAAGGTTAAAGACAATGAGCACAAAGCAAGGGGGGGGGATCCTGGAGCTTGCTACCATGAAGTGAAGACCAGTGGTGATGCCAAAGTGACACTGCTATCTGCTGACAGATGGCAACACGGAGATCATTTGAAGGAATGGAAGAGCTTTTGAAGGAGTGGAAGAGCTAGCAGGAAGAGGTAGGAGGACTGCAGCCATGGCACCATCTTCATTTCCCATCAGACCGAGTGACTAGGAACCCACATCAACATCACGATGGCTTCCTCAACAGCAAGTAAGCAGAAGCTTTCTTGGATCTGTTGCAATATGGGACAGATTGTGTACAGCACACATGCTCTGAAGGGCACTGAGAGAATCAGAGCAAACAACCATTAAAAAATCCTGTGTCCCCAGATGTACTCGATTACCTGACAGAGCTCTGTTGTAAAATTCAAGCAGCATTCTGGAATCTAGTATCAAAAAAGGTCGGCACAAATGACGAAGGTACACCCAACATCACAGTCAGTCTTACTGCCATCAGTGGACACAAAGGTGCTATCAATAAGTTGTGTGCGAAGGTCAAGATACTTAAAGTGATAGATCGAGTCCTGAGAAATGTCCTTGGGAAGCAAATGAAGTTCAAGATGAGCACAGGCCACCACACGAAGCCAAGGTGGTAAAGGGTTCATACCCACTGGGAACGTGGCAGGTAGCATGAAGTTAAGCGGCTAGAGCAGTAGCCAAAAGCGAACGCCAGGAGGTAACAGAGAAAAGGGCACACCCCATACTGGCGGCCAAAGGATTCATCGAAAAAGGGGGCATAGGGCATGTAGCCAGGCATTGCACAAAAATGGCATGTGTATCCACTGAGGAGGACATCATACTGGTATGACAATGGTAGTTCAGCAGCTTCTGCATTAAGACTCTCAGTCAGTCTAGTGTAAAAGGCACCAGTGGCCAAACGTATTCCACAATGGTGGATTATGTTAACACTGCATATGATAGGCAGATGAATAAATGAAGTACACATAGTCTAGTTTTGAATAGACAAGGGATCGGTATAAATGGAGGAGGCTGGTCCAATCCACTCCCAAGGAATTACTGCTTAGGACGCATAGGACATTGAAGGACAGGGTACAGCATGCGGCCAAGAAATTTCCCTATCAAAAAGAGCCCCAGGAATTTCATAGTTCCAGTGAATGAAAGAGCAACAGGCCCACGATGTAAAAACAGTGAAACAAACCCATTTTGCCAAAAATTCATACAAATAGTTTTGTCAGTGGAAAAGCAAAAGCCATTATCAATGCTCCACAAGTAAAGATGATGGGGACATCACTGAAGACGCCGCTCAAGGTGAGAAGTCAATGGATAACTCCACTGGATCGCAAAGCCATCTAATAAAAGGGAGTCAGAGATACCTGGGGGAGGCAGTCCAAGATAGGGTTAGTAGCTATAGCAAAGAGGAAGGACGACACTCAAGATGGAGCCCTGAGACACGCCGTTCTCCTTTATAAAGGTGTCAGACAAGGCCAAACCCAAACGTGGTGTCATAGGCTTTCTCCAAATCAAAAAACATGGACACAGTCTGGTAGAAAATCATTCATGACATGGGTTGACAAAGTGACAAGATGATCAACTGCAGAATGGCTCACATATAAATCCACATTGTGCAGTAGTTAGTAGATTGTGAGACTTCAGCCAACATACCAGATGGCCATGAATCATATATTCCACCTTGCAAACACAGCTGGTGAGAGAAATGGGGCAGGAAAAGTATTTGCTCTTACCGGGCTTAGGTACAGATATAACAGGAGCTTCACACCAGCATCTGGGAAATATTCCATCTGCTCAAATGTGTTGTACATACAAAGGAGAGAGAGACCGCCCACAAGAGAAAAATGTGAACATCATCTGGCCCTGGGGTGGAAGATTGGGATGAGGTGAGACACGGTCAGACTCCCTTCGATTCTGAGGGAGGAAGGTGGGTGATAATTGGTGGAGCTGGAAATCTCTGCAAAATAGTGGCTCAAGATGTTGGAGATAGTAACTGTGTCCACAATGACATCATCTGCTATGGTAGGCCAGAAATTGGGGAATGAACCTTGATGCCAGAAAGCCGACGGAGGTTGCCCCACATGACGGAATAGGGAGTGAAACTGTGAAAAGAAGTTGTGAAGGAAATTCAGCTAGTTTCTTCGCTAACCTGAAAAATGTGATGACACTGAGCACTGAAATGTTTATAATGAATACTGTTCGCCGTTGTAGGATGACAGTTAAAAATGTAGAGAACTAGTCTCCACAAGCGGCACCCCGGGCCATGATTGTAAATTAATGCAGATGAATAGGGAAAACAATCCTACAATGTTTACATGCAGTATTCGTGGTATGCTGCTTGACACAGTCACATCACTATATAGATATTACATTGCAAAGAAATATGTAATGAGCAATAAGGATGGTAGTATGGAAAGTGAATGAATGACTATGGTTTATTTGGAGAATTTTAGGAAAGTGTGGCTTATCTATAAAGGAGGACACTAGTGCAACCCATTCTTGAGTACTGATTGAGTGTTTGGATCCTCGACAAGGTCAGGTTAAAGGAAGACTCTGAGCATTCAGAGGAGTGCTGCTAGATTTGTTACTAGTAGGCTCAGTCAACATGTTATTGTTACAGGGACGCTTTGGGAACTCAAATATGAATCCCTGGAGGGTAGATGACATTCTTTTCGTGAACACTACTGAGAAAGTTTAGAGAAAAGGAATTTGCAGCTGACTCTAGAATGATTCTACTACCACCAACATACATTTTGAGTAAGGACCACAAAGGCAACATAAGAGAAATTAGAGCTCATACAGAGGCATATAGACAGTCACTTTTCCCTTGCCCCATTTGTGAGTTGAACTGGAAAGGAAATGACTAGCAGTGGACAAAACTCCTCCGCCACACACTATACGGTGGCTATGTACATATAATTGTAGACATATTGTGATTATTTCAAATTACAACTCTACAGAGGGAATTAGCAAGTGGCTACCATTGCAAATTAACTGTACCACTATGTATCTGTCCGTGAACCACCAACAAGCATGAATTTCCTGTTGCTTTGTACATTTCATGCTGAGGGTTCATAGACCCATTTTCAGACTATTTCTCCTTTGCTCCACACTCAAATAGCACATGGGCAAAATGAACACCTAAATTTTCCTGTGTGAATTCTGATTTCTCTTATTTTTCTCTCTGTGTATATGGAAGTCAACATTTGGAGGAGGAGAAAAAGAGAAATCTATAATGTATGAATACAGAATTAGCAGTTTCTCGCTTCATACAGTCACATTGTTTAAATACCTGGGCATAACACTGCAAGGTGATATTAAATGGAATGAGCATGAGAGGAGTGCGATAGGGAAGGCAAATGGATGACTTTATTTTATCAGGAGAATTCTGGGACAGTGTGGTTCATCTCTCAAGGAGACCAGATGCAGGGCACTAGTGCAACCTATACTTTAGTACTGTTCGAGTGCTTAGGATCTGTACCATGTCAGATTAAAGAAAGAAGAAGCGGGCTGCTGGATTTTTTACTGGTAGGTTCAAACATAACTTGCAAGTGTTACGGAGATGCGTCAGCACTGTGGTCATGCACCTCAATGTGTTTACTGGCCATCTCTCTGTTTGGTAACTAAAGTATATTGGTGGTACAGAGTCCTAATATTGTCTAGATTCTAAAATCAAGGCAGTATTTAGTGACTTTCAGTGTGAATTACGATATAGTGGAAAAGATGCAGTTTTGTTGTGGTTTCCAGCAGTCCAGTAAGGGTTAGGGGGACATGGTAAGCAAGTTAGGAGATACGTATTTGAAGATCATTGACACTAACCACCATGAAGAATCTAAGCTCAATGTAGAACCCTACACGACCATCTGTGTTGCGACTGTGGACCAACCTGCCACACGCCACTCTTCATCCAGTAGATCAATATAAGGTATTAGGTATGTAAGCTCCAGTCTATTTATAATCGCTGACACACTGTTGGAAGCACAATCATGAAATAAGACTTCATAAAGGGCCCACCAGTAATGAGAGTAGCAGGCATTCACATTGCCCAGTTACGGACTTGTGGTAGGCTGTCTGCCTTATTGCTGAAGGGGTCCACATACAAGATATTATGCTTATTTTATAAAACTCTTGACCTTTTCTTTTGTTCAGTAAGTAGACAGAGAGCCCTCCAATGAAATCATTAAATCACACCTCAGAGTAGAAAACTCATACAGAATATCCTTAAGTTGCACGTTTAATAGAAACAGCAAGCAATAATTTACAATATAGAAAGCTGATGCAGATAAATATCATCATCTCCTGGCTAAATGCACTGTTGTACTCTACAATGTTTAATGTCATCCTACTAAAAGAAATAAAGCTTCATGATATGAGAATATACTGTCATGGTTTTAAAAAAAAAAAAAAAAAAAAAAAAAAAAACAGTAGATCAATGACAGAAGACATGTACACAATATGTCATGTATGTAAAAACACTATTAACAGTAAGCTTCCAGGTCCTTGCAAATTCATTTAATGGAAAAATGTGTGCTTGCAAGCAGATTGTGATCTGCAAGGCCATAATGTGAAACATTCGACATGTGTGTGTGGGGAGGGGGGATATGTACCTGCACATAGCAAGAAACAGGTTTTAAATGTAAACACACACACAAAACATGATATACATTTGAAAATTGTCAAGTCCAAAACTAGCCAGTAACAGGTTATATATACATAGTGCAAGAAAGGTATCTCATATAATAAAACTGACAGCTTACAGTGGTTTTTAAAACTATTTGATTGTTCACTATAATAACTCAGTTTTTATGACATAAAAGTATGTGCTATATACGCTTACACATGCTCAGTGTCAATAACATTTTGAAATTGAGGAATTAAAGTACCCTCTTCCTCTGCAGTGTCACTATTTGTATGTCAACACATGCCAGCATTCTTATTGCACAGCAGTAGAGTCACGTTGCACAAGTAGTATACTAACAGTTAAAACACCTGACTGCCCCCCCCCCCCCCTCTTCCCATAATCCCTGGTGCATTCCTGGCACTGTCAAGATCTGTTTTTTTTTTTCCAGAATAGCAAGGAAAAGGTGTAACCAGCATTGGAGAATAATAGAAAGTGTAGTAGTGAGTGTCACCCAAAGGCCAACATTAATGACGAATAGCACACCAAACAGAAATTATCTTTAAGAGACATTATGCTAATAGTATTTAACACAACCTACAGCCTTCAGAATCATCTCAGTTCATCAAGAAAAATGGTCCACTTGTATTTTCAGGTATACTAAATCCAGTTCGAGCTGCCACTGATGACTGGATCCTACAGAGCTATCAAATTGTGAGGTTGTCAATAGTTATCTTCCACCCACCATTCCAGACATTTTCTATAGGGCTAAATTCAGGTTGTTTAGCATGCCTGTCCATATACAATAGTGTGCCTCACTGTCGTTCAAACCAAGAATGCATCTGTGCAGCCCTGTAAAAATGGCTGTTATCATCTTGGAAGATGGGAGTGTCAACACTAATCTCACTGTGCAACGATGAAAGTCACTGAAAATGTTGAAATCAAAATTCTGGTCCATGTCCACAGTAAAAAGAATGAATCGGCTTAAGTCATGATATGAAGAATACCCCAAAAACGTCACAGAACCACCTCTGCTCTGAACCAAACCTTTCATACACTTTTGTTAAATATCTCCATGGGCTGTTTGAGTGATTTATGCCTTGCATCATTTGAAAAGAAGCAAAATGGTGACTCGCTGGGTAACATCAAATGCAAGCTACTGTGCAGCCGTTCAGATTCTGTGTTGTTAGGCCCATTTGAAGACACACAGCTTTATGTGTCGCTGTGGGCAATACAGTGTGCGATTTGTGCTTTTACCAGTGGGGGGGATGTCTTAGGGGGTCAGTATAATTACCTGTATACATGTTATTAGCTTGGACCGTGGCGTTACCCATGGTTAAACAGTTACTTATAAATAGATGTTAATGCTGAAACTCACTATTCACGCGTATGCACTATCAGAAACGCCATCCCTTGTTATATCTTTAAAAGTACATTATAGGTAAAGCTTATTTACAAAATCATCTACATACAGGTATACAAGGGGAATTTAGAAAGTTAAGGTACATTTGTGAAAAGCTGTACTTGTTTTGATGATAGAAAACTGAAACATGTGTTATTTTTCTACGTAACCTCCCTGGACTTCAATGCAGTTTTCCTGATGTTTTACGAGTTGCATCTGTAACAAATTTTGAACCACAGCAATGACGTCTTCATCACTTTCAAATCTTCTTCCCTGTAGAGCTTCCGTTAAGGGTCCAAACATGTGAAAATCACTTGGAGCCAGGTCTGGACTGTATGGTGGATGTTCCAGCACCTCGAATCTCAACTCCTTTATTGCGTCGGCTGTCCGTTTGGCAGAATGTGGGCGAGCATTATCTTGCTGCAGGATGACACCTCTTCACAGTTTTCCACGACGTTTGGGTCTGATTGCAGGTTTTAGTTTCGTACGCAACACATCACATCCACCATACAATACAGACCTTGCTCTAAAGCCTCATTTACGTTGGGGCGATGTCTTGCAACATTGTGGCATGCTACGGAAATGTGGCGTGCGTCGTCTTGTCATTTAGTTCTAAATGTTTTGAAATGCTTAACTACTACATAACACTTTTTCAAAATTAATAAGCAAACATATTAATAGTATTAATAATAAGACTATTAAAAACTTTCAGTGTTCGGCTCCACAAATTAAAATTATATGTAAAGTTTTACTCCAGTGCGTGGGAAATAAACATCCCAGGTTGGGATGCATAAACTAAAACCAGAGGAGGGGATGGTCTGATGCAGATGGGGGGAAATCCCCACCATCCCCCCTGCAAATCGCACACTGGGGCAATGGCCTTTTGTGAGGTACCTAACTTCGAACATCTACTACATGTAGTTCCGTTCACAATGTTCACATGGAAACTGCTTGAGATGGAACTGCATTCACTGACAGCAGCAATTTGTGATGGATTGGAAATCAATTGACAATGTTTTATGTTCATTTCTGATCCTTGTCGATTTGGAACTGTTTACAACCACTATCCCTACACCATGTTACATGGCTGTGGGTAGTACACCATTCCTTGTAGAAACATTGGACGGGCCATGTTCATAACCACAAAATCAGCCTCCTTCTTCCTTGATCTGGTCACAGGCACATCCAAACAATAGCTCCTTTTTGCACAATAGTTCCTATTTGCCACACTATTCTGTTTCCATACCGATACACAGAGACCACTTCAATGCCATGATTTATGTCTGTGTAGCACACTGTTCTTTTACAAGGGTGAATAATAGGAGCAGTGAGCTCACACTGAGTAATCACATCCAGTGACACTGTACGCAGAGGATGGCATTGTGGTTGCTCGGCAGCATGTGGTTGCATAGGTGTGGTTGCTGAGTTATATGGGAGTTATTTGATAAGTCTGGTAAACAAGTGAGAAAAAAATGTTTGTTTCATAAACAACTCACCTTACTTCTCAATGTAGTCTTCTTTGTGGGATACACACTTGGTCCAGCAACCCTCCAGCTTTTTCACCCCCCAGAAAATTTAATTGACTTATTCTTACTAAACTATTACATTTATCATGAGTGAAAAGAGCTTGACTTGCCATAGAATTGTTAGGTCGGGGCTTTGGTGTGACAGGTGCTGTAGTTTTTTCCATGTGGGTGACTGTAGTGGTCTGGGAATAGGGGACATAAAAGAGACTCATCAGTGGTTTTGTAGGATATGTAGTAGAGAAGGGAAGATACTAGAACAGGAGGGGAAAATTGCCACCCTTCAGGCTGAGTTAGACAAGGCCAGGGGTGATCAGCAGGTTAACGAGGGAGAAGGGTAAAGAGAGGTGGGGAATGGCAACAGGTAACAGGAGGAACAGGCCTAGAACTTTGTCTGACAGCTTCATGGTACATGGAAAATAGATCTGACCTGTTGCTTCAGTTAGAAGCATGTGAGCCTCAAGCAGTTGCAGGTGTAGACAGAGCACAACAAACTTTCAGCAGCAAATAGAAAAGTAAGAATGTAGGGAAATCAGTAAAGAGAAAGAAAGTGTTGTTGTTAGGTAGTTCCCATGGAAGAGGTGTTGGCCAACTTTTGCAGGATGAATTAGGATCAGAGTACCAGGTCACCAATTTCTTTAAACCTAGTGCTGGTCTGGATCAGGTGACAGAGGATTTGAGATCACTGTGCAAAGATTTCACTAATGAAGACACTGTGGTTATAATGGGTCGGCCAGGTAACAGTACTGACAGAGATTCTGGGTACAGTACAGAGTGTGACCTGGCAAAGATTGCATCAGCATCGGAGCATACTCGTGTTGAGTCTGTATCTGTTCTTGGGCACCATGACTGACCTCATTTGAACTCTTCTGTCAAGAGACTTAATTTGGAGTTGGAATGGCTGCTTATGTCGGGTCAAGGGTCACACATTTGTGTGGTTCCTGTTGATTCTCTCAATAGGTGTGATTATACTAGGCATGGCCTTCACCTCAATAGGAAAGGGAAGGGTAAACTGGCTGGGAAAATAGCAGGAAAGTCAAAGGGAGGGAGGGGCAGTCATGACTGATAAAGTACCAGTGGTTATAGGGTTCAGAAATGACCCTTTTTTAGAGCATGGAGGACAGAAAGAAACCAAGTTTTAAGAGCAGTTAGGATTGCGACAAACCTTCAGTTTGAGAAAGAAACCCAAAAACACAATTCCAGCTTATTACATCAGCATAAACAGCTGTTGGGTAAGAATTTTCAACAATCAGCAGAGATTTCAAACTCCATCCAATTTTAAATTAGTCAATGTGAAATGTCAGCTATCTTTATTGCATCAAAATATTCAAGGACTGATAAATAAAATTAATGAATTAACGATCTGCATAGATGAATTAGAGTCCTTACTCAGCTGACATAATGTGCCTCTCTGAACTTCATGTGACCACTGGTACAGAACTTTTAAGTGTTAAGGATTTAGGTTAGCGTCTCACTTTTGTAGAGCAGAAATGGAGAAAGGAGGAGCTGCCACATTCATCAGGAACTGTCATAAATTTAAGAACATATACATTCACAAATTTTGCCTAGAACAGCATATGGAAGAATGTGCAACAGAAGTACAATTTCACAGTGTATATTGAGCACTTGCAGGTAACTTTAATCTGTTCATAAGCCACCTTGAAGCTGTACTGGCCCATTTAACAACAAAAACAAAGTTGCTGGTGACTTCAATGTAGATTTTCTTAAAGACTCTCCCAATAAGAACTTATTTTAGTTAATAACACTATCATTCAACTTAATTCTCACTGTTAAGTTCCTCACTAGGGTAGCCAATTGCCACAAACTGCCATTGACAATATCTTTATAGGAAAGTCCAATGAACAAAATTATATTACAAAACCAATAGTCAATGGCCTCTGAGACCAGGACATGCAGTTCCTTCTGTTAAATGTTAATACTGAACAGGATATAAAATCTATTAAATCTGAGCTCAAGAGGGTAATCAATAAACCAAAAATTGATTATTTTAGGGCACTCCTCAGAGACATTCACTGCAGTGATGTTTACAGTGCTCATGGCTTGAATGAAAAGTATAACACTTTTGCTAATATAAAGTGCTTACCTTATTTGAACACTGTTTTCCACCAAAACTAACCAAGGTTAGAACGAAGTCTACAAAGAAGCCATGGATTACTCAAGGAGTAGAGATATCTTGTAAAACAAAACAAAAAAGAAAACTGTATCTGACAATCCGAAACAGTTCTGATGTTGATGCTATAGCACATCACAAGAAATACTGCAAAATATTCAAGACTAATATGGACATCAAAGCAAATACATTAAAGGGAAAAGATAGTCATATCAGATAAGAAAATAAAGACAATATGGGATATAGTGAAGGAGGAGACCAGTAGAACCAGACATGAAGAGGGACAAATAGCATTAAGAGTAAATAATACATTGGTGACAAATGTGTATAGTGTTGTAGAACTTTTTAACAAACATTTTACAACAGTTACTTAAAAGATGGGGTTGTCAGAGTCTGCAGATGCTGCTATGGAATACCTCAGACCAGACATTTCAAGTAACTTCCATAATATGAATTTGACCCTCACTACCCCAGTAGAAGTAATGTCCATCACAAAATCTTTAAAATCGAAAACATCTAGTGGGTATGATGAAATATCAACGAAGTTAATTAGAGAATTTGATTCTCTGTTAAGTAACACATTAAGCTATATGTGTAACCAGTCATTTATCAGTGGAATATTTCCTGAATAGTTGAAATATGCTGAAGTTAAGCCACTATTTAAGAAGGAAGATAAAGAAATAGCATCAAATTTCCATCCAATTTCACTTTTGCCAGCATTCTCAAAAATTTTAGAAAAGGTAATGTACAATCGGCTTTATAGCCGTCCTATCACAAATAACATACTGTCAAAGTTGCAGTTCGGATTTCTAAAGGGTTTTGATATTGAGAAGACTATCTACACCTACAGTGAAAATGTACTTAATTCATTAGGAAAAAAAAAAAAGAAAAAAAACCCGCAGGAACTGGTATATTATGTGATCTGTCAAAGGCATTTGACTGTGTAAATTACAATATCCTTTTAGTAAATCATAATATTATGGTGTAACAGGACATGCTGCAAAATGGTTCAAATCTTATATCTCTGGCAGGAAACAAAGGGTGTTATTAGCAAAGAGACCTGTATTAAGCTGTCAGGTATCAACTAACTGGGAATTAATTACATATGGGGTCCCACAAAGTTCCATCTTAGGGCCCTTACTTTTTCTCATGTATATCAATGACCTTTCATCAGTAACATTACCAGATGCCAAGTTTGTTTTGTTTGCCAATGATACAAACATTGCAATAAATAGCAAATCAAGTGTAGTCTTAGAAAGATCGGCTAATAAAATATTTGTGGACATTAATCACTGGCTCCTAGCCAATTCTTTGTCACTAAACTTTGAAAAAACACACTACATGCAGTTCAGAACTTGTAATGGGTGTCCCACGAGTATATGCCTACCATACGATGATAAGCAGATAGAAGAAGTGGACAGCATTAAATTCTTGGGATTACAGCTTGATAATAAATTCAACTGGGAGGAGCACACCACAGAACTGCTGAAACATCTTAACAAATCTCTATTTGCAACACGAATTGTGTCAGGCATAGGGGATATAAAAATGTAAAAGCTGTCATACTATGCTTACTTTCATTCCATAATGTCATATGGGATTATTTGTTGGGGTAATTCATTAATCCAAGCTAAAGTTTTCCGGGCACAAAAATGTGCAATAAGAGTTATATGTGGTGTGAACTCAAGAACATCCTGCAGAAGCCTGTTTAGGGAACTAAGGATACTAACTACTGCTTCCCAATATATTTATTCCTTAATGAAATTTGTCATTAAAAATATGTAACTTTTTCAAACCAACAGCTCAATGCATGGAATCAGTACTAGAAATAAGAATAATCTTCACAAGGATTTCAAGTCACTTACTCTTGTACAAAATGGTGTGCATTATACAGAAGCACACATTTTCAATAACTTGCCAGCAGCCATAAAAAGCTTAACAGCCAATGAAATTCAGTTTAAGAGAAGCCTAAAGGATTTATTGGTGACCAACTCCTTCTACTCTATTGATGAATTTCTCAGTAGAACCAACAGATTTGTGTGTGTGTGTGTGTGTGTGTGTGTGTGTGTGTGTGTGTGTGCACCATTTCAGTGCAGTAATGTGTTCATTTTAAATAAGTATTGTAGTAGTTCTAGTGTATGTTTATTACCTTATAAATAAAAAAAGTTTATTTTAAATTCAGAACATTAATTCAATCTTAGTAAATGAGAATTTGTAAAGTGATTCGTTCATATAGTGTTCATTTAAAAAAATGACTGTCATTCCACTTGGGACCTGTGGAAGGTACATAAGCTTATTTGTTTCAGGGAGGACCTCCTCACTGCAGATCAATTGGAATGAAAGTAAATCTAATCTAATCTAAGGTTGTGCCAAACTCTGCAAAATACTCATTGACTTAATCATTTGATGACAATTTCTTCCCAGCACGCCAAAGTTTTATGTTAGGGAACAGGAAGAAGACATCTGGGGCTAAGTCTGGGGAAAATGGTGGATGTGAAACCAACTCACAGCCCAATTCATGCACTTTCACCATTGTTACCACTTATGTGGGGATGGCACAATATTCTAGTGAAAGAGCACTTCTTTGCGTGGCAACCTGGGTCTTTTTTCAGCCAACACTAGTTTCACACAATACAACAATGAAGCATGTAGAGTCCAATCATGGCTCTGCCTTTCTCCAAGTAATTTACGAGGATTATCCCTTGGGAAAACCGAAAAATAGTAGCCATCATCTTACCAGCCAACAAAATAGTTCTTGCCTTCTTTAGTGCACTTTCACCAGCCTTTGTCCATTGTTTGACTGCACTTTTGTCATTGGTGTTTAATGATGGATCCAGGTTTCATGAACAGTCACAAATCAGTGCAAATGTCTTCCATATTGTGATTAAACATTGCCAGGCTTTGTGCTGAAACGTTGCACTGGATGTGCTGAGCAGATGTGGCACACCCCTCACACACCTTCTTCATATTATGCTTACAGTCTTGGAAATCTTACGAATTCTTATTTGGCAGTCTTGCATTACCATATCATGGATTTATTCAATGGTTTCCTTTGTGATGACCTCAATTGGACAGCTGGAGCATGCTTAGTCTTCAGTGCTTGGCCGACCACATATAAATTCATTGCCCCAAAAAATAAATGGTCTTCAATGATGTTGCAGAACCTGCATGAACTTCATCCAAATCTGTTTTATTTGTGCTGTAGTCCAACCTTTCAAATGACAATGTTTAGTAGAAGCATGAAACTCTGTTTCCTCTATTTTCAATTGCAGCAGAAACACTAACAAATTCAGATGGCTGTCAGCATTGAACTATATGCTGTACATTGTCAAAATTCTTTATACAATACTTGGAATAATTACGTTTTCAAACTATGAAATTTACCAGACTTATCAAAGAACCTTTGTATATATTCTTCTTCTCTTTCTCTCCTTTTCTGGTGACCAAGTGGCAATCTATGTTCTACATATTCTATTCTCTCCCTCCCTCTCACTACAAACAGTGTCCCTCTAATATCACCATTGAATCCTTTGAATTTTTCTCCATCACTTTCATTCCAACATTATCTCTGTCTTTTTTTAGTCTACTTTAATGTTGTCTCTCAGTAAATCTTTCTTGATATCTAGGAAAAGATTGATTGTTAATCTCTTTTGCCAAATTTATTTGGAAAAAATGTGGTTGATCTGTTCTCGCACATGAGCAAGTAATATCAGTCTCCTCTTTCTTGTTGCACCTACTATATTTCAGCATTACGTCTTTATTTTAAAGTGTTATTTCTAGTGAACCCAATATCTTCCTTGTGATTCTTCTTTCAAATATTTCAAGTTTATCTAACTTATAACGTGGTTTGGTAGCTCACTGGGTATGTGACAGACTACAAATCCAAAGATGTTTCAATGTCTAGTCGGTCTTAGGATTTATTTTTCTGTTACTAACCACTTTTTTCAACTATGGTAATGACCTGACTGTGTGTGTCAACAATGCCAAATTGTACCAGTGTTCAGAGTCCACAATGAAATGTAGGGTCCACCTGTCAGTGGTGGGTCAGTCAGTTAAAAGTCACAGGGAGGCACGGGCCAAGCCTAGCAAAGCACTGTGGTATTCTGACGTTTTACATTTACTTAACTTATAGTGCAGTCCTAAGCATTCACTTGCATATATCCATTCTGCTTTCATCACTACATTTTAGTTCTTTATTTCAAGTTTGTTAGATAAGAATTTCTGGGAGACCACAGGCTTTTACCATTCATTTACAGCATTCTTTTTTAGAATCATTTTCTTGAATTATTTCTCTCAAATATTTTAAATTTTTCACCCTTTCTATTGTACCAACATCTTCTACTAAAACTTTCAGTGAATTGTTCATGTTCATAATAAACCTGTTTTGGATGACACATCTCGCTACAGGTTTCATTAACTCTAGAAATCATGACTTCTTGTAGCTTGTTACGGGAAATTTACAAATTTATTGAAACATTCTGTCATGTGTGTATTGAATTTTTATTTGAACTCCAACACATACTTAAACTGTTAAGTAAGGGTGTTTGGTTTATCATTTTTACTTACTTATTACTATCATTGTCCAATTTGACAAATGTTATTGTATTTCAAAATTTACTCACTATTATCTTTATTCATTTGTGCTAATGTACTACTGATGTGGTGTCATGCACATTAATCCAAACAGCAGAAATGTGTGTACTTTTTAAATCTTTACAGTGTGGACAAAATTGACTAAAACCAGAAAAAGTCAATAAAAACCCATAACCATCATTCATATGTGATTTGTCAAATCATAGACTTCATTCACCCAGACTCACAATTTATATGCATGCAACCAACTGGTTGATACTTTTACTTTAATGTAAAAAGTTGTTTGTGATGATTGCATTTTGCATTTCAGTACTACTGTTCAAACACTTTCACCTATACCATATTTGTAGAAGTATCATTTTAATTAACTTGACTTACAATGAAGAGATTTCAACTTCTAGTGGGTATAGAAAACCAGTAGCCTGTCAGCTTAATCTTAAACAAACCTCATAGTATCAAGTATGAGAAGGATATTTGACTTTCAGTTATAGCACATGATTATAAACCTTAGTATTTTGAAAATATCATTTTACTCCTGACTAACAAGGAAAGATCACACTTATTTATTTATTTTATTTATGCATCCATTGACAATAAATATTGTATCAGAAGATATTAATGAATTAAACAAAACTGCATGTAACAGCTGAAACATACTGGCCACAATGGCAACATTTAAGCATATAACTAGCATAACTATCTCTTCGAAAAGTAGAATATCTTATTTTGTAATAGCGAGCAACTGTCATAATTTAAAAAGATAATCACACAATTGGAAGCAAAAAATACCAGGAAATTAGTTGTATCATGCACAAGTCCCTCTACAATGCAGCCAAATATTAACTGGTATCCGTAAACAAGGATGAGAAGCTTTGTTGCTTATTGCTAATTTTTAAGTGGTAGTGATACTGTAATACAAAGGGTTCAGTGCATCGAGGAAGACTGCTTTGCATGCTGTTAGTTAGCAACTGCATTTGCAATGTCATGCATGGTTATGGCATACCGCTTCTCTATGCAATGATGGAAGTCCTGTAAACATACCTTACGAGTGCCAAGTAGCCACAGTGTAACAGCCTCCTTTGCACTTAGCAAAGGTATCTTTGAATTGCTTGTTTGTTGCTGATCCACTTCCTGCCAATTTCGCCGCCATGGAGAAAAATATTTTTTTAAAAATGACAGGCATTAGTCGTGTAATTTGGTCTTCCAGAAAGAACTGGACACAATGTATTGTGAGAATCGAAAGTTTGGTGAATATATTAAATACTACTAATCTGTAATGAAAGATGGCACTGAATGCATTGAATACTAATAGTTACTGCAAAAGTATAATAATTATGGCACACTTATGATTGGACTTTCTTCATCAACTGCTAGAGAAGCAGTAGAATTCACTGGCCATTGAGGCATTTCTCAAGAAGAAAAAGAGGGAGGGGAAGGGGAAATCCTTCATGCCTTCTTGACCCTTATACTTAAAGTGCAATTCTTAGTATTCCATTCAACAGCACACACACTTCCCAAACACCATGTTACACTGAAATTCAAAAGCTATATCAGATGCGTATTAATCATGCAGGAATTGTTATTGTACTGCAAATGGGAAATTACTATGTTGTGGATTTGTCTCTGCCCAATAACTTTGTGGAGATGAAATTAGAACTCAATCCTATATTTAATAAAGACTTTACTTCATAGTCACGAGAAAACTGCCACAATCAAAATATCCAAGAATGATTAATTTTATAGCTTACCTAGTTTCATGTCGAAATCCATATTCACTTAGCAACATACATTTCCCGTGCAGATTGTTTCTTGTTCAAAGGCTGCTTGCATTCCTTTTTAAATAGCGGAATATAAATTGACTTCTGTGCACCACACTGAGTGGTATGATGCATTCATTTTGTTTACAAGACAAAAACATATAGTATAAAGAAGGCATTCTTTACTATTTTAGAAAAAGGACATTTTTTTCACAGTAATACGAAAATTTTCATGAAAAATGTATGCTTTCATTTGATTATGATTTAGGTCTAAAACCTGTTACAACCACATGCTGCTGGGGACTATGAGCCTAATGCTCAAGAGTCAACTGCATTTTGTTGGAATCAAAAGGGTTTGTCTAACATTTCCTTTACAGCAAGGATAGCCACAAACTCTGCACATGTGCAGATATCTATCTGCCTGACTGCACACTTTAACACCAATGTACACCAGGAAATGGATGGCATGATGTATCATAAGTTGTCCCTTCCCACACTTAAAATATAAAGTCTTCATGCTATTCTGTTTCTTATAATTTTGGTTCCTGCTTTCCTTTTCCTTCACAAATTCGGGTCTTAAGAAAAAAAATTCACAGTAATATATGACATCTCCATACCCTTCTTTCATGAGTAAGGCTGCATCTTCACAGTTTTGTTGTGCAGTTGCTTTTCACATTTTGTCATAGCATGGAGTCTCCGATTCAAACATGAAGCAGCAACAGAAGGACCTCCTCATGATCATGCAGCAGGCTTTGCCAGCATTGCTCTCCAAAAATTCATCACTGGCTCCATTTTCTCCTCAGTTCCTTTCATTTGATGAGGCAGAAGAAGATTGGGAGGCATATGAACACTGCCTATGGCAGTGTTTTCACGCCTTCCACCTTACAGATGCGGAGTTATATCATGCATCATTGTTTTTGTCATAAATTTCTGCCACCTTGTATCAACTTGATCATTGCTATCTTCCTATTATCGCCACCACACACTCGTCGTGGTTGCTAGGATTCAGTTTTACCAATGTAAGAAGTGGCCCCGTCAGTCTTATTGTGCCTGGGCTGCAATCCTCCATAGCCTTAGTCTCAAGTGCCTTTTTCTCACAGCGAATTCAGAAGTCATACATGGACATTGTGGTTTGTGATGTTCTTGTCCGCTCTGCCCTGGATAAGGAGGTTTGTCAATTGGCTCTTCAGTGAGAGAACCCGTCCCTCAAAGAAGTTTTTTTCCATTTCCCTGTCATATGAGGTCTCATAAGCCACAGGTCAGCAACTGGGAGCCTGATGTAATATCACGGCTGTAGTACAAGGTGGTGCAGCTGTGTCCACTGTGTACCCAGCAGACGATGATATATCGGCAGTGCAATCCAGCCGATCTGGTGGGGCATGCTGCAGTAGTCTGCCACTCAACTGCACAGAACATAGAACCAGAGACCATGGATATGGATATTCAGAAAGTATCATTCTCAGGGCTGGTTCCCAGTCATGATTCTTGGAAGCTTTTTATCAAGGTTTTGGTTCTCTCATGACAGCTGCAAATGTAGGTAGACACTGGCATGGTATTTCCCTGCTTAAAGCACAAACATTTTCAGATCTTGTCTCTCCATAGTTGTCACTAGTAAACAGGCGCATCAGGGGATACAGTAAACAACAAATCCCCTTCCTTGGCCAATTCATGGTGGAAGTCACCTACAAATCAGTGAATAAATCTGTTGCCTTTATTGTTGTCCACAACATTAGTTCAGCAAACATTTTTGGGCTTGATGCCTGTCAGACCTTTGGTTTTTTGGTTACAGATTCCATGCAATTTGTATCTGCTGAGGTCCCCTATCAGTCTTTGGAATCACAGCGCTCAGAATTTCAGGATACCTTTGCAGAAGGCCTAGAGTGCACCGCAGACTTTCAAGCCCACATAACCTTGAAGCAGTCTGCTCGTCTCATATTTTTTCAAGATAGGCAGAATCCTGTGTCTCACTGCTCCAAAGTCAAGGCAGAGTTTGGCTGGTTCATCTCTCTTGTGGTTGCAATTCCCACTTCGTTTAGTGAATGGTCCACATATCTTGTCACCATTAAGAAACCCTCTGGTAAACTGTGCCTTTGCAGCTATTTTATGGCCACTTTGAATTCACAGCCTGTGGTCAACACGTACCCATTGTCATATCTTGACAAACTGTTCACATGCTTAGCAGGTGGTCAGCTCTTCCCCGAATTTGATCTTTCTGAAGCATATCACCAGTTAACCCTGTATTATGAGACTATGTGTATTATGGTTGTTAACGTGCCGTTCAGCCTTTATGAGTACCAATTGTTGATGTTTGGGGTGGCAAGTGCCTCTGCAACTTTTCAGTGCTGTTTGGAACAGGTACTGTACAATATTCCACACTGCTTTAACTACCTGGATGACACTTTCATTACAGAATGTACTATGAGCAACTATCTGCACAGCCTCTGGGCCCTCTTTCAAAAACTCTCAGCCGTGGGTCTGCCCTTTAATCTGCAGAGTCCAAAATTGCCAACCATTTCTTGAGTGACTGGGCCATTTCATATTGAGGCATGGCATCCAACCAATGAAGAGCATCATCAGGGCTATTATGGACCTGCTCCATTCGCTCATCGTTGTGCGAATCTGCAGGCTTTTTCAGGTAAAACTGCTTTTTATCATAGGTTCATTTTCAGGGTGTCCACCCACTGCATCTCCTTCTACGAAAAGGTACGCCCTTTGTCTGGTCTCCAATGTGTGACCAGGCCTTCACTGCACTGAAGGAATGCTATTTGTTGGCACCCAACAAATCACTGGTTTTGGTTACTGACGCCTCGCAGCACAGTGTGGAGGCAGTCCCCCCTCTGGAATTGAGATGGCTCAGAACAGCCATTGGCATTTGCATCCAGGGCATGAAGGAGGCTCTGGACATAGTGTATGAAGTCACTAAATTTCACATTTTCTTGTATGGCACTAAATTCCAACTAATTATGGGGCACAAAAGCCTTGGCAGCCCACAGATTGCAGCAGTGGGCCTTATTCCTCTCCAAATACAACTACGACATTCAATTTCACCTCATGCAGTGCCATGCCAATGTGGATGAGTTATCCCAGCTGCCAGTTGGCCTGGACCCAAGTTTGACTGACAGGAGCTCATGTATTTTCATTTGGATGTCTCCTCCCAGGCAACAGTGGTTGACCCCATCCTCAGGCAGGTAGTCCATTTAGTCCACCAGCGTTGGTATTCTCATCCTCCAGGGTGCTCATCTCGTCCACTTCACAAATACTCTGTCTTACGCCATTGTTTCTCAGTCTTAGATGGGGTCCTCCTCATCTCCACAGATGATACAGCTTTCCAGGTGGTCAACCCTGGGAGTTTGTGGTGGGACGTTTTACAGTGGTTATGTGAGGGGCACTGGGATGCTTCCCACAACAAAGCCTTGGGTCACAGACTCAGTAATGGCCCAGCATAGACCAAGAGCTGGAGCACTTGGGTGTTGTGCATCTCCAGCATGCTAGTCAACATGTGGCTCCCAGGTCATCATTCTCTCCATAGCCTCCAGCAACCCAGGCCCGAGAATGCATTCATGTTAATTTTGTGGTCAGTTTCTGAATGTGTTCTGGCTGACTCTCACTGACACATTTTCATATTTTCCACACATGGTCTGGTGTCCCTTGGCCATTACCAAAGTCACTGTCCAGCTATCCTCGTTTATGACAATGGACCCCAGCTACTGTCTCAGGTGCTTCATGATTTGTGTGGGCAGCAAGGCATTCACCATGTTCACAGAGAGGCCATCCCCTTGGTTCACATGTTTAAAGCCTGCATGCATGACTCCCCCACAAATTTTTTTCTGATGGCCTACCAGATGATACCTACTGGTTCCCAGAGCCCAGAGAAGCTTCTCCACGGGCACCAGCCACGGATACTGCTCCATCACCTCTGTCCTGGATCTGCCGGCCATTGCATTCTAGTGTACAGGGTTAATGTTGGGGTCAGTAGTCTGGGGGCATGGTTTTGGTCAGCAATTCCATTGGATAACAGCAGTCATCACGCAACAGAATGGCTGCCTCATCTACACCCTATGGATAAGAGACTGGGTGGTCCAGCACCATAAGAGTCAGCTCCTTGTCTGAGTGAGCACTCAACCCCCTACCCTAGCCACATCATCATCTTCATCACTACCCCAGTCAGTGTGTGCACCTACCTACAAGGACTCCAGCCTCCTCTTCCACCTGCAGTAGCACATCCACTTGAAGAACCTACACGTTTCCCACCACCGGCTGCAGTTCCGGTAGCATTCCAGCCAGAGTGTTTACTCCTTGCCTTTTCAATGTCACACTGTCAGACTCAGGCTGCGGTGGTGTCACCACATCTTCCACACTGCTGCCAGACATCACCATGGGTCCCAACCTGGATTGTCCGTCTCCAGTTCTGTCACGTCTTGCTATGATGGAGGGCATCAGAGCTCTCCTCATGCTGGCCACTATCGCCTATATCCCCAGATCTCTAGCGACTGGGGGTTGCTCTTTCCTCTTGCCTCCGGGGACCTCCATGGACACAGACACAGTCTTCATATCGTGGCCATACATAACTCTCCCTGGTGATCAGCAATGTTCTGCCCTCCAAGGGGGGAGGGGGGGGGGGGAGGGTAGTGACCTGCATAGATCCACACCCAAGATCATAGTCATAAGTCATACCACGGAAGTCAGCAGATGTAGTTGGAAGTTCAACCACTGTCAGAGGTTGCATCTCACAGATGCGCACGAATCCTCTTGTCCGTGCACTCTGCTGGTCAGCTGTCACTTTTTAAAGATGAGACCAGCCAGTTCTAATACAGTTATGTATTTACCTCAGCACATGTGTTATAAGATAAGTTATTGTGAACATCCCCATGAGTTGTGTATGCATTATAATAAGTTGTTTTCTAGGCTTGATAAACTTTTTCAGAAAATTTACTACTCACACCAGCAACTTCATCATGTGCTCCATGCCAGAGAATTTAGCTCTTGACGCACAAAACAATGAATCCCGTGCCTATCACCTGTTGACCGTTTTGATTTTTTGGGCTTTCATTGACAATTAAATCTTAAAATTTATTGTGCATGGTGTTGTAATGCTGCTCTATGGCAAATTTGCAGTACCCTTCGGTTACACAACAGCATAATAGATGTCATGATTCTCATCCTTCTCTGAAAAAGAAGTGTGATTCTCATTCATTTTTACATGCTTGAGATGTTAGATCATTAGAATTTCTGTGCAAACAGGCACTGGATATGTGAACTTCTTCTACAAAAAAATCAAACTGCTAGGGATGAACAGTCTGACACTGTGATCCTGCCACACTATAAAGAAAGTTGTGCTGACCAAAATTGCCACACCAAATGTCAGAAGAAACAGCGTCACATCGTACTGTAAATGAAATGGCATGCCTTACCTAGTAGTTCTAAAAAGGACCAAGCAAAGTCGAGATATACTGAGTAGTGGTGAGACAGGCTGAATCTCTGGCAGCATGTGTGCAGCACATAGTACATGCAAGAAATTTTTTGCACACTGTGGGCAATCCTGCTTTAAAGGAAACGGAAATATGCAGAATGTACTGAGCCATAATATACCCAACTGAATTAATTGGGCCATAAGACTTTCAGGAACATTAATCTTAAGAAATCTAAAAGCATTATTCTAAGAGCTTATTTAAGTGAAGATTTGAGATATTTCCAATATTAATCCTAAACCGAAAAGAAAATAACATGTACAGAAAGTAGTAATGTTTAGTAGAAGTGTCACACTTTTAGAATTGCAAAGACTGCGCACAAATTCTTTTACACAACTATGGTGCAAATTTTGAACTTATCTTGTACATTTTAAAACAGACGAATTTCACCAGTTGGTTATGAGGCAGTATTAAAAACTGAATATAAATATAACAACCAGCAAAGAGTATTTTGTATTTAAAAAGTAGCTACAGTACTTGTAAGAGTGGGGTATTAGAGATGTCAGATAACAGTAGGAAATGTGGATATTAGTCTAACAGAGAAACCTCCATAGTTCTTTTCATGGTTTTGAAACTACATGTGAGCAATGTGCAATGCCATCTAGTCTTTTAGCGCCAAATATAACCAAACTGCACCACAGAATTTCTGCAAAAACTTCTAGTAATGATCTTATCATAACGTCATTCCTCACAGTCTCCTCCCTCTCATCCCACAGCCAACCAAATGCAACCATCCACAATGCAATGTTCGTTCAACAGAAGTTGGGAGACTTGACAGATGTTCCTGTGAATGGTGAGGACACATTTGTTCAGACAGAAGGGTGATGCTTGTTTTGAACTGATTAATCGTGTTTTCTTCGGAGTTGTTATTCTGCTATCATTAATGACTACGTGCACATGAAGAATGAGGTTCCAGCACACAAGAAAGTTTTGTTCTTATAATACATTAAACTTGATTATAAGAATTCTGAACCTCATAATCTCTTTTAACAGAGTCTGGTCATTTTATTATTGACAATTTAATATATTTCACTACTTCAGCTATTATAAATGACTAAGATATCTGAAATCAGGACTTCACCTGGTTTTGTTCTTTTTTACTGTACTTTGCTCCATGTAGTCTTTTACAACTTACTATATTTCTTCATATTTTTAAGATACCTGTTGATAATCTTGAGATTGAAACCGGCTGTCAATGAAGAAATATTTATCAGCAGCTCTTGGTAGTTGAACAAGAGCTTTCTCTATAGTACTTAGAAGCTGTGGGCACCATCTTCACAAAATATCACAAGAAATAAAAGTAATGGTACCACAGAAAGCTCACTAGCTCTCAAACTTGCGAAACTTGGTCCTTCTCCCACTGTGAGAGGGCAAAATGAAAGAAAGGAGGAATACTACAGTAAACTTTATTTTACCCTTCACTATCTATGCTAACTTTTGATATATTTCCTTTCCTCAGAACTGACTGCAGAAAAATTATTTTCTCCATCACTGATGTGAATTGTCGTCAAGTGCCTATTTACCTAAGTAAAACCATTTTAGCTAAATTCCATGTTTTCAACTATAATTAGGGATGCTCACTTTTCCTTCCAAAAACAATACTCAGTGACTTCAGTGATATGCAACACCATCATAATTTTTAAATAAATGCATTCTATTTCTGAACTGTCTGACATTCTTTTGTAAAGTATGGTGTGTAAAAGGCCTATATTCACAAATGAGCCAGATGCATCTTTATGAAAATTTGACATGTTAAAAAAGCCACCATGCTAAGTATTAAGAGGGTAGAAAGCTCTCTGACAAACTGTCTTCGGACAATTGCTTGTTACACTGGTGAAGAGTAAAAATTTATTATGAATAAAACAAGTTGCTCCTTGCTAAATCAAACTCTCGGGTCACAAAATTACCACTAAAATCTCTGATTAGCTCTAGTTTTAAAGTGTTGTGTGTGAGACTGTGCAGGGGGAATTCACCGTGACCTTCACAAAATTATCTTTGAAGTACTGTGCACAGAAAACAGTGTCATGATGCCCACAAGAAGTAATTTCCATTAATTGTTGCTATTTTTTAGTCTAATTTTAGCCTGGATGTATGACAGCAATGGAGGGGTGTACTGTGTGGTTTGTGTCAGACACATTGGAGGATACATTAAAGTACACTTTCTGTCTGAATATTCAGCCAATTTTTTTTTTTTTTTTTTTTTTAATCAGTCTACTGACTGGTTTGATGCGGCCCGCCACGAATTCCTTTCCTGTGCTAACCTCCATCTCAGAGTAGCACTTGCAACCTACGTCCTCAATTATTTGCTTGACGTATTCCAATCTCTGTCTTCCTCTACAGTTTTTGCCCTCTACAGCTCCCTCTAGTACCATGGAAGTCATTCCCTCATGTCTTAGCAGATGTCCTATCATCCTGTCCCTTCTCCTTATCAGTGTTTTCCACATATTCCTTTCCTCTCCGATTCTGCGTAGAACCTCCTCATTCCTTACCTTATCAGTCCACCTAATTTTCAACATTCATCTATAGCACCACATCTCAAATGCTTCCATTCTCTTCTGTTCCGGTTTTCCCACAGTCCATGTTTCACTACCATACAATGCTGTACTCCAGACGTACATCCTCAGAAATTTCTTCCTCAAATTAAGGCCGGTATTTGATATTAATAGACTTCTCTCACCCAGAAATGCCTTTTTTGCCATAGCGAATCTGCTTTTGATGTCCTCCTTGCTCCGTCTGTCATTGGTTATTTTACTGCCAAGGTAGCAGAATTCCTTAACTTCATTGACTTCGTGACCATCAATCCTGATGTTAAGTTTCTCGCTGTTCTCATTTCTACTGCTTCTCATTACCTTCGTCTTTCTCCGATTTACTCTCAAACCATACTGTGTACTCATTAGACTGTTCATTCCATTCAGCAGATCATTTAATTCTTCTTCGCTTTCACTCAGGATACCAATGTCATCAGCGAATCGTATCATTGATATCCTTTCACCTTGTATTTTAATTCCACTCTTGAACCTTTCTTTTATTTCCATCATTGCTTCCTCGATGTACAGATTGAAGAGTAGGGGCGAAAGGCTACAGCCTTGTCTTACACCCCTCTTAATACGAGCACTTCGTTCTTGATCGTCCACTCTTATTATTCCCTCTTGGTTGTTGTACATATTGTATATGACCCATCTCTCCCTATAGCTTACCCCTACATTTTTCAGAATCTCTAACAGCTTGCACCATTTTATACTGTCGAGCGCTTTTTCCAGGTCGACAAATCCTATGAAAGTGTCTTGATTTTTCTTTAGCCTTGCTTCCATTATTAACCGCAACGTCAGAATTGTCTCTCTCGTCCCTTTACTTTTCCTAAAGCCAAACTGATCGTCACCTAGCGCATTCTCAATTTTCTTTTCCATTCTTCTGTATATTATTCTTGTAAGCAGCTTCGATGCATGAGCTGTTAAGCTGATTGTGCGATAATTCTCGCACTTGTCAGCTCTTGCCGTCTTCGGAATTGTGTGGATGATGCTTTTCCGAAAGTCAGATGGTATATTGCCAGACTCATATATTCTATACACCAATGTGAATAGTCATTTTGTTGCCACTTCCCCCAATGATTTTAGAAATTCTGATGGAATGTTATCTATCCCTTCTGCCTTATTTGACCGTAAGTCCAAAGCTCTTTTAAATTCCGATTCTAATACTGGATCCCCTATCTCTTCTAAATCGACTCCTGTTTCTTCTTCTATCACATCAGACAAATCTTCACCCTCATAGAGGCTTTCAATGTATTCTTTCCACCTATCTGCTCTCTGCTCTGCATTTAACAGTGGAATTCCCGTTGCACTCTTAATGTTACCACCATTGCTTTTAATGTCACCAAAGGTTGTTTTGACTTTCCTGCATGCTGAGTCTGTCCTTCTGACAATCATATCTTTTTCGATGTCTTCACATTTTTCCTGCAGCCATTTCGTCTTAGCTTCCCTGCACTTCCTATTTATTTCACTCCTCAGCGACTTGTATTTCTGTATTCCTGATTTTCACGGAACATGTTTGTACTTCCTCCTTTCATCAATCAACTGAAGTATTTCTTCTGTTACCCATGGTTTCTTCGCAGCTACCTTCTTTGTACCTATGTTTTCCTTCCCAACTTCTGTGATGGCCCTTTTTAGAGATGTCCACTCCTCTTCAACTGTACTGCCTACTGCGCTATTCCTTATTGCTGTATCTATAGCGTTAGAGAACTTCAAACGTATCTCATCATTCCTTAGTACTTCCGTATCCCACTTCTTTGCGTATTGATTCTTCCTGACTAATGTCTTGAACTTCAGCCTACTCTTCATCACTACTATATTGTGATCTGAGTCTATATCTGCTCCTGGGTACGCCTTACAATCCAGTATCTGATTTCGGAATCTCTGTCTGACCATGATGTAATCTAATTGAAATCTTCCCGTATCTCCCGGCCTTTTCCAAGTATACCTCCTCCTCTTGTGATTCTTGAACAGGGTATTCACTATTACTAGCTGAAACTTGTTACAGAACTCAATTAGTCTTTCTCCTCTTTCATTCCTTGTCCCAAGCCCATATTCTCCTGTAACCTTTTCTTCTACTCCTTCCCCTACAACTGCATTCCAGTCGCCCATGACTATTAAATTTTCGTCCCCCTTTACATACTGCATTACCCTTTCAATGTCCTCATACACTTTCTCTACCTGTTCATCTTCAGCTTGCGACGTCGGCATGTATACCTGAACTATCGTTGTCGGTCTTGGTCTGCTGTCGATTCTGATTAGAACAACCCGGTCACTGAACTGTTCACAGTAACACACCCTCTGCCCTACCTTCCTATTCATAACGAATCCTACCCCTATTATACCATTTTCTGCTGCTGTTGATATTACCCGATACTCATCTGACCAGAAATCCTTGTCTTCCTTCCACTTCACTTCACTGACCCCTACTATATCTAGATTCGGCCTTTGCATTTCCCTTTTCAAATTTTCTAGTTTCCCTACCACGTTCAAGCTTCTGACATTCCACGCCCCGACTCGTAGAACGTTATCCTTTCGTTGATTATTCAATCTTTTTCTCATGGTAACCTCCCCCTTGGCAGTCCCCTCCTGGAGACCCGAATGGGGGACTATTCCGGAATCTTTTGCCAATGGAGAGATCATCATGACACTTCTTCAATTACGGGCCACATGTCCTGTGGATACACGTTACATGTCTTTAATGCAGTGGTTTCCATTGCCTTCTGCATCCTCATGTCGTTGATCATTGCTGATTCATCCGCCTTTAGGGGCAATTTCCCACCCCTGGGACAAGAGAGTGCCCTGAACCTCTATCCGCTCCTCCGCCCTCTTTGACAAGGCCGTTGGCAGAATGAGGCTGACTTCTTATGCTGGAAGTCTTTGGCCGCCAATGCTGATTATTTATAAAAATTTAGGCAGTGGCGGGGATTGAACCCAGGACCGAAGACGTTTTGATTAAGAAACAAAGACGTTACCCCTAGACCACAGGTCAGAACCATATTTTGTTGTATGTGCAATGAAATGTGAGACAATGGTTCTATAATAGTGCTACAATTTAGTTTGGCTTGTGTACAGTGATTAGAAAGTATGGTGTCATTCTGTGTCATTAAGAAACAAAAAATCTGCTAAAACATTGATCTATATTTTCAGAAATGTAATTTTGAAACTACAACATGAACTGCCATGCCAATGATAATATTTGCGACCATAACCAGCTTAGAGATCCTTGCATCTGTTGTGTGTTTCATACGTAAGGTCCTTGGTTGAATCATAAAAAGTCATTCATGGCTCCTGGAGAGATCCCTCAAATTGCGTAAGATAGTTGCTTTAGAAAGACAACAGCATTATCACATGGCCTTTCAAAGAATAAAAGGGAGCATTAACTTTTCTCAGTACACAGTTAGCCACGCAGCCAATGCTTCATGAAATCTGTTGCAGTCTCATTTGAGTCCTATATAGTAACTGATGAGGGTAATGGTGAATCTAGTGCTAATACATTGCCACTGCAACAGAGCACAATACCACTCTCATTTCTAGTGAAATTAGTCCACACAGTAACATAAAACAACACAGAGTTAAATGATTGTGTAAGCCAACTAGAGCAGAAAAATATTGCAGACTTGTTGGCATCTAGATTACAGCAGTCGAATTCTGCAATGTACAGAGTGACTAGTGTGTAGCAAGTGCTTAAAATAGTAGTAGTAGTAGTAGTTGTTGTTGTTGTTATTGTTGGTTATATTTACATTCAGCTTTTTTCACTAAAACTGTGGTGTTTGAAACAATGAATTACAGCACATTTTCACTAAAGATTTAGGAAAGAGATGTGGGGAATGGGGCGAACTGATGTTTGCTGACTACAGTTGGATTTACAAATAACTACCAACAACAGTATGCAAATGACAAGAAAAACAGTTGTGCCTTCTCTGACTTTTCTCCAAGGGTGAAATATATGTAAAGGGGTTTAGGTCAATTCAGAGAACTTGAAACAGCTAATAAATAGAGCTAACCTTACACATTAATGGCCATTTTTGTATACAACATCTTCTGAATCAAAGATGAGCTGTTTCCATCAAAGACCCAATGCACAAATTAAATTTTATTGGCTGGTATTATCTGTTACTGCCTGGTCAAAACCAGCTAATAAGCACACAAACACATTAGAATATACAGCACAATTTTTTTAAAAAGTGTGATAAGTTATTTTAACTTTAAGGAAACAGACTTTTAAGAAACTGTTAGCATAAACTGTTTTAGATAAGCAATTTACAAGCAAAATGCAAAAAAGCACTGTGTGAGTATGTAACACTAGCAAACATCTTGATTCAACAAGAAATATTTGGTTATAAATATACAGCCAGCAACAGTTAAAACATTGTTAATGACTGTTGAGTCTTAATCCAGACAGATTACTGAAGTAAATAAAGAAATAATAACAAGTGACACACTTTTGCATTACTGGTATGTTTTATATCACCTCACCTGCTTGCCCTCACACAATTTCATTGGACTACTCATTATTAGTCTTAAAATGAGGTTTTCCATACGTGATAAATGAATTTATAGTATCTGAAAGATTATAGTAACTGGAAGATTTAACAGTGTCTCTCTGCTAAGAGTGAAACTAGAAATCTATATACCTTGACAAGACACATTCAGCAATATACTGGATAAATAATCTGAAAAGTGTTTCAAAATCAAGAGATCACTTTTTCAAGATCTGGGTAGAATTAATTTATACTACCTATAGACTTTAAGAAAGCAGTTACAAATGGAGAGTACTGATCAATGTGTTAAGGTGCAGCCTTTACGGCATGATAAGAAGCCATGTTACAGGGAATCATACAAGGAGTCAACACATGCTATTTGATATCCTTCATAAGACATGATATTTTCAGTACCAGAAATAAGTAACATTTCTACAATAACTACAGCACTCTTCTGGAAGATAGATGTAATGGAAAAGCTGTTATCGCTTTTTTTTATGAAGGGGGGAAAACTTTGTATGTTTCCGGCAGTCTTTCAGGTTCCAAACATATGGTACATTCGGTATGTACACATTTTTTAAATGAACCATCACAGATTTGATGTAATATGTTAATGACAACTGATGGCAGTTTTGCTCCTGCAAAACAGCAATTTCCATTATTGGTTGACAACATGATTCGAATAAGATAGTTCGTGCCTTTTGTGGACCACGTTTAACTAATGCTTTTTTAGTTTTCTGCCATTCCACTCCCAATCTCTCTTCATGTGCTGACTTATAATCTCCATCCGTAAAGTCAGTTATGGTCATCTGCCATCTGTGTGTCTATTACTCATCTGTATGTGTCACTGTATGCTTTTGAAATGTGGTGCTACAGAAGAATGCTGAAGATCAGGTGGCTCGATCGCATAACAGAATTTGGGAGACAAGAAATTTGTGACACAACTTGCCTAAATAAAGGGATGAGTTGATAGGACACATTCTGAGACATCAAGTGATCACCAATTTAGTTATTATAGGAAAGTGTGGAGGATAAAAATTGTAGAGGGAGACCAAGAGATAAGTACAGTAAGCAGATCTAGAAGGATATTGGATGCTGTAGTTATTTGGAGATGGAGAGGCTTGCATGGGATAGAGCAGAATGGAGAGTTGCATCAAACCAGTCCTCACATTGAAGACCACAAAAACAACAACACTTTTCCCTATCCATAATTTCTTCTGTGACTAGGCTTAGTTCCTCTACATCTTTTATAACCTCCCTTCCACACTGTGGTGGTCTAGCATTTCTAAGTGTACTCTCACATCTTCTTGGGTAAACTGCTGTTGCTTATTATATAGATACACAGGCTAGCCTCAGTCACCTTTTTGTCTTTTCATCTGTCTGTTCACTGATCTGTGTGTACAGTTTCTTATTTTGCCTTTTCTTCCAAATGTCACATTCCTTTCTGGGGCCAAATACTACTTTAGTATTTTAGTCTCTACTTTCTTCATGTCCTTGGATTCAGTTTTCCTGTAGTGAGCAAGACATTTGGATTCAAACAGCACTTCTGGTCTTATTACCATCTTCAAGTGCTGAAAATTAGTTTTTATGGTTATTGATTTCATGTAAATGAGTTGTATGAGCCTTTAACAGAAACTCCATTTTCATAATTATGTTTTTAATATTTTCTTTGTCTTGTCCATGTCATCATTTGCACTCCACTTTCAACTTTCTTTTATTATTATGTGTGCTGTTTTAAAGTTCATCAGCATTTTCATTGCTTCTGTCTTTTTACATGAAATTTTCAAGAGTGTTTTCTGAGATGTCATTGCAGAAGCATTTTTCCCTGATCTTTTCTTTCATTTAGGACCACTAATCAGCAAAGTATGAACAGTATACGCTTAGATTGTTCTTGTGAACTCACCTTATAACAGCTGTGCTTCTTTTTGCCACTGTTCTCTCAATTCCCAGATTATTTTTTCCCAAAACTAAATTAAAACAGCATGAGTCTTTGTATCACTCCTCTCCTGATACCAAAAGGTTCTGATGCTACTCCCTGAAGTCATACTTTAGACTTGGTATTTTTGTCTGCATGATAAGATCTCCGATCTTGTGGCCCACACAGAATTTCCCGACGATGTCAACTAATGTTTGTCTATTGAGTTGTATTTCACATTAAAACCTGCAAATGTAGAGACTGACTGCCTGTTTTCCAACTTCCAAATTTTTGTAGTAAATCTATGTATTGTCTTACAAGAAAGATTGAAGAAAGGTAAACTTAGAATTACAGCATTTGCAGATTTAGAGAATGCTTTAGACAGTGTTGACTGGACTACATTCTTTCAAATTTTGTAGGCTGCGGGGATAAAATACAAGGGTTGAAATGTTATTTATAACTTTTAGAGAAACCAGACTGAAGTTATAAAGAGTTAAAGGATATCAAAGGGAAGCAGTAGTTGAGAGGACAGTAAGACATGGTTTTTAGCCTATCACTTGAGTTATGCAATCTGTACATTGAGCAAGCAGTATAAGAAACTAAAGAGAAAACTTTGACATTTGTCGTTGACAGTGTAATTCTCTCACAGATGGCAAAGGACTCGAAAGAGTAAGTGGATGGCAAGAAAAGTGTCTTGAGAAAAGATTACAAGATGAACAAGAGTAATGGAATGTAGACTAATTAAATTAGGCAATACTAAGGGGTGACATTAGAGAAAGATATACTAAAAGTAGTAGATGGGTTTAACTATTTGTGGAGTAAATTAACTGACAATGGCCAAAGTAAAGAGGATATAAAATGCAGACTGATAGCAAGAAAAACATTTTTGAAAAAGAGGAATGTATCAACATTTAATATCAATTTAAGTAATATGACGTCGTTGTTGAAGATATTTGTCTAAGTGTAGCCTTGTATATGAGGGAAGATAGATGATGAGCTACTCAAAAAAAAGAGAATAAAAGATTTTGGAATATCAAAGAAAAAATGGGAAGGACAAGTAACTAAAGAAGAGATACTAACTGAAAAGAAATTTGTGGCACAACTTGATAAAAGAAGAGGTTCACCTTTCTTATTTAAAATACTGCTTTGTTTTCACCAATCTTGTTTTCTGTCTCTTTTTCTATCCCATTTAGCAGAAATATCCCTCTGTAGTTATTTATATCTTTGTGTTGTTTCTACTTGTTTATTGGTGATGATTACCAACTTCTAATCCTATGGTATATCTTTAAGGAATTATAGTGTTTATCATCATCTTATTACCTGCCCATTTTATAATTCCAGCTTAAATTTGATGTTCTCCTATACCACTATTATTCTTTTGCCCTTGATCATTCTTTTTAGCCCTTTCTTCAATGTCTCATCTGATTGTCAAAATACTTTACATTAAACAGGTTTGTTTTTAGTGACCTTTTGAAGATCAATAGCTCATTTGGATACTCAGAAAAGATTTTAAATATTTTTATTATTTACTGCCACTCTGAAGTGTAGCTGTCATAGTGTAAAGTCTTGAGGTTTTTCTTCTGCAGTTCTCTTCTAATTCATCCAGTTCAGCTCCACAGCTTGGCTTTTGACACTTTCTGGTTAATTTCACATTTTTCATTTTTTTTAATGCTCGTGTGATTTAACTGTCATTTGCTTAACTAAGTGTTCCTTGATATTCGTTTCAACAATGGAAAAAAATCCAGGATGGAATAAAAACAATATGGAAAGTATAGAGTGTTACCCACCATAGCAGTCAAGGCTCTAGTACTGAGACAGTGGCCGTGTGTGTGTGCGTGTGTGTATGTGAGAAAAAGAGAGAGAGAGAGAGAGAGAGAGAGAGAGAGAGAGAGAGTTGTGCTCGTGCGAATGTTTGTGTGTGTTTCCTGCTGTATAAGAAGGACTCTGTCCAAAAGCTTTAATATTTTAGCAGTCTCTTTTACTGTGCTTGTCTCCTCTATGTGATGAAAATCTATCCTCTCCATATCATTGTGATACTCATATAGTCACTCCGGGGCACTTGTTTGAAGTGTATTGACATTATTTTTAAGTTTAATTATCTGTAGTATTTGATAAAACCTTCTCCATTACGGCTGACTTGTCTGTGAACTGGAAAACCACCTACTACGCTTCTGTGCTTCTTTTCAGGGCCTATTTGTGCATTGAAATCATCTACCACAATTATCACTTGGTGCTGTGATATTTGGATACATGTTTCCTCAAGTTCTTCCCAAAACAGTTAAAAGTCTTCAGGGCTCCTCTAGTTTTTGATGTTCACAGTAGCAAGTCTGTCTATGATTGTGGACAATTTTTTGCTGGATATAGAAATCAGGTTCGATAATTTTCATGATGCTGATTTCACACTTATAACTGATTAAGGAACTGGTTTTCTGTAGCATGTATATGCTGATGTGATCATACATTTTTCTGGTTCCATGTCTGAATTTACCAATTTTAGCTATTGTGTTTATGCTCAACATGCTAACTATGTGCTGCTTCTTAGTGTGAAGTTTTGAGGGTTTCAGAAGCTCCAACTCTCCACTGCTACTGATGTTCTAGGCACCCCATAATTTGATATCTGGAGAGAGTGTGTCATTCCAACATAGCCCTGGTTACCGGCTGGGGTATTTGCCAACATAGTTTGCATCAAGCATAAGCTGAAAATCACTATGTGAAGATGGTTGTTATGTAACTTTCATTCGTAAATAGAGCCTCTTAGTAAACAAATGTTACATAAGGTGAAATCAGAATAATGTGCATCTGTCTCAAGAATATGCAGCATGAACCCTCAGCTTAAGGCAGACAAAATACTGTGTTACAGAAAGCAGATGAGTGACCAGGTATTGGGTGTACTTATAGTTATATAACATACGGTATTGTCTTTGTTTATCTTCTTATCTTCCCTAGAGATGAATATTAACATATGTCTCTCTGTCTGTCTGTCTATCGGTCTGCATGAATGGAATCACATACGAGTAGTTCAATGGTGCCTTCCACTTGGCTGTAAGAATAAACACAAAAACGGACAAACCTTCAGGTGTACTTCTAAAATAGTTGTGATGTGTGTGTTATTCATTGTTTATGGCTAAATACACCAACTCTGGTCTATCCAATGATGATATAAAGAGAGCACACTGGAGTAAGCAGTTCCAATTAATATGGGTCTAGTTTTGATAACAGCACAGAGACAGAAGCCTTTTCTGCTGATGCGCCATTCTCAGAATGTGTGCCAAAGTCATTATTTCCTTTCAGGCCTGCATGCACAATAGGTTCACCCTATCAGAAAAGCATGTAAACGGATTGGAAATTGCACTCTGGAGAAGTATGTTCCAAGTAAAGTGTACAACAAAAACCACCGTCAAATGTTAGCGAAAGATCTCGCCGAGCACCTGAGAAAATTCTGTTGCCATAAAATTGCTAATTGGTCTGAAAGCTTCTATCCCATCAACTGTTGACCACTCTGCTGTGGTGATAGAATACAGCAAATGGGAAACTGAAATTTTAAATTTTGCATGTAATAAATCATTCATGCTGGAGGATTGCACAAACATACTGTCATTGGATTGTTAAACAGACACCCATGTGGAGGACATAGTAATAAGCATCCCTGGCACAGAAATGCAATTGAAAGAGTTGAAAATAAATGAGTAACCAGATCTCGGTAGAATCATAATTTGATTTTACAGCGTGTATCAATGACACTGGCCTATTACTTTGCTTTATCATGAATCTGTCACCTAATGCTATGTCCAGCTGCGAAAAATCTCATGTGTCTCCAGCATATAAGAAGGGTAAAGGAATGGACTAGCAAAATTACAGACCAATGTACGTAATATTGTTTTGCTGCAGAATTCTTGAACACATTCTCAGTTTGAATACAAGACATTTCCTTGAGACGGAAAAATCTTCTGTCCACAAATCAACATGGATTTACAAAGCATCACTCAGACAAAACTTGGATTGCCCTTTTCTTGCACAATATCCTGTGAACCATGGATGAAGGGTGACAGGCAGATTCTATATTCCTAGATTTCCGGAAAATATTTGACACAGTGTCTTATGGCAAATTTAATGCAAAAATATGAATATACAGAATAAGTTCCCAGACAAATGAGTGGCTTGAGGACTTCTTAAGTAATAGAACCCAGTACACTGTTCTCAATGAAGAAGGTTCATTATAGACAAGGATACAGTCACAAGTGCCCCAGGAGTGTGTACTAGAACCATTCTTATTCTCTATATACAAAATGATCTAACAAACAGTCAAGTACCAATCTGTGGCTGTTCGCTGATGATGCTGTAGTGTACAGGGGTGTCATCACTAAGTGACTTCAGGAAGATACAAGATGGCTTTGACAAAATTTCTAGTTGGCAGGATGAATGGCAGCTAGCTCTAAATGTAATAATGCAGATGACTAGGAAACACACTTGTGTTTCTGAGTACAGTATTAGTAGAGTGCTGCATAACAAAGTCACATTGTTTAACTATCTAGGCATAATGCTGCGAAGTGATAGGAAATGGAATGAGCACATGAGAATGGTAGTAGTGAAGATGAATGGTCAGCTACAGTTTATTGGGAGAATTTTAGGAAACTGTAGCTTATCTAGAAAGGAGGCCACATACAAAACAATTGCACAATGTGTTCTTGAGATCTGCTTGAGTGTTTGGGATCCTCACAATGGTAGATTAAAGGAAGACACTGAAGCAATTCAGAGGCAGGCTGCTAGGCCTGTTACCAGTAGGTTTGATCAACATGCAAGTACTACGTAAATGCTTTGTGAACTCTAGGGAGAATTTCTGGCCGGAATAAATGCTGTTGATTAAATTTAAAGAACCAGCATTTGAAGTTGAATGTTGAAGTATTCTACTGCCACCAACGTACATTTTACCTAAGGACCATGCACAGTCAATTTCCTTGCCGTATTTGCAAATAGAACAGGAAAGGAAATGTTCAATATTGGTACAAGGTACCCTCTGTCATGCATCATATAGTGGCATACGGAGTATGTATATAGATGATTATGCAGATGATGTATATGTGTGACAGGCCCCAGTTTATTTTCTTAAGTTTTCTCATTGTGGCTGCCTAGCCTTAACATTTATCACCAACAAACATCTCCCACATCAAAATCATCCTTAGCACACACTTTCTACATCAATTCCTCAGTGGTGATGTTTGTTCCCTCAGCCTCCCCCCTCAGTGCATCATCATGTCAGAAAATAACATGCTGTGTTTTTTCCACACTGTCACTCTTGCTCCTAAAACTTCAGCTTTTCACAAACAAATTACCATCTTATTTTGTGCATTCCAAAATTGAGTTTAACACCACATATTATCTGCCTGAAGAAAGTAATCAACTTCATTACCACTACTATATGGAGAGTATCACTGCTTCTAACTGGCTGTGCAAACTGTGGTGTCACCGCCAGACACCACACTTGCTAGGTGGTAGCCTTTAAATCGGCCGCGGTCCATTAGTATACGTCGGACCCGCATGTTGCCACTGTCAGTGATAGCAGACCGAGCGCCACCACACGGCAGGTCTAGAGAGACGTACTGGCACTCGCCCCAGTTGTACAGCCGACATTCATAGCAATGGTTCACTGACAACTACGCTCTCATTTGAAGAGACGATAGTTAGCATAGCCTTCAGCTACATTTGCTACGACCTAGCAAGGCGCAGTATTCAACTGATATTGAGATTCTATTAATGTATCATCAAGAGCAATGTTCTACAAATGTGGATTAAAGTTAAGTATTCCAGAAGCTACGTACTTTTCTTCATAGCATTCATTACGTATCCTGTTTCAGACCTCACGCCAGCCTGCGCGAGTTTAAGCGCATGCCTTTCAGCTTCCTCTCATTGTGTCTAGGCTGTCTTGTCTAGACACAACACAAACTCCCATTTCCCCTAAACTCGTTCCCATATTTTGCCATTTGAAGGAACTGCTGGATCTGAAACCTAACACTTTTTTCATGTTTCCTTGATGTGTCTATTGCCATATGATAAATAGCAGTTTCTTTTGTACTATCATTCCATCGCAACTTCAAACTGGAATCACTTTCATTCAGCACAGTAATGGAAATTTCATCATAATATAGTGCTTATCAACCACATCAGTACAGTATGGAGTATGTATGTAGGTGATGCAGACGTATGACAGGCTAACAGTCATGATCATAGAAAGTTCTTGAGAAGAATAATGTGTTCCAGAAATATCTTTATTTCTTAAATTGGAAAATTATTAACTGTATCTTCATACAACATATCACAGCTGCACCCTTTAAAAACACTCTTCTCAAACAGATATAGTAATAGGTATGGTTCAAATATTCTAGGCATTTCAGAGCTTCTACATTTCAGGGTGTGCAACAGTGTGTGTTAGTAAATTATATAGTTACCTTCCCTATATCCTAAGTGTCACCTGAATTCTGATGCCATTATTTTAGAATAATTTTCAGTTTACTTTTTTCTCTTATTTTTTTAAGGTGCAAGAGAAACAACACATTTAATGCTTCCATTCAAAATTTGTAACTACACTAGGACAAAACATTAAAGGGATTGTGACAAAGTCTGCTGGGGAAACAGAAACACATCCACCAGGATGTACCATGCAACACATTAAAAGCACATCACAAAACCTCACCTTGATATGTTCCAGCTCATTTTCTGTTGTCTGCAACTGTTTTAATAATTCTGGAACTGACACCCTATTTGGTGCCTTATGTGCAAACTCCAGTACCTGAAATAGCATGTATGTTATCATTTTATTTGCTTTTACTGTAACATGAATGTCAAAGCTGTGTTAAGTTAAGACAAAGTTAATTTATGAGAAGTATGTAATCATGTTAAAACTAGAATTCTAAGGGGGAAAACAACTTCCAAAAGGTGCAAGAGACTGTTGAATCCTTCAGATTCAGCATAGGAAGCCAGAGTGCTTGGATGTCAGAAGTTTTATTTACCACTCCATTTTCGAATTTCAATATATAACACACAATAATTAATACTTAACACACTACTACAAATAAAATTACACTTTTTATGGACAGAATGTTCCACCAGTAATGAAGTTAACAAAACAGGTGTGGTTTAAATGAAATACATTTGATGGGGCAAGATATGAGTCAATAAATAAACTGGCAAAGGTTCTAATTAATCAAGTGATGCAAGCATTTGTATTACAGAGCTTAACAAACTCTGTGGCAGAGGTTTCTTCCTCTAATCACATTTCTTTCTAGGATTTACAATGGCCAAGTGCTTCTGCTTAATGTGTAATTGGTTTAAAGAATACATAGAAAAAATATAAATGGCTGAGAGTGTTAACTGCACTGCAAATGTCACATGAGAAAAAATAACAAATCAAAAATTATTTCTATCTCACTACCATGCGTGGAGAGAGAGCTATATCTCTCTTTGATAGAATTATCTAACAGATAAAGACATTTAAAGCAAAAAAAAAGGAAAACAGAACTCAGTGTAGATGAACTGTTTTAAAAAAATCCTCCACAATTTATAAGAATGGAAATGTAACGTATCAGTTTCTGTTTGCATAGACATGTTACGTAACCTGATTGCATACATGCGGAAATATACTTTATTTCTCTCACTGAAAAAACTTTGCTCAAAACAAACAAACATGTTAAAAGTTTGATTTACATCATCCCACAGAAATCCAGATTCAGGCTTCTTCAGATTTTCCATAAAGGAAATTTGCCAGTGACCTTGCAAAGGTTCTGTAACTAGCTGTAACTGAGAAATGTTTCCCGTTTTTGTTAGAATATGGGCATAATTGACAAAGATGAAACGTATTATCTTGGATCACAACTGATTTCTGAAGAGTGAATGAATCTCATTTTTGATAGATTTATTTTTCAGCTAAGGAGAATTGTTTCCAGTTTCGCTTATAACATGATCATAATGGACAAAGATGAAATACATCATCATAATTGATTTTTGAAGAGTGAATGACTCTCATTTTTGATAGATTTTATTCTTCAGGTAATGTTGCAAAGTTTTGAATCACAGTGGAAGTATCATCAACAAGTTTAAATTGCTTATGTGAGTACAGGTTTCAAGCATTCTTCCATACTTCTGCATGAGTTATTTAGGATCATATAAACACACAATTAACATTTTCCAACACATAAGCAAAAATGCATAATGTACAAAAAAGATCAAGCCAAAACAGTAGGACGGTTTACACATCCACACTGTGTTGAACACCTTTAAGAAATCAAGGAAGATAATTACAGAATTCACAGTCTGGTGAAACATTTTCCAAAAAAAAAGTCACACTTCAGATAGAAAATGAAAAGGGAGACAAAAGTTCTTACCTGATCTGCATGCTCAAACTTGGCAGCCTCTTGTCCCTTCATGTACATTTTCAAATACATATTTTTATTCCTCTCTTCATGCTCCTCCATGCTTTTGCGCAGGCTCTCTGTTTCCCTCTCCAGTTCTCTGATCTTATCCTGCGCTTTATCATATTCAGTTCGTAGTTCACAATACCTGTAAACAAGCAATTGTCATTAAAGCATGCAATACAACCGAATGCTTGTGGTACTGGACAGAGTCAAGATAGATAGGGGGGGGCCAAGGGAGGGTAGTAGAGCGGGTGGTAGAGAGGGATCGAGAGACGGCAATAGATAGGGTGGAAGAGAAGTAGAAATGTAGGAGGGAAGTAGAGAGGAATGGATGTAGAGAAGCATGGAGGTAAGAAGGGAGTGAGACAAGTCATTCCTTCAAGTATTTGTAAATGATTTAAATATGCTACTTTCTCACAACACCGTCACTCTTTGAACTTAACCCCTTCCACTGCAACAGCATCTGGCACTCTAAATTGACAATTTTATTTCCCACTCCGATGTCGAGTCTCCTTTTACACAATTTTTCACATTTCTCACCTGCTACAGTCTCAAATCTGACTGCACTAGGAAGCAATGTGCATAGTGCTACCACCTAGGGTAGCATGTGGTAACTCTGTGTTGAACTATAGCAGCTGTGTTGAGAGAAAGGCTGTAATTATTATGTTCCAGCTAGCAGGCATAAAATAGCTAGTTCTTCTAGCACAATCCTTTGAGGAAGAGATCATAGAGAATTTAGAGGAATGCCTAAGGGAAAACAAGAGTGACAATGATTTTGATGTTGACAATGATTGATTTGTAAACAATTTGAGTGAAATGATGATGGAAATAGACCATTCTGAAGAGTTCCAAAAAGTATCACACAATGAAAAGTTTTGTATTGTAATTCTTGTATAAACATATTTGAGTGAAAGCGCACTTTTTCTTTTAATGTATACCCTAATGTTGGTGAGTGGCCTCATTGTTTCCACAAAGAGGCTAGTGCAAATCTCTGTGGCATGTTAGCTGCCTGAGTGATGGCAATTTAAATAAGAGTGCATGGAGATGCCCTGTCTCTGCATTACAGACTGGAAAGGGTTAAATAATACTGACATTTGCAAGTGCAGCAACTAGGAAACAGGGTTGCTGACCATTTGCTTTCTAAACAAAGGAAGTATTTGAGGAGCAGGGAGTATATGTAGATAAACTAAATATTCAGTGTATTTTGGCATCAGACATTTCATATGTTAACATATGCAACAATATTTGAAAAAGTGGTTTAAGAATTTGAATTCAGAATTTAGGAGTCAAGGTGACCACTCACCAAATAGCAGAAGTGTGGAGTCATCAAGTGGCACACACAATAAAAGAAAGAAAATTTGCTCTCTCTCTCTGCCAGCACTTTCAATTGGTAAGTCACATCATCTTTGTTTTTAATTATTTTTCCCACGCGGAATGTTTCCCTCTATTTTTTTTATATATATATATATATATATATATATATATATATATATATAAAAACAAAGATGAGGTGACTTACCGAACAAAAGCGCTGGCAGGTCGATAGACACACAAACAAACACAAACACACACACAAAATTCAAGCTTTCGCAACAAACTGTTGCCTCATCAGGAAAGAGGGAAGGAGAGGGGAAGACGAAAGGAAGTGGGTTTTAAGGGAGAGGGTAAGGAGTCATTCCAATCCCGGGAGCGGAAAGACTTACCTTAGGGGGAAAAAAGGACAGGTATACACTCGCACACACGCACATATCCATCCACACATACAGACACTGTATGTGTGGATGGATATGTGCGTGTGTGCGAGTGTATACCTGTCCTTTTTTCCCCCTAAGGTAAGTCTTTCCGCTCCCGGGATTGGAATGACTCCTTACCCTCTCCCTTAAAACCCACTTCCTTTCGTCTTCCCCTCTCCTTCCCTCTTTCCTGATGAGGCAACAGTTTGTTGCGAAAGCTTGAATTTTGTGTGTGTGTTTGTGTTTGTTTGTGTGTCTATCGACCTGCCAGCGCTTTTGTTCGGTAAGTCACCTCATCTTTGTTTTTATATATAATTTTTCCCACGTGGAATGTTTCCTTCCATTATATATATATATATATATATATATATATATATATATATATATATATATATATATAATGATTAATTTGAACCCAACAATTACGTTTGTTATTGTCACTGTTGCATTTCGAAATCTTTTCTGTCGTCTTATTTTCTCTTTCTGTTTTTGCCAATATGTCTGCTTGTCTGTATATGTGTGGATGGATATGTGTGTGTGCGCGCGCAAGTGTATACCTGTCCTTTTTTCCCCTAAGGTAAGTCTTTCCGCTCCCGGGATTGGAATGACTCCTTACCCTCTCCCTTAAAACCCACATCCTTTCGTCTTTCCCTCTCCTTCCCTCTTTCCTGACAAAGCAACAGTTGGTTGCGAAAGCTTGAATTTTGTGTGTATCTTTGTTTATATATATATATATACATATATATATATGCGGACACACACACACACACACACACACACACACACACACACACACACACACACACACACACACACAGAGAGAGAGAGAGAGAGAGAGAGAGAGAGAGAGAGAGAGAGAGAGAGCAAATTTATATACTTATACTCTAAGAATGCTATGTCATTTTCTTTCTGCGTTAATCTAAACTTATTCTTCAGTAGTTGTATTTTGACTACATTTCCGCAGCACCCATGTGGCATGGTAAGGCACGGTTCTCCACTGACTCTGTCCCTTCCTGTGGTGTTATTACCATGTCCTGTGGGAGAACCTCTCGCAGTAGAGTGTGAAAATCATTGGTGGAAACATTTCGGAAATCATTAGAGAATTCAGTATTCAAAGATCCACACTATCAAGAGTGTACCAAGAATACCAAATTTTGGGTATTACCTCTCACCACAGACAATGCAATGCCGGATGGCCTTCACTAAGACTGAGAGCAGTGGCATTTGCATAGAGTTGTCAATGCTAACAGACAAGCAACATTGCGTGAAATAACTGCTGAAATCAATGTGGTATGTACCTCGAACGTATTCATTAGGACAGTGCAGGCAAATTTGGCTTTAATAGGCTGTGGCAACAGTTAACCGACGTGAGTATATTTGCTAACAGTGCTTCTCCTGCGCTTGTGACCATATTGGTTGAACCCTAGACAATTGGAAAACTGTAGCCTGGTAAGATGAGTCCCGATTTCTGTTGGTATGAGCTGACGGTATGGTTCGAGTGTGGTGCAGACTACATGAAGCCATGGATCCAAGATGTCAGTTAGGCACTGTGCAAGTTGGTGGTGGCTCCTTAATGGTATGGGCAGTGTTTACATGGTATGGGCTGGGTCCTCTGCTCCAACTGACCCGATCTTTGACTGAAAACATGGATTTATTATGGATGACAATGCGGCATGGCACAGGCATAATTGTTTGCGGCCTGTTTGAAGAACATTCTGGACAATTTGAGTGAATGATTTGGGCGCCCAGATCGCCCAACATGAGTCCCACTGAACATTTATGGGAGGTCAGTTCGTGAACGAAATCCTGCCCCAGCAAAGCTTTCGCGAATATGGACAAATATAGAGGCAGCGTGGCTCAATATTTCTGCATGGGGCTTCCAAGAACTTGGTGAATTCATGCCACATCGAGTTGCTGCAGGGGAAAAGGAGGTCTGACACAATATTACGAGGTATCCGACATCTTTTGTGACCTCACTGTACATCGTCACTCCGTTACTAAATGAGTTAGTGCCTCTGCTTTTTGGAGGAATCTAGTAAGAGACTGATCACATACTTAAAGAAACTGACGGTCAGGCGGTAACGCACAATAGGTACGCAACACATCTAGCGTACAGGTAACGCGGGTGCGACATTAACTGATGAAAGCTACTAGGAAGGCAAACTACCGCAGTGTACGCTTACTTATGGTGTACTCTCAGGGTGTATACAGGGACAAGGAAAAAAAAATTCCCGGATTTCCCGGTTGAAAATACACTTTCTGTCAGGGTGAACATACACTTTTCCCATGTTAAGTGATAGTATACTTTTCCTCGGCACTGTAAAACTTATCAGTCCTTTGAATGTTTATGGTTTTATATGTCGACGTAGAATTCCCGGCACTTTAGAAAACGAAACAAAGGGGCGGAAAAAACACGATTTTGGAAATATCTTTGATGTGCAGCAGCATGTACGCTACATATTTTCATGTTATGAAGGTATAAATTAGAATTCCACCATACACCGCATGTTACTTTCCAAAGCATTGAAATCGAGATTGCGACGCGCTTTTGTAAGCCAGTCATAGCTCATGTCACGTGATCTCGCCAGCCGAAGACAGCATAGGACACGTGACGTAGTCAGCCAATAGCAAGATCACTTTTACGTAACGCGATAACACAAATAGGAAAAGTTATAGTTTACATGAATATACATAGTGTTGTTACAAGAAAAACAAAGCTTTCACATATAATCGTGGTCTCGAAGATTAATAAGCTGCAAGAGACGATAAGCTTCCACATATAATGTTGATCTTTTTTGCGCGTATTACACTTTCAGATATATCACACAAATGTGCCAGTAAAATTTTTAATAACGACGTAAATTTCTGATCTTCTGAGCTCGAAATTCTTCTAGATGGTCGTCCTCAAAGAGTTGATTTTTAATTGAGAGTCAAACGCTCTGTGATTTAAAGGGTGTATACGTGGACGAGGGAAAAAAATTCCCGGATTTTTCCCGGAATTCCCGGTTAAAAGTACATTTCCTCCCGGGTGAAAATACACTTTTTCCGTGTTAAGTGAGAGTATACTTTACCTCAGAACTGGAAAACTTATCAGTCTTTTGAATGGTTATGCTTATACACACGGGCGTAGAATTTCCCGGCACTTTAGAAAATGAAACTCAGGGAACCAAACACGTTTTGGGAAGATGTCTGACGTGCAGCAACTTTCAAGTTTTATTGCTGCAGTATTATTCTGCTGTAGCGAGATACAGTAATATCCTTTGTTAGAGTATTGGCTTTACCGGTCAATGTTACAAAAATTTAACTGAAAACTAAAACAATGAAAAAATCCCGAAATTCTAAAAAAATCCCGGGTTTTTCCCGGTTTTCTCCCGGAAGAAAAAATTCCCGGGTTTTTCCCGGATCTCCCGGCTGTCCCGGGTCGTATACACCCTGATTTAAGAAATTCATCGTACATTCTCGCACATTGATCATCTTGTGTAAAAGTAAATTTACTTTGAATGTATCGCTTTTTTCAAACAACCATTCGCAATATTTTCCTGTGACCTGTTAGAAACTGATTCGTTTCAGCAGTTCCCAGAGAGCGCCAGATAACAAGCGTCACTGCCCATGCGCAGCTACGATGACGCAGGAAGCTCGTATGTTCGTACGTGTAAAACATTAAAAGATCTTGCACTATGTAACAAAAGAAAAAAAGACATCAGAGGATACTTCAAGAGTATCGGAATTTCGTGAACTATATTAAAATGCATAATTCGGCTTAAAGTGCACATTCGTATGTCCAGATTCGGATGTAAATTTTCTTGAGTACCAGTACTGTCTGTTACGTCCGCTCATCGGAAGCAATTTGTTGTTAGGAAGCATTGCATAGTCTTCCTAAAGCCTTTGACACACTTTGCTGTTGGCAGACGCTTGTATGAGCATTATGTTTTGCTGTTGCATGCATTTCCTTTGAGACTTAAGTTTTATGTTCGTTTTTTTTTTTTTTTCCTCTCGTTCATGTTTTGTTGCTGCAGTATTATTCCACAGAAGTGGGATACAGTAATATCCTTTGTTGGAGTATTGATTCTTACCAGTCAAAATCACAAAAATTAACTGAAAACTAAAACAATAATAGACTCCCGGAATTCTAAAAAATTCCCGGGTTTTTCCTGGTTTTCTCCCGGATTAAAAGATTCCCGGGTTTTTCCCGGATCTCCCGGTTGTCCCGGGTCGTAGACACCCTGACTCTGTTCGTCATAAGAATAAACCTGATGTAAACAAACGTGATGATCGGTCTGAAGCAGTAGCACTTTTACACTGATGTTACGCTCTTGGAACTAGGTCCTATTTAGGCATTACACATCTTGTTACTTAGTTACTTTAAATCATTCTAATGTATTAACAGCCGCGCCGTTTTTCTTAACCACGCTTACGCTATGTAGTTTTTATTTTAAAAATTGTGTACAGTCACAGTCTCTGTGCTGCTGTGCTATTAATACGCAGTGAGAAAATGGGTGAGCCTGCTTCCTGCTGAGTTGTGGAACATGGTTACGAAGTGCCGAGAAATAGGTTGTTCTTATGTTTTTCATAAATTTCCAGAAAAAATTGGCTGGAAAGTTTCCCGAAGAACTGTATTTGATATAGCTGACATGCAACTACATACTGGGCATATAGTGGAATCAGTAGCGCCTGCACTGCAGCCCAGCCCGTCTGGTCAGAGGCTGTGTAATAAAATAACTGACAAGGGAGCCTCCCCATCGCACCCCCCTCAGATTTAGTTATAAGTTGGCACCGTGGATAGGCCTTGAAAAACTGAACACAGATCAATCGAGAAAACAGGAAGAAGTTGTGTGGAACTATGAAAAAACTAGCAAAATATACAAACTGAGTAGTCCATGCGCAACATAGACAACATCAAGGAGGGAAGGAGCTCAGGAGCGCCGTGGTCCTGTGGTAAAAATTAAAAAAAAATTTAAAAAAAAGTGATTAGCGTGAGCAGCTGCAAAATGAGAGGTCCTTGGTTCAAGTCTTTCCTAGAGTGAAAATTTAACTTCCCTCATTTTCGCAACGTTATGATCCGTCCGTTCGTTTATTGACGTCTCTGTTCACTGTAATAAGTTTAGTGTCTGTGTTTTGCGACCGCACCGCAAAACCGTGCGATTAGTAGACGAAAGGACGCGCCTCTCCAATGGGAACCGAGAACATTTGATCGCAAGGTCATAGGTCACCCGATTCCTCCACAGGAAAACACGTCTGATATATTCTATACGACACTGGTGACGGCATGTGCATCATATGACAGGAATATCTTGTCGACCCACCTAACTTGTACACTTGGCGAATGGGTAAAAAGATTCTTCCACCTTGTCCGATGTAGGTTTTCTTGTGGAAGTGATAATCACTCGCAAAAAGTGATCGCATCGGTTGGACGGAAGGACAGATAATAATTGTCTGAAAATAAAAAATTAAACTTTTCACTCGAGGGAAGACTTGAAACAAGGACCCCCCGTTCCGCAGCTGCTCACGCTAACCACGGGACCACGGCACTCCGAAGCTCGCACGCTCTTTGATGTTGCCTATCTTGCACATGGACTACTCAGTTTGTATATTTTGCTTATTTTTTCATAGTTCCACACAACGTCTTCCTGTTTTCTCGACTGATTTGTGTTCAGTTTTTCAAGCTCTATCCACTGAGCCAACTTATAACTAAATCTGACGGGTGTGCGATGGGGAGGGGAGGTTCCCCTGTGAGTAAAGAGATCAACGACGAACTTCAACGGATGTCATCTGACGTCCGCTACGACCAAATATAACAAATAATAACGAACAAAATAAAATAAAAATAGTAGTGTAGTGGATTCATGAATCAAAAGCAGTCCTTGGGGCTCTGGTTCAAATCTAGCTACGATCTCCTTTTTTTCCATTCAATTTGGAATGCCTACACTCGTAATTGTAAAATTCATCGTCTTTTTTATGAATAATGCACATCGTCTTGTTTCTAATTACATATTGCACGCAAAATTCCTGTTTTCATTTCAAATATAAGTTTTAATTATCTACATTTTATGAAAGATTGTTGGTAAAGGTTGCTTCAATTAAGAAAACATAACAATTTAAATTTCAGTACAGAAATGGAAAACCAAATATTCTTTATTTGGACTATGTCCACTGCTTTATACCACAGGTGTAGGCTCACACTAACCAGGGAGTTATTCGTGACGTAGAAACATGCATCAAGTTCACCATACAAATGCTGCACTTCTACTTTTGCCACTGTACCATTACAATAGGAACCCAGACGAACTGATCTGGAGCCAAGTTAGGGAATTTGTCGCGAGAAATAACAACACTGTTAAGCTGCCAGACGTACTGGAACTAACGGCCGCAGCTTTTTCACTTGGCAATGCTGAACGCCGGTGGGATGTAGAACGGCACGTCTTGAAAGAAGATAAGAAAATGCGGCGCCTGGATGGCTTCGTGGATTCTGTTATTGATCGACTCGTTATCAACTCTGCAGATGGCAGTTACAGAAATGAAATGTATTTCTCGGATTCGTTAAGGAAGGAACTAAGAGGTTACCAGACAACTGACTGTAATTGCCTCCAGTGGCTTCAGTAGCCAACAATATGGTGAAATCAGTGCAGTATACTCGCTCAGAAAAATTACCCCATGTTTCATCACTCTTGTTCGTAATTAGAATAGTATGTTCGGTGAGAAGGAAAGCATGTTGATCCCCATCGGGGCAGCTAAGAAGCGTGCGGTAGTGCTGGAGTTTTGCCGTATGTTATCTGATTCCGTTTAAAAATTAAATGACCTTGGAAGCTATATTATTTGTCTGCCACCCAAAACAGCAATTGTGATGTGATTGGGTAATAGTAATTATTTAAAACATGTTCTTTTTTGGAGGCCTTGCCGCAGTGGTAACACCGGTTCCCGTCGCGCATATAATATGGTGTGCCTAGGGGCGTAAAACTTTTAGATCCGCCGCTGAGGCTATGTGCGTGAAACACCGTAAGACAAGCCCTTATGATCGTACTTGACTGTACAGGCCACGGCTTGGCTGCCGCTCCACGTGAAAGGATATCCAATGAGATTCAAGCAAAGGCGGATGAATACACTGGTGTGAAGTTTATGTCAAGTTTATTCTTATGCTCGTACGGTAGTACCTCCACCAAAAGGCGTATTTGTGCCGGGGTGCCACAGGGATCGGTCCTGGGGCCCGTTTTGTACAGTCTGTACACTGCGGACACACCAACGGCCCCCCTGGTGCACACCGCACAGTACGCTGACGATACAGCCTTCCACACGAGAAATGCGAACAAGGACCTGGCCATCCGTAGGCTACAAAGGGTTTTAGATGACACAGAAACTTGGGCCCGTCAGTATCAACTCCGAAAAGACGCAGGCCGTGCTGATTACCCGCAGGCTCGGAAGGCGCGAACCTCCTCAACGCCCCCCCTCCTCCCCCTCCACTTTCACCTAAACGGAACCCAATTCCTCTGGCGCAAAACGACCAAGTACCTTGGCGTAACCTTTGACTCTCGTCTTACGTGGAAACCCCACACAGACGAGGTCCACAGGAAGGTTTGTGCGAGAATGTCCATCCTGTACCCAATGCTCAACTCATCCAGCTCCCTTCCCTTCTCAGTAGGAGTGAACGTGTATCAGGCCCTGATCCGGCCAGTAATGGAGAATGCGTGCTCTATCTGGGGATACGCGGCGAAACAGCACCTGGACAACCGCGCCCTAAGGAGGGCACTGCATTTACCTCTCGGATTCCCCACAGATGATCTGCACGCCGCAGCTGAAATCCCACTCCTGAGAGAGTGTTTCCAAGATCTTGCAAGGGCCTTGTATGAAGGCTCTTCCAGATCAGGAAACGCCCTCATCCACTCCCTAGGTCGGTTGACATGTCCCGCGACAAGCACAAGCGCCCCATGACTAGGGTGACTAGACGTCCGGATTAATCCGGGTATGTCCTCCTTTTTAGCTCTTTGTCCGTAGTCCGGGCGGATTTTTACAGTGTCCGACTTTTTCGCAAAGTTGAGCGTAATACAGTTAAATTTACAATTCGTCCCTTTCTATTGCTCTTTTCTTAAATATTTTATCTATTGGCACAGCCTTCATGATAAACACGCACGAAGGCGGTGTTAGTGTGTGGCACCAGGATCATCGATGTTATCGTTGATCGACCTATAACTGAATGCAAATATCGATTATTTAAAACTTTCGCTTCGTATCTTCACTCTGTATTGGCTTGGCTTCCTGCAGTGCACGTGTGATTTGTGAGTGTAATTTTTAACCTAGTGACTTACGTAAACTATTTGGCTAAGCCTAAACGAAAGTGTACATTTTCTGATGTCATTTCGTGCAAATATCCGGCTTTCAAGAAAGGGAGAAATGAATTTGAAGTGGAATGAAAGATATGTGGAGCTGGAACGTACGTCTCAGTGGCCAATAAAGGTAAAAAATAACTCGACAGATCAACTGTCATGGTTTTGTTTCATTGTTTCATAGTCATTCAGTTTATTTGTATTCGGAAGGTTAAAGTGCAGTTTACATGTCGTCAGCTGCTGCTCGAGTTGTAGATGTTGGCAGCGGTGCGTCGAATGAAGGGAGGTGAATGGTCTTACGTTTTTTGCTTTGTTAACAATTCCGTGTTGTTGACATAACAAAACAATTGACGCCACACTGCCACCACAATCAATGTTTTTAATTTCTTTATACTGCTCAGTTAACCACCATCTGATCATCAGTAACAATTGACAACTAGTTTTAATTCCCGGCAGAAACACGCAATCTTATTGGCTGCCCGAACGCTATAAAACGAAATGCATGTTGCTTTGTCACTGAAATGGTAAATTTCTTGCACAGGTGGCCAAGATCTTGAGCATTGCATTGATGTGCCCTCCTTTTTGAAGCTGTTTGTCCTCCTTTTTAAACAACTGCATCTGGTCACCCTACCCATGACGATCTTCGACGATTAAGTCGCAGAGAAAATCCCAATATCCAATCCCTAATCCTGCTCCCTCCCACATAACACTAATCATCTCGCCAACCTGAGGCAAGTACCAGACACAAACAGAACAATCGTCACACACACACACACACACACACACACACACACACACACACACACACACACACACGTATCACGTATACTGGGGAGTAAAAGCCGAAAGGCTACAAACTCCCCCCCACACTTCCCCAAGAAGAGAAAGTAAGACCGGTATTACACTATCAAATTTCTTTGTCCAATATCTTTGTCAAAGATATTTGATGGTGTAATAAGGAACTTTGTCAAATCTCGTCCAATATTTGATCAAATCTAGGACCTCGCTGTAGATCTGATCAAAAAAGTCGCTTGTCTTCTGTTCACTGCAATGTGACATGTTACCACCTGGAGCGCTAGCATCGCTGCAGCATTCTGTCGTCTGTAGTGTTTTAATAAACACTGCTGGTAAATAGAATTGGTGCGTGCCGACAACTGCAAAATTAATAGAGATGTATGAAGCTGATGAGGCGCTTTACAACGTGAGGCACGCTGAATACATAAATAGATTAAGACGATTGGAGACCTGACCTAACCTAACCTAACCTAACCTGACCTAACCTAACCCTCTCCTGTAGCAAGGAATCAATCATTGTGTTACAGTGAGCCTGTCTTCTGCAGATGTAGCAGTTCTTAAGTGAATATTGTGCTTTTTGATATGAGGATACACTTCATTGAGGACATACATAAATGTATGCTCATCCATTCCTAAGTAATTGAGGTACGACTTTACATCCTCCACTATAAGCTCACGTAACAAGTTTTGTTGAATGCTTTTATCGTGTTGTCGTAAAACCCACGGCTTCACCGAGGTATGCTTCCTGTTTTTCCCCCACTTTTCCTTCGCATGTGCACACAGTGCAATTGTGGTACATGCAACTGCTGCGGTTAATAACAAGTTGTTGTTGTCAGCCATCTTGAACTTTGACGAAAAATATGATGACTGTAATACCCCTTCTGGCGCTACGTCAAAGATCTTTGACGGAATATTTGATCACGTCTTTGATCAAATCTTTGACAAAGAAATTTGATAGTGCAATACCGGCCTAAGAGACGAGAGCAGCAGCTCGTACGGTACACCGACCTGGAGTTGGTGTCGGAGAGGCGCTGCAGCAGGTCCTCGACCTTGTCGTTGTGGCGCTGCTTCATGTCCTGCACGTCGTCGACGTGCGCGCGCCGCAGCTCGGCCAGGCGGCGCTCGTACATGTTGACGATGCGCGTGCGCTCGCCCTCGCGGTCGTCCAGCTTGGCGGGCGAGCGGCCCAGCGAGAAGCCGGACGACGAGCCCACGTCCTCGAAGTGGCCCGAGTCGGCCAGCGAGCCGGGTAGCTCCGCCTTGTCCGCCTCCTCCTCGGCCGCCCCCGCGCCCCCTTTGGCGTCCCCGCAGGCGGCGCCGGTGGGCAGCGCGGGCGACGCCGACGCCGACGCCGTGTTGGCGGCGTCGTGCTCGTCGTCGCTGCTGTCGGCGCCGCACGGGGGCGGCGCGCCGCTCGCCACGTCCTCGGCCGCCTGCAGCGACGCCTTGAACAGCCGCAGCTCCACCACCTCCTTGGTCAGGCGCAGGATGTCGCGGTCCTTGCTCTCCAGGTCCTTCCTCGTCTCGTTCAGCAGCGCCTGCGCCACCACACAAATACCACCCGTCACCACAGTAGGACTGGCGTTAGAGCGGCACAGAGCAGTGTTCGTCGAACCGTTTAGCTTAAGGGGGAACGACAGCGTGACGGTCATAAAACTCGAAAAAAAACTATTACGGAATATTGATGTGAAAATTATCGAACTGTCAGTTTAATAAGCCACGGCTGCAAAATACTAACACGAATTCTTTACAGAAGGTTGTTTACATGGAAGAAGCCTGGAGATACTGACAGTTTTTTTTTTTTCATTTATTGAATTTCAATTCCCCCCGAAGGGGGCGGGCTGGCAGCAGCTTAGTATGCCGCTCTTCAGCCGACACATTTTGTGACAAAGATCAAGAGAACAAATAATAAAAAACAGGCGATAAAATCGGAGACTTAGAGAGTAACAAGGCGAAAAGAAATCGTGGAACTTAAAACAACAACACAGGGATGATGACGCTAATAAAAATACATACGAAGCAGACAGGGAAAACAATAGACAATTAAAAAAAAAAAAAACACGGCGACAGTCTGGATTCTGTTCGCAAAGGACATAAAATTCACACCTAGCGACAGCATGGTTTCTGTTGGCAACACGAGAAAGACAAACAACACTGAATAGTCACTGGAACACTGCACTAAAAAGTTGGCAAATGTGACACCACAGTCGAGAGAAGGTGGGGGGAAACTGGACAGAAGATGGGAAAACAAAAAAGGGGGGAAAGGCGAGTAAAAGCGAAGGGGGGAGCCGGGAAGGGAGCTGAAGGAGGATGAGGACCCATAAGAGGGGTGGGTACTGACAGGTTTCAGATAGATTATATAATGGGTAAGACAGAGATTCAGGAACCAGGTTCTAAACTGTAAGACATTTCCCGGGGCAGATGTGGACTATGACCACAATCTATTGGTTATGAACTGTAGATTAAAACTGAAGAAATTGCAAAAAGGTGGCAATTTAAGGAGATGGGACCTGGATAATCTGACTAAACCAGAGGTTGCACAGAGTTTCAGCGAGAGCGTAAGGGAACAATTGAAAAGGATGGGGGAAAGAAATACAGTAGAAGAAGAATGGTAGCTTTAAGGGATGAAGTAGTGAAGGCAGCAGAGGATCAAGTAGGTAAAAATACAAGGGCTAGTAGAAATCCTTGGGTGACTGAAGAAATATTGAATTTAATTGATGAAAGGAGAAAATATAAAAATGAAGTTAATGAAGCAGGCAAAAAGGAATACAAACGTCTCAAAAATGAGATCGACAGCAAGTGCAAAATGACTAAGCAGGCATGGCTAGAGGACAAATGTAAGGATGTAGAGGCTTATCTCACTAGGGGTAAGATAGATACTGCCTACAGGAAAATTAAAGAGACCTTTGGAGAAAAGAGAACCACTTCTATGAATATCAAGAGCTCAGATGGAAACCCAGTTCTAAGCAAAGAAGGGAAAGCAAAAAGGTGGAAGGAGTATATAGAGGGACTATACAAGGGCGACGTACTTGAGGGCAATGTTATAGAAAGGGAAGAGGATGTAAATGAAGATGAAATGAGAGATATGATACTACGTGAAGAGTTTGATAGAGCACTGAAAGACGTAAGTCGAAACAACGCCCCGGGAGAAGACAACATTCCATTGGAACTACTGACAGTCTTGGGAGAGCCAGCCCTGACAAAACTCTACCATCTGCTGAGCAAAATGTATGAGACAGGCGAAATACCCTCAGACTTCAAGAAGAATATCGTGGTGTGCGTGCTGTAAGACCTTGGGTACACACACCATCAGATTATTTGACTTGTCGATCTAACGAAGTAGGCGAGTGTCAGCAATATGTCTCGTGGTCTTATCGTGGCGTGTTTATCTTCTGCCGTTAGGTCAGACGATAGAAATGCCACTTGCACGCATAGAGTAGCAGATTGACGGTGACCAACTTTAAACAGAACTTGATTAAAATAATAAATAACATAGACATTACGTAACTTGATTCTGGATGCTGTTTACAATTGACAATCTGAAGTTCCTTTGGTCTTGGTACGTTAATCTTCTTCTCACATCTCTCTGACACTTGACAAAACTGGTAATTCATTTATCTTCATGGCTATGTACAGGAATATGGTAATCTTATTAGGTGCAGACTGAAACTTGACTATAGACTGGTGCAGACAAATGCAGACTGGCTAATCGGAGGTCTGTACACTCGTTATAATACCTCGCGCGTTCATGTATCACTGCGCGAGTGTGATCCGCGAGGAGAAAAGGTTCTCCGTTAGCAACAATCTCACTGGCTGCGTTACATATTAATACGCGGATCGGCGGAAGCAGAATTTGGTCCGTCTTTGTGGCAGCGCCATCTCGTAGAGCGGAGACGGACGAGCGCTGCGCCTGCGCTGTTGTGCTTAGCGGGGTGTGCCCTAGTGGGAAAGTTGTGTACGCGCTGACTACGCGGAACTATGTACACAACAAATATGATAATTCCAATCCCACAGAAAGCAGGCGTTGACAGATGTGAAAACTGGTGATTGAAATTTCATGAGAAGATCCCGCCGCAACGAAAAACACCTTTGTTTTAATGACTGCCACTCCAATTCACGTATCATGTCTGTGACACTATCAATTTAATAAGTCACGGCTGCAAAATACTAACGCGAATTCCATACAAATGGAAAAACTGGTAGAAGCCGATCTCGGGGAAGATCAGTTTGGATTCCGTAGAAATATGGGAATACGTGAAGCAATACTGTTCCTACGACTTATTTTAGAACCTAGATTAAGAAAAGGCAAACCTACGTTTGGCATTTGCCATTTGTAGACTTGGAGAAAGCTTTTCACAATGTTGACTGGAATACTCTCTTTCAAATTCTGAAGGTGGCAGGGGTAAAATACAGGAGCGAAAGGCTATTTACAATTTGTACAGAAACCAGATGGCAGTTATAAGAGTCGAGGGGCATGAAAGGGAAGCAGTGGTTGGGAAGGGAGTGAGACGGGGTTGAAGCCTCTCCCCGACGTTATTCGATCTGTATATTGAGCAAGCAGTAAAGGAAACAAAAGAAAAATTAGGAGTAGGAATTAAAATCCATGGAGAAGAAATAAAAACTTTGAGGTTCGCTGATGACATTGTAATTCTGTCAGAGACAGCAAAGGACTTGGAAGAGCAGCTGAACGGAATTGATAGTCTCTTGAAAGTAGGATATAAGATGAACACCAACAGTTCTGAATGACAACTCCTTCTATTCCATAGAGGAATTTTTAGATATAAATTAAGAAAAAAAAGAAAAAAAACAAAACAAAAATATTTAAAAAAAATAATAAAAAATAAAAACAAAAACACAAAAAAATAAAGTTGTTATATTAACTTAAGTATGTTGTTAAATTAACCTAATTATGTCATGTATTGGAAAATTCGACTCGTTCCACATCATTACGAAATATCGTATTCATGATCCATGGAACTAGTATCTAAAAAAAAAAAAAGAGAGAGAGGGAGGCTGAAATAGTAAATGAGTTTTGCTATTTGGGGAGCAAAATAACTGATGATAGTCGAAGTAGGGAGGATATAAAATGTAGATTGTCAATGGCAAGGAAAGCGTTTCTGAAGACGAGAAATTTGCTAACATCGAGTATAGATTGAAGTGTCAGGAAGTCGTTTCTGAAAGTATTTGCATGGAGTGAGCCATGTATGGAAGTGAAACGTGGACGATAAATAGTTTGGACAAGAAGAGAATAGAAGCTTTCGAAATGTGGTGCTACAGAAGAATGCTGAAGATTAGATGGGTAGATCACATAACTAATGAGGAGGTATTGAATAGAATTGGAGAGAAGAGAAATTTGTGGCACAACTTGACTAGAAGGGATCGGTTGGTGGGGCATATTCTGAGGCATCAAGGGATCACCAATTTAGCATTGGAGGGCATCGTGGAGGGTAAAAACCGTAGAGGGAGACCACGAGATGAATACACTAAGCAGATTCAGAAGGATGTAGGTTGCAGTAGGTACTGGGAGATGGAGAAGCTTGCACAGGATAGAGTAACATGGAGAGCTGCATCAAACCAGTCTCAGGACTGAAGACGACAACAACAACAGTGAAGAATTATTTCCCAAAATATTATGCGCGAGCTCCAAAAAGTAACTATTCTGTGAGCATTCGGAGCTAACGCAAACTGTGAACTGTAACGTCACAGGCTGACAATTCTACATCTACGTGATTACTCTGCTGTTCACAGTAAAGTGCCTGGCAGAGGGTTCAACGAACTGCCTTCCAGCTGTCTCTCTACCGTTCCACTCTCGGACGGCACGCGGGAAAACCGAGCACTTAAATTTTTCTGTGTAAGCCCTGATTTCTCTTATTTTATCGTGATGATCATTTCTCCCTGTGTAGGTGGGTGGAAACAGAATGTTTTCGCAATCGGAGGAGAAAACTGGTGATTGAAATTACATGAGAAGATCCCGTCGCAACGAAAAACGCCTTTGTTTTAATGACTGCCACTCCAATTCACGTATCATGTCTGTGGCACTATCTCCCCTACTTCACGATAATACAAAACGAGCTGCCCTTCTTTGTACTTTTTCGATCTCGTCCGTCAGTCCCACCTGATGCGGATCCCACACCGCACAGCAATACTTCAGAATAGGGCGGACAAGCGTGGTGTAAGCAGACTCTTTAGTAGACCTGTTGCACCTTCTAAGTGTTCTGCTAATGAATCGCAGTCTTTGGTTTGCTCTACCCACAATATTATCTATGTGATCGTTCCAATTTAGGTTATTTGTAATTGTAATCCCTAAGTACTGAGCTGAATTTACAGCCTTCAGATTTGTGTGACTTATCGCGTAATCGAAATTTAGCTGATTTCTTTTAGTACTCATGTGAATAACTTCACACTTTTCCTTATTCAGGTTCAACTGCCACTTTTCGCAGCATACAGATATACCGGGTGATCAACAAGCCAGTATAAATTTGAAAACTTAATAAACCATGGAATAATGTAGATAGAGAGGTAAAAATTGACACACATGTTTGGAAAGACATGGGGTTTTATTAGACCTCAGTCCGTGCGATTATTGGCTTTGGGGTTAACTGAAGTCGCAAGTGTATCGTGATCGACCGACATCTCTCGGGATGCTCAAAGACAACATCCGACGCCAATGCCTCACCATAACTCCGGACATGCTTTACAGTGCTGTTCTTTTGTTCACAACATTATTCCTCGACTACAGCTATTGTTGAGGAATGATGGTGGACATATTGAGCATTTCCTGTATAGAATATCATCTTTGCTTTGTCTTACTTTGTTATGCTAATTATTGCTATTCTGATCAGATGAAGCGCCATCTGTCGGACATTTTTTGAACTTTTGTATTTTTTTGGTTCTAATAAAACCCCATGTCATTCCAAGCACGTGTGTCAATTTGTACCTCTCTATCGACATTATTCCGTGATGTATTCAGTTTTGAAATTTATACTGACTTATTGATCACCCGGTATTATCTAAACATTTTGCAAGTCGTTTTGATCATCTGATGACTTTACAAGACGGTAAATGACACCATCATCTGAAAACAATCTAAGACGGCTACTCGGTGACTTTCCGTCTATTACTACGACAGGAAATCACGAATCCAGTCGCACAACGGAGGCGATATTCCGTAGGCACGCAGTTTGGTTAGAAGGCGCTTGTGAGGAACGGTGTCAAAAGCCTTCTGAAAATCTAAAAATATGGAATCAATTTGACATCCCCTGTCGATAGCACTTTACTACTTCATGAGTATAAAGAGCAGCGAATTGACGCATGGTGCAGAGAATGGCAATTCAATCTCAATGTAGACAAGTGTAATGTGCTGCGAATACATAGAAAGATAGATCCCTTATCATTTAGCTATAAAATAGCAGGTCAGCAACTGGATGCAGTTAATTCCATAAATTAACTGGGAGTACGCATTAGGAGTGATTTAAAATGGAATGATCATATAAAGTTGATCGTCGGTAAAGCAGATGCCAGACTGAGATTCATTGGAAGAATCCTAAGGAAATGCAATCCGAAAACAAAGGAAGTAGGTTACAGTACATTTGTTCTCCCACTGCTTGAATACTGCTCAGCAGTACCAGATAGGGTTGATAGAAGAGATAGAGAAGATCCAACGGAGAGTAGCGCGCTTCGTTACAGGATCATTTAGTAATCGCGAAAGCGTTACGGAGATGATAGATAAACTCCAGTGGAAAACTCTGCAGGAGAGACGCTCAGTAGCTCGGTACGGGCTTTTGTTAACGTTTCGAGAACATACCTTCACTGAAGAGTCAAGCAGTATATTGCTCCCCCCTACGTATATCTCGCGAAGAGACCATGAGGATAAAATCAGAGAGATTAGAGCCCACACAGAAGCATACCGACAATCCTTCTTTCCACGAACAATACGAGACTGGAATAGAAGGGAGAACCCATAGAGGTACTCAGGGTACCCTCGGCCACACACCGTCAGGTGGCTTGCGGAGTATGAATGTAGATGTAGATATGTCGTTAATATAGATCAGGAACAATAGAGGGCCTATGACACCTCCTTGGAGAACTCCGGATATTACTTCTGTTTTACTCGACGACTTTCCGTCCATTACTACGAACTGTGACCTTTCTGACAGGAAATCACGAATCCAATCGCACAACGGAGGCGATATTCCGTAGGCACGCAGTTTGGTTAGAAGACGCTTGTGAGGAACGGTGTCTAAAGCCTTCTGGAAATCTAAAAATATGGAATCAATTTGACATCCCCTGTCGATAGCACTTACTACTTCATGAGTATAAAGAGCTAGTTGTGTTTCACAAGAACGATATTTTCTGAAACCGTGCTGACTATATGTCAATAAATCGTTTTCTTCGACATAATGATGTTCGAATACAGTATTTGTTCTAAAACCCTACTGCAAATCGACGTTAGTGACATAGGCCTGTAGTTCAGCGTATTACTCCAACTTCCCTTTTTGGGTATTGGTGTGACTTGAGCAATTTTCCAGTTTTGGTACGGATCTTTCTGTGAGCGAGTGGTTGTATATAATTGCTAAATATGCAGCTATTTCATCAGCATACTCTGAGAGGAATCTGACTGGTATAAATCTGGACCGGAGGCCTTGCCTTTATTAAGTGATTTAAGGCTACTGAACTATATGAAAAAAAAAACGTAAATTAGTTACAAACTGGTCCGCAGCTCGTGGTCGTGCGGTAGCGTTCTCGCTTCCCGCGCCCGGGTTCCCGGGTTAGATTCCCGGCGGGGTCAGCGATTTTCTGTGCCTCGTGATGACTGGGTGTTGTGTGATGTCCTTAGGTTAGTTAGTTTTAAGTAGTTCTAAGTTCTAGGGGACTTATGACCGTAGATGTTAAGTCCCATAGTGCTCAGAGCCATTTGAACCATTTAGTTACTAACTACGGCTTCCACACATTTTATTCAACACGTAAACTTCACTACAGGTATTCAGATTTAGGTTATAACAGCCTGCCATCATTTGCGATGATGTGGCGCAGAAGAATAGCGAAATTCTGCGCGACCCAGCTGAAGTGTTGGAACATCGATGCTGTCGATCTCCTGAATGGCCGTTTTCAGCTCAGCAATGGTTTTGGGGTTATTACTGTAGGTGAACATTAGACTTTAATGCTGGGCAGATTACAAGTGTGTCTGAACACACGATGCAGAACACTCTTAACGATGGGCCTCCGCACCTGACGACCCATGCTTGTGCCAATGACATGGGCATGCGGCCATCAGCACTGGACACTGGCGCAGTGGCAGAGCGTTGCACTGTCTGACGAACCCCAATACCTTTTTCATCATGCCAATGGGAGGGCGCGAATACCTCGTCTTCCAACAGCTGCTTGACACCTCTGCTGCCGGACGAAGACAAGCTGGCTCCATTATGCACTGGGGAACCAACACGTGGGCATCCGTGGTCCGAGTGGAGCTCGTGCAAGGCACCATGACGGCTAAGGATTCTATAGGCTACGAGGTGCATTCAAGTTCTAAGGCCTCCGATTTTTTTTTCTCCGGACTGGAAAGAGATAGAAACATGCGCATTGTTTTCAAATGAGGCTGCGTTCATTGTCAACACGTCCCAGAGATGGCAGCACCATACGGCAGATGGAATTTTACCGCCAGCGGCGAGGATGAGAACTGTTTTAAATACTTAAAATGGCGACGTTTTCCTTACTTGAACAGCGTGCAATCATTCGTTTTCTGAATTTGCTTGGTGTGAAACCAATTGAAATTCATCGACAGTTGAAGGAGACATGTGGTGATGGAGTTATGGATGTGTCGAAAGTGTGTTCGTGGGTGCGACAGTTTAATGAAGGCAGAACATCGTGTGACAACAAACCGAAACAACCTCGGGCTCGCACAAGCTGGTCTCACGACATGATCGAGAAAGTTTACAGAATTGTTTTGGGGGATCGCCGAATGACTGTTGAACAGATCGCCTTCAGAGTTGGCATTTCTGTGGGTTCTGTGCACACAATCCTGCATGACGACCTGAAAATGCGAAAAGTGTCACCCAGGTGGGTGCCACAAATGCTGACGGACGACCACACGGCTGCCCGTGTGGCATGTTGCCGAGCAATGTTGACGCGCAACGACAGCATGAATGGGACTTTCTTTTCGTCGGTTGTGACAATGGATTAGACGTTTTTCAATCCAGAAACAAAGCGCCAGTCAGCTCAATGGAAGCACACAGATTCACCGTCACCAAAAAAATTTCGGGTAACTGCCAGTGCTGAAAAAATGATGGTGTCCATGTTCTGGGACAGCGAGGGCATAATCCTTACCCATTGCGTTCCAAAGGGCACTACGGTAACAAGTGCATCCTACGAAAATGTTTTGAAGAACAAATTCCTTCCTGCACTGCAACAAAAACGTCCGGGAAGGGCTGCGCGTGTGCTGTTTCACCAAGACAACGCACCGCACATCGAGCTAACGTTACGCAACAGTTTCTTCGTGATAACAACTTTGAAGTGATTCCTCATGCTCCCTACTCACCTGACCTGGCTCCTAGTGACTTTTGGCTTTTTCCAACAATGAAAGACGCTCTCCATGGCCGCACATTCACCAGCCGTGCTGCTATTGCCTCAGCGATTTTCCAGTGGTCAAAACAGACTCCTTAAGAAGCCTTCACCGCTGCCATGGAATCATGGCGTCAGCGTTGTGAAAAATGTGTACGTCTGCAGGGCGATTACGTCGAGAAGTAACGCCAGTTTCATCGATTTCGGGTGAGTAGTTAATTAGAAAAAAAAAAAATCGGAGGCCTTAGAACTTGAATGCACCTCGTAGTTGCAGACCACGTACAGCCCTTCATGACGATCATGTTTCCCGACAGCAGTGGCATTTTTGGCAAGACAATGCGCCATGTCACAAGGCCTGGAGGGTGACTGAGTCGTTCGAGGAACGCAGTGGTGAGTTCCAATTGATGTGTTGGCCGCCAAACTCGGCCAATCTGAACACTAACGGACACACCCGTGATGCGACTGAACACGGCGTCTGAGCTCATCACCTCCCCCCCCCCCCTCCTCCTCCTCCTCAGAATTTACGGGTTACGGGAATTAGGTGACTTGTGCATGCAGATGTGGTGCTGGTGTTAACTCCCTCCAGTGACCTACCAAGGCCTCCCTGCTTCCATGCCACGATGCGTCGCAGCCGTAATCCGTGCCAAAGGTGGACATACCGGCTACGAGGTAGGTGGTCATAATGTTGTGGCTGATCAGTGTATGTTAAATGAAATTTAGCGATACCATTTTTTCAATTTCTTTATTGGGCTTCTGTCAACTGTGAAGGATTTCGTTTGCTTGATTTTTGCTTTAGTATTTATTGTAGTACACTCCTGGAAATGGAAAAAAGAACACATTGACACCGGTGTGTCAGACCCACCATACTTGCTCCAGACATTGCGAGAGGGCTGTACAAGCAATGATCACACGCACGGCACAGCGGACACACCAGGAACCGCGGTGTTGGCCGTCGAATGGCGCTAGCTGCGCAGCATTTGTGCACCGCCGCCGTCAGTGTCAGCCAGTTTGCCGTGGCATACGGAGCTCCATCGCAGTCTTTAACACTGGTAGCATACCGCGACAGCGTGGACGTGCACCGTATGTGCAGTTGACGGACTTTGAGCGAGGGCGTATAGTGGGCATGCGGGAGGCCGGGTGGACGTACCGCCGAATTGCTCAACACGTGGGGCGTGAGGTCTCCACAGTACATCGATGTTGTCGCCAGTGGTCGGCGGAAGGTGCACGTGCCCGTCGACCTGGGACCGGACCGCAGCGACGCACGGATGCACGCCAAGACCGTAGGATCCTACGCAGTGCCGTAGGGGACCGCACCGCCACTTCCCAGCAAATTAGGGACACTGTTGCTCCTGGGATATCGGCGAGGACCATTCGCAACCGTCTCCATGAAGCTGGGCTACGGTCCCACACACCGTTAGGACGTCTTCCGCTCACGCCCCAACATCGTGCAGCCCGCCTCCAGTGGTGTCGCGACAGGCGTGAATGGAGGGACGAATGGAGACGTGTAGTCTTCAGCGATGAGAGTCGCTTATGCTTTTGTGCCAATGATGGTCGTATGCGTGTTTGGCGCGGTGCAGGTGAGCGCCACAATCAGGACTGCATACGACCGAGGCACACAGGGCCAACACCCGGCATCATGGTGTGGGGAGCGATCTCCTACACTGGCCGTACACCACTGGTGATCGTCGAGGGGACACTGAATAGTGCACGGTACATCCAAACCGTCATCGAACCCATCGTTCTACCAGTCCTAGACCGGCAAGGGAACTTGCTGTTCCAACAGGACAATGCACGTCCGCATGTATCCCGTGCCACCCAACGTGCTCTAGAAGGTGTAAGTCAACTACCCTGTCCAGCAAGATCTCCGGATCTGTCCCCCATTGAGCATGTTTGGGACTGGATGAAGCGTCGTCTCACGCGGTCTGCACGTCCAGCACGAACGCTGGTCCAACTGAGGCGCCAGGTGGAAATGGCATGGCAAGCCGTTCCACAGGACTACATCCAGCATCTCTACGATCGTCTCCATGGGAGAATAGCAGCCTGCATTGCTGCGAAAGGTGGATATACACTGTACTAGTGCCGACATTGTGCATGCTCTGTTGCCTGTGTCTATGTGCCTGTGGTTCTGTCAGTGTGATCATGTGATGTATCTGACCCCAGGAATGTGTCAATAAAGTTTCCCCTTCCTGGGACAATGAATTCACGGTGTTCTTATTTCAATTTCCAGGAGTGTAAGTTTTCGTTATTAGGACTGTCGTACATTTTATGTGTCCTTGCACAATATCCCATAATTTCCGTGGCTGTACCGTTAGTTTCATGTTATTTCTGCAATTAAATATTTATCGTGACGTCATGGTCGCCAAGCATGAAACTGTGGTGTCCGCCCTGTCGATGGTGCCAAGAGTCAAAGCCGACGGTTGGTATCACAATCTTCAGTTTCGGCCACTGTCCAGAACCAGGCATCTCAAGACAAATAGAGAGACGCTGCTGCTCGAAGACCAGCGTATCACGATCGAGGCATCGGTGGAAAACGTGAAAATTAGTCATCGATCAGTTTCAAATATCTTTCACGACATTGTGAATGAGACATAGGTCGCCTGCTGAATTGGGCGACTGGTCGCTGAACCGAGGCAGTAGCTGAAGTGTTGAAGGTGCGTCAGGCTAAACCAGATGTCTTCTTTAGCTGCCTAATCACCTTAGACGAGAGCGAGGTGTATCATTATGAGCCCAAGACAAAAGATCAAAATAAGCAGTGGAAGCAGATTTATTCACCACTGTCGAAAAACTCAAAGATCCGAGTAAGATGATGCTGCGTGTACTTTTGTTCAAATGGCTTAGGTCATCAGTCCCCTAGAACTTAGAACTACTTAAACCTAACTAACCTAAGGACATCGCACACACCCATGCCCGAGGCAGGATTCGAACCTGCGACCGTAGCGGTCCCGCGGTTCCGGACTGCAGCGCCAGATCCGCACGGCCACCGCGGCCGGCTGTACTTTTGTGATTGGCATGATGATGTGCTAACATACTATGCTCGTAAGTAACAAATGTCACAGAAGCATTTTACTATAAAATCACTGATGATGTTATGGGAGGTTGTGAAGAACACGTGTCGCGGGAAGCTGCCCAAAAGCGTGCTTCTGCTGCTGAACACCCCCCCACCCCCCCCCAAATCCTGCACAGGACTCAGTCGTACATGCTGCTTCTTTGGGCTAACAAATTTTGCCTCATTTTGATATTCTCCTGACATGGATTGTTGTTCTCAGATGAAGAAACCTTTGTTTGGCAGCCATTTCCAGAATGACGATGAGGCGATTTTCGATTTGGATCGTTCCCTGAACATTCAAAATGCAGACTTCTAGAATCAAAATCTTCGCCTAGTCACCCATTATTATGGAAAAAGTTTCTTGCACTGAAGGGTGAGTATGAAGAGAAGGACAGAGACCACGTCCGGTTTCACAGTCGCAGGTTTTCTTTACCCGCAGTGATAGTTAAAACTTTATTACAATCCCCCTTATCGTGGGATAAATGGGCAGCTGTTTCGCTATAAACGAGACTTACAGGAGGTGGACCAAAATATGGAATCACCACAAACACAACACATTAGTGTGCCTAATACGCTGCATCGAAACCTTTGGCATTCAAAACAGCCTCGAGTCATCTCGGAATGGGTAAATACAGGTTTTCATCTACATTTACATCTATAGTCCGTAAGTCATTCTGACGTGTGTGGGAAGGTACAGGGTGACACAGAATAAAGGGAATGTTTGAAATGAGTAGTGGCAGCCATGGGCAGGTGGTAGCACTGCGGGTTCGTGACAGTGAGTAAACAGTCCGCCATTTCAGTAATCATGGATCAGTGGAACGGACAACAGCGTGCGTTAGCCATAAAAATGTTTTATAAAAGCAATGATAGTTTGGTAGCGGCGCAGACTGTTTCGACGTTTTGATAATTTATATCGTCATGATGCCGTTCCGTCGAAACACGCGATAAAATTTTGGATTAATAACTTTCAAGAGACTGGGTCTGCCCTGAAGAAGAAACCAACAGGACGGCCAGGAAGTGTGAATTCTCCAGCGAACACTGATGTCTTGTCTCAGGGAGCCCACGGCGTTCAATTCGTAAGCAAGCAGCAGTGGTTGGAATGTCCCAGGAGAGTGTTCGCAGAATTCTTCTTCTTGATTTAAAATTTCATCCGTACAGACTGAAGATGGTGCAACAATTGAAGGACAACGATTACTGGTTACGATTAGGATTCTGTCAACAAATGATAACAAAAATAAACAATGAGACGATGAATTTCTAAACAAGTTTATTTGTCAGATGCGGCACATTTTCATCTCACAGGTTATATGAATAAACAGAAATACCGTTACTGGGCAAACACATATCTTAATGACGTTCATGAGCGCCCTTTACATGCTAGTAAAGTGACAGTATGGTGTGGTGTTTCATCACTTGGGATGTATATTTTCGCAAATGAACAGGGAAACACAATAACAACACTGTTCCCGTTTTTCTGTGTCACCCTATACTTTGTGAACCAGTGTCGCTTGCCCCCTTTTCTTGCTCTAGTCGCGAATGGTTCACAGGAAGAACAACTGCCGATAAGCCTCCGCGTGGTGTCGAATCTCTCTATAATCACATCAAGATAATTTAAACTTCTTTGTTGGTCATACTCTGCTGCAAATATGGTTTTCAAACATCTTGTTAAAGTCACTTGTCAATTCACATATTTCCTCCTCAGATCCTTGGAGCACTTTTAGTGTAGTATTTCGTCAGTTCATCTTCTGTAAACCCGTATTTTATCTCTGTACTTAAACTGTTTAAAAAAGTTGTTCATATGAATCCAAAAACATATCTGCCATGTGCCCTGTTATTGCATATCCCATTGCTAAGGAATTTTCTCGTTTGTAAAACTTACCACTAAACTTACAGTAGTTGAACGATAAGACAAACTTTAACAATCCTATAAATACATCTATTTCCACCTCAGATATTTTTCTGTGCTGAAGTAAGTTGTGTTGTGTAATTTTTATGTTTTCTCAACCGGCATTAATGCATACAAATCAATTATGTATAATCAAGCCAACTTTGCACCTTTGTTAATTTGCACTTTTTTGTCAGTGTACCAGCTCTGTAGTATTTTTAACACAAAAGGTTTCACCTATACCTATACCATTTATGCAGCATCTCACGTAACTGTTTAATTAGTTTTGCTTCAGGTCCCGTTCTCCTGTGCCTCACGGGTCTCCCAACCATGAGCCTTTATCCTACAGTCGAGGTATGGAGCTTACAGGTTAGTTACAGTAAGGTTTTCTATTTCTTTTTCGATAAAGCCCTGCTTGAAACCTTCTGGTGTAGTCATATTTTCCTTCTACAACCCTATCAACTTTACCAGCATAATCTTCTTTTTTCATAATGATGGCTGTGTTCCTCTTGTCACCTTTCACCACTAACATTTCCTTTTCTTACAGCCTCGGATTAACTAATTTTGATACTCGCTTTCACAATTGATAATTCATTTTTTAATTATTTTATTTGACTTACATACTAAATTACACTGTTCCTCTGATTAACATTTTTTAACTATTTGCAGGGGAATCTTGTACCATTCTTCCTGCAAAATAGTGGCCAGTTCCGGAAACGATCATGGAAGTGGATAAGTATCATGCACTCTTCTCTCCAAAGTAGACCATAAAGGCTTAATATAATGAGAGCTGGTGACTGTGGTGCCCATGGGGAATATGACAATTCATCCTCATGCTCGTAAAACCAGCCCTGGAAGATGCCAGGTGTGTGAACTACTACCTTTTCGTCTTGGAACACAGCACTCCCACTGGGAGACAAGCACTGTACCATGGGATGTAGCTTATTAGTCAGAGTGGTCACAAAAACCTTGTCAGTAATGCAACCTTGCAGAGTAAGCAAGTGGCCCATAGGATACACGATATGGCTGCCAACATCATCACCGAACCCCCCACCACGTTTCACTCTCGGGACATAAACTCAGCTCGAAGTTGGAAAAAGTGCGAAACAAATCTCATCCGACCAAGTGACATTGTTCCACTGCTCCGTAGTCCAGGTTTTACAGCTTCAGCGCCAAGTTTTCCTTTTATGGACATTTGCATCATCATTGATGAGTGGTTTCAGAATTCCAGCTTTCCCAGAAATTCTCTATTTGTGGGGCTCCCTTTGTGTTTCTTTGATGCTGACGTGGTTTACGAGTGCAACATTCAGTTTGTAAGGTGGCAGCTTGAATGAAAGTTAGTTTCGCACCTTACACGAGATTTTTATAAACACGTCACAACAAGTAGATGGATATATCACCTGATATACTTAGTGACAGTGAGCAAATTTGCCTACCAAAATGTACAACAGGGCCCGCATCTCGTGGTCGTGCGGTAGCGTTCTCGCTTCCCACGCCCGGGTTCCCGGGTTCGATTCCCGGCGGGGTCAGGGATTTTCTCTGCCTCGTGATGGCTGGGTGTTGTGTGCTGTCCTTAGGTTAGTTAGGTTTAAGTAGTTCTAAGTTCTAGGGGACTGATGACCTAAGATGTCAAGTCCCATAGTGCTCAGAGCCATTTGAACCATTTGTACAACAGGTAATGCCAAAAGGGATGCCATTCGATTCGATGGTATTAACACACCGAACCCAAATCCTGCATGTCAGTGAGCAAAAGGTGAAAGAGTTGCTGGAAGAAACGGTTTAGTTAGGCGACGGACGCGAGTTGCGCCGCCACGGCCCCCATACAACGAAAGGCTTCTAACAGGTGTCGGTGACCCGCGGCGAGAGAGACAATGAATGCGCCGGGCGATACATCGAGGGGAGAAGGTAGCGGCCCAGCACTGCCTGTGACGGAGAAATTCTTTAGAAAACTGCGTTGCGGAATTTCCAGATGGATACAAACAAGCCAGAGACGCAGTTAAAAAGAGAGTTACAGTTACTGTCATGTGAAAGGTCCGTGGTGCTCTCGTAATGTACGCGTGTAACTTTTACGCGTCAGGAGAGGGCACAAAATGTCTAATTGGCTGAAATAAACTCTGAAGGAGTAGAGGTGGCGATATTTCGACGCAGTTTAAAAGTAGGCCGTTTGCGACTGGCAGGAGTAGTTTCCACAAGATGAAAGGAACGCTCCCATTGGTCTGAAAAAGCTGTGACGTGAAGCACAAGAGGACACAGTTGGGGGACAGTTTACTACGAAAGACACAATACCAAAAAGTTCGGGGATTCTCCTCTGAACCAGCGTCAAGTGTGGTATAGGGTGCATCACGCTCTGTACAACGCCAAAAGAGGAGTTTTGTGTGAACACTCCGTTCATTTTGGCTGACATTCAGCTAGAAATTATCTGAAATGTCGTTGAGCTCCGACAGCGGAAAACGAAACAGCCACGTAGTTAATTGTTCTTGCGAGGGCTGAGAGGGTGCTGAAGTATACACGCTGCTCCATCTGTGCACATGTATATCGCCGTATATTCCAGAATAGGGATGAGTGCATGTTTTCTCGCCTAACAAGAAACATAGGGCAGAGTCAGGTGATAAAATCAGTAAAAATTCTGATTAGCTTTTTATAGGATTTTAATGAGGGCGAGAGCAGCCATGCAGCCGATAGCACGTGCAGCTAAAGGTAAATGCCACTGGCAGAGGCGTAAAACTGTTGGATCACCAGTTTGCGACCTCTGTGAACATGAGCAACCTTGAGTAATCTTTTGCACATCATGTCACAAAAATTGACCATCCTCCGTAGACTTGATTGTCATCCTAAACAGTACTAGAATCGGATGATTTGACGTAATATTGACAACTTAGACAGTGCTTCACTGTCTAGATGTAAGAAAAATCTTGTAGAGAACCTTCTATTTAAATTTGATATTGTTCTGTTCAGTGTTATTTCTGCTAATCAGGACGTAATACATTATCTTGACAACTGTCCTGAAATTGTCAGGTCACAATCTATGTAAACCAGTGTAATTTTCTGACAACAGTGTGTGATGAGGTCCCATACTCCGAGGAGCGTAGGGGACGATGCGGGAGACCCGCACTACCATACTAGGCAAGGTGCTAGCGGAGGTGGTTGCTTTTGTATCCCGCCTAGGAGGCGGCGCGTGGGTAGGAACGAGAAAAGGAAAATTACGTCGGTACTGCCAATACAGTTAAAGAATCTTTACTAGTGGATAAACATATGCCAACATATTACATAACTTGCAAGGTGGTGCGAAGCTGAATCGAAGTGTCCTGGCTGGCTGCACCTGATGAAATGGGCTGAAGCAGTCGCGGAGCTCGTAGACCTCGACAGCACCGGCTAGAGGGCGCTGTCGTCTGTGTCTCTCGTAGTGACAACTTAGCAGAGCAGACCTACATTGTGGCATCGTAGCCATCGATACCACAGTTTGCCGTAATGGGGGATGAATAATGATGATGATGATGATGATGATGATGATGAAGACGACACAACAACACTCAGTCATCTCGAGGCAGGGAAAACCCCTGACCCCGGCCGGCCGCGGTGGTCTCGCGGTTCTGGCGCTGCAGTCCGGAACCGCGGGACTGCTACGGTCGCAGGTTCGAAACCTGCCTCGGGCATGGATGTGTGTGATGTCCTTAGGTTAGTTAGGTTTAAGTAGTTCTAAGTTCTAGGGGACTTATGACCTAAGATGTTGAGTCCCATAGTGCTCAGAGCCATTTGAACCATTTTTGAACCCTGACCCCGATGGGAATCGAACCCGGGAAAGCGAGAACGCTACCGCAAGACCACGAGCTGCAGACTGACAACACAGAAATTAAACAAATCTTGTACAGCTGAACACCGATGTGCTCTGCCATAGAATAAGGGTCCACTCCTAACCCCAGTAATTTATTCTAGTGACGCTAATGCACTCACAGGGTGAATTTGCTGATGTCTGACGAATGTGAAAAGGAGTGTGAAGTTCTGCAGTGGCTTCTGCAGCTGCCGTCCTCTTATCTGCGTCACAGTCCTCTTCAATAACCGTCTGTCACGAGCACTCAACATATATTTTCAGGCGCAGTTAATGTTTTTCGGCTTTGCCTGTGCGTAGTATAAGTCTTCGATCGGTGCCTCTTGAAATACCGAATGTTTCGGCTACGTAAGCATCCATCATACGAGTACCAGCAATTTTCCCGTGTTCGAATTCATTTAGCTCCGTATTACATACACTGAATTTACATAATACGTATCACAGCTGAGGGTTTCCCGTGGCGTCTGTGAACACGGTTAACACTTTGGACATATTGAGGACACTGCACAAGTGTTGTTCGTGGTCAAATAAAACAGCGCAATCTGCAGGCTTGGCTAGCATCCGCATTTATGTTCGAGCATTCATTTATCGCTGTGTTTCCATTTATTTTTTTTTTTTTTGTCCAACCCCGAAACATCGAGCGCATGCAAGGTGGATGTAGAAATTTAGAACTCCCCACTCGAAACGTGCAGCGTTCACTGAAAATTAGCGTTACATAATCGTCCAGTAATCGAGTACGCCGTGCTTTCCCTCATCTCATGGCAGTTACTTAAATTCGATTGACTGTTAATGGGCCGGCCGCAGTGGCCGCGCGGTTCTGGCGCTGCAGTCTGGAACCGCGAGACCGCTACGGTCGCAGGTTCTAATCCTGCCTCGGGCATGGATGTGTGTGATGTCCTTAGGTTAGTTAGGTTTAATTAGTTCTAAGTTCTAGGGGACTAATGACCTCAGCAGTTGAGTCCCATAGTGCTCAGAGCCATTTGAACCATTTTTGACTGTTAATGTTTTATAATAATTCGTTACGTGGGTAGCGTCTTTGGGCATCTCTGGGCACCAAATATTCTTCGGCGAGCGTCAACGGCCGTGTAGTGTGTTTGTTATGTTTACTCGGGTCGACTGTATGGGTCTGCAGGCACGCGCAGCCTAACCTGCAAGCCAACTCACGCTCGGGTCTCTGCACTATATGGGCAACGTCGTGGCGCCATGCACTCGTATAACGTCAGGAAGGCAATTACAACCGGCAAAGGTAGCAACTGGGCAAAAATCACTTTGTGCCGCGTAACTATTTTAAGCGAAATTGAAGCGAATCAATAGTCCACATATTCTTTAAACATAGCAGGTTCCGCATCGAGTCTGCTGCGGTATGCATTTCTTGTCGACAAATAAGCCGAGAACTTTGTTTCGCACATATATGTGGTTGGAAATGGTGAAAGTACTAATACAATCACACGACAAATGCAGCCACACCCGCCATCGTTGTCGCAGTCCCACCAACTGCACAAATTAGTTAAATGGGAGCGCGGTTAGCTTGTTATTCAATCTTTTTCTAATTTCCTAAAGGCGATAACTTTTTAACCAAATTTCTTAAATGTTCTGAAAAAATGCGCGTAAGTAAGCACAAAACCCCTGGATTATAGCGGAATACAGTTTAAGAATAGCTACCCTAGAGGAAAGCGAAACTTCCTGTGCAAAATTGAAGGAATTGTGCTTTAACGATGACTTAAGTTGAAATTTGAAAATCTGAGATTGTTCGGTAGCTTTATTCATTTATGTTGGAAGCCCACTGACGATAGAATCTGCAGTTCGGTTTATACCTTTTGTAGCACTGCAAGATATTATCCACGCGGACTTTTTCTGTTCCTTTGTATTAGTCATCGATGGGTGAATGTTGCACGCCATTCTTAAAGAGTCAGCATTATTAGCCATAAATCTCGTGTGAAGGATTGTATCACATGGTTATAATTTAAACTGACGGTGTTCCAGGTGCTGTAGACTGGGCTGTATTTACCACACGACGTCGAAACATCCTAGGTACGTTCATTAATCGGTACGCTCACGGGGTATGCTGAAACCTGTGACCATATTCTGACTGGTTACAGCGCCAAATTTTCACCTGGCGGCAGAAAGTGGAACTACTATTCAGCAGACACTGCGAGCGCACCGTTTAATGAACGTACCTACGATGTTACAGCGTCCTGCCATGTATACAACCCGCACTGACTGTCACCACAAACTGTTCTAAAATCTCGCAAGAGATTATTTCAGAAAAAAATCCGAATGCACCATTTGCTTTCAGTAACGCACATGCTGATCTTAACCATTAGAATATTTGCAATGAAACATCAAATTTACTGTTACCAGTCACCATTTATTTGTTTCCACTAAGCCTTTTGCAGGTTTACACCTCCAGGACTTGCGTTCATGTGGATTTCTTGTGTCATTCGACATCAATAAGCCACGACAACTCCGTCCCAACAGGTCTTGAGAAGGTACAAATCTACCGATCGACCACTGTTTTTTACGTAAAGAAGCGAGAAGAAGTTTTTTTGTGCAAACAATTTTTACACGTGATGCCATTACGGTGCGTTTATTTAAGAAACATTGTGAAATGAATTTGTTCACACTGATAATAAGCTAACTACACTCCTGGAAATGGAAAAAAGAACACATTGACACCGGTGTGTCAGACCCACCATACTTGCTCCGGACACTGCGAGAGGGCTGTACAAGCAATGATCACACGCACGGCACAGCGGACACACCAGGAACCGCGGTGTTGGCCGTCGAATGGCGCTAGCTGCGCAGCATTTGTGCACCGCCGCCGTCAGTGTCAGCCAGTTTGCCGTGGCATACGGAGCTCCATCGCAGTCTTTAACGCTGGTAGCATACCGCGACAGCGTGGACGTGAACCGTATGTGCAGTTGACGGACTTTGAGTGAGGGCGTATAGTGGGCATGCGGGAGGCCGGGTGGACGTACCGCCGAATTGCTCAACACGTGGGGCGTGAGGTCTCCACAGTACATCGATGTTGTCGCCAGTGGTCGGCGGAAGGTGCACGTGCCCGTCGACCTGGGACCGGACCGCAGCGACGCACGGATGCACGCCAAGACCGTAGGATCCTACGCAGTGCCGTAGGGGACCGCACCGCCACTTCCCAGCAAATTAGGGACACTGTTGCTCCTGGGGTATCGGCGAGGACCATTCGCAACCGTATCCATGAAGCTTGGCTACGGTCCCGCACACCGTTAGGCCGTCTTCCGCTCACGCCCCAACATCGTGCAGCCCGCCTCCATTGGTGTCGCGACAGGCGTGAATGGAGGGACGAATGGAGACGTGTCGTCTTCAGCGATGAGAGTCGCTTCTGCCTTGGTGCCAATGATGGTCGTATGCGTGTTTGGCGCCGTGCAGGTGAGCGCCACAATCAGGACTGCATACGACCGAGGCACACAGGGCCAACACCCGGCATCATGGTGTGGGGAGCGATCTCCTACACTGGCCGTACACCACTGGTGATTGTCGAGGGGACACTGAATAGTGCACGGTACATCCAAACCGTCATCGAACCCATCGTTCTACCATTCCTAGACCGGCAAGGGAACTTGCTGTTCCAACAGGACAATGCACGTCCACATGTATCCCGTGCCACCCAACGTGCTCTAGAAGGTGTAAGTCAACTACCCTGGCCAGCAAGATCTCCGGATCTGTCCCTCATTGAGCATGTTTGGGACTGGATGAAGCGTCGTCTCACGCGATCTGCACGTCCAGCACGAACGCTGGTCCAACTGAGGTGCCAGGTGGAAATGGCATGGCAAGCCGTTCCACAGGACTACATCCAGCATCTCTACGATCGTCTCCATGGGAGAATAGCAGCCTGCATTGCTGCGAAAGGTGGATATACACTGTACTAGTGCCGACATTGTGCATGCTCTGTTGCCTGTGTCTATGTGCCTGTGGTTCTGTCAGTGTGATCATGTGATGTATCTGACCCCAGGAATGTGTCAATAAAGTTTCCCCTTCCTGGGACAATGAATTCACGGTGTTCTTATTTCAATTTCCAGGAGTGTATTAACGGTATGAGAGCATCGTCTACTGCATGAATAGCTCGAAAAGCTTCCTATCGACGACTGCCGGCTATGGCGTCCAGTCTGTAACTTGAGGATACAATCAGTATAGTTCGTATAAGATTGTACATCTTCAGTTACGCCGAAGTTATTTATTTATTAATACATTTCCTGACATTGTAAAATTACTGAAAGATAGTATTTATGATCTGCAGACTACTACTAATGTCTGAGCGGCAAAAGACAACTTTCGTTAACAAATATTTTATTAATAACAATTACTTGATTAGCGCCAGAATAAATGTCTTTTCCCTACGTATCTCTTTGCTGAGGTCATGAGCGATTTCTGCATCGGAACCATTATTTATGGATCATATGTTGAAAACAATAGACTGGCTGGGTGAGATTAAGATATGTGAACACAAAATAAGCAGTCTTGCATATGCGGATGACTTAGTTGTGATGGCAGATTCGATTGAAAGTTTGCAAAGTAATATTTCAGAGCTAGATCAGAAATGTAAGGACTATGGTATGAAGATTAGCATCTCCAAAACGAAAGTAATGTCAGTGGGAAAGAAATATAAACGGACTGAGTGCCAAATAGGAGGAACAAAGTTAGAACAGGTGGACGGTTTCAAGTACTTAAGATGCATATTCTCCCAGGATGGCAACATAGTGAAAGAACTGGAAGCGAGGTGTAGCAAAGCTAATGCAGTGAGCGCTCAGCTACGATCTACTCTCTTCTGCAAGAAGGAAGTCAGTACCAAGACTAAGTTATCTGTGCACCGTTCAATCTTTCGACCAACTTTGTTGTATGGGAGCGAAAGTTGGGTGGATTCAGGTTACTTTATCAACAAGGTTGAGGTTACGGATATGAAAGTAGCTCGGATGATTGCAGGTACTAGTAGATGGGGACAATGGCAGGAGGGTGTCCACAATGAGGAAATCAAAGAAAAACTGGGAATGAATTTAGATGTAGCAGTCAGGGCGAACAGGCTTAGATGGTGGGGTCATGTTACACGCATGGGAGAAGCAAGGTTACCCAAGAGACTCATGCGTTCAGCAGTAGAGGGTAGGAGGAGTCGGGGCAGACCAAGGAGAAGATACCTGGATTCGGTTAAGAATGATTTTGAAGTAATAGGTTTAAAATCAGAAGAGGCACCAATGTTAGCACTGAATAGGGGATCATGGAGGAATTTTATAAGGGGAGCAATGCTCCAGACTGAAAGCTGAAAGGCATACTCAGTCTTAAATGATGATGATGATGAACCTCATTCCGCTGGCTCTGAAAGCGCCAGATGGCCAACCGCCTCTGTTAGCCAGCGTAGTAAACCTACTGCTCGCTTCTTACTCCGTAGGTGTGTATTGTATTGAACCGGGGACCTAGAAGCGACGGAGAGGCTTCGTCCCGCCGTAGCCCTCAGTGGTTCACAACCCCATAACAGGCCACAGCAGTCCACTCACCCCATCGCCGCCCCACACCAAACCCAGGGTTATTGCGGTTCGGCCCCCAGTGGACCCCCTGGGAACGTCTCACACCAGATGAGTGTAACCCCGATGTTTGCGCGGTAACTATTGTGTACGCGTACGTGGAGACAGTACTCCATAGGCACTGCAGCGCCGATACATTCACTTCACGTAAGTGAAATAACAAAACTGGAAATAAAGTAAAATGCGCTCTTATCTGCATATAAGGCGTACCTTACAAGTTCGCTAACATGTCGAGATAGATGTGCCCTGTCAACGGCGAACATGCGCCATGCCAGTCAGTGCTGTTCATGAAATGGTGCGGATCACGTCTTGGAGATTGTCTCTATGTACTGCGTATTTATCCAATAACATAATGGAAAGTTCTTTCGGTATAAGGATTTGTTTGTGTATACCTGTAGGCTGGACACATTGTACATATAACCTCTCAAATAGGCTACTTGATATCACGTCTAGGAGATTGTCTCTATGTACTGCGTATTTATCCAATAACATAATGGAAAGTTCTTTCGGTATAAGGATTTGTTTGTGTACACCTGTAGGCTGGACACATTGTACATATAACCTCTCAAATAGGCTACTTGATATCACGTCTAGGAGATTGTCTCTATGTACTGCGTATTTATCCAATAACATAATGGAAAGTTCTTTCGGTATAAGGATTTGTTTGTGTACACCTGTAGGCTGGACACATTGTACATATAACCTCTCAAATAGGCTACTTGATAAACTCGGCTATATAGTTTGTTAGAGGGCAGTTGGTGTGATCCTGGGAAAACCATTTTTACTTGTCATCAGCCATTTAATTACAGTTGCCACGAATGTAAGAAACGTACATGATCAGTCTTACGTAAATTTTCAATTTTAATCAGCGTAATAGATACATTGCCATACTTTGCTTTCAAGGAAATTTATTTTGCTTGTTCGTCTTAATAAAAAGAAATACAAAGCTTGTGCTTATTCATTATTTTCAGCCTTTCCCACGTGTGACCTTTGAGTGCTTCGACCATTTTGAACCAACCATTTTTTTCCCCTAGGGTATTTGTGTTGTGGTTCTCTTGGTCCCCAGAAGCACTTATGATATCTACAGAGTAAGAGCTATCAGCACTACTGCAGCTTTGGTACTGTGAAACAAATCTCTGCTATTGCATGCTGTTTGCTTTTCATATTTTAGGACGAGGAAGTGTGGACAAAAAAAACTTCAAGGTCCGACGGTACCGACCGGCCGCCGTGTCATCCTCAGACCACAGGCCTCATTGGAAGCGGGTATGGAGGGGCATGTGGTCAGCACACCGCTCTCCCGCCGTATGTCAGATTACGGGACCGAAGTATGGATCAAAACAAGAAAAAATTGTTTAGCAAATATGGGCTCCAAAATGAACACCCTACGAGCTATGAGCAATCTTGGGTAGAATATATGTGTTTAATAGTAGCGAAAATGAACAAGTGCTCATAGCGGTTACCGTATGCATTTTTGAACCAATATTTACTGCACTTTTCCGCTTCGAACGATCCGTTCCTGTAATTTCCCTGAATACTGATCATTCCTCCTGGGACACCCAGTACATTCTTCTAGCGGTCGATACTGTTAGAGTCCATTTTTAAAGTACGAGGGTCACTGAATAATTAAAGAGACAAATTGGTCTACTTTCCAGCTTAATCCCCTTGAACATTTATGCACTGTTCCAACGGGCTACAAGCTCTTTCATTCCGGCTGCAAAGAACTCTTTATTTTTATGTTTGAACCAATTTCCCACAAACGTTTTCACGTCCTCATTGTTCTGGAAACTCTTCCTACGTAATGCCTCCTTCAGTGCACCAAACAAATGGAAATCACTAGGTGCTGAATCAGGACTGTAAGGGGGATGAGGCAGTACTTCCCAGCCCATTTTGTCGATGGTTTCGCGGGTTAGTTGAGCAATACGAGGACGTGCGTTGTCTTGCTAGAGAATCACACCTCTCCTATGAGATCCACGACATCTCTCTCTCATGGCTGGCTACACCTTGTTTAAAAGCAAATCCGAGTAATATTGGCTGTTCATTGTACGCTGCTCATCGAGATAATCACAAAAAAACTGAGCCTTCAGCATCCCAAAACGCTGTCAACATGACTTTTCCTGCTGATGCTTGGGTTTTGAATTTTTTTCTTGACAGGTGGGTTGGTGTGCTTCCACTCCATGCTTTGCCTTTTTGATACTGGCTCATAATAGTGAACAATAGTTTCATCACAAGTTGTCGGCCGTTGTGGCCGAGCGGTTGTAGGCGCTTCAGTCCGGAACCGCGCTGCTGCTACAGTCGTAGGTTCGAATCCAGCCTCGGGCATTGAAGTGTGTGATGTGCTTAGGTTTAAGTAGTTCTAAGTCTAGGGGACTGATGACCTCTGGTGTTAAGTCCCATAGTGCTCAGAGCCATTTGAACCATTCTCACAAGTTAAAATTTTGTTGAGAAGTGCTCACCATCTCTTTCATAAAGCTCCTTTAGCTCTGTGCACACTCTCAACCTTGTTTCCTTATGTAGCCGCGTCATATCCTTTGGGGCCCATCTTGCACATGTTTTGCTGTAGGTTGGTTGGTTGTTTTGGGGAAGGAGACCAGACAGCGTGGTCATCGGTCTCATCGGATTAGGGAAGGATGGGAAGGACGTCGGCCGTGCCCTTTCAGAGGAACCATCCCGGCATTTGCCTGGAGTGATTTAGGGAAATCACGGAAAACCTAAATCAGGATGGCCGGACGCGGGATTGAACCGTCGTCCTCCCGAATGCGAGTCCAGTGTCTAACCACTGCGCCACCTCGCTCGGTGTTTTGCTGTATTTCAGCTTGTTACAGATAATGTTATGAACTGTGCAGGTAGTTACTTGAACCTTATCAATTATTTTCACAGTCACACGGCGGTCGGCAGGAATAATGTCATCATTATTCGTCTTTAATGAGGGAGTTGAAACTGCAACTGGTCGGCCAGAACGATGCCCATCAGTCACTGAGTCGCGACCATTTTTGCGCTGCTCTACCCACTTATAAAAATTTGCACGATTGATACAACCTTCACCATAAACTGTAGACATTGTACAGTATATATTCACTGGTTTGTCTCCTTCAGTAAGTAAAAACGAATAACAGAACGTCTTTCTACTAATGTGGCCGTTTCAAGCGGACCTGCCATCTTGAAATGTATTTTTGAGGTTATAAACAAAACAATGGCTATACATCAGCTGATCAGGGTTCATCCCAGTGATGCCAACTTAAATCCATAAAAGTATCAAACTTGTTTTTCCCCAGACCATTTTGTCTCTCTAATTATTGAATGACCCTCGCAGTTTTTGCCGTACCATTGATAAGTGTTCTCAAAAATTACGTATTCCACTGCAGTCTTCGCCCTCTCATCTACACCACCGATAGCTGACGCGCCAGAGGGCACTCGGCAGGCTTAAGCCCGGTCCACACGCAACGATCTGTCTGCGCAGACATCGGCGCAGATGTCTGTACATGCAAAAGATCGCTGCAAATGTGGTGTGTTCACACGACACAAACCCCAATCTACTACTCGCCCGCCATCTGTCGGTGTAGAAAAGAAATGTCAGTGGCAAGCGACTACGCTCCCCGTAAACGTCAAAAATTTAATTCATTTATTTTGAAATATAGAAATGGAGGAAGTTCTGTTGTAGACTGTGTTCGCAACTTGTTTTGCAAAAAACATTCAGACCAACCGCAGGAAACAGACAAAGCGGTCAAAATGGTGTAGACAGTGGCTGCTAAAGCGAAAGCAGTTTTCTCGCGTAAATTTACTGCGAGATTTGCAGGGCGAACCTTAAGAAAGCCAAGCAGATCAAAATACCATTACGTTGGCTGGTATACTTGATCTACTCCTACACCAGATCTTCTAGATTTCTGAACTTTGGATAACTCTTTTCGGTAAACAGTTCGCTACGATTTTTTTTTATTTTTTTTTAATTACTGTTGCTCTGTTTGCCGAGGCGTGAACTGCCCGCAATTTTTCAATTAGAGCATTGTATCGTGCTGTCTTTTTGTCTCGGTCACTATATTCTTTACTTTTAATCTTCCACAAACATGGGTGGTTTCTATACGTATATTTCAATGAATTCACTTACAAACTCTCGAGAACACTGACGAGTATCAGCCACTTTAATGCCCTGTGCGCACAAATACAAACACTAGACTGAGCAAACAGCTGTTTCGCGCCAGATTTGCGGCGATCTCCTGTCCACACGCTCCAACTTGTCTGCGCAGATGTGGTTTGAACCCACAGATTTGAGAGGTTTCGCTCAAACCTCCAACTTCCAGGTTTGCACACACCTCAGATTGGTGCAAATCTTCTGTCCACACGCAACGATCTGTCTGCGCAGATGTGATGTGCGCAGACATTTGTGCAGACAGATCGTTGCGTGTGGACGGGCCTTTACCTTGAGACGGCGTATTTGCCGAGAAGCCCGCTGCGTGGGCGTGAGGTACTCCTCTGTGTCGTCGGTGTGCGGCGAGCAGTGGACGACGTAGCGCATGCGCCGGCCGGAAAACGTGGTGCCGTTGCGCGCGAAGTAGGCGTGGTCGCACGACATGGAGGAGCAGGCGCTGCCGAAGCTGCGCACCGAGTCCGCGTCGTCCTCCGACTCGTCGGCGGCGGCGGCGGCGCCGGCGCTGGTGTTGGCGCGTCGGTCGCCCGGCGGGTTGCGGCGCGACAGGCGCGGCGTGCTGGTCGCGCTCACCGACTGCAACCAAGGCACCCGCGTTCCACAGTCACAACACGAGCTGGTGCGGCAAGACGAGGGGGGGGGGGGGGCGCCAGAAGTAGGGAGTATCGTAATTACTGGGTTGGTACATAAGTTCTTAGCGTTTTTCCAAAGTTGAATAAACACACAGATACAGATAACAGAGGTTCTATACTTATACCTGTCCCCTTTTTCCAAAGCTGTTTCACAGAGGAAGACCGCACTGCAGTTCCTTCTCTAAATCCTCGCACTAACGAAAAAATGATGTCGAAATAAGTGTCCAAGGAATAGAAAAGCAACTGAAAGCACTCAACAGAGGAAAGTCCACTGGACCTGACGGGATACCAATTAGATTCTACACAGAGTACGCGAAAGAACTTCCCCCCCTTCTAACAGCCGTGTACAGCAAGTCTCTAGAGGAACGGAAGGTTCCAAATGATTGGAAAAGAGCACAGGTAGTTCCAGGTTTCAAAAAGGGTCGTCGAGCACATGCGCAAAACTATAGACCTTTATCTCTGACATCGATCTGTTGTAGAATTTTAGAACATGTTTTTTGCTCGCGTATCATATCATTTCTGGAAACCCAGAATCTACTCTGTAGGAATCAACATGGATTCCGGAAACAGCGACCGAGTGAGACCCAATTCGCTTTATTTGTTCATGAGACCCACAAAATATTAGATAGAGGCTCCCAGGAAGATGCCATTTTCCTTGACTTCCGGAAGGCGTTCGATACAGTTCCGCACTGTCGCCTGACAAACAAAGTAAGAGCCTACGGAATATCAGACCAGCTGTGTGGCTGGAGTGAAGAGTTTTTAGCAAACAGAACACAGCATGTTGTTATCAATGGAGAGACGACTACAGACGTTAAAGTAACCCCTGCCGTGCCAGAGGGGAGTGTTATGGGACCATTGCTTTTCACAATATATATAAATGACCTAGTAGATAGTGTCGGAAGTTCCATGCGGCTTTTCGCGGATGATGCTGTATTATACAGAGAAGTTGCAGCATTAGAAAATTGCAGCGAAATGCAGGAAGATCTCCAGCGGATAGGCACTTGGTGCAGGGAGTGGCAACTGACCCTTAACGTAGACAAATGTAATGTATTGCGAATACATAGAAAGAAGGATCCTTTATTGTATGATTATATGATAGCGGAACAAACACTGGTAGCAGTTACTTCTGTAGAATATCTGGGAGTATGCGTACGGAACGATTTGAAGTTGAATGATCATATAAAATTAATTGTTCGTAAGGCGGGTGCCAAGTTGAGATTCATTGGGAGAGTCCTTATAAAATGTAGTCCTTCAACAAAGGAGGTGGCTTACAAAACACTCGTTCGACCTATACTTGAGTATTGCTCATCAGTGTCGGATCCGTACCAGGTCGGGTTGACAGAGAAGATAGAGAAGATCCAAAGAAGAGCGGCGCGTTTCGTCACAGGGTTATTTGGTAAGCGTGATAGCGTTACGGAGATGTTTAGCAAATTCAAGTGGCAGACTCTGCAAGAGAGGCGCTCTGCATAGCGGTGTAGCTTGCTGTCCAGGTTTCGAGAGGGTGCGTTTCTGGATGAGGTATCGAATATATTGCTTCCCCCTACTTATACCTCCTGAGGAGATCACATATGTAAAATTAGAGAGATTCGAGCGCGCACGGAGGCTTTCCGGCAGTCGTTCTTCCCGCGAACCATATGCGACTGGAACAGGAAAGGGAGGTAATGACAGTGGCACGTAAAGTGCCCTCCGCCACACACCGTTGGGTGGCTTGCGGAGCATAAATGTAGATGTAGACGTCTCAGTTGCTGACAAATATCAGCACTGATGGTTACACCTCGTGAAACAATTCCTACTACACCACACGGTCGCTGTTGCACCAGATGCAAAACACGTATCTTTTGTGGATGCGCAGATGTCTTTGTGCGGGGAGTTGCTGCTTTCTTTGGACTCAAGCATTGCTTTCTTTTACTTACGTTAGGTTAAAAACACCACTTCTCTTCAGCAATAACGATACGGGATAGGAATGATTGGTGCTGATCACGAGCCAGTTGATGACGAGCAAGCAGAGAGGGACAGATGGTAACTCTCTGATTTTTTGTGAATTTGGCTTAGAGCATGCGGTGCCCATAAACGATTTTTGAATCTTCCCCATTGCATGCAAATGTCGCACGGTGGTCGAATGGTCGTAGTTCATCATATGTGCCAGTTCTCAACTATACTGACGTGGATCATTGTGGATTAATCCGTTTAAACTATCTTCACCAAATCCCGAGGCTCTTCCTGAACGTGGAGTGTCATTAGTGTCAAAACGATCCTCCTTAAAACGAGAAAAACATTTTCTTGCCGTGCTCTGTCCAGTGGCATTATCCCCAAACACCGTGCAAATGTTTCTGGCTGCCTCCGCTGCTGCCATGAACTCAAAACAGAGCAAAATGTCGGAAATTTTCTGATTTCTCCACTTGGCACTCCCATTTTCTAGAGTGCACAGCTCCACTGACCATATCTAAATGACAAAATGACAATACGTAAATTCAAATGGCAACAGTGAACAAAAAATGAAAATGACAATAAATAAACCAATAGCAACAGGAATACCAGCTAGAAAACAAGAACGCTACGAAGTTATACATCATCGTCAGTTATCTGCTATATTAGCAGGTCCTTTGCCTCTCCATTTTCTGCGATCCATTGCTTCCTTCTTAAGGCTGCTGTATGTTGTACCGTCCATCATGTCATCCAGTATCTGGAATCTCTTCCTTCCTCGCTTCCTTTTCCCTTCTACATAACCTTCTAAAACTGTTTTTATCAGTCCGTCATTCTTTCTTAATATATGCCCAATCCAATTTCTTTTTCTTCTCTTTATTACATCTAGTAACTGCCTTTTCTCTCCCACTCTTCTCAGTAACTCTTCATTTTTTACTCTGTCCATCCAAGTTATACACCAACCCTAATAGAAGCGAAAAGTGACACAGGTAAATGTAAATGTCGTGTGACTAGCGCCTCCCGTCGGATAGACCGTTCGCCGGGTGCAAGTCTTTCCATTTGACGCCACTTCGGCGACTTGCGCGTCAATGAGAATGAAATGATGATTAGGACAACACAGCACCCAGTCCCCGTGCCAAGAAAATCTCCGACCCAGCCGGGAATCGAACCCGAGCCCTTAGGATTGACAGTCTGTCGCGCTAACCACTTTTTTTATTATCACTTTTGTTCGATATAGTTCGTTGCGTTTGGTCTGGGCGGACGTCACAAGACAGGCGTTCAATTTTTTTTTATTATTATTATTATTATTATTATTACAGAGAGCACGCAGACCTCTGACCAAACACGTTGAGCTACCGTGCCGTTATCAAAACTACTTGCAAAATGATTTAGATAAGATATCTGTATAGTGCGAAAAGTGGCAATTGACCCTGAATAAAGAAAAGTGTGGAGTTATCCACATGAGTGCTTAAAGAAATCAGCTAAATTTCGATTACGCGATAAGTCACACAAATCTGAGGGCTGTAACTAAATACTTAGGGGTTACAATTACAAATAACCTAAATTGGAACGATCACATAGATAATATTGTGGGTAGAGCAAACCAAAGACCGCGATTCATTGGCAGAACACTTACAATTAGAAGGTGCAACAGGTCTACCAAAGAGACAGCTTACACTACGCTTATCCACCATATTCTGGTGTACTGCTGTGCGGTGTGGGATCCGCATCAGGTGGGACTGACGGATGACATCGAAAAAGTACAAAGAAGGGCAGCTCGTTTTGTATTATCGCGAAATAGCGGAGATAGTGTCACAGACATTATACGTGAATTGGAATGGCAGTCATTAAAACAAAGGCGTTTCTCGTTGCGAAGGGATCTTCTCATGAAATTTCAATAACCAGTTTTCTCCTCCGATTGCGAAAACATCCTGTTGGCACCCACCTACATAGGGAGAAATGGTCATCACGATAAAATAAGAGAAATCAGGGCTCGCACAGAAAAATTTAAGTGCTCGTTTTTCCCGCGTGCCGTTCGAGAGTCGGACGGTAGAGAGACAGCTTGAAGGTGGTTCATTGAACCCTCTGCCAGGCATTTTATTGTGAATAGCAGAGTAATCACGTATATGTAGCTGTAGATGTTGATTATAAAACCAGTTCTCAGAACTTCTTCGTACTAGTTACTGTCGCATTTAATTTTTTACTGTATACTTCATAGATAATTGCGCACACTTTAATTCCCATTAAATTAATACTGAAAGGCTAAAATTTTTCCCACCACCATTCCATACCTCCCACATCGGGGCTAATATGTCTTACAGTGCTGTAAAGTTTAGAATACTTAGTATCGATATCGACATCACAGATATCCATACTTACAAAAACATCAAACGTCCGTAACACTAGACTGCCGCACTACACGAGCCTTCCCTCCCGCGCTCGCCGGTTCGTCGACCTCGGGTGAAAGCAACACCGCCGTAACAGGAGCACCGACTGAAGTGGAAGGAACGTACAGCTGGCGGAACGGCCGACCGCTCTGGTCAGCAGGTGAGTGACTACCTGCTGAGTTGCAGAGCGCCACAGCTCCACATTCCTCCCCACGTAAGTGACGGCTAAGGCGTCCAGCCACTGAGCCACCGCCTTACCATAAGTCGCTGTTCGACAAACAAGTCACCTGTTTCGGCCTGCCTTGCAACACACCTTCGCAGTGTTGCCACTGGGCGCAGTATATTAGTATTATACCCAATCGTATTCGGGTGATTTTTCTTTAGGGATGCTCACCATTTGCGTCACTGTTTGCTTGAACAACAAGTACACTGGGTGATTCAAAAAGATTCATCCGATTTCACGATCGGGAAATGCTGATTACTTGTTGGCTAGTATATTAAGCAACCAATCAAATCATTTCGAGCACATCTATACTCGCGGTATTTATAATGTCAGCCAATCAGATTACCACGCGTAATTTCGACTAGAAATCTCGTAATTCCGAAACTAAATGAATTTGAACGAAAACAAAGTAAGATTCGCTTCCACAAAATAGATTAACAACAAATTTGATACTCAACGTCGGTTCTGGCTGACTTTTACAAAATCAGGGTCACTCGGACATATGTCACAACAACTTTTTCGCGCATACATTTACACGGTTTTAATAAAATATCTCATTCTCACTTTGCATATGACCTCCATTCATTCTTTGTCTCTCCAAAACAGTCACAAAACCAAAACACGATGAAAAAATAATTTTACAAAGTACTTTTAATTTTAATTATGTCAGAAATACGTGATAGTGAAACTAAAGAAAATTCCAGAAAATTAGATGATATGAACCTATCATTTTGTTTGTACTTTCAGTTGGTACTGTAGATGAATGCATTACAGTCCCTAACTCAAGTTTCACGGTACCAGAACGGTTATCATGTGTTTTAGGTAAAAATTTATATCTTCTTCACAAACGAAAACAGAAACTTGGCGTGAATTTTAACTTCCGCATCTTAACCAGAAGTTTGCCTTGGTGCTAGTTGTAAGTAGCCAGTTAATGTCGTTGCTGGTTCTGTAATTCTGTCCAGTTTCGTCGCTAGTCTTATCTTCTATCAAAACTTATTTGAGTCATTTCTCAAACTCTCGATATTTATACTATTCAATAGAGTGCCATTTTCGTCATCTGGTCTGTTACGATGTGAAAGATGTACCACCCGGCCGCTGTGGCCGATCGGTTCTAGGCGCTTCAGTCCGGAACCGCGCTGCTGCTACGGTCGCAGGTTGGAATCCCGCCTCGGGCATGGGATGTGTGTGATGTCCTTAAGTTAGTTAGGTTTAAGTAGTTCTAAGTTCTAGGGGACTGATGACCTAAGATGTTAGGTCCCATAGTGGTTAGAACCATCCAGCCAAAGATGTACCCTCGTAAAAGCCGGATGGTTATTTTCAAGATGAAAATAATGTATCCTTTCCACTCGTAAAGTAAAATTTACCCCAAGTTTCTATCTTCATTCATGCAGAATGACGAAGTCTTGCGAAATTGGATGAGTCTTTCTGGAACACCTTGTATCATAAGGATTCTGCCTTGTGAAAAGCGTAATTTATTGCTTTTCCCTCTTCACTCATACATGGTGCGACAAGGTTACAGCACCAGTAGAGCCATTCCCGTTGCTCAACAGTAAAGTTGTCGTTCACGTCGCTGTCTATCGCCCGCAGTACAACTGATATTTTAACACAGTTTGCCCTCTGTTGGTGGTAGTGTATAATGAACACTGAGTGTCACGAACGCAGTTCATAAGATGTTGACAGCATGGAAACCACTACCGCCAACAACGAAACTATGTAAAAATACCAGATTTACTGCATATGACAGTCAAAAACTTTGACAGCAAAATGTGGCGTTGAGAAAAATAAAGGGGAACTCACTGATGGTGGTGTAAAATTACAGAAACTTGCATGAGTAAAGGGAGGAACAAAAAAAATTCACAATTAATAAAATGTTCCGGGATTTCACGCCATGGTCGAATGGATTCACCTTAAAACCCAAGATTTCGTACCGATCAGCCGAGGACATTTTCAAGGGGGATCGTAGCTTCTTTGAATTTCCGATTCACACCCTGGCTCGGTGACGACCTGACTGCTGCCCGCCATACATCCTGACAACTATGAGGGACGGTCTGGGCTGTCATATCATTTCGTAGGAGGACCCTTCCGGTTGCCGTCCACGGTACCATTACAGCACAGCGGTACGTCGGCGACATTCCACGTTTTGTTGACATTCATGGTAAGCCGTCCCAGGCTATGTTTCAGCACACGGCGGGTGTTCCTACTGCATGTCTTCGTGCTTGGAATACCCTACCTCGGCCAGCAAGGTCCCCGGATCTCTCCCCAATTCAGAACGTTTGGAGCGCTGTGGGCAGGGACCTCCAACCAGCTCGAGATTTTGCCGATTTAACGTGCCAATTGGGCAGGATTTGCCACGATATCCCCCAACAACAAGTTTATCATTCAGAGCCAAGTCGGATAACAGTTTGCATAAGTGCAGAGATGGACCAACGGGTTACTGACTTTGCTCAATTTGCGACACTCTTTCTCTTGAATAATTAATCCAATGTTTATGAAATTGTAATCACTTGTTTGTCTGCACGTGTACGTCACGTCTATCAATGTCCGCCCTATTCTCTCTTTTTTCCCTTCTTTGAGTTTATTACAGAGGCTAGCCATCCTCCTGACCAAACGCGGGGAGCTACGTGCCAACTATACGGAGGATGGTCCCTTTTGGGAGGTAATCAACTTCAAATGACCACTGCATATAGTTTCCGTCGCAATGCCGTCCAGAGACGACAGCTGCTTTTCGCCATTCTGTCGCGTCAGCACATCTTTCTACGCTTAGTCCATACTGCAACCATTCACGTAACCTGTGGAGAGTTGCATGACCAGCTGTACACAAATTACAGCGCTTCAAAGCAACCGGTGAGCACTTTGTTTTATCCATGTTTTTCCGTAGACCTCGATAGATCACAGATAAATTTTTTGCGAGTCTCACGGCAATACTGAATTACACTACTGGTCATTAAAATTGCTACACCAAGAAGAAAAGCAGATGATAAATGGGTATTCATTGGACAAATATACTAGAACTGACATGTGATTACATTCTCACGGAATTTGGGTGCATAGACCACCTCTGGCCGTAATAACGGCCTTGATACGCCTGGACATTGAGTCAAACACAGCTTGGATGGCGTGTACAGGTACAGCTGCCCATGCAGCTTCAACACGATACCAGAGTTCATCAAGAGTAGTGACTGGCGTATTGTGGTGAGCCAGTAGCTTGGCCTCCATTGACCAGACGTTTTCAATTGGTGAGAGATCTGGAGAATGTGCTGGCCAAGGCAGCAGTCGAACATTTTCTGTATCCAGAAAGGCCCGTACAGGACCTGCAACATGCGGTCGTGCATTATCCTGCGCCGCGGGTCGTAACATACCTGAAATGTAACGTCCACTGTTCAAAGTGCCGTCAATGCGAACAAGAGGTGACCGAGACGTGTAACCAATGGCACCCCATATCGTCACGCCGGGTGATACGCCAGTATGGCGATGACGAATACACGCTTCCAATGTGCGTTCACCGCGATGTCGCCAAACGCGGATGCGACCATCATGATGCTGTAAACAGAACCTGGATTCATCCGAAAAAATTACGTTTTGCCATTTGTGCACCCAGTTTCGTCGTTGAGTACACCATCGCAGGCGCTCCCGTCTGTGATGCAGCGTCAAGGGTAACAGCAGCCGTGGTCTCCGAGCTGATAGTCCATGTTGCTTCAAACGTCGTCGAACTGTTCGTGCAGATGATTGTTGTCTTGCAAACGTCCCCATCTGTTGACTCAGGGATCGAGACGTGGCTGCACGATCCGTTACAGCCCATGCGGATAAGATGCCTGTCATCTCGACTGCTAGTGATACGAGGCCGTTGGGCGTTCCGTATTACCCTATTGAACCCACCGATTCCATATTCTGCTAACAGTCATTGGATCTCGACCAACGTGAGCAGCAATGTCGCGATACGATAAACCGCAATCGCGATAGGCTACAATCAGACCTTTATCAAAGTCGGAAACGTGATGGTACGCATTTATCAGCCTTAAACGAGGCATCACAACAACGTTTCACCAGGCAACGCCGGTCAACTGCTGTTTGTGTATGAGAAATCGGTTGGAAACTTTGCTGATGTTAGCACGTTGTAGGTGTCGCCACCGGCGCCAACCTTGTGTGAATGCTCTGAAAAGCTAATCATTTGCATATGACATCATCTTCTTCCTGTCGTTTAAATTTCGCGTCTGGAGCACGTCATCTTCGTGTTGTGGCAATTTTAATGGCCTGTAGTGTACATAATAGGCAAGCAAAGTAACAGACAGGAAGCAAAATTTTATTGCGAAACCTATTTTTTTTTAATTTCAAGTGGTTCCACCAAAAATAAGTTTCCTGATCTTCAGTTCCAGTTAGGTGTTTTCAGGCCACTGGACAACTGGAACAGGACTATAATTCCTTTGTCTGTTTATGAAAATGGCCTAAGTGCACGCAGCCAAGAAATGACGACAGTGTTTTGTCAGGGCAGCGGCGTTTTGTTCCACCAGGCGGTGGCAGGACGCAGCCGCTGCGGCCGCAGGCTTCTCAACAACACAGGAAAAACGCTCGCGTCACGACACACTGCACGTCGCAGAAGCTCCGAAACCAGCGAAAAAGTAAAATAAAATATATAAAAATAATTAATTATAATTAATTAATAAAGGTTTCTGTCACAGTCGCATGTAGGCTAATATTTTATTGGTGGTTAGTTTCTGACACTTCTGGTCATTCTCAAACCAGTACCTACATTAGAAGGTGCAACACTATTAAGCAAAATGTTTAGTTGCATAAATGATTTTCCAAACACTTGTAATTCATTTCTTCTCCCAAAGACCTATTCAAAACTGTATCACAGTGTACCATCCACTGAAACACAACGTTATTAATTACATAACACAACATTGACGTTGATGCTCGCAGCGCTTAGTGCAGGTACTCGGGGTAATGGAACACATCCACGTGCTGACGTTGACAGAGGGCAAATGTAAGCATAAGTAGAATGCACACTCGTCATTCCGTCAATCATCGTCAGTTGAAGAGTTGTGTGAGTAGAATGTACACCAACGAAGAGATGGTAGAAATGCTACTCATCTATGGGGCATGTAAGTTAGCAGAACAGTAATTGCAATACTGTTTTCTTATGTACGGGTACATTTAGTACAGTAGTTAAGTCCTTCTTAATAGTCTTATGTAGAGTAGGCATACAGTAAAGGCTGACCATCCTACAAACTGCATCGTCATAACGTTCCTTTTATTGTTGTTGAAGGTAGTCGAAATGCTACGCAGGCAGCGGAACTGTAAAGAGAGCGATATCCCGACAAGAACCCACCTTCCCGACGGATGTTTTCTCGTCTTGTTCTGACGCTTCAGGAAACGGGTTGTTTCAACGCACGACAACGCAACCGTCGTAGCATTCGCACTGACGAAGCTGCCGAAGTTATTGTTCGCGCTTCCGTTGCTATGAATCCACAAGTGAACACACGACAACTTGAACACGAGATTGGCATTCCTAAAACCAGTGTACATCGTATTCTTACACGTCACTGGTTCCATCCTTATCATGTACACCTACATCAAGAATTGCATTGGAATGATTTCCAGAATCGTGTACAGACCTGTCAGTGGGCACAGCAGCAAATCCTCTCCAACCCGAACTTCTTCTCCAATGTTCTATTTACCTATGAATGTTCCTTCTCAAACAAAGGACAGGTAAATACAAAGAACATGCATTATCGGTTCAGCGAGAACCCACGATGGCTTAGACAGATGGAGCATCAGCGTCAATGGAGAGTTAACGTCTGGTGCGGGATGCTTGGTACTACAATTATTGGTCCTTATTTCATCAATGGTAGTCTACACGGCACAGCGTATGCCAACTTACTCAGAAGAATTCTTCCTCCTCTTCTGGATGAAGTGCCGCTAAGAACCAGAATGCTTATGTGGTATCAACACGATGGATGTCTAGCACATAATGCATTGCGTGCACGTCGTGTTCTGAACTCATGGTATCCTGCCAGATGGATTGGTCGAGGAGGAACAGTTACTTGGCCTGCTAGGTCTCCTGATTTCCATTCTCTGGACTTTTTTCTTTGGGGATGCATTAGAGACGTTATCTATCGCGATATTCCAACAACTCCAGGGGGCATGCAGGAACGTATCGTGCTTGCTTGTAATCCTCTTCAGCAGGCAACACTGGAAGCAATAAATAATTCTTTCATTCAGTGGGTGCACCAGTGTTTCGGTGTTCGGGGTCACCACTTTGAGCGCCTTTGAATGTTCTACTCCTGGCCAATGGTACAGGAGAGTCAAAGTCAATTTTGTGTTATGTTTTTATTTAGTTTTCATTTGTTTTCTGACAACTCCAGCAAGTGAACGAGTTTGTGATCCCAGGCTCAAAGTCAATGTTATGTTATGTAATTAATAACGTTGTGTTTCAGTGAATGGTACACCAGAGTGTCTACGTGGACAAGAAAAAAAAAATTACCGGATTTTTCCCGGATTTCCCGGTTAAAAACACAATTTCTCCCGCATGAAATTACGTATAAAGCGGGTGAAAATACACCCGTGTTAAGTAACAGTATGCTTTCCCTCGGAGCTGTAAAAACTGTCAGTCCTTTGAATCGTAAAGGTCTTATACCGGCGGAGGACGTCCCAGCACTTTAGGAAACGAAATCCAGGAAAAACAATGCGTTTGGAAAGTTGTTTGATGCGAGACACTATGCACAAAGTTTATTTTCGTATTGCGAAAGTATATACACAAATTCCACAAATTACAGCACGGTAGCTTCCGAAACTCTAAAATAGAGATTGCGTTGAGCGATGCACTTTTGTCAGCCAGTCATAGCTCATGTCACGTGATGTCGCTAGCGAATGACGGCAGTTATTCAGAGCACGAGGCCTACGAGAAAGACAGGCCGCGGCGCGTACGTTACGAAGGTAGGCCGAGCTCGCTCAAATCAGCAAAGTGCGTTTCTACACCGGTTAACTCGTAAGCAGATGTGTGTGTACGAACGAGAATTGCATCGTCTATTGGCATCCACTGTTATTAGTCCTACAATGATAGGAAGTCCGTAGGCCTACTAACAGGCTCTAATTTGGCAATTAAAATCGTGCCAAAATGATTATCAGCTGCGTAGAAAAGTCGAGGTGTTCTGGCATGAAGAGACTTGTCACATTGCTCAGTAACACATTATGCACATTTTTTTGAAGGTCAATTACACTTTTTGCCACCGACTGCATAATTTTTTTATCTATGAAAGAACAACATTAAATATGAAAACTAACTTGAAGCTCGGTCTTTTTTTAGTGTGTGTTACACGTTAAGTCATATCAAATACAAATGTGCCAGTAAAATTTTAAATAGTGGCATAAATGACTTATCTTCTGAGCCCGACATTTTTCAAATGGCTGATCCTCACAAAGTGTTACGTTTTGAATGAGAGTTATAACGCCCTGTGATTTAAGAAATTCACTACACATTCTCACACGTAACATAAATCATCTTGCGTGGAAATTTACTTTGTAACGCATCTCAAGCCCCTATTCGTAATATTTTCTGGTGATCTGTTAGAAATGTAAACAATTGTGACGTGATGCACATCGAATGCACATTAGTTGTTACGGACGTACTGCATAATCTTCGACCTAAAGGCTTTGACACTTTTCGGTGTCGGCAAACTGGTCTGTGCATTGTGTGAATTACCCATTTCTATACAAATGAACTTTTATTTTGGTGTTATTCTCTGATTTATGTTTCATTGCTGCAGTATTATTCAGCAGTAGTGGACTAAAGTTCTTTGTCAGCGTATCAAATCTTACACGTCAAACCTACAAAACTTTAACTGAAATGTAAAACAATGAAAAATCCCGGAATTCTAAAAAATTCCCGGGTTTTTCCCGGATTTGTCCCGGATGAAAAAATTCCCGGCTTTTTCCCGGATCTCCCGGATGTCCCGGGGCGTATACACCCTGTACACTGTGATACATTTTTGAATAGGTCTTTAGCAGAGGCAATGATTACCGAATAAAAATACAGTGTGCCAAGTCATACTGCTGTTCATATCTCTGTAAAAAATAAAGCTACAATGAAGGCAATCATGCTGATTGATGTCCCCCTGACGGCTAACGAACATTTGCTTGAAACCTTTTGTAATTTACATCTGGACAAACAGTTATTTAGGGTGGTCAAGATAGATGGGACACCCTGTATAAAAATGACCTAGCGAATAACTTTGGAACCTCCATGAGGATTTTTGCGGATTGTGTTGTATTTAAAGAAGTGTCAAGTATAGGAAACTGTAACGAGATGTAGGAAGTCATGCAGAGTCGACGCTCTCAATGCAAGCAAATGTTATTTATCGCGTCTAAATAGGCGTAAAAATCCATTATTGTTTGATTACGTGAGTGCCAAACAATCAAGGAGACCTATCACAACGGTTAAACATCTGTGTGTGGAACGATAATGTAACAGTGATTGCAGGAATGGCCTATGTCAGTCTTCGTTCGTTCGATATTTTAATACTGCTACTCACTGTAGGATCCACTCCAGATAGAACTGATAAACGAAATAAAAGAATTCAGAGAAGGGCAACGCGTTTCGTCAACGGTTCTTTTACTAAGCGTGAAAGCGTCACGGAGATGCTGAGCCACTTGCAGTGGCAGGCGCTACAAGAGAGTGCATTACACAAGAGTGGTTGACGGGTCGATAGTTAAAATAACTAAAGCGTATGTTTATGGAAGAGTCAGCTCGTATATTCCTCCCTCTATACGTTCGTTGCGAAAAGGCCTTGAAGCTAACATTAGAGGGATTCGAGCGCACCAACAATCTTTTTTCCCAAGCACCATTTACGAATGGACACACACACACACACACACACACACACACACACACAGTTTTCATCCCTCAGCAGCTATTGCAAAACGAAGGCAGTGAGTTTCCTCAGATCGGCGGCAGATCTACACGAACTCAGCTTTGGCTGTGCGGGGCTTGTAGCACGAACACAATCTCTGTGGAAAACCACTTCCCGACCTCGCCAGTACTGCCTCTCGGGTCTCAATAGTTGCTTTGGCACAAAAACAAATGCCACAGATTGCTCGAAGGTTGACTTCGCAAGTTATTTTCTACATACTTTTTCTTCTCTCTTTCAATGCGACAGCTGTGTTCTCTTTTTTAAAAGTGTTCCTTGTTCCTAAGACAGCGTGGCTGACTCTTTGGGAACGTAATAAATGTAAAAGGACGAAGACCAAACAGTAAAATGAGGCCAGAGTGAACGACAATGCAATGATGAAACTACAACGCTCAAGTTTATGACGCAATTAAAAACCCAAAGAAAAGTAATCAGTAGTAGCGAAAGCTGACAATAAGATTCTGGACAACGCTGTTGATACAAAAAAAAACCAAAGAACTGGCGACAGAAATGGAACTCAAAAACTAACTTTTGCAGATCATTTTCTACCAATATTTCGAGACAAATTTTAGTCAGAGCTTCTATACCAATCACTTGTTTCAAACCTACGTTGTGGGATACGCAGAACTGATCCTCCGGGGGTGCACATGTAAATATGCTCGTGAACGTAACCGTGAACCAACAATTTGCCTGAGGGAAGTGTTTATACCCAGAAACATAAAAGTTTACAGGCTGCCTCGGGCATACTTTATTCGTATTTTCTCTCTAAAAGAAAACTGTGCCTGTTCTTTTTCGAGTAAATTGTATTTCAGGCAAACCAATACGGGAAAATCGAATGATTAATTTTACATTGCTGGAAACTGAAGGAAAATGGTGCAACGAACGCAACTGAAGAGTTCCAGTAGTTAACTTCGTGCAAAGTTAGTGCTGTTGAATAGAGTTCTGACGAATTATGTTTTCGTGGTTCAAATGGCTCTGAGCACTATGGGACTCAACTGCTGAGATCATCAGTCCCCTAGAACTTAGAACAAGTTAAACCTAACTAACCTAAGGACATCACACACATCCATGCCCGAGGCAGGATTCGAACCTGCGACCGTAGCGGTCACGCGGTTCCAGACTGTAGCGTCTAGAACCGCTCAGCCTCACCGGCCGGCATGTTTTTGTGTAATGTTTCTTTTGGTTCCTTGGCAAATTCGACTATATCAAGAAACTCTTCCTCGAGCTGACTATCTGAATGACGTGTAGAAAAAGAATATATATATTTTTTTACCTTTAAGAGATGTGTTTTTTAATACTGCAGTGAGAGACAAACTACCTTACACATGCACACGTTACTAAACTTCATTTTAGTCCACAAAAGCTGAGTGCAGATGAACGTATTTTCCTCTTGCCCTTTATTGTAATAGTCCGTACTTTTGCAGACGGCGTGGTGGAGGGGAGGGGGCAATGGTGGTGGGAGTGGTGGTGGTGCTTCCGGTTTGCACAGCGGACGGCCACCGCATGGAACGGGAGGTGCAGTTCATCTGAGGTTTCCTCACAAGCAGAACTTGGAAACTACAGCTAGCTAGTCTGCAGTTCAACCGTTTATTAACAAAAACACAATAGGTTACAGGATTACTCTGAAATGGCAACAGAAGGAGCGATTTATTTGTCTGACTTGTCAACCATTTTCTCTTTCTCTTGTTGTCATGTTGAAATGTGCCCAAAACCCAATGGTGTTTACATAATCTCACCTCGTTAACACGCTAATGCACTCATAATTGCGACAGAATCCTGAAACAATCACTTATTAAACATACAACTGAGGATACGTAAGTAATAGCTTATAAGTTCATGATTCATAAATACAAACGCGTAATTTTTTCATTTCATCAAATATTGACGACCAGTTACTCATATATTGTGGCAAATAAAGTTTTGCATATTACTCATGTGACGAAATTCCCTCCACTTTGCAAATTATAATTTCTGCAAAGTATTATTTGCCAAAAACCAAATCATAATATACCAAAACTCGTTTCGATAACTCTATTTAAGTAAGAACTGTTACATGTATTATAAAAATTCATCCACGTACTCACTAATAAAATTTATTTGATTGTATTGCATAATTGAAACGAATGGCAAATTTACGTCTATTTATTGCTCCTTCAATAGTGTACACAGAGTATATGGGTTAAACATATAATATAAAATGTAATTCCTTGACATGTAATTGAGATATTTATTGTGATTTGGTTCAACAAGTATGGTAACTTAAAATGTTTTCCGTGTTGTCTTGCGCCAGCAGGTACTGCGTGCGCATGCGCGGGGTAAACACGCGCCAGTTGCCATGCGGGATTGTGGACTCCAAATCAGAGAGCGTTGTGTATGCTTTCTGCTGCGGAGATGAAGTCTGTTACAAGAGTACTGCATCGCTTTTGGCGGGCGCATGTGCTGCGACCAATTGACCATGTTCTCACATATATGACAATTAAGAAATAGAACAAGCGGCTACGGGAAACAGAGTTTGCTTTCGATGTTGGGCCACCCCCGCCAAGCATGCAGTTCTAGAGGTTATGGCACTCTAGAAGCCCAGACATAACGTCATTTACTTTTGTTTTTTATTGGTTGATCAAGAATCAAGTTTACCAGACACCAGTTCGTGATCTACCATACGTGCGCTGTCGCATTTGTACAGCTTTCGCAAATGTTACACCTTCAATGCCGCAAAACTCTTTGAGAGAAGTGGAATACAAATTAGACGCCTATCGCGCCACTAATGGTGTGTATATCGTGGTGTATTGTGTGTGTAACAAAACATTTAGTTACTGCACTTGTAGAAACGCGCCATAAATAAATATCTCAATTATTTCTCATTTACATCTTATATTGTTATATGTGCAACCCGAAAACCCTCTATTTCTCGCCAATACACATTTAAAAGTAATTTTTCAACTTCAAGGCATCAGTCAAGTATCAAAGGACTTTCACTGTGACGTCGCGCAGCAAAAACTGAATTCTGCTGTCTCGTGTTATTTACAGTCGTATGTGTACATTTACTGTCTCGTGGTATTTACAGTCGTACATATGCATATAAAGTTTTCTCAAAAGCAAGAGAGGGAGAGAGCGTTTTTTAGTCCCCGAAACTCTTTTGAAAGCTCTAACTTTGGAATAGCTTTTAGCTACCTCAGCGATGCTTTCATGATCTCATCTACGAATATGTCTGCAAAACGACGGCCCTATAAGGTTTTTTTGATTTTTGGGAACAAAAGTCATATATGGCCATGTCTAGCGAGGTTGGAAGATGGAGCATAATTACAGTATAGTTTATATAAAAAGGCAACGAAATGTGAGCAGGTGCGTTATCGTGGAGCAAAAGCAATTAAATGTTTCGCCAGAAACAGTCTTTTTTTTTTCCTTCAGACTGCTTGACGCAAACGGCGTTTAAGCTTCTATTAGTATGCCACACTTAACCTCTTAACAGGAACACGTGTTGCAGTATGCCGTTAAAATCTAACACATCTGACTGCCCATGTCGAGCTTTTTCCGGTCTTGAGATCCAGAATGGTTAGTATGCCGTACTGATCATTCTACATCGTAACAGGAACACGTGTTGTAATACATCGTTAAAATCTAGCACATGTGACCCACCATGTCTAAATTTTTCGATCGTGATTTCACTTTGTCTCCATGTCTGCCCCTGTACTCTCGTTCCTGTGGTATATGGTGGTGAACGGCAAATTAGTCACACACCAGCGCCTCCATTCCATCCACTTCACCGACGACCCTTTGTGTCCGCACTGTGCCGTCGCCGATTCGGATGCGCACCGCCTGACATGTGCCGTGACAGGCAGATGCTGGGATCTTGTACAACGTATGCTGGCGCTCCTGTTGCGGCGACAGCCGTAGTCTGTCACGCCAGACGAACTCCTACACCCAGATGCCACTTATTTTCCCACTACAAGAACGAACGCTGTATTACATTTTGCAAGCCGCTCCAGAAAACGCTCTGGACTTGCGAGTCCACCTGACAATGACTCATGAGGCGTTCCGCCACCATGCATTGTACCGCACACGACTATCGTACAATTTAGGCCCATTATTCGAGGATCTTCGTGCCCATTGGGGCATTCCCAGTACATATATAGGGTGGTCCATCGATATTGACCGGGCCAAATATCTCACGAATTAAGCATCAAACGAAAAAACTACACAGAACGAAACTCGTCTAGCTTGAAGGGGGAAACCAGAAGGCGCTATAGTTGGCCCGCTAGATGCAGCTGCCAGAGGTCAAACGGATATCAACTGCGTTTTTTAAAATAGGTATCCCCATTTATTACATATTCGTGTAGTACGTAAAGAAATGTGAATGTTTTAGTTGCACCACTTTTTTCGCTTTGTGATAGATGGCGCTGTAATAGTCACAAACACATGGCTCACAATTTTAGACGAACAGTTGGTAACAGGTAGGTTTTTTAAATTAATATACAGAACGTAGGTACGTTTGAACATTTTATTTCGGTTGTTCGAATGTGATACATGTACCTATGTGAATTTTATCAGTTCTGTGAAAGCATGCTGTTACAGCGTGATTACCTTAAATACCACATTAATGCAATAAATGTTCAAAATGATGTCCGTCAACCTCAGTGCATTTGGCAATACGTGTAACGACATTCCTCTCAACAGCGAGTAGTTCGCCTTCCGTAATGTTCGACGTGCATTGACAATGCGCTGACGCATGTTGACAGGCGTTGTCGGTGGATCACGATAGCAAATATCCTTCAATTTTCCCCACAGAAAGAAATCCGGGGACGTCAGATCCGGTGAACGTGCGGGCCATGGTATGGTACTTCGACGACCAATCCACCTGTCATGAAATATCCTATTCAATACCGCTTCAACCGCACGCGAGCTATGTGCCCGACATCCATCATGTTGGAAGTACATCGCCACTCTGTCATGCAGTGAAACATCTTGTAGTAACATCGGTAGAACATTACGTAGGAAATCAGCATACATTGCACCATTTAGATTGCCATCGATAAGGTGAGGGCCAATTCTCCTTCTTCCCATAACGCCGCACCATACATTAACCCGCCAAGGTCGCTGATGTTCCACTTGTAGCAGACATCGTGGATTTTCCGTTGCCCAATAGTGCATATTATACCGGTTTACGTTACCGCTGTTGGTGAATGACGCTTTGTAGCTAAATAGAACGCGTGCAAAAAATCTGTCATTGCCCCGGACACTTGGATGATGTCGGCCAGGATACCGAGCAGCACACATAGCACACCCCGTTGGGCATTTTGATCTCAATAGCCATACATCAACACGATATCTACCTTTTCCGCAATTGGTAAACGGTCCATTTTAACACGGGTAATGTATCACGAAGCAAATACCGTCCGCACTGGCGGAATGTTACGTGATACCATGTACTTATATGTTTGTGCCTATTACATCGCCATCTATCACAAAGCGAAAAAAGTGGTCCAACTAAAACATTCATATTTCTTTACGTACTACACGAATATGTAAAAAAATGGGGTTCCTATTTAAAAAAAAAAACAGTTGATATCCGTTTGACCTATGGCAGCGCCATCTAGCGGCCAACCATAGTGCAATCTCGTTCCCCCCTTCAAGCTAGACAAGTTTCGCTCTTTGTAGTTTTTTCATTTGACGCTTATTTCGTGAGATATTTGGCCCGGTCACGCTCAATGGACCACCTGGGAAATATATACAGATGTATACATATAAGTAAGTGAATTTGACCCAATAAAGTTCTCTAGATCACACTATACAGATATTTTTCAGACAACTTTATAAACGCAACGAAAGAACTGCTTGAATCAAACACAACACACAAAATTACAAAATTTCCGTTACTTTTAGAACACACCTCGTATTGACGGGATTATTCAGGATTAGTGCATCCTTCCTCGTCAGATGGTTAATAAAGCGTTCTATGGCGATGTTGCAAGACGGTTTCGGGAGGATATGACGAGAAAACGTCCACATTATTCAGGAATTTTTGACGAAAAGCGACCTAGGAGTTGTTTCCTGCCCGCTTTATTCAATCTGTGTGGCTACTGCTTCTTCCCTAAGATTAAAACGAAGTCGAAGAGGAAAAGATTTGATTCTGTACAGACGATTCAAGCGGAATTGCAGAGGTACTATACACCCCAACAAAGAGACACTTCCAGGCTGCATTTCAAATGTGACACGAACACTGGGAGCGGTGTAGACTCTCCCAAGGAGACTACTTTAAAGGTACAAAATAACATCTAGGTAAGATGCAATAATTTACATTAATCTGTTTCGGGAACTTTTGGTTACAATCTCGAAAGTAACAGGAAAGTAATACTTTATCTGTGAGCATTTTCGAACGTTCCGCCCATAGTTTCTTCTGATAGATCTCAATACTGTCATGACTATATTAGCAAACGGTTCACTTTTGACCACCAGGCACCGTACAGTTGTTTCCGCAGTGTTTGACAAGTTCTTTAGAACATTCTGTTACGGGGAGAAACCCGACTCTTGCAGCCAACGCGGAGAGGTGACCACGGAGAAACTCGAAACCGCAAGAGAACGGGGTGCCGGTCGTAAGCAGCGGCGTTGCAGCCAATGACTCGTGACCGGGGCCACACCGCCTAATGGCCGATTACAAACAAAGGTGTGGGCGCGTTGTTCCTGTCGTCGTTGCATCCACGTCGTGTACAACCGACACCCCCGGGATAACAAGGCCGTCCAGCAGTGTTAGTGACGTCACACTAAGCGGCCCATAGCCGACGCAGCAGTCCACGGACACCTCCGTATAGACGCGCCTGGTGCTAACGATCTTCTGTCCGTCATTCAGAAAGGAGCGAACTATGATTCGAACCAAATACCAAATTATATATATTCTTGTAAACGCATAAAGGTTCATAACGAAATACCGATTACATATACGGGCAGGAATAAGTTTAATCGATTGAGGAACTTTGCCACTATTTTATAATTGTTAGAACACTATTTAGCTTTAAAACTTGCATACAGGTGGTGACAAATGCCAACTGACAGCAGGACTTAACATTTTCAAGCTATTACACTGAAAGTAAATTATCTTAAACACTGTCATACATAGCAAAACCCTCACAACTTTCGTTTACAATAAGGTAACAAGAGTTCGCTTTATCTCATAAAACACATGACTATTGTGAATTTACTCATATGTTCATGGTGACGGCTCTTTTCAAGAATTTTTACAAGTGTATCCCCAGTAATAAAGAATGGAAACAAAAGATAGATATCAAATATTCTCCTTTTAACATAGACATCACTGAACACAAGATTCTGTCTTGCACTGTGATACTAAGGGACTGCCCTTTCCTTTAAGAAAAGCCTGACAATTTTAAGTTCACTCTGCTATTGAAGATACACTTCTTGAAACTATATTAAAAATGTTTTGAAAGGTAAGGAAATGAAAAACAACCAAGTGCATTACATGTAAGAAGGTGAGCAAAAGGCTGAGGCTCTCTTTACTTACCATTTTCAATCTCTCTACAGCTTTTCCACGTAGAAATCACCAACTGCAAGTCTCATTATTGCTGTCTGTTACTAACAAAGTGCTTTTCTATTTAGAAAGCCTGACGATTTGATGTTCATTCTGGTACTGAAGATAAACACTTTTCAGAGGAGTTCTAGAACCTATTCCTGCCCGTATATGTAATCGGTATTTCGTTATGAACCTTTATGCTGTTTACAAGAATATATATAATTTGGTATTTGGTTCGAATCATAGTTCGCTCCTTTCTGAATGACGGACAGAAGATCGTTAGCACCAGGCGCGTCTGTACGGAGGTGTCCGTGGACTGCTGCGTCGGCTATGGGCCGCTTAGTGTGACGTCACTAACACTGCTGGACGGCCTTGTTATCCCGGGGGTGTCGGTACAACTGACCAAATTACTCATGGACTGCATTCCAACTGCTCGGAGAGCGCTACATTGGAAGACAAGGGAGGGGAGCGAAATCAGATTCGGACAAGCACTGCGAGACCGGTACAACACCGGACTCTGGTTAAAACACAGATTTAAAATTTACGTGGAGCTGAGGTATACCTCCGCCGTGTGATCTAGGTTCGGTTTGGTTACCTCTCTTCTTGTTTCTTCTTCATGTTTATAGTCTATCGCGGATAAGTTACCTTCAGGGATGGTGATTCAACTTACGTGATCCTCGGCACAACCGCAGATACTGATGTTAATAATCTATAGATCTTAAGTAACAATGTTCTTTTAATAATAACAGAAGTCCCCTGGTTCGTCCGAACAATCATTTACCAGGTTACAAACTGTGCACTCATCTCATCCATTATTCAGAAATTCACTCAACTTTCCCATCACACTTTTGGAAATTCATTCGAATGTTCAACTTCATTTCATCTCACGGCTCTGGACTCCTTGTCAGTTGTAAATTACTAAAAACAGTTTCATTTGCCAGTAGAGAACGTAACAATACGACATAAAATTAGACCTATCAGTAATTCTTCGTCTGAAACCCAAATAGTTCAAGTAGAAGTGAGCAAGAGCGAAGTCCACCGGTCCTTCAGTTTACACGGGCATGAATTCGCAGAGGTTTTTATCCCACGGCACGAGCCTTGGCACTTTTTTTCCCTCTGCTCTTCAAATTGCTACCGTCACTCGCGTTTCGTCCACTATCTATCACCTGATGGACCGTGTTAACGCGTAGTCTTACCCAGACGTACGGATAACATCACAGCCCAGCATCCTGTGATCCACTTACTAGACAACTAACATGTTGACGGAGGAGACGGTAGAACTTTTGATTTGGTCACCACGTTGGTGCGGGCGTGGCGGGGCCCCATCTTCTTCGAGCATGAATCCGTGTCACAGTAACGGCAGTGGGTGGCTTTTAATTCGTATATCACATCCGATAAGGTAAATACAGTTTTGATTCTCTATCTACGCCTTGGAAACACAATGTACAGAGATTTAAACACGAAAACGGACAGAATTAAATTCGCGCTACTCTCAGATTGTGAAAACAGGTACCCCTTACTTCCAAATTTTGTTTTTACTAATTTCCAACTAATAAGAGGAATTTCAGAGCCGTGAGATGAAATCGAATAGTCGAATGATGAATTTCCGAAAGCGTCTTAGAAAAGAGGAGTGAGTCTCAGAAAAATGGATGAGATGAGAGCACTGTTTGTAACCTGATCAATGATGGTTAAGACGAACCGAGATGCGTCTGTTATTGTTAAACATGTTTGTGAATTCCTAATGGACCAAACTGCTGAGGTCATCGGTCCCTAGACTTACACACTATTTAAATTAACTTACCTGAAGGACAACACACACACCCATGCCCGAGGGAGGACTTAAACCTCCGGCGGGAGGTATTGATAAAAGAAAAAGAGCATTGTAAATACGGAATGATGGTTCAAATGGCTCTGAGCACTATGGGACTTAACTTCTAAGGTCATCAGTTCCTTAGAACTTAGAACTACTTAAACCTAACTAACCTAAGGACATCACACACGTCCATGCCCGAGGCAGGATTCGAACCTGCGACCGTAGCGGTTGCGCGGTTCCACACTGTAGCGCTTAGAACCGCTCGGCCACACCGGCCGGCATGGAATGATGTACTGACTATTATTTACATAGTCGAGGGCGACAATCAAGAAGAAGGAGATTCTTTTGATTACATTTTGTCGTGGCCTCATTATCTGTCACCCCGAAAACTGTTAGAAGATTCTGACAAAAGAGTAACTTACGTGACTGTCCCATCAAAAGTATCCGAACACCTATTAGTGGTAATTACTATGAAGTAAGTCCACCCTTCGCTTTTATGACTGCTTAAATTTTGCTGGGGACAGTTTCAGAGGAGTGACAATTAGGGCTGTTGATAAAATACCGATACACAAATATTTTTTCCAAAAGTATTGATATGTAACAGCGACATATTTTTCCCCGATATATCGATATGACAATATAGTGCCAATATTTTTATTTTATATTATATTTTTTCGGTAAATATATGAATGTTCTTTTGAAATTTTAGTAGAACATAATTTTACTTTCACGGCGTGAAGGGTTCGTGCTAATTTTTGAGCTCCCATCACGTTCACTTTTTCTCTTTGACTATGTGAACCAAGCAAAGGTGGCACGAAGAAGAACTCCGAACCATTTTTAACGCAACAAGTGCGGGTATTTCTTCACATCGGCATTCTTCAAAAACAGTTGTTCAGAAAGATGACTATAATCAAAATGACAAGATTGGTTTTTGCTGTGCGCGGAGACGTGTGAGGGAGTATGTTAACGTAGTCGGCACTCGACGCTACCAACAGAAATTGCAACGTTTAACTTAAGCACGCAATTTTGACACTACAGGGCTATTACAAATGATTGAAGCGATTTCATAAATTCACTGTAGCTCCATTCATTGACATATGGTCACGACACACTACAGATACGTAGAAAAACTCATAAAGTTTTGTTCGGCTGAAGCCGCACTAGAGGTTTCTGTCGCCAGAGCGCTCGAGAGCGCAGTGAGACAAAATGGCGACAGGAGCCGAGAAAGCGATGTCGTGCTTGAAATGCACTCACATCAGTCAGTCATAACAGTGCAACGACACTTCAGGACGAAGTTCAACAAAGATCCACCAACTGCTAACTCCATTCGGCGATGGTATGCGCAGTTTAAAGCTTCTGGATGCCTCTGTAAGGGGAAATCAACGGGTCTGCCTGCAGTGAGCGAAGAAACGGTTGAACGCGTGCGGGCAAGTTTCACGCGTAGCCGCGGAAGTCGACGAATAAAGCAAGCAGGGAGCTAAACGTACCACAGCCGACGGTTTGGAAAATCTTACGGAAAAGTCTAAAGCAGAAGCATTTCTTAAACAGGAGATTGGAAAACCGATGGATCGGTCGTGGTGGAGATCATGATCAACAATTCATGTCATGGCCTCCACGCTCTCCCGACTTAACCCCATGCGATTTCTTTCTGTGGGGTTATGTGAAAGATTCAGTGTTTAAACCTCCTCTACCAAGAAACGTGCCGGAACTGCGAGCTCGCATCAACGATGCTTTCGAACTCATTGATGGGGACATGCTGCGCCGAGTGTGGGGGGAACTTGATTATTGGCTTGATGTCTGCCGAATCACTAAAGGGGCACATATCGAACATTCGTGAATGCCTAAAAAAACTTTTTGAGTTTTTGTATTGTGAAAATATCTCAAATAATAAAGTTATTGTAGAGCTGTGAAATCGCTTCAATCATTTGTAATAACCCTGTACAACTACAAGATCGCTGGCATTTGCAGAAATGAAAAAACAGGAGAGTTGCCATGAAGTGTTTCAGACAAGTCCGATATGTGATGAAACCGAAAGACGGACCAATCGGACAGTTTTTATCCTGCCACTTACATGAGTTACCATTGTTAGCAAAATGTCTATCGCCAAGCGCGACCGAACATCGTTTTCTGTTCAATTGTTGCTCGTAAGGGTGATAAGCATCCAGCTAGCTTGTTGATGTACAGAATATCTAATAATAAATCAATACTTAAACATACAGATCTAAAACCAGCAGTATATGTACAATGTGCAGTCGATTATTTTATAATCTGATATGTCGATATTTTTTTCGTTTGTCTATCGATATACCGATATCCTGGTTTCGGTACATCGAGAGCCGATAATGGGGTTTTCTTAAACATCGATCTATTGGAATACCGATTATTTTTTTTTTAATACATTAACAGCCCTAGTGGCAGTCCCTGTGTAGTAATGGCGCCCCATTCTTCCTTAAATGCGGAAACCAGAGAAGGTTGAACGCTGGAGTCTCGAGCAAAGTCGACGCTCCAACTCATCCCAAAGATGCTCCTTGGGTTGAGGTCGGGACTCTGGGCAGGGCAGTCCATTTCAGGAACGTTACTGTCCACAAAGCATTGAGTAAAAGATGCTGCCTTAGGGTACATTATCACGATGATAAAAAACAGTCATCGTAGGATTGTTCCTCTGTTGGAAGCAGCAGCAGCAGTACACAATACTGTCATGTGTGCTCAAATCCTTCCGCATTTAGCGCTGTCGTAAGCGCAATAAGGGGAACACAAGCCAACCTTGAAAAACACTCTCTTACCGTAACACCACCTGCTCCGTACTCCAGTGTTGGCACCAGACTTGATGGCAAGTAACGTTCTCCAGGCACGCGCCAAACCCAAACCGTTCAATTGGATTTCCACAAGGTATAGCAACATTAATCACTTCAAATCACTTGTTTCCAATCATACACCGTCCCATGGGCGTCACTCTTTACACCGCCTCACGCGTACCTTAGCATTAGCTCCAGAAACATGCGGCTCGATCACTGTACCTCCAGTCTTTTTAATTTCCTACGCACGGTCATTGTGCTATCTGGATTACTGGTGGCACTTCGGAACTCACGAGAGATTAAATTAATTCCGCTGATTTTGCTTTTTTCTTCCTCGCATTGCTCGATGGTTTCCGTCAGTCAGCACAGGACGTCAGAATGCTCTCGGTTTAGCCGTGGTTGTTGCTTCTCTTTTCCGTTTCACAATCCAATTACCAAGAGTCTGCTTGGGCAGCTACAGAGGGGTTGAAATGACCCTGATCGATTTGTTACGCAGGTGATACAGAGTGACTAGTGCACGATCGATATCAGTTAGCTCTCCCGACCGACAAATACTGCTGTTACTGCCTCTTTTTAAATCCTTAAAAGCATCGAATGAAAAGTGTGCTACAGCGTATCTGGTAAAGCGTTTGGCAGAAAAATAATACTGCACTGGTATAATTTACATTGCAATGATGAGGAATCTACAGAAATATGTCTTAATTCAGGCCACTGCACGCTGTCCAGATAGTTCTTGTCGTATTTACATTACAAAAGCCTCGTGTTATTTAATATGGCTTTTACGAATGTTGACCTAATGTCAAGGCAAAAAATCGGACAGAATAGTCCACACCTTAAATAACTGTGACGGTCTCTGCCATTAACAAGCATACGCAATAAACTCCTCTACACAAACTTTTCGCAGCAACGTTTCGATGGAGCCGTTTGGGTACTAACGACAAGACTTCCTGCAACGCACTACACAAGAGGCCGGTAAATCATCAGTTGACACGGCGTTTAGGATGGGCAGAATGCGACAAAATGCCCATTACTGGATTACAGAGCTTAAAGGCAGTACAGGTCTTCGAAATCGCATAAGAAATACGCTTTGTCGTACCTGCGTAAGCATTCCCATCTCGACTTCATCGAAGTGAATATCGTGGCGTCAAACAGAAAGACTTTCACCAGGCGGCCGAATAACCCACTGGGTCTCCAGGGCAATAATGTCATTAAGATCATTTCATGCAACCTCAACATACAATGACTGTTAACGTAATTCACGTGTAGATAGGCCGGATAGTTGATATGGGGGAGGGGACCAAACAGCGAGGTCATCGGTCCCATCTCGTTAGGGGAAGATGGGAAAGGAAGTTGGTTGTGCTCTTTCAAAGAAATCATCCCGGTATTTGCCTGAAGCGATTTAGAGAAATCACGAAAAACCTAAATCAGCATGGCCGGACGTGGATTTGAACCATCGTCCTCCCGAATGCGAGTGCAGTGTGCGCCACGTTGCTCGGTCACGTGCAGATTGTGAAGGCGCACTGCAATAATAAAAATGTGAAACAAAGAAATCAAACGGAGTAGTAATTAAACAGAATAACAATGAGATAACTTTAGTGATACCCCATTTAGGCAAGCCAAGCACGCCGCTGTGGCAGAGCGGTTCTCGGCGCTTCAGTCCGGAACCGCGCTGCTGCTGCGGTCGCGGGTTCGAATCCTGCCTCGGGCATGGATGTGTGTGATGTCCTTAGGTTAGTTAGGTTTAAGTACACTACTGGCCATTAAAATTGCTACACCAAGAAGAAATGCAGATGATAAACGGGTATTCATTGGACAAATATATTATACTAGAACTCACATCTGATTACATTTTCACGCAATTTGGGTGCATAGGTCCTTAGAAATCAGTACCCAGAACAACCACCTCTGGCCGTAATAACGGCTTTGATGCGCCTAGGCATTGAGTCAAACACAGCTTGGATGGCGTGTACACGTACAGCTGCCCATGCAGCTTCAATACGATGCCACAGCTCATCAAGAGTAGTGATTGGCGTACGGTGAAGAGCCCGTTGCTCGGCCACCATTGACCAGACGTTTTCAGTTGGTGAGAAATATTGAGAATGTGCTGGCCAGGGCAGCAGTCGAACATTTTCTGTATCCAAAAAGGCCCGTACAGGACCTGCAACATGCGGTCGTGCATTATCCTGCTCAAATGTAGGGTTTCGCAGGGATCGAAGGGTAGAGCCACGGGTCGTACCACATCTGAAACGTAACGTCCACTGTTCAAAGTGCCGTCAATGCGAACAAGAGGTGACCGAGACGTGTAACCAATGGCACCTCATACCATCACCCGGGGTGATACGCCAGTATGGCGATGACGAATACACGCTTCCAATGTGCGTTCACCGCGATGTCGCCAAACACGGATGCGACCATCATGATGCTGTAAACAGAACCTGGATTCATCCGAAGAAGTGACGTTTTACCATTCGTGCACCCAGGTCCGTCGTTGAGTACACCATCGCAGGCGCTCCCGTCAGTGGCGCAATGACGAGGGTAACCGCAGCCATGGTCTCCGAGCTGCAGCAAACGTCGTCTAACTGTTCATGCAGATGGTGGTTGTCTTGCAAACGTCCCTATCTGTTGACTAAGGGATCGAGACCTGGCTGCACGATCCGTTACAGCCATCCAGATTAGATGCCTGTCATCTCGACTGCTAGTGATACGAGGCCTTTGGGATCCAGCACAGCGTTTCGTATTACCCTCCTGAACCCACTGATTCCATATTCTGCTAACAGGCATTGGACATCTACCAACGCGAGCAGCAATGTCGCGATACGATAAACCGCAATCGCGATAGGCTACAATCCGACCTTTATCAAAGTCGGAAACGAGATGGTACGCATTTGTCCTCCTTACACGAGGCATCACAACAACGTTTCACCAGGCAACTGCGGTCTACTGCTGTTTGTGTATGAGAAATCGGTTGGCAACTTTCCTCATGTCAGCACATTGTAGGTGTCGCCACCGGCGCCAACCTTGTGTGGATACTCTGAAAAGCTAATCATCTGCATATCACAGCTTCTTCTTCCTGTCGGTTAAATTTCGTGTCTGTAGCACGTCATCTTCGTGGTGTAGCAATTTTAATGGCCAGTAGTGTAATTCTAAGTCTAGGGGACTGATGACCTCAGATGTAAGTCCCATAGTGCTTAGAGCCATTTGAACCAAAATTCGGGGAGTGGTTGCTTACAAAAGAACACACCCCATCAGTTTCCTCTAACCTCAATTGATTAGAACTTTATCCCAGTCTCTGTCGATCTCGTCGACGATAGATGTTAAACAACAGCCTTCTTTCTTTCTTTCCTTCCTGACCAACACTCGAGGCCGCGCCGTGGTAGCGACAGCGCCATAAAGGAGCCTGCCAGAGGCAGCACCTGGAGGCCGTAACGTGAAAAAACTGGGAAACAAAGCTACTGTCCATCACGTTACGGGCTAATTTCAACCACGAGCCAGTAATTATATTTGTGCCATTAACAGCAGCGAGGTTTCAACGTTGGAAACGTTAATAGCGTGTTGTGGTATAAGTATCGAGACACCCGACGGGCATCATAGCAATGGAATTTTTAAGTGTTCGTCCAATTCCGAAAGCGGTCGTGCAGAATCCGGCGGACCCAATGGAGCGCGTCCGCTACTTGCAGCAGCTCTGTCTTTGAGCGCCCCCTGTAGCCGCAATATAGGACGGCCAGCGGCAGCGGCTCAGCTCGCTGGCGCTGGGAGGCATGTCGCCACAGTATGCCACGCAGACGGCGCCTGGTCTCGGCTCCAACATAATCGTTGTTAGTGTATGAGCTGGACTCTATTTCTTGTCGCATCATTTGAAATGAGTCTTCGCACATTTCGAGAAATACAAGTAAAGTAAATAATCTATTTATTGTGTTAAATGGTTCATTAATCATTTCACTCCAGTCCAGCTCCCCTGCGATGACAGTTGCTGCACCACTGTGTAGCGCACGTCTCCTAAACGTTGTGTGCGAAGTTGTACACAACACACGTCTCAACATGTTCTGTCACATCAACACTCAATCAATAATTTGACCTTGGAGCTTGACACTTCATATTTCATTTGTACGTACCTGTATATTCTGAGATACTCCAGCACTCTACACTATACTGATGATGAAGCTAAGAATCAATACTACTACTACTGGTGCTGCGAGAACTACTAGCCTATGCTGTTGCCTGAGCTTATCGCTTGTCTCAACAGAGCCGGCATATTAGTATGGATTTGTCAATGTTAGCGGAAGAAGGTATCCAGATACCCTATCTGTCGTCACCCCTTGAGCCCCAGGACAAATGTGTGTGTAACCGATCTGTCTGCTTCTAGTGCTATTCCATGTGGAAGTGTGAAAAAGTCTTCCACATAAAAGAATAAATTGTCTGTTTTAGGCTGTATTGTGTTTTGTAAGATTGTGCTATTAGCTTATTTCTGCTGTGAGCCAGTATCAAGCACCTGAAGTAAACCATCGTGGAACAGTGTCGCATGTCTGCATAGGTCGTCATATACAAATCAAGTATTCCATACCTCACATTAACGTAACCAAATTGACAGTGTAGTAACATTACTTGTATTTGATATGTCATATTTTACATATAGTGGTCATCACATTCTTTTATGTCACATAAATAAAATCGGAAGTCTTATTCCATCGTAACAAACTCCAAGTGATGCAGCCTGACAACTAAAACAGCTGGTCAAATATGCACTTACTTTGAAAAAAATATGGTTCAAATGGCTCTGAGCACTATGGGACTTCACATCTATGGTCATCACTCCCCTAGAACTTAGAACTACTTAAACCTAACTAACCTAAGGACATCACACACATCCATGCCCGAGGCAGGATTCGAACCTGCGACCGTAGCAGTCGCACGGTTCCAGACTGCACGCCTAGAACCGCGAGACCACCGCGGCCGGCCCGAACAGTGGTAGTAATGGAACAGTTGTGTTTGGTGGACAACAACACAGGGAAAGCACGCTGGACTGCGCGTGTTTTCAGTACGGACTAGGCATCATTGCAGGTTGTTTACAAGCAGTGGTTCAAATGGTTCTGAGCACTATGGGACTTAACTTCTGAGGTCATCAGTCCCCTAGAACTTATAACTACTTAAACCTAACTAACCTAAGGACAGCACACACATCCATGCCCGAGGCAGGATTCGAACCTGCGACCGTAGCGGTCGCACGGTTCCAGACTGTAGCGCCTAGAACCGCTCGGCCACCCCGGCCTGCTTACAAGTTGTGGAAATTTTTGGTAAGGTCATCGATCCCTAAGCTTACACACTACTTAAACTAACTTACGCTATGGACAACACACACACACACACACACACACACACACACACACACACACACACACATGCCCGAGGGAGGACTCGAACCTCCGACGGGGGGAGCCGCTCGGACCGTGACAAGACGCCACAGACCGCGCGGCTACCCCGCGAGGCTACGAGTAGTGTACACGTCGTATTTGCATTTATAGGCCGAGATCGACGTGCAATGAAAGACCTAACAGAGTTCCAAAGAGGGCAGATTGTGGGGGCCCGATTAGCTGGAGCAACAGTAACCAAGACAGTCAACTAGTTGAATGTTTCAAGAGCAACTGTTTCAACAGTCATGACAACCCACACGAAACATGGAAAAACCTCATCGTGTAAAGGTAATAGTGGGCGCAAATCGAAACTAAATGAGAGTGATAGTCGTACGAAAAAAATTGTTCAAATGGCTCTGAGCACTATGAGACTTAACTTCTGAGGTCATCAGTCCCCTAGAACTTAGAACTACTTAAACCTAACTATCCTAAGGACATCACGCACATCTATGTCCGAGGCAGGATTCGAACCTGCGACCGTAGCGGTCGCGCGGTTCCAGACGGTAGTGCCTAGAACCGCTCGGCCACTTCGGCCGGCGATCGTCGTACGCTAACACGAATTGTGTGAAAACAACACAAAACTACGGCGGCTTAAGTGACTGCAGACCCCATATCTATCGACACTGTCCGCCCAGAACTCCATAAAGCGAATATTCATGGACGAGCTGCTGTACCGAAACCATTAGTGACGACAACTAACGGAAAGAACCGTAAAACATGGTGCCAGGAGCATAAATCCTGGACGTCTGATCAGTGGAAACACGTCATGTGGTCAGACGAGTCAACGTTTCTGATACTTCCAACATCGGGCCGGGTTTACGTCTGGAGAACGCCAAAAGAAGCCTACAATCCTGGTTGTTGCTTGATTCCAACGGTTAAACATGAATGTGGAAGTGTGCTGGCGTGGGCAGCCATATCACGCTATTCTGCTGGTTCCATAATTACTCTCAAAGGCCGTGTTACGGCCAACGATTACGTGAACATTTTAAGTGATCAGGTGCACCCTATGATTCAAATGTTGTTCCCCAAGAATGATGTCCTATTTCAGGACGATAATGCACCCAATCACACAACCAGAACAGTACAATCGTGGTATGAGGAGCATGCTACTGAACTGCAGCATCTTTCATTGCCAGTCCCCGAACTTGAACAGTATCGAACCCTTGTCGGCGGTATTGGAGCGCAGACTCCGGAGCAGATTTCCGCCTCCCTCGTCACTAAAGGAGTTAGAAGAGGTTCTGATCGAAGAGTGGCACAACATTCCACTAGAGACTATACAATAATTATACGCCAGTATTCCAAGAAGAAGCACAATTGTATTACGGGCAAACGGGGGTCTAACTCCTTACAATAAACCATTCCCCAGTAAATTCAGGTGTTCACATTATTTTGCCTATCCCCAGTATATTCTGCTCTCCATACATCTGCATGTAACCTTAAGTCACTGATGACCATGTTACGATATTTTCGTTTCGTCTGGCACGCCAATAATAATATTTCATGACATTACCACTTTCATAAATGATTTTAAAGTACTGCAAAGAATGTATATACCATTAAATGACCTTTGGTCACCGATTACCAGCCGGCCGAAGTGGCCGTGCGGTTCTAGGCGCTGCAGTCTGGAACTGCGAGACCGCTACGGTCGCAGGTTCGAATCCTGCCTCGGGCACGGATGTGTGTGATGTCCTTCGGTTAGTTAGGTTTAACTAGTTCTAAGTTCTAGGGGACTAATGACCTCAGAAGTTGAGTCCCATAGTGCTCAGAGCCATTTGAACCATTTTTTTCACCGATTACCGAGTATACAGTACTTCAACTAAGTCTAGCACGCCAGCAGTAAATGTAATGCAATTGCACATAGCCATTTATAGGTTTACAGTGTTTCAAAGTAAATGCATTTTTGACAATAACAGCTGTTTTAGTCTTCAGGCTGCAGCACTTAAGAGTATGTTACCTTGGAGTACGACTTCTGGTTTTATGTACGTGACATAAAAGGATGTGGTGAGCACAATAAGCAACACATGACATAGCAAATATAAGTAATGTTATTGCACTGTAAGTATGGTTATGTTAATGCTAGTTATGCAACGCTTAATTTATATGTGACGATGTATGCAGACGAGTGACGCTCTTCCACGTTGGTTTATTTCAGGCGCTTGGCATGGGCACGATTTTAATAAAGCACAATACAGCCTATAACGGACAATGTATTCTTTTATTAATCACTCAGAGCCTGTGGAACCCCGCGAAAGCAAAATCGTCTTCCAAACGTTTGCAAATCATATAACTGAGAGGGATGGGAGTACCAGACCAGTATTCACCTAGTGTGATGTGGGAAACAGCCTAAAAACAAAATCCAGGCTGGCCAGCACACCGAGCCTCGTTGTTAATCCGCCAGGTGGGTAATATCTGTGGCACGCCTCTCTCAACCGTCTCCACCAGAGGTAGGCGGCCAACAGCGAACTTCACTTAGTTCCCGGCCGAATTCACCAACTTCAGTTCGAATTGAGCGCATCTTAAAATATTTAATTACTGTCTTTTTTAGTTACTGAGCAGGAAAACTACACTCTCAAAGCGGGAAACCACATTAGGAGGATGTTTGACACTGATTTTTTGGGATTTTTTTGCGTGGGAAGAATTAATTAGAATTTAATCAAATTTTGACATAATTTCATTCATATTTCGAACAGTTTAATGAATTTTTTTGAATACTTTCAGCGAAAAATAACGAAGTTACGCTATCATGTCCGCTGAAGGTTGTGAGTATAGTTCTCAAATTTCATCTGAAATCAAAAAGGTTTTGATTTTACATTAATAACTTATTCTCTAAGAATATGAACCTCAATGCAAGTGAAAATAATGAAAATTAAAGATTTTGCAGGCGTTGGAACAATTTAATTCGATTTTCACGATTTTTTTTCTCTAATTATGCAAAGAAAAATAGACTTAAAATCACGATATCATCTCACAAGTTGATTCACATAACTTGTAATTTTATAAAGAATCATACTATCAATTTTCATAATGATCGGTTCTATACTTTTTGAGTTAGACTGCACTCAAATGCGAAAAAACTCATTTCGAGATAAACGCGCTTGAAAAATAAATTCTCGGAAACTAGAAATTCAAGTAAGTTAACAATAATGTAAAATGCTTACCGATTAATCTGCGATTCCAGCACCATATACTAATCATCCTCCTTCCTCATACGCTTTTTTTTTTCGCTGGCAGCAGTGCTTTCCGACCTTCCTTCGATTATAATGAGCTACGTCGATTCTGCCGGCTCACGCGCTGGTTATCCATCTGTTCGGCATAACTGAAGCTCTGCGTGCCTACTACAATTCCTGCCTCTATCATGACCATCAGAAGTGATGAATTTCCTTCTTTGAAGAAGGCCGCTGCTAAATACGATGCCAATTCAATGAGTATTTAGGAGCTGATCACCAAATAGTGGAATTAAAACTTTCGTTCGCACTTTGTATGTGGCCACCTAAACATCTCTCCAGTAATTCATCCCTTGATAAATCTTAATATATATTGGAAGATATGCACTCGGTTCTCTGATCATAAAATCTAAACGAATGCGAATTTCGTTTTGAAATTTTGTCAGCGTATTCTTGGATGGTTAAGCTAACGATTTAAGCAATAAAAAAATCTGATTTTTTTGAACCTTCTAATGTGGTTTTCCCCCTTAAGAAGCTCTTAACGTTACTTGGCGCTTTTGGATTCGGCTGTGAGTTGCTTCATGCATATCACTATAAAATACGGCGGTGCGTGATCTGGCGACCACTGGTGCAGTGCCTTAGCCGTTCCATCGACTCAGTCTGCGAGGCCCCATGGGAAAGATGTTAAACAAATACAAACATATGAAATGAAGATAGAACGTTGTTACGGTGTAAATTCAACCAGAAATGACTGAATAGGGGGACAATAGTAATCCTAACAACTACAGAAAAAAATAAACCGCAAAGATAAATAGAAAAACAGGTTCTCAAAATTTTAGCTTACTAGGCTAAAAAGGCTAAAAAGGTAGTCATCTTGTGAGACAAACAGAAAGTTCAGTCGCCTTCTGATGGTGTTTAAATACAGTATATACAGAGGAAGTTGCAGCTGCTTTGAGAGTGTCGCCTTGATGTTGAGAGTGTAGACGGACGAGTTGCAGAGAAGTGTGGAAGGGCCGCTGCTAGGTGTTTTGCAGCCCTAGGCGAGAATTGAAAAACGACGCCTCCTCTTTCTTACTACTATCGGTCTCCCCGATTTCTCCCCCCCCCCCCCCCCCAACTAACGTCCAACGGCACAACAACGCAAATCTCCCTATTATACTTTCAATCATTAAAGTTAGGTGATCAGGCGTCCTCACTGCTGGTGATGGGCTTAATCTTTCATGCTTTCTCCTTAATAGCATTAAAACTGATTAAGGACCACAAATGACGATTTCTTATTTTTTGTCCTCAATTTCTCAAAGATCCTAAAATAACTGAAATAGGAACAATGTGCTGAACATTTTAAATTGAGCTCGACTGAATATACCGGTGCATCCAAATTTAACATCAATTATTTATTTTATTGAAAAGTAATGGACAAATGGAACCGTCTAACTATTTTCTGGTACAAATGAATTTTTTCTTTAGGTCATCTGGATAATCGTGGTGTTATTTCGTTTGTGTTTTAATTCAAATATTTTTAGAAAGAGGAATAAATCACCTTTCTCAGCAATAAATTTCATCTTTTTCAGTACCCACTTTCTTGCCATTAAATAAATAAATGACACCTTGTTTGCAGTTTCTATTTAGAACACTACAACTTTTATTAGCCGCATACCCGGTGAGGGACGGATTTTGTGGTTGTGAAAAGGCAGTGGCTCCTTCCGTTGTTTCCATTTCGCACTAAGCAGCGGCTGATTTAGTTTTAGAGCCAATGTGTTCGTCGACGTAGAGACTTATTAAGCAACTGTTCCGTATGCTTTTGAAAACAATCCAGTATTTTTTCTCTTTTCCAATTTTTCCTCTTTTCCAATTTTTCCTCCTTATTTGCTCAATTTTTTCGCGGTTTTGATTTTAAAGCAATTCTTTGCCGCTCTTTGCCATCCCTAAAACTTTGCCGCCTTGTCTTGCCTATTAGGTGGAAAAGGACCCTGTGTTCAAGCTTCATTTTATTCCCTTACTTTCCACTTCTAAAATTTCGTATCGTATTTGCAGGTATCTCAATATTCAGTGAGTAAAGCGATACTGCAGAATGCACAGTCAGGAGTAAGATTTCAGTTCCAGCGCTGACTGTAGGAGCCGGTGGACCATATGGTGTTGCAAGTGTATGGTGGTATGGGGCGCTGTAGCTAGTCGTAACTCCCATTACGTCAGCAGCGACGTACGTACTTAGGGAAAGCAGTTATTCTGACGCGATGCAAGTAATCGGTCTTAATAAATATTTGCTAATAAAAGTCGCTTTTCCCATTATAGATATTAGCAGGGGCCTACAGGTCACAAGTACTCTCTTACAGCGACACTGAAACGCCATAAATCGATCGTCTTAATAAGTAAAGGAAGAATGTTGACGCCATCGTAAAATGTACGAACGGCTACGAAATATCACGAGGTTCAGTACGAGGCACAGGCTGCGCGCCATATTAGCCAGTCGCCGATGGGATGCCTCCCGATCTAATTCTGTTGTAAGATCATGCTCTTAGGAAATTGTTAATTTTCAGTTATTCATTATTCATCGTGTCGATGGTATCAGTTTATGGTATTTAGTAACCACAATGGCATCCCTTCTGAACGTTATTTCGAATAATAGAGCTTCCTGCTCCTCAGTTACAACCACTGGAAGTAGAACTACACTTTACAGAGATCCCGACGGCGCTGATTCTGCCAGGGACGTAAACTTCCCAGAGCTTCTCGGCAAAACAGGTGGAAAGTATCATACACGACGACTCAGTAAGGCAGCCCAAGGACACAAGTCTTAATCTCCGCAAAACTTCGAAGGAACAGCGCGGCCTGCTATACTGTATGCTTCTTATTCCATCTTCTACAAACTAACTAAATGAACTGAGACATTTCTGGAGGTTTGGTACAAGTGGGGGGAGGAAGGTGGGGGAGCTCTTTGAATTGTCTGCGAAGTGTAGCGTACTCGACTTGTGCGCAAGGCCCACGTCGTGGAGTGCTTGCCTACTGAAGTGCCGAATGTCATGCTGTGTTGAAAGCGGCGGATTTCATAGTTGAACTGCAGAATACTCAGCGCGCTTACAATCAGCCAACGGGCGTCCGTGGCCTTCATCCAAACCGAGACAGCATCGGGATCCAAAGAACACCACACTGGATTAGGGCCGCCGTCGCGTGTCCTGGCTCTTATAAGCTAAACATCGCCTCGCTGTGAGGAATGTTTTTGCAGCGAGATGTCTAGAACAGTCGCTCCGAACGAACACACTGGAGGGAATCGCTCCATGACGTCAGACGGAAAGCAATTTGTAGGCTGACGAGCAGAAAATATGGATATATACAAGTACAAGGGTTGGACACGAAGTTTTAATCATGGTCACCTTGAAAAAACTAAAACTAATATTTAGTTTGTTTGCGGTCGCATGCCTGCATCCCTGGGACACGATGGAAACCTCGGTCCACAATACCACAGTATGACGCTAAAGCAGTGAAAACAAAATGAGAAGCTGAGAACCGTAAGGGCTAAATACTCCGTCGTCGATTTTGAGACTGGAGCAGGTATGCATGCTCCTGACATCTTTTGTTCTTATGGCGCAAAAGCTTTATCAGTGCTACACCGTATATACAGGGTGAACTTAATAAAACCAACAAACTGCACGTACGGATTCCTGACTGGAAATGGAGGAAAAAACGTCGAACACGTGTCCGGAAACGGACGGTATGAGTGCAACAACAAATCGTCACGGAACACAGTACACAGGTGCGTCGCATTCACGCTACAACAAATGTTCAACCCAACGACAGACATTAGACGAAGACTGCCGGATTTTTCAACTCAGTGCGCCGCTATAAGCGCGGTCTCACTGTAGCCGATCTCATTGTACAAACGTACAGACGTCGGGCGACAATCGGTGATGGGTTTGTGGCATCCTGAGGATGAAAAATATCATAATCGGGATGTACTTTCGAACCTATGGACTGATATAGAAGTTTTATGGGAAAGCCATAACTAGGCAAAATCTTTATCGCAAATTTTAGGCGTACATTATAACCTCAAAATGTATTAACACTGAGACGAGAAAAGCCACGGGATAGCGATACGCACACACACAGATGGCGGTAGTGTCGTGAACACAAGGTGTAAAAGGGCGATGCATTGGCGGATCAGTCACCTATACTCAGGTGAAAAGGTGTCCGACCTGATTATGGCCGTACGCCGAAAATTAACAGACTTTGGACGCGGAATGGTAGTTGGAGCTAGGCCATGGGACATTCCACTTCGGAAATCGATAGTGAATTCCACAGTGTGTCAATAGCCTGCCGAGAGTACCAAATTTCAGGCATTACCTCTCACCACGCACAACGCAGTGGCCGACAGCCGTAAGTTAAAGACCGAGCAGCGGTGTTTGCGTAAAATTGTTAGTGCTGACAGACAAGCAACACTGCGTGAAATAACCGCAGAAATCAGTGTGGGAAGTACGACAAATGTATCCGTTAGGACAGAGCGGCGAAATCATGGTGTTAATGGGCTGTGACATCAAACGACCGACGCGAGAGCCTTTGCTAACAGCACGAAATCGCCTGCAGCGCCTGTTGTCGGCTCGTGACCATATCAGTTGGGCTCTAGACGGCTGGGAAACTGTAGCCTGGTTAGACGAGTCCCCTATTTCAGTTGGTAGGAGCTGATGGTAGGGTTCGAGCGTGGCGCAGACCCCACAAAGCCATGGAACCAAGTTGCCAACATGGCACGGTGCAGGTTCGTGGCGGCTCCCTAATGGTGTGGACTGCGTTTACATGAAATGGACTGAGGTCCTCTGGTCCAGCTGAACCGATCATCGATTGGGAAATGTTATGTTCGGATAACTGGAGGCCACCTCCAGCGATTCATGGTTGTCATGTTCCCAAACAACAATGGAATTTCTATAGATGGCAAGGCGCCATGTCACCAGTCCACAATTGCTCGTGTTTGGTCTGAAGAACATTCTGGACAATTCTAGCGAATGAACTGGCCACCCACATCTCCCGCAACGAATTCCATCAAACATTTATGGGAAATGGTCGAGAGGTGCAAATGTCTTGTGACTAGGGCCTCCCGTCGGGTAGACCGTTCGCCCGGTGCAAGTTTTTCGATTTGACGCCACGTCGGCGACTAGCGCGTCGATGGGGAGGAAATAATGATGATTAGGACAACACAACACCCAGTCCCTGAGCGAAGACAATTCCGACCCAGTCGGGAATCGAACCCGAAATTGACATTCTGTCGCGCTGACCACTGAGCTATCGGGGGCGGACAGTCGAGAGGTCAGTACGTGCGAAAAAGCCTGCATAGGCAACACTTACGCAATTATGGTTGGCTATAGAGGCAGCGTGGCTCAATATTCCTGCTGGGGGTCTTCGAACGACTTGTTGAGTCAATGGCACGTCACGTCGAGTTGCTACACTCTGTGAGGCAAAAGAAAGTCTGACACTATTTTAGGTGATATCCCACGACTTTTGTGTATGTTCAAGTGAGAAGGGTAATGTATCTTATGCTTATATTTGGGTTAAGGTAATGGGTATCAGCTGTCTAGAAATTATTATTAGTGCTTACTGGCGTTTCTGTGCTAATAAGGTGGTGATTATGTTATATGAAATGGTTTGCAAATGTTGTGTACTGTGTGTTTCCATTTTTCAATGCTTTAGGCGTTCAGAATATCATATTTTAAACTTCATGTTTGTCTTTCACACCACGAATGCTGAAGGTTAACGGACGACTTACTGCACTGTTTCAAATAAATATAGCAAAACAGTGTGTTTGCAACCTGGGTTTTTCAAGGTCACCACGAATCATCTCGAGTATGTAAAAGAATGTTTCTTCCTTCACCTCTATGGTTACTCCGACGATTTAAGACACCGTGTACAGTGCTCGCCACTTTCTTTTCGAGACAGATATAGCTCATTCACACGCATTCGGTATCTTTTTAATAGCAAAAGCTGCAATGCAACACTCATCTCCAAGCACTGAGGCGTCGCGGTATACATTCCACCCAGGGGGTTAAAATCTAACCTACTTCATATGTGGAGTAGATTCGAAGCTAACTTCCTTGACCTCGCGAAAAAGTCGGACGCACCGTGGCCATGCTATCGGACGATGTCTGGCGACTGTTGTTGATGCGACTGCTAACGCAACCTTAGTAAACCCTTCGGCTGCTATCGTATGGCTTCCATGCTCTGATATAGACTCGCCTTCGGATTCACGCAAAGTGCAGCAACGAAAGAGAGAGAGAGGGGGGGGGGGGGGAGGTAGCAAGTGTAGGCGGTTTGCACATCTCCGCGGACTGTGATGCCGTAAGAAAAAACACTGTAAATAGGAAACGACTGCTGCTCACTCGGCTTCGTCATGCGGATGCAAAGTTCTACATTGCGTCCACAATAAGAATAAACCGGAATCTCAGTGGATTTTGTTTCACGTGCACCAGAAGCCAAACCGTCTGAGGTACAGTTAAGTAGTTCAGAAAACGTTTTCTGATGTGTGCTATCCGCATATGACTGAGCGACAGTACGGGACAACAGCTTTACCGGCGCTTAACTAGGACAGCACATGCCAGCCAGCTGTTGCAACTAACCCGCAGTGATGCTAGCAGCTGCAGTAAAAAAAAGGAGAGAGAGGGGGAGAGAGAGAGAGAGAGAGAGAGAGCGAGATTCAACTGTCATTTAATTTTTAAACAGAATGGGCCAGGAACCAACATCCGTAAAAACCCGGGATCTCCTGCTTACATGGCAGACGCTCTATCCATCTGAGCCACCGAGGACACAGATGAATAGCGCGACTGCAGGGACTTATCCCTTGCACGCTTCCCGTGAGACTCACATTCCCAACTGTCCACAATTCTACATATGTAATGTACCTTATAGACATTTGCCCATCCACTCATTACTCGCGCACGCTTTGGCGATTCCCGTAAGAGTTTGGGCAACCTGTGCGCATTCGCACAGACGAAGGTCAATGGCTGGGTAGCCGTTAACTACATATATGAAGACAGTAACTGTTCTCGAAAGAACAGAATACTGTTCATGACCGTGCAGCTTTTCCCTGGAATATATGATCACTAACAAACCCTCAGCTGCCGACAGCTGTTGTTGATATACCTCGATGTGGACAGCTGAAAATGTGTGCCCCGACCGGGACTCGAACCCGGGATCTCCTGCTTACATGGCAGACGCTCTATTCATCTGAGCCACCGAGGACACAGTGCGCGAGTAATGAGTGGATGGGCAAATGTCTATAAGGTACATTACATAGGTAGAATTGTGGACAGTTGAGAATGTGAGTCTCACGGGAAGCGTGCAAGGGATAAATCCGTAAAAACTCCAGCGATAACGCACACTTCCTGATGACAAGACGGAAGGCATAACACGCTCTCGTTCTTAGCTAGCATAGTACTGCAACTTTTAAAAAAAAAAAAAAAAAAGGGTGATGGAGATTCCTGAAACACGGGGTAATTTTTCTGAGCGAGCTGTGTGTGACGAAAAAACGTATTGTAGGGATTTCATTGTATAGCTAAATATTGAAGCCACTGAAGGTATTACTTACAGTCATCTGGTAGTTTTGAACTCACTCCGTATCCCAATAGGGGAAATAAATTTCAGTACTGGAAAAGCTCAACTGGCGATCAACAACTCAATCGCCACGTTTTCTCCTCTTCTTTTGACGTAGCCTAATGTTCTGTATCCCGCCAGCGTTCGGCAGTGACGTGTGACAAAGCTTCCGGCATTAGGTTCAGTACATCCGGCAGCTGAAATATCTTGTTATTTCTCGCGAAAAATCCCTTAACTTGGCTGCAGATCAGTTCTGCTGGGTCCACACTGCAGTGGAACGATAGCAATTGTAAAAATGTAGAATTAGTACCTTGTGCTCAATGCTGTGCTAATTTTTTTCCATGTTTCTACAATGCTTATCACGTTCGTGTGAGACCACATCTGTAGTTTAAAACAAAGGGCATAGTGCAAATAAAGACTATTTGATTTTTTATTTTTGTCCTAAACATTTAATTTGTTAAGTTTTGTTAATTTAAACAACCTCAATCTACAGCCTTTTATAAAACTTATGAAAAAGATTACGAATAACCAGTTTCTGGCCACTTTTTAACGATGTTCAAAATGGTTCAAATGGCTCTGAGCACTATGGAACTTAACTTCTGAGGTCATCAGTCCCCTAGAACTTAGAACTACTTAAACCTAACTAACCTAAGGACATCACACACATCCATGCCCGAGGCAGGATTCGATCCTGCGACCGAAGCGGTCGAGCGGTACCAGACTGAAGCAGCTAGAACCGCTCGGTCACACCGGCCGGCTAAACGATGTTCCACGCGCTTGTTTCACTACATAGCACGAAGCAGAGTCAGCCAAGAACAAGAAGTGGAATGTAGAGCAACGGGGAATAGAATGGTGTCGTGATTAAATGGTTACAGTGACGGACTACCAAGCGGGCGAGCCGTGTTCAAAACTCGTTCGTACCATTTTTTAACAACATTATTAACTGTCCGTCCGGTCATTGAGATGTTTGTTCTCTTTCTGCAGTTTTGACAGTAGTCATACTATACATTGCTACAAAATATGAGTCATTTGGTAAGAACACGTAACCATCGGAAATAAATGTGAGTAGTGAGAGCAGGCGGGTAGCCACATAGACGCCTCACAAAAATGAAAACAACAAATAAAAGGGTCTGAACTATGTTTCAACAAAGGACTTCAAGAGTCCAAACTTTCAAAACGGAACTCGACATCAAAAGCATATGTTTTTACAGAGCACAGACAAACTGCGTGATTGTGAAATTCTTGCGTTCACTTGTTGCAGCTTATGTTACAAACTATTGTGTTTTCATCATTTCCTCGGGAGTGATCACACATTCACATGAACACCTATGTCAAGGCATATCTCACTCATTTATCAGATGCGTTGATAAGAGATTACTGTTATATGACATATGCACTGTCACTAATGCCTTATATATCACGCCAGGCGTGTTTTCCGGTGGATGATACGGTTGAATTGCCGCCGTGTCATCAAACGTTTGCGGTTCCCGTTTGAAAGCCACCTGCTTTAGGCTGCAGTGGTGTAGTCGTACAGAATCAGCTCTCATTAAAGATCCCTACAGAACACCTCCCTGCTGCAAGTGAACTTTACACCACGAGAGAGACACAAATTTGAATAAAGCGAACAGCGAAAAAACCAGCTTGGCAGTCCCAACACCGTAATCACTCAGCCACGACGCCAATTCTGTTCCCAGTTGCACTATATTGCAATTTTTGTTCTTGAACGGTTCACTGTTTCTATTTTGCCTTTTTTCACAGTCCAGCATACCTTACTCCTGTTCTCACGCTTGATCTGTGTTCAGTTTTTGACGGGCTGTCCGCTGGGCGCTCTTACGACTAAACCTGAGGGGGGTGCGATGGGGAGTTTCCCTTGTTAGTAATAAGATATCTGATAGGTACAGTGGAATCTACGAAATGGTTCAAATGGCTCTGAGCACTATGGGACTTAACATCTGAGGTCATTAGTCCCTTACAACTTAGAACTACTTAAACCTAACTAACCTACGGGCATCACACACATCCATGCCCGAGGCAGGTTTCGAATCTGCGACCGTAGCGGTCGCGCGGTTCCAGACCGAAGCGTCTAGAACCGCTATGCCACAGCAGCCGGCCAGTGGGATCTACATCCAAGAGCGTAACAGCATCTGTGGGCGTATACCACGGCTATTGATCAAACACCTCGTTTTTGTTTGTTTACATCAGGTTTATTCTTATGACCGACAAAGTAAAGTAATCGAGAGAGAAAATTTCTATAGATGACCGGGAATCGAACACCTGACTTTTGGATTCGCAGTCTGGAAAACTATCACGGGATCACCGAGTCAAAGAAGCTAGTGAAACGATTATTTCGTCGCTCGAACGTTTCTCAGTTCACTAGCGTCATAACGACGGTGTTGGCGAAAATGGTAGCGCGGTACCTTTGTACTTACCCCTGGGCTGCTCCCCCTCACAACAGTCTCGAGACGGCTCCGCCGGCTGGTGCGGTGACAGCTCCAATCCAGCAGGAGTGCGTGCGTCGACTGAGCAGCTGGTGATAGCGTTCCCGCTACTTGAGGCCCCGTTGCCCACCTCGATCCGCTTCCCACGGGGAGCGCAATGCACCCACCTCCCTTCCCGCAGTGTTCTGATGCCCCGGCAGCCATCTGTTAACGACCTGCCACTGTGTTACCGGGTTACGCCGTCCTCTAATGTTTACCTCGCGAACACCTGCCTGCGCAGCGATGCCACACCCCAGTAGCGCCAACAAATGATGACATCAGCCGACGGTTTCACAGTACAATGACCAGGCCGAGTTGTTTACATCCTGCCACAGATAGGGCTCCTTAGGGCGAGCCACCATGAAATTGTGGCGTTTCAGTGGGTCATTGCAATAGATTTGGGACGCACTGAAGATCCGCTGGGAGAACTCGACAAAATTTCAGAGGCTTCTAAGCAATATTTTTTGAGTATTGCGGTATAATCTCCTCAGTCTTTCATAGCAAAAGTCCTTGCGTGGCATTTATGTTACATCCAAGTTTAATTTTTTTCTAGTCCGTAGAATAATCTAAGCTTGCTGTGGCAGATTGTAATATATACTTTACACCACGTGTTTCATATGTAACATTTGTATCTACATGCTCCCAGTAAGTGGCTGCGTCTGCTTGAAGAAAACAGTCCATCGCAGTGTCAGTAATGCTCAGAAAAATAAATGTGATTTCCTTTTGTTTCTAGTAAGTTTGAACTAGAACCTATTTAAAGGCGCTGTAATATGCCAATATACCCCACACCCACGAGCAAGTGTTTATTTTATCACAACGATACAGCGATACATTTTTTTCGATAGATCACTGGTTCTACATTCGACAAAACTCCATAAAAACAGCAGAATTATAGAAAACCTTCAGACTGTATTTTCACATTTAATAGTGAAATAACATTTTGTGGTACTTCAAGTAAATACAGTGATGTGCAAAACTTTAGCGCGAAACTTGACCATACACAGAAAGAACTCCTCCAGTATATTACAGAATGAAAGTGGAAGAAACAGGCAATGAAATTAACTAGTATGACACTTTCATTCGAAAACAATAATTCCACTGAAGTCACCACGAATCGTGGTGGTCCCCTGGGCTTTACAAAAGGGGGGACATGTGTCTTACTAGGGTGTATGATCACCACAGTCGGTAATACATGCTCTGTGACGTGCTCCCATGCTGGCCACATGGTTGGCAACGAGTTCTTGTCACAGGGCTTTCTATTCCTTCGCATGCGCATCTAACAAAGTACGGATGGTCGTTGGCGCATCTGGACGTCGTCCAATACATCTCCCGAACGCATCCCACAGGTGCTCGATGAGATTCAAGTCGGCAGAACGGGTGGCCCAGTCCATTCGCCGAATATCCTCAGTTTCCAAGAGCAATGTCCGACGCGGTCGTGCGTTTTCATCCACAGAAATGAAGTTAAGGCCGAATGCACCCCTAAAAAGTTGCGCACCGTTTCATAATAACGTTGCCCGATGAATGTGCTGTGTTTAAAAATTTTGCGATCAGCTTGCCTATGCAACAACATGCCTCCCCACACTATAACATCTACTTGGTTGGTTGATTTGGGGAAGGGGACCATACTGCGAGGTCATCGGTCCCAACAGGTTAGGGAAGGGTGGGGAAGAAAGTCGGCCGTCCGTTTTCAAAAGAACCACTCCTGCTATTTGCCTGAAGCGATTTAGGAAAATCCTGAAAACATAAAACAGGATGGCCAAACGCGGGTTTGAGCCGTCGTCCTCCCGAATGTGAATCCAGTGTGCTAATCACCGAGCCAACTCGCTCGGTACCATTACACCTGCATCACCAAAAGGTTCACGTTCGACAATCGTGAATTTGTTCGTAAGTGTAGGTTTACTCTCTTCTCGTTTAAAAAATCGATTTTTTTTTAATTTCCATTTTTGGAAGCATAAAAGTGTTTAGAATCCACCCCTAAACGGTTTTTCCGAATACGGAACGGAAATGTTTGTTATTCGCGGTTGAACATAAAAATGCACCTGCCTGAAATCGGCCTTTTTCACGTACCAGCTTTTCTCTTTCGGAAGACTAGATACTGTACCGGTGCTTGGGAGGAAACACACACAATTCAAATTAAAGTTTGTACTCTTGTGTTTGGAAGTTAGCCCCCAAGCATTTGCATTCTGGTGCGAAGACTGTGGAGATTGCGACTTTCCTGGTAGTGAGCAGCTTCGACGAAGGGTATTCAGCAATTCTGAAGGCCATGACAACGATGGACGTCACCCTGGGTCTCTATTCAACGCAGTTCGCCAAGCATTCGGACGACCACCGGATTCAAGCGGCCGGAAACTGCTTGTCACCGGCCGTACGAGCGGCTCTGGAGCAGCGCAGGATGGACGAGATCGAGCAGAACGCCCCCTATGAGGAAGAGGAAGAACTAGTTTATGGACCCGGAATAGCGGATTGAACGTACGTTGCATAATATTGCATTTATATGTAGTCAAAAGTTCAAACGCGCTTTTCTCGAAATGACTTTCTTTTTTTTTTTCGCGGTATGGTAACTTCAAATCTACTGAACCGATTGGCATGGTACTTTGTTTCCGACGAAGCTAACTAAATTGTCTAGGAGTTGCACCACTTTTATTCCGATCCATCAACTATAAATATTTTTACTTGGCCGACGAAGTCGAAAAATCGATGAAAAAACCCTCAAATGTTTTTTATTCCAGTCTCTGATCACAATATGAATTCTTTAGACGATGACCGGTTTCATTCCGTAATGGCCATCCTCAGATCTTTTTTTACACCATGTCCTAAAGTGATAAGGCCATGGTGTAAAAAAGATCTGAGGATGGTCATTACGGACTGAAACCGGTCATCGTCTAAAGAATTCATATTGTGATCAAAGACTGGAATAAAAAAACATTTGACAGTGTTGGATCACTGTTGGTATAAGCGACCATGTCGCAGTTGGTGAAAAAACCCTATTTTTTTTCAAATGGCCGCCATTTTGTTTCCTATGGTCCAAATAACTTAAGGAGGTACAACTCCTAAAGAATCTTATATACCTCGCTAATGTCAACTCAGTTTTGTTTTCAGACGAGCCGGCTGACCTGTGACATACCGCGCGTGGAGGTCTACATCGAAATTTTATTTCGTTCCGACGGCACTTCCGCCTATACTCTTCGACATTTCCGGTCGAAAAAATTCTAGTTTGTAGAGGAAATGTCAATAAACATTTGACCAAATTTGACAGTGATATGTATAACACATCCCGAGAAAAAAATTCTCAAAGAACATGCTTTCTTCGGGCGATAGATAGTAAACCTACCCTTATATGGCGAGAGACAGGAACACGTGATGCGACCGAGAACATTGTCGAACATGGCAGCTGTGCTGATCCAGATATTATGGTGGGAGAGGGGCACGTGTTACATTGGCGTACTGACTTTCAAATCTTTGGATGCGGTACAGTCACCGGTCAACATTATTGTGACACTGTACTGCCTCTCCACGTGCGTCTTTTCATGTGTGCATTCGACCTCGACTTTATTTTTACGGATGACAATGGGTCACTGCATCGAACAGCGTATGTGGAAGAACTCTTGAAACGAGAGGATATTCGGTCTATGGACTCACCTGCCTTGGTGAAAGACAACACCATCTTTAAGTTAAATCTCTTTTTTGTCCCACCAATATAAACTTTTCATTCATAAAAACTCAGCTCAGGACTGAGGAAGGTGTGAGATTCGTGTTCTCCGTTGATTCGTTATAGAGGAATAATATAATTATTTATTCGATAACACGACAAAACCGGTAATATGCAATTACCAAAACATGCAACACAAAATACAGAGTAACGCGACAGTTCTCAGACAGTCTCGTCCATCTTTCCACAGATGGTTGCGGAACCCAGCTGTTTCGTAAAGAATGTCAAACCAAACGGCTTTCGGCGTCTAAAGTTCCACATTCTTATTTCATCTAGCTACCGTTTTCGGCGATATATTACGCCATCTTCAGGCCCCCTGACCGACGTTAGGAAGATTCCCACCTCGGGTCAAGCCAAAATAGCGGCCAGCATTCAGCCATTGGTGTCCGTAGATTTTTGAGACGGCAATCACTTCACTTCAAACATCACCTGCCGGTGAACGTAAAAAATTGTGTGTGCTGCTAGCGAATCTGTAATTTCAGTCCTGCCCGCATTTCGTTTGAAGTTTAACCGTGATCCCCCGTGTGGTAAAATTATCCGACGATCATGTAGTCAGTTCGAAATCAGCGGATATTAGTGTAAAGGGAAAAGCACACGACTACCTGATGGGTCTGAAAAGGATGTTGACCGCGTCACAGTATCTTACCTTTGCTGTATTAAGAAATCCGTTCAGAATGCAAGCCTTGAACTTCAATTGCTAACGACGCTAGTGTGGAAGGTCTCAAGCAAACGTTCACATATGCCTCTCTAGTGGTTACAGTTGTTTGTGCTTTAAAGCCAGACGACTATGGCGTACATTCATAACTTTGCAAGTGAAGTGATGCAGCCGGAAGACGACTTTCTTCCTCGTATGGTGTTCACTTATGAGACAACTTTTCATCTGTTTGGGAAGATAAATACCCATAATGTTCGTATTTGGGGTCAAAACATCCTCATGAACTTGTACAATATCGAAGAGATTCCCCAAAATTAAACGTTCCTGCACTGTGTCCCGACATTTAAATGCACGGGACAATACTTTTCGCTGAAACTACAGTAATATGGTGGCTTATCTGGATATGTTGCAAGAATGCGTCTTTCCCCAAGTAGAAGGTGAGCCTCATTTGGCAACAAAATGGAGCCTCTCCCCATTGACAACTCTTTGAATTAGACTATTGAACGTCTAAGATCCTGACCACTGGGCTGGTGAGATTGGTCGTAGTGGTCAATACGACAAAGCTCTTTCCCGCTGGTCCCCACGTTCACCTGACATCGTCACGCCATGTGATTTCGTCCTTTCAGTCTTTATAAAAGATCGTATCTATGTTCCGCCACTACCTAATGATACACAGTTGACGCACGGATTTGAAGTAGCTATGGCTTCCTTTATTCTGGACTCGTTTACCAAAGTGTGGTTCTAGGCGCGCAGTCCGGAACCGCGCGACTGCTACGGTCGCAGGTTCGAATCCTGCCTCGGGCATGGATGTGTGTGATGTCCTTAGGTTAGTTAGGTTTAAGTAGTTCTAAGTTCTAGGGGACTGTTGACCACAGCTGTTAAGTCCCATAGTGCTCAGAGCCATTTGAACCATTTTTGAACCAAAGTGTGGGAAGGTTCGAGATGCGCAATATAACTAAAGGTGCACATACTGAACATTTGTAAGAAAGACCACGTTAGTTTGCCTTCAATTTGATGTATGATTTGCTGTAAATAATCTAAATTAAACTGTTATAATACACCACTGAAACTTGAACATTGTTTTATGGACACCCTGTATTTGTACAATGCCAGAGTTCTAATTACTTGCCGGCCGAAGTGGCCGTGCGGTTAAAGGCGCTGCAGTCTGGAACCGCAAGACCGCTACGGTCGCAGGTTCGAATCCTGCCTCGGGCATGGATGTTTGTGATGTCCTTAGGTTAGTTTGGTTTAAGTAGTTCTAAGTTCTAGGGGACTGATGACCACGGCAGTTGAGTCCCATAGTGCTCAGAGCCATTTGAACCATCTAATTACTTGAATGACACGCTCATTGTGAGCAACCGTGATCTGTAATGCAAGCTGTAGATAGACATACGTGGAGTGCTCGTTTTGACAGGCGGTAAGGTACAGGAAGTACGCTAGTTAGGTTGTAGCTGCAGCAGCAGCAGCAACACGCTGCAGTTTGTGGGCCTTTTCCCACGCTCCGCGCCAGTTCCCATGTTCATCATCGTCCTGCGTTATCCAGCAATCTGGATGACACAGTTTCAAACAGGTCGTTGTTCGCGTACAAGGATTCCTTATATAAGCCTGGTATTTATTCCCACTCTGTGTTTTGTCACCATCGGCAGCGAGTTCGCCACAATCAATGGCCGGTTTATTCTGTTATTCACTTTGATTCTCACACTATTGATACTGATTTTTACAACTATGTCCAACACTTCACAAGCGCTGCAAATAACAAAAAATGTTAAAATGTGTGTGAAACCATATGGGACTTAACTGCTAAGGTCATCAGTCCCTAAGCTTACACACTACTTAACCTAAATTATCCTAAGGACAAACACACACACCCATGCCCGAGGGAGGACTCGAACCTCCGCCGGGACCAGCCGCACAGTACATGACTGCAGCGCCTTAGACCGCTCGGCTAATCCCGCGCGGCTGCAAATAACAGATATAAATATCTGGTCGCCATATAAATATCTGAAGATGATAAAAGAAGCCCTGTGATGGCGATGTTTATACTTTCCACAGTCGAATGAAACAAATATCATGCATCTCACAGCTTCTATACCAATTTCTGATTCATTTATGCAAGCAGATCCTTATTGGATCTCACGAGTCTGAATGCACTCCATTTCAGGTCAGTGTGTGCCAGAAACTATCACCAAAGTTGGCATACAGTCGATTAAGGGCTGCTAGTAGTTAGCCTTTGGTCACAGAAGCTCGACTCGTTGTGACAGCCGAAGCGCGAGTGGCGGATATAGAAAAACATCAAGGAGAGGGCGCTAAAGATATCTTGAGCTACCCTTACTTTTACCGTAATAAAAAAATAATCAAGTCACATGGAAAGTTTAAGAGAGTTTTATTTAAACTGATTATACTCACATAAAAGACAACGTCATCTTATAAAAAGTTACAATTGTCGTTCTCTTCCTTAAATGGTGAAGCCTGTGCGTCTATTCTTCCTGGCAAATTGGTTAATTACATCGTCAATAGGACAATCAACGTCGGGGTGAGTGCTCAGCAGAGCTAAGCCATTGAGTCGATCCTCCTTCATAACGTATCGAGATCACTAGAATAGCAGCGACTTTTCTCGGAAGTACGTGTTCGCTATCTATGTGCCAGACAGAAACGTATAAAATACTATGACGCGGACGCGCGTGCTACCTAGGAAAGTACAACTACTCGATAACTCGATTCAGTCGAGTCGACTGACGAAAGAAACGAACGAACAGCGTGCGGGCTGACTGGCGGAGGAGGCGCGGTTGGCAAGGCGGGTGGCCACAATAACCCAACACAGTAGTCGCTCTTTTGCAGGTGCTATGGTATTTTATAAAACACACTACGATTTTTTATGTTTGTCAGAGCAAGTTTCAATCAACATCAGCCACTGGCATCTAATCAGAGGCGGTTTATCCGTTAAGCTTATGTAGGGCATGACTGTGTAAGTCGCTCAATAAAGTGGGAAGTACTAGGCTTTATGGGAATACCAGAGCGCCTTATACGGGTAATAATATATCTACACCAAACCAAGAAGCAACAGTAAACTACAGCAGGAATGTACAGAAATTTTCGAAAAAGGTAAAGGAATCAGTCATGGACGTGCGAGTATACTGCCGCTGTTTTTTCCCCCAATTTGTATGGTGAATTAGCAGTGAGAGATGTAGGTCTAACAGATGCGGAAACTGGAATTAAAATTGGAGGGCATTCAACTAACAACGTAAGATGTGTAGATGACTTCACACTTACAGTGTGCAGTGAAGAAGACACTGAAAAGTATGCTGAAAACCATATGAAAAAGGAAGTGAAAAGGTTAGTCTAAGGCAGTTATAAGAGCCGAGGGACATGAAAGGGAAGCAGTGGTTGGGAAGGGAGTAAGACAGGGTTGTAGCCTCTCCCAGATGTTGTTCATTCGGTATATTGAGCAAGCAGTAAAGGAAACAAAAGAAAAATTTGGAGTAGGTATTAAAATTCATGGAGAAGAAATAAAAACTTTGAGGTTCCCCGATGACATTGTAATTCTGTCAGAGACAGCAAAGGACTTGGAAGAGCAGTTGAAGGGAATTAGATTAGGAAATGAGGCACTTAAAGTAGTAAAGGAGTTTTACTATTTGGGGAGCAAAATAACTGATGATGGTCGAAGTAGAGAGGATATAAAATGTAGGCTGGCAATGGCAAGGAAAGTGTGTTTGAAGAAGAGAAATTTGTTAACATCCATATTGATTTAAGTGTCAGGAAGTCATTTCTGAAAGTATTCGTATGGAGTGTAGCCATGTATGGAAGTGAAACATGGACGATAAATAGTTTGGACAAGAAGAGAATAGAAGCTTTCGAAATGTGGTGCTACAGAAGAATGCTGAAGATTAGATAGATAGAGCACATAACTAATGAGGAAGTATTGAATAGGATTGGGGAGAAGATAAGTTTGTGGCACAACTTGACCAGAAGAAGGGATCGGTTGGTAGGACATGTTCTGATGCATCAAGGGATCACCAATTTAGTATTGGAGGGCAGCGTGGAGGGTAAAAATCGTAGAGGGAGACCAAGAGATGAATACACTAAGCAGATTCAGAAGGATGTAGGTTGCAGTAGGTACTGGGAGATGAAAAAGCTTGCACAGGATAGAGTAGCATGGAGAGCTGCATCAAACCAATCTCAGGACTGAAGACCACAACAACAACAACAAGGCTAAATTTGAAGGAAACAAAAATTTTGGAAGAATGAAGACTAATGTGTTGACAGGAGAGGAAATCATCATTGAGGAAGAAATAAGAAGGGTACAGCCTAGAAAAGTCACTATTATTAAATTAAGCACGTTGATAAAGGAAAGGAAGCTGTCACTACCGACCAAAATAAAAATGGCTGAAACTCTGAGCGCATAATTTTGTACAGATGAGTCATGGACAATTAAAAGAAATTGTTTTTAGGCATATAACCGCCATTTCCAGTACAACATATTTTATATCACAATCTTGATTTAGCCCTTAGACCATTATCAAGTGTTTACAAGTACCAAAAAATCATTAGATTTTAGTACAACACAAGTCAGCGTCAAAATACGTTCATCGCATATACACTCCTGGAAATGGAAAAAAGAACACATTGACACCGGTGTGTCAGACCCACCATACTTGCTCCGGACACTGCGATAGGGCTGTACAAGCAATGATCACACGCACGGCACAGAGGACACACCAGGAACCGCGGTGTTGGCCGTCGAATGGCGCTAGCTGCGCAGCATTTGCGCACCGCCGCCGTCAGTGTCAGCCAGTTTGCCGTGGCATACGGAGCTCCATCGCAGTCTTTAACACTGGTAGCATGCCGCGACAGCGTGGACGTGAACCGTATGTGCAGTTGACGGACTTTGAGCGAGGGCGTATAGTGGGCATGCGGGAGGCCGGGTGGACGTACCGCCGAATTGCTCAACACGTGGGGCGTGAGGTCTCCACAGTACATCGATGTTGTCGCCAGTGGTCGGCGGAAGGTGCACGTGCCCGTCGACCTGGGACCGGACCGCAGCGACGCACTGATGCACGCCAAGACCGTAGGATCCTACGCAGTGCCGTAGGGGACCGCACCGCCACTTCCCAGCAAATTAGGGACACTGTTGCTCCTGGGGTATCGGCGAGGACCATTCGCAACCGTCTCCATGAAGCTGGGCTACGGTCCCGCACACCGTTAGGCCGTCTTCCGCTCACGCCCCAACATCGTGCAGCCCGCCTCCAGTGGTGTCGCGACAGGCGTGAATGGAGGGACGAATGGAGACGTGTCGTCTTCAGCGATGAGAGTCGCTTCTGCCTTGGTGCCAATGATGGTCGTATGCGTGTTTGGCGCCGTGCAGGTGAGCGCCACAATCAGGACTGCATACGACCGAGGCACAAAGGGTCAACATCCGGCATCATGGTGTGGGGAGCGATCTCCTACACTGGCCGTACACCACTGGTGATCGTCGAGGGGACACTGAATAGTGCACGGTACATCCAAACCGTCATCGAACCCATCGTTCCACTATTCCTAGACCGGCAAGGGAACTTGCTGTTCCAACAGGACAATGCACGTCCGCATGTATCCCGTGCCACCCAACGTGCTCTAGAAGGTGTAAGTCAACTACCCTGGCCAGCTAGATCTCCGGATCTGTCCCCCATTGAGCATGTTTAGGACTGAATGAAGCGTCATCTCACGCGGTCTGCACGTCCAGCACGAACGCTGGTCCAACTGAGGCGCCAGGTGGAAATGGCATGGCAAGCCGTTCCACAGGACTACATCCAGCATCTCTACGATCGTCTCCATGGGAGAATAGCAGCCTGCATTGCTGCGAAAGGTGGATATACACTGTACTAGTGCCGACATTGTGCATGCTCTGTTGCCTGTGTCTATGTGCCTGTGGTTCTGTCAGTGTGATCATGTGATGTATCTGACCCCAGGAATGTGTCAATAAAGTTTCCCCTTCCTGGGACAATGAATTAACGGTGTTCTTATTTCAATTTCCAGGAGTGTATAAACCAACTTAGTCAAAAGTAAATGCGAGAACATTTGTGTAATAGGCTAATTTACAGGCAATTAGCATGACTTATTCACTTCAGATGGTTGTGAAATAAAACAGATGACCATATCACAGGTTTTTTTCCTGTGATTTGGTCATCTATTTTATTCCACAACACACCAAGTGGTCCACACACGCAATTCAAGCGCAGGCAATCGGAGTGTGATAAAATTAAATAATACACAAATGTAGGAAAGAAACAGGTCCTAATAAATTATAATTTAAAAGCCTAAAACGGAATGGCTTCATTAAAAAAAAAAAAAAAATCACGAAGGCTGTGGACCCAGTCCTCATCAAAATTCTACACTGCCAACGACTCTCCATTCGAGATGAGACGCAGCTTCCTACCTAGAAATCCTCAATCCAGTCATAAATTTCATTTCGTACCCCATTTGATTGAACTTAATGTTAGTAAGCGTTGGTGTCGTGCTGAGTCAGACGCTTTTCGGGAGACAAAAAATTCTGCATCTCTCTGACAGCCTTGAGCGAGGGCTTTTTGGATGTCTTGTGAGAACAACGCGAGTTAGCTTCTGCATAACCAATGTTTTTGGAATCCAAGTTGTTTGACATGGAGGTGATCATTCTTTTCGAGATGCCTTATTACGTTTGACTCTAGAATGCATTACAAGATTCTGGAACAAATTGCTGTCAAGAATATTGCACGGCAGTTTTTTGAATCACTTCTATCGTCCTTCTTACGGACTGGTGTGACCTACGATGTCTTCAGCACACTGGGCACAGTTATACGTTCGTTGGATGTACGACGTACGAGGGTCGTTCAATAAGCAATGCAACAAATTTTTCTCGGCCAGTTTCGGTTGGAAATTGAGACTTTGTTGTGAGGCATGGTGGAATATTTCCGATTGAGCCCGTATAGTTTCATGAAGTTCCGATCGGTTGCGGCGCTATACGAAGCTTTCAAACTGGCGTCTGTAAAGGAGGTGCGTTCCAAGCAGAGGGCTGTCATCGAGTTACTTTGGGCGGAAAACCAGTGTATTGGCTCTGAGCACTATGGGACTTAGCATCTGAGGTCATCAGTACCCTAGAACTGAGAACTACATAAACCCAACTAACCTAAGGACATCACACACATCCATGCCCGAGACATGATTCTAACCTGCGACCGTAGCGGTCGCTCGGTTCCAGACTGAAGCACCTAGAACCGCTCGGCCACTACGGCCGGCACCAGAGTACTACAGATATTCATATGCGCTCGGACAATGTCTACGAAGACACGGCAGTGAACAAAAGCACGGTAAATCGTTGTACGAGGCGTCTATCGTTGACGCAACGAGGTCTCACAAACCTGGCCGATCTCCCACGTGCCGGCCGGCAGCAGACAGCTGTGACTCCTGCAATGTTGGAACGTGCAGACACCCTCACTCCATCGAGGTGATCGGCGGATCATAAGCACCTCGCTGCGCAACTGGACATCTCTGTCGCTACTGCTCACACACTCGTCCACCAGCTGGGGTACTCAAAAGTGTGTGAATGCTGTGTTCCTCGCCGCCTAACGGAAGACCATAAAGAGGAACGTAGGACCGTCTGTGCGGAATTGCTTGCGCGTGACGAGGCTGATCGTGACAATTTTTGTCGAACATCGTCACAGGCTGTGAAACATGGGTTCTTAACTTTAAACCGAGATCAAAAGGGCGCCATACCACCTCTCCTCCGAAGAAAACGTTCAAAGCCGTACACGCGACAGTACAGTCACGGTGACGGTCTTCTGGGACTTGGAAGGGGTCTATCTGATGTCTTCCCTCATGGTGCAACGATCAACTCTGAAGTATACTGCCTACCATCAGGAAATTAAACAAACAACTTCAACGTGTTCGTCGCCACAAAAAATGCAAAAGAAGTCTGCGCACCCGAGAGGAGCTCACAAACCTCCATTGGACTGTTCTTCCTCGTCCATCCTACTGCCCGGATCTCGCACGTTCCGACTTCCATCTGTTTAGCCCAATGAAGGATGCACTCCGTGGAAAGCAGTACGTGGGTAATGGAGAGGTTATCGATACAGCAAGACGTTGCCTCCGCTGTCGACCAATAGAATGGTCCCATGCAAGCATGCGTGCCCTCCACAGTAAGGTGGCAGAAGGCCGACGCATTGAACGGAGATTATGTTGAAAAATAGGGTTCTGTAGCCAAAAGAATGGGGAATAATACGGTGTATTGGAGTCCTGAATAAAACCAACCTGCTTTCACAAAAAAGTGTTGTAATACTTACTGAACATCCCTCGTATTATGGTTAGAGGGGGGCAACTCAATCGCAATCTTTTTCTTGGAGAATATGATATGGATCCATCCATCCCTGGAGGTTTGTTCAGTATTAGTGATTTCAGCTGTTTCTCAATGTCTCTGGCACTACCATGTGTATAACTCATTTTGTCAGGTTGCGGGAACTGTACTATGGCAGTACTCCTGCAGCTCCTGTTCAGTTACGTTCAGTATTGATAGCCGCCGCTGAAACTGCTACCTGCTGCTGCACAATCTCAGCAGGAGTTGGACGCCGATACCTGAAACATTTTCTATCAGTTTAGCGATGTTCCCACTCAGCTTTGTGTGACTACAATCAAGCACGAGCAATGACAAAAGTCCTTCCACCAGTGGATCTCTGTTCGGATCGCCGGGCAGCCGTGGTGGATCAGGACCACTTCAGTTCAACTACATCCCAAAGTTAATCACTCGCTAGTAACTTTGTATCAAGTCCAACGTTTTGCAACGGTTAACTCTGCTAACGTAGCACACACTGCATACTGCTCTCTTTCTCTATGTCTCCGCTTTGACTTCCTTCTCGCCGCCGCTAAAAAAAGATAAAATGATATTTTGAAATGCCGATGGATGATGGATGGATGGAGAGGGTTTTAAGGGCGCACGACGGCAAGGTCTTCAGCGCCCGCTCAGTAACAGATTGAGACGAGTGTCAAGAAAATACTCAGAACAGTAAGATGAAACAGAACGTAAAACACAGGCAACAAGGTTGGAAAAATATGTGCCTACCCACACCGAAGCGTGGGACGAAGCTTGCCGCCAGCAGTAAAACATGGACAACCCAGGAAGAAAGTGGTAGAGGGAGCTAAAACAATGTAGCAGATGGAGGTGGCTGGCTGACCGCAAGGAAAAAAGGGAGGAGCCAGCCACTTTGCAATACACTAAAACATCCAGCCTAAAAGTTTAGGCCAGAGTCCAGACACATCACAAAACTTTAAAACCCTAGACACACACGTCTCATCACTAGCTAAAACACAGGGCAGATCCCCAGCAACTTGTGCTTCTGCACCGAAGCGTGGGACGAAGCTTGCCGCCAGCAGTAAAACATGGACAACCCAGGAAGAAAGTGGTAGAGGGAGCTAAAACAATGTAGCAGATGGAGGTGGCTGGCTGACCGCAAGGAAAAAAGGGAGGAGCCAGCCACTTTGCAATACACTAAAACATCCAGCCTAAAAGTTTAGGCCAGAGTCCAGACACATCACAAAACTTTAAAACCCTAGACACACACGTCTCATCACTAGCTAAAACACAGGGCAGATCCCCAGCAACTTGTGCTTCTGCCCTTGCATCACGGTATAAAACTCAGTCTGTTGACTTCACCAACCGAAGTTTATTGGTCGTCACTGTCAGCCATTCTTCCTCCCACAACTCCATGCGCTTCTTGTGGAGTGCAGAAATGACAGATTGCAAGGGAATAGGACACAGGCGCATATGTTATTACGTAGCATCTTAGAGGCTACGAGATGTCTTCCTCTACCACTTAAACTTTTGTGACTGGAACGTTCTTGACAATGATTCGATTGAACCTTCCGCCATCAGTAGAGCAGAGGAATTTTTTGTTTCCACAGCTTTCTTAATCGAATCGGCAGTTGCGAGAGGACACATCACCAGCTGTCACTGATCGAAAGTGGTGTTGGAACGTTTACAGGCCATTTATCACCTAGCACTGCTCACTGCTACCGTAATGGAAGACACTGAGCAGCGTCATTTGAGATGCCATGTCACGGTCTGCGCGGCCCCACCCGCCGGAGGTTAGAGTCCTCCCTCGGGCATGGGTGTGCGTGTTGTTCTTAGCATAAGTTAGTTTAAGTAGTGTGTAAGTCTAGGGACCGATGACCTCAGCGCCTCCCTTAGGAATTCACACACATTTGAACATTTCTGAAGACACTGAGTGGACTACGGGGCAAGAAACAAAGTGTTCGAAACCAGGTATTTCTTTGCCTGACAAGTGACAGGAAGAAATTGGAGATAACTAATATATTATGTTTTAATTACGAAAGTCTTAGAGAACTTTAGATTTTAAAATAGTCACGGTAGAATGGATTTTGTACTGTGCGGCTTCCCTAAATTAGTCTCCGATTCATCTTATTTCCTCCAGCATTTTTCTGTTCTTTGATAGATGAAGGAAAACGTGTGAAAAACTTGCAAGAGAGATGAACACTAGAGAACATGTTTTATGAGCGCACACAGAGTACTTTTTTAAAGCCATTGCCACCGTTCATTACAATCTCCTTATCTTCCTTTATCCCTACTACATCTATAATACTAAACGTGTATTCTAATGTACTAAATAATCTGTACCAGTCTTAATCCACTTTACTACTATTATTATTATACTATTGTATTGTATTGTATTGTATGTTAACCAGGGGCCTAGAAACGACGGAAAGGCTCCGTCCCCGCCGCAGCGGCAGTGGTCCACAACCCCACGACGACTGCCGCAGTCCACTTCACGCCTCCGCCGCCCCACGCCGAACCACTCTTTCAGGGTTATTGTGCGGTTCGGCTCGGCGTGGGCCCCCCCATGGAACATGTCACTCCAGACGAGTGTAACCCCAATGTTTGCGTGGTAGAGTAAAGGTGGTGTACGCGCGCGTGGAGAACTTGTTTGCGCAGCAATCGCCGACATACTGTAGCTGAGGCGGAATAAGAGGAACCAGCCCGTATTCGCCGAGGCAGATGGAAAACCGCCTAAAAACCATCCACAGACTGGCCGGCTCACCGGACCTCGACACAAGTCCGCCGGGCGGATTCGTGCCGGGGAACAGGCGCTCCTTCCCACTCCGGAAAGCCGTGCTTTAGACCGAATGGCTAACTGGGAGGGCTTACTATATATACCACTATTATTAATATTATTACTATTATCATTACTACTATTATTCTTGTGAACGTTCATGGTCAGGCTAAATAAACAATAAATAAATAAAAACACAGAGAAGACGCTCTGTCCGATTTCTACACTGTACATCAAAGATGTAAAGAGTGGAAAACCTACCTGATTATGCATCTGTCTATATACGTACACTTTTATAAACTAGACTGATCGCTAATCTGTCCACGGATTTTATACGGTCACTCCTGGAACGTGCGTGGCGCTGTTAGCCTCGTCAGCAAGAAAGCTGCATGTCCTGTCAATCATTACAGTGTTCACGTTAACGAATGGGATCTGTTTCTTGGGTGTGCTTTGCGCTGACGAAGGGAGGTAGGTATACAGCAACATTGTGAGTATCGTCTGACCATCTACGCCGGCCATTGTGGCCGAGCGGTTCTAGGCGCGTCAGTGTGGAACCGCGCGACCGCTACGCTCGCAGGTTCGAATCCTGCCTCGGCCATGGATATGTGTGATGTCCTTAGGTTAGTTAGGTTTAAGTAGTTCTAAGTTCTAGGGGACTGATGACCTCAGATGTTAAGTCCCATTTTGCTCAGAGCCATTTGAACCATTTGACCATCTACTGAGGTGATAATCAAGACTTTGTCACTATCCTCGTACGTTTATTGCCATCCCCCCTAAATCCACTCTAAGAGAACGAAAAAGCGATACACCACGAAAGAATAATCCGAACGGAACGGAAATCGGTAAAATTACGTATATGTACAGACAAAAGAATGAAGATAATTTCAGGAAAATTGGATGATTTATTCGACAGAAAGAGTTTCACAAGCTGAGCGTCGGCGCACCTCTGGCCCTTATGCAAGCGGCTATTCGGCTTGGCATTAATTGACAGATTTGTTGAACGTCCTCCTGACAGACATCGTGCCAAATTCTGTCCAACTGGCGCGCTAAAATTCCGAGCTGGTTGGAGGGCTTTTCCCAAAATGCTCCAAACGTTCTCAATTTGGGTCGGCGATCTTGCTGGCCAAGATAGTGTTTGGCAAGCTCGAAGGCAAGCAGTAGAAAATCTCGCTGTGTGCGGGCTGGCATTATCTGACTGAAATGTAGGCTCAGGATGGATACTACGAAGGGCAACAAAACGGTGTGTAGAATATCGTCGATGCACTACTGTGCTGCAAGGTGTGTCATGGGCGACAACCAAACGGTCCCGTTATGAAAAGAAATGACACCCCAGGCCATCACTCGGTCCGTCTTCAGCCTGGAATCTGATTGACTGGAGTAGAATTGTCTTCAACGATGACTCCTGCTTCGAACTGAGCCTCGATGCCAAGCGAAAAGTCCCCAAGACCTGGCTGTTACCAGTCATATGGCCCGACAAACAGGAGATCGCTACCGATAGCGGACGGTAATGACCTGACTATTGCCCGCCATACATCCTGACAACTAGGAATGGGGGTCTGGGGTACCCCTTCATTTTATAACAGGATCTCTTCGATGATCATCTGCGGCACCCTTACAGCGCAATTGTGCGTCGACGATTTTCTACGCCCCGTTTTGTTGCCATTCATGGGAAGCCATGCTGGGCTTACGTTGCAGCAAGATAATGGCCGCCCGCACAAGGCGAGAATTTCGACTGCTTCTCTTCACGCTTGCCACACGTCACCTTGGCCAGCAAGGTCACCGTATCTCTCTCCAATAGAGAACGTTTGGAGCATTATGGGCAGGTTCCACCAACCAGCTCGGGATTCTGAGGATCTAACGCGGCAGTTAAAGACAGAATCTGGCACGATTTTCCTGAGGAGGACATCCAACAACTCTGTCAATCAATGCCAAGCCGAATAACTGTTTCCGTAAGAGCCATAGTTGGACCAAAACGTTATTGACTTGCTCGATCTGTTAAGCTCTTTCTCTTGAACAAATCATCCAATTTTTCTGAAATTGTAATCATTTGTTTGTCTATGCATGTACGTCACATCTACTGATTTCCGTCCCATTCAGATAATTTCTTAGTGGTGCGCTGTTTTTCTTTTTTTGTCTTAGAGCTTAAGAGTGTCTGGTACCGAGGGCCGGGGGGGGGGGGGGGGAGAGGGGGGGGGGGGGGTCAAATCCGCGCCAGATGGCATGCACCTCGATCACTACTAGAGGTCCCTCCAGCCGTCCCGCCATAAGCCGTGGCTACGCGTGCGCTCCTGGCCCGCGTGTAATGTGAGGGTGCCGCAGTGGAGCACGTGGTCCCAGCGGCGGTTGCAACTGAGTCTACTACGTATTTTCATTGCAACAGCATGTAAAGCTGTAGCTTCGATATTTTTACGAATGCTGAAGGTATGATTAATTTACATTCTGGCTATAGACTGGTGAGGTAGAGGGTAAAGGCTAGACTTTAACTTTCCCGTGGCTTCTGTCATCTACATCTACATATACTCCCGCCACATGGCAGTGCTTGGCACACGATACTTCTCCTACCACTGCTTGATTCGGCTTTCCCTGTTCTATTCGCGCGTTCCATTCCGTGGCGCGTGGGAAGGATGATTATGGGCAACACTTCTATTACCTCTACTCTCTCAGAGTTTCTTGTCGTAGCCGCTTCACGAGACATATGTGAGAACGTACTCTCGGAATTTCAATATCACATCTCTGCTTGATGCACAACGCCTTTCTTGTAGCGTCCTGCACTGGTGTTTGTTGATCAGCTCCGTAACGCTCGCGTGACCGCTAAACTACCCCGTGACAAACGCGCTCCTCTCCGTTTGATCTTGTCTATCTCTTCTATTAAGCCAACCTGCTAAAAATGCCAGACTAACGAGTAATACTCCAGAATTTCTCTAAAAGTGTTTTGTAAGCACCTTCTTTCGTGGATGAATTACATTTCCTTAAAAGTCTGCCAACGAGGAGTCTCAGCCAGGAATCTGCCATTCTTACTATTTGTTTTGTGTCATCATTGCATTTTAGGTCGCTAAGGATGGTCACTCATAGCTAATTTACAGTCACAGTCACAGCGATTTATCATCAATACTGTAATTCTACTATGGTGGATTTCTTCTACGCATGCACAATATGTTACATAATTTACGTTCATAGTCAACTGCCGTCCGCCCCGATAGCTGAGTGGTCAGCGTGACGGATTGCCGTCCTACGTGACGGGGTTCGGTTCCCGGCTGGGTCGGAGATTTTCTCCGCTCAGGGACTGGGTGTTGTGTTGTCTTCATCATCATTTCATCCCCATCCGGCGCGCAGGTCTCCCAATGTGGCGTCGAATGTAATAAGACCTGCACAAAGGCGGCCGCACCTGCCCCGCAAGGGGCCTCCCGGCCAATGACGCCAAACGCTCATTTCCATAGTCAACTGCCAGTCCCTACATCACCTCTGCCAGTCTTCCTGCAGAGTCTACACACTACCGCATCATCCTCAAATAGGCTCATTGCTTATAGCTGCGGTCGGTAAATTCGCATCCAGTTCACCGCACAATCGTATCAGCCTCTGGTTTAGAGCTTCCACTCCGCTCCAAACGAGAGGACCGCTATCGACTCTGTGTACGATGAGACAAACAGCGAGCTGATTGTGCACCCGGCATGCGGTGCTAGCTGCATCCACCAAACTAGCCATCCGCCGAAAGGAACCGAGGATGGTATTAGAACCCAACGCCAGGCGTCATTCGTGCCGCCATCAGCCACGATTTGCAGCCGGTTGCACCAAATGTTCAAATGTGTGTGGCATTTTATGGGACTTAACTGCTAAGGTCATCAGTCCCTAAGCTTACACACTTAAGGACAAACACACACAGCCATGCCCGAGGGAGGACTCGAACCTCCGCCGGGACCAGCCGCACAGTCAATACCTGCAGCGCTTCAGACCGCTCCGCTAATCCCACACGGCGCACCAAATGCGCGCGACAGCTGCCGGCAGAGACTTCCCCATATCTCGCACGAGACCTACCAGCCAACATGCTGAGTTCACACTGGTGTACTTTCCGGTGCCTGCTGTTTACCCGATAGGCTCAATCACCCGCCTAATGACTCGCTCCCAATGACTCCACATCTGCCATCTGCTCTCGTCAGAACTGGGCAGGAAAATCTGCCAGTGGCCCAACAGGAGAGCCATCCCGTGCTGTTCCGGATTGGGCAGGAGCAAATCCGCACGGCGGACTTGTGTCGGGTTCTGGTGAGCCAGCCAGTCTGTGAATGGTTTTTAGGCGGTTTTCCATCTGCCTCGCTGAAAGCGGGCTGGTTCCCCTTATTCCGCCTCAGCTACACTATGTCGGCGATTGCTGCGCAAACAAGTTCTCCACGTACGTGTACACCACCATTTCTCTACCACGCAACACAGAGGTTACACTCGTCTGGTTTGAGACGTTCCCTGGGGAGGGGAGGGGGGGCACCGGGGGGCCGAACCGCACAATAACCCTAAAAGAGCGGTTCGGCGTGAGGCGGCGGAGGGGTGAAGTGAACTGCGGCAGTCGTCGTGGGGTTGTGGACCACTGCGGCTGCGGCGGGGACGGAGTCTCTCTAGGTCTACAGTTTACATACAATAAAATACAAATGCCGTGCTGACTCAGTCGTTTTATAAACACAGGGTAGTTTTGTGTTAGCAGAGGAGCCAACACCGTGTTACGAGTGGAGGCCGAAATGCACGTGTTTTAGCTCACGCAGGCTGGCGTGAGGAGGGAAGAACTATACTGACGTGAGGTCTGGAACATGACAAGGAATGAGTATTCAGAAAGCGGACGTAATTAGTTTAATACTTAACTTTAATCCATTAATGATGAACGTCGCTCTTGACGGTACATGATTCACAATATTATCAGTTCAGAATACATTCTTGAAGTAATTATGGTAACTTAATATGCCGCCTTGCTAGGTCGTAGCAAATGACGTAGCTGAAGGCTGTGCTAAATTGTCGTCTCTGTAAATGAGAACGTCTGTATATAGTGAACCATCGCTAGCAAAGTCGGCTGACGAACTGGGGCGAGTGCTAGGGAGTCTCTCTAGACTAGACCTGCCGTGTGGCGGCGCTCGGTCTGCAATCACTGACAGTGGCGACACGCGGGTCCGACGTATACTAACGGACCGGCGGTGTCTGGCGGTGACACCACAGGTAGCACTTCGTATCTGTTGCTAAGGCGTAAGGAGCCACATGCGCTGCCAATTCCCACTTTCACCCTCCGCACAGAAACATGCGAGTCCACCACTGTCCACCACTTACCTCCGAGTGAAAACAGACTTGGCAGAAGTTTCGTATCGCAAGACGATGTTCCCAGGGACTTCCAACGGGACCAAAGGTGTCTTTGCTTCCGCCAGTGGTGCCCCAATGTCGTTGCCAAAAAATGACTCTAAGCACTATGGAACTTAACATCTGAGGTCATCGGTCCCCTAGACTTAGAACTACTCGAACCTAACTAACCTAAGGACATCACACACATCCATGGCCGATGCAGGATTCGAACCTGCGACCGTAGGATGTCGTTGCAGCTTTGAGCAGTAGCCTGAAGGCTACCGGCCGTGGCCAACGCACATTTCAGCTGTTTCTGAGCAGCGGCCAATTCTGCTTGTATCCGCACACAAAATAAGTACCTATCCACTGCGCACAATATAAAAAATATAGCAAATCTAAAAAAAAAAAAAAAATACGAACAAAGCACCCAGGACTAATGGAGAAACAACAAACAGACCTCAGCATGACATAAAATTACTGGCTTTCGTGCTACTGACGTTGTTTGGACACAAAATGTAAAGGAAACAAAAAAGAGATTGGACTGTTCTTGCGCAAAACCACGTTCCACCTCCAACAACAACGTTATTCATCTCTATCGGTATGGAAATTAACAGAGTATGAAGCCCTAAACACAGGAACAAGAAGAAGAAGAGAGGAGGAGGAAGAAGAGGTAGTGAAAGTTATTTAACAGCGACTTGCTGGCAACGGAACACATGTGAGACTTCAGCTCTCCAGACCCAACGCGCGATGCCATTACGTCACGACCTCGGGCTTAGGATGAGAGCCAGATGTCCATTAGCAGCTGAAATGACACGGCCCCGCGCTGTGGTGACTCGAATTGATAAAAATAATTGGCTCCGCTCAGTACAGGACTCTAGCACAGTACTTTACGTCCAGGCCTGTCTTTACGTTCCGCTCTCTCAGCTAAGACCCTAACCGCATCTGCTTAATCTGTCTTACATATTTCCTGGACTGCGCCTCTCCATTATTTTTATACGAGGAATGCTTGAAGTTTTCCACCCTGATAAGAAAAGCAAACGTCAGTTAAATTGAGTGTATCCACACCGCGGAGCGCTGACTGGACTTACAAGACTTGAATGTCTGTACCTGGATACCAAAATCGTAAAGCAATACGACGGCATCCTAAACTTAAAAATCGTCTTTGAATATTACAAGCTTTTCGAGCATTGTTACGCACAAAACTTACGTAGCTTAATAAAATGCACTAGTGGCTTAGTCCAGTGTGAGTCTTCCTATTTCGCTTTTCGTACAAAAATTCAAAAATGGCTCTAAGCACTATGGGACTAATATCTGAGGTCATCAGTCCCATAGACTCAGAACTACTTCAACCCAAGTAACCTAAGGACATCACACACATCCATGCCCGAGGCAGGATTGGAAGCTGCGACCGTAGCAGCAGCGCGGTTCCGGATTGAAGCGCCTAGAACCGCTCGGCCACAACGTCCGGTCGTACAACAATCATACCCCTTACTATTCTGTATACGGTATATTTATTTTATTATCAGTACCTGTCTTGATAATAAAACTTCGTAGCTTAATAAGGTTGATATCATATGGTCACTTGTCGAATTTTTGAATTCTACATTTATTAACAAATGGAGAAGATGATTAACAAATGTTCACTACTAACAAATGGAAAAGATGATTTACAAATGTTGAATCCTAATGTTTTATTTTTAATTGCTGGTGGTAAAAAATGCCCTTACGAACGATGAAAAAAACCGTAAACATTTTTCTAACATACATTCACAAAACCCTAAGAATCACTTCGCGTTGAAAACGTTATATGTATTTTATTTACCAAACATTATTTTTGTAATTGATGTAATCATCAAAGAATAACTATATGTTAAAGATGTATCTTAGAGTTACATTAATATCTGAGGTCATGTTAATTTTCCGGCATATATATATATAAAATAGCGCCATTACAGATTTTGCTCTCTCTTCTATTTACTATCGATGTTAGTGGTCGAACTTTATCTGTTTGAGTAATCAGATGTGTGTGTGTGTGTGTGTGTGTGTGTGTGTGTGTGTGTGTGTAGGTGTGTGTGCGTGCGCGCACGCCAATCTGTTAAGTATTTCAATATATGTTTATAGAGCATTTGCTGGAATTATTTAACTACTGTAAATACACTTCCATGTCAAATTCATTAAGATTTTTCAGCATTTAGCATTTTTATCTGTTCCAGCATCATCGCTGACGAGCTGCAGCCGCTGTCATTACGCAGCAAATATGAATTTAAGCTAACCGTGCAAAAGGCGCACGACACGCACCGATTTCAATTGTTTCGTTTGCGAAACAGCAAAGAAGCTGAGCAGTAAAATTTCTACACGTTCTCTTCCTGAATTTTGACTTAAAGCCCAACTTGAGACTTATCCTGGACTAACGAAGGCACTGACAATATTTTTTTGTGTACAGTAAAGAGTTTTCCTATGTAAAATCAATGAAAGCATTAACTAATATAACAGTGATTATTACTGCAGATGCTAAACAAATTTTACGCACGCCAATGCGAATCTCTGTGCTTCTCTCCATCTTACGAAGAAATTGTTATAGGTAATATTCCAAACGCAATATAACTGAGCTTAGCCGGCAAATAATAATAATTAATATTATTAACTGCATTATTGTGGTTAAAAAAATAGAAATTATTTCATTACGATTTATAAAGACATTCTGCAACAAGATTTTTAAAGAAAATCTGCATCAACAATTAACAGTTCTCAAATCTCACTCTACACAAAAAATAATTTTTAAATGGAGAGATGGGATAGTCGTATGAATTCAATTTACATTTTGATTCAGACTAGCACGATTATAATATTTTTCGTTTAACACTTTTCGCTGCGGCTGACGCTTATAAGCGTCCGCGCTCACTGTCGGATTACTCGGTCTAGTTGCAGCGTCTAAGCTAGCATCAAAGCGTGTAAACTATTGTTTTGTGTGGGCATTTATCGAACGTATATTGTTCGTAAAGGCGGCTAATGAACCAACACCTGGACCTTCCAATGTGAAAAGGAGCAGGAAAAGTGTTAAACTGACAGAAGAACAGCTACTTAGTGTACTAGACGACAGTGATTTTCTGTGTAGTGAGGGCGAGGCATACCACGGAGATTGTCATTTCGAGGTTGCAGAAGAACTGCACAGTGATGATAGCGAGGAAGCACAGCTTTCGAATCTGTTTCGTGACAGTTCCGAATCTGACGATACGGATCACGTCGATTGTGTGGAAATCGACGACGAAAAAGAGCCCGACCTGTCACACGGAGATAATCCAGGCGAGTCCTGCCATAAACAACCACATAATATGCAGTATCACCCATTTACGAAGGAAGAAGTTTTGCAAATTCATCCTTCGGCAATTCTCCTATGGATTTCTTCAGATTATTGGTAACAGACGAATTGTTGCAACTTGTAGTTGACGAAACGAACGATAACGCAGTCAACATATTGCCGAGCGAAAATACAAAAGAGGGATCTAAGATCTGTAAATGGAAACCTCTAAGTATAGGCGAATTACTAGTTTTCCTGGGTGTTTCGTTACATATGGGTAACGTTAAATATCCGTGATTACAAGATTACTGGAATAAAGAACCGCTGTTTGAGAATAGAGGAATAGCGATGAGTATAAGCAGAGACCGGTATCTGATCATATTACGCTCTCTGCATTTTGCAAAAAATCCACTTCCAGGTAAGATATATAAGATACGACCTATATTGGATTATTTTAACACGAGAATGTCTCAAGTGTATTACCCGGGAAGAGATTTATTAATAGATGAAACAATGATTATTTGAAGGGAAGATTGTCATTTAGACAATACATAAAAATCAAATGTAATAAATATGGCATTAAGATATACATGCTCAACAGTCCAGACGGTTTCATAAATAAGTGCGCTGTGTACACGGGAAGTAGTGGAGATATGGGGGGAAAAGGTCACGCTGAAAAGGTCGTTTTGCATTTGATGTCATAGAAGCTGCATGTTGGTCATCACATTTACTTGGACATTTATTATAACAGTTTTCATTTAGCTACAACTCTGTTGAACCTAAAAACACTTTCCACAGGTACTCTGAAATTAAATAGGAAATATACCCCCGAAGACGTTGTATCGGAAAACTTGGGAGAGGAGAGGCAATTGCGTCGTATTCTAATGGAGTTATGATTGGAAAATGGAAGAATCGACGAGAGGTTTCCTACATTTCCACACAACATCTAAATGTTATGGAGCAAGTGACGAATGCGCGCCAGCAAATAGTCATGAAACCTTTGCCTGTTATTAGGTACAATGCGTGTATGTCTGGGACTGATAAACAAGATCAGATGTTATCGTATTATTTGTGTGAGCGAAAGACTATCCGCTGGCCGTAAAAACTATTCTTTCATTCATTGACATGCTAGTTTTCAATTCTCTGTATCTGTAAAACAAGTACTCGGGAAATAAAATGACGTTGTACGATTACAGAATGAACATTATAAAGCGCTTTCTTCCACCAATGGACGTTCCACGAAATGTGAGCAAGAAACATCACAAACAAACACACGTTGTGCAAAAGCGGGAAGCTACTGCAGGGAAGAAGCAAGTTATGGGGAAGCGGTGTAAGAAGTGCGCGGAACAACGCAAGCGCACTGATACAGCATACGAGTGTAGAACCTGCCCAGACAAACCTGGATACTGTTTGAACTGCTGTATAATTTCCCATAAGTAGCAAAAACGCGATAATATCGGGGAAATTCCGATTATCAAAGACAACTTCTTTTATTTCTTTTGACACTGCGTGGTTTCTTTTTATGACTTGAAAGGTTAGAACTTTTTTTTCACGAGTACTGAGAAAATGAGGTTTTCTTTTGTGTTAAGTCGACTTATTTCTTATTGCGTTGTAAAGCGTTCACTTCAGTTTTTTATGAAAGAATTTGTTGTGCTAAATTTGTTTTAATAGCACCGCAATTGAAGTGATGGGGGACACGAAGGAAGCCTCCACGTAGGGCGTGTTTCGCTTACTAATTTCTATACATCCGGGCGTCCTCTAGGCGTCTATGATAAATGTAGACGGCTAATTCTCTCATACCAGAAGCAAATATGCTACTAAATTGACGACCTCTATCAGAGTCAATCTTAAAAATGCGCATTGGAAGTAAATATAATTTCAAATGAATCTAGTTTCCTTTTTCCTTTTTATCCTTCTTAACAATCTGGGTTTTGGAATTCAAATTTTTCCTGAATGCAGTGGATCTGTTGCTTGTTTGAATTGTATTTTTTGTTATATTATTAACATATCACAAACATTTGAATGACGCCCGTGACCCCTATGGGTGTCAGACAGCAAACAGACTTTAAAACATGACCACAATACCGTCGAAGCTTATATGAAGTAATGCAACTAAGGTGTCATCATCAAGTCGGTATAGAAAAAAGGCATTTCGCGTTAATAGCGTGGCCATGGTGTTCTAGTGGGCAGAGCCCAAGACTTGCCTTGGAGGTCCCGGATTCAGCCCCAGACCCTGTTGCAGACCCTCCAGGACGGCCACGGGTCCACCCAGCCTGGTATTAAATGAGCACCGAGGACCTTTCCTGGAAGTAAAAGGCGGGTCGCGGCGATGTGTCCCCCACCCTCCCCCTGCTAGTGTCACTCCCAAGAAAGGGCGCACTCTACCTGCAGTTAGGCCAATTGTCTGGTCACGGACTTGCGGCACAGTCTCTACTTTGCCTTTCTACAGCAAATAAGGACTTCATTTTCTATCTGATATTTCTCATTTTTGTACCAAATTTTAATTGATTGCAAATAGGCGCATTTTCATGTGAATATAATTAAATATAAACAGATTTTTTTTAAATATTTATGTATCAGAATTTGATTAACAAACGGATATGTAAATTAGCAATGTGGTCTTATTAGTCAACGGACTATAAACGTTTTGTACTTAACAGGGCTCTGAAATCCTGTAATCCTCAAAGGCGATCTTTTTTTTTAATTGCGTGTACTGCTCTGATGTCTGGACAGTGACCCTCAATCATGTACGGATGAACAAAATTGGAGAGGACCAACCCGTAAGGGCCCCTTCTTAGAACGAGATGGCTGTGTGCCGTGATTGGCACGCCACTTGAGGTTGGCACTACCTCCTCCTGCGAGTCATCGTACATCGCCGGCGAGCGAGGTGTGTATCCAGTGAGCGCGAAGCTGGAAGTGCAGTGACAGTCGCGGACCGGAGTCGGCGGACATGTGGCTATCGCCTCAGTGTGCGATTCGCGCCCGATCCGAAGAGTGGCTTGGGAGTCCTGGATGGCTTGTTGTATGGTAAGGCGGCCACTATACCAACAGGTTCCTGGCGAAAAATCGTTCTGTGGAAGTGGCCGTATTCAGGTGGTGCTCCGTAGTAATACGGGGTGTTCAAAAAGTCTCTCCACAGTGCCGTATGATTGTTAGCCGCGCGTGCCGTATGATTGTTCGCCTGCCTGGGTTACTTCCCTTCAAGTGGACTCTCCCAACTTTCCACTGTTTCGTTTATCTCAGCCAGCGTCAGTAGTATCGTTGGTGTGTGTCGTTACGTAATGACGTGAACCTTTAAGTTTAGTTCCTTTGTTTTGTTTCGTTTTTGTCACTGTTAAAATGCTAACCATTGAAGAACGTGTGTCTTTAAGCGAACAAGTGTTCAAAGCTGGCGGTAAATACATAGTTTCAGTTCGTCAAACATTTAATTCAGTTTTCCCGGAGGCAACACTCTCACATCGCTATTCTGTGCTAGATTTGATTAACAAATTTCGAAGTACGAGATCAGTGATAGATGCACCGAGAAGTGGTCGTCCTAGCGTTTTGTCTGAGGGTAAACTACTCGATATTTCCGATAAAACGTCCACGAGTCCGAACAAGTCAGTAAGAAAACTCGCTCAGGAAATCGATGCTAGTGTCAAAACGGCTCACACAGCTGTAAGGAAAAAATTAGAACTTTTCCCACACAAAGTGACAGACGTGCAAGAACTGAAAAATACTGATCATGGCAAGAGACTGCATTATTTTCAATGGTTCAAAAATTTCGTTCAAATAAATGGAAGGGATATTGTTAATGGAACGTGTTTCACTGATGACACGTGGATCATTTATCCGGGTAAATGAACTCGCAAAAATCTCGTATGTGGAGTACTGCAAATCCATTGTGTATTAATGAGGAACCACTTCATTCTGTGAAAATAGGATTTTGGATTGCAATTTCTAGCCTCGGATTGTGGGTCCCATATTTTTCAACGAAACAATAAACCCACGACGATACTGCAGTGATATTCTGTACCCATTCATAAGAGAACTTCTGTTAAGTGAAATACTCAACGGTTATTTTCAACAATATGGTGCAACCGCGCACACGGGACGCGTTTCAGTGTCACTGCTTGCTCATGTTTTTGGTGATGGCATAACTTCACAGGGAGTTTGGCCTCCACGGTCGCCTAACCCAACACCACATGACTTTTTCTTCTGGGGTGCAGCAAAAGCAACTGTCTATAAAAACCGTCCAAAATCCATCGATGAATTGAAAACCGCAATATCCACTTTCACTGCTTCTGTTACATAAGAAATGTTACAGCTTGTGTTTGGAAACATGATTAGACGAATACTATTGTGTATTCAACAACAGGGGGAACACTTTCAACTTTTAATGTGAAAATGTGTAAGTTAAAAGTGAATATTCAGTAAATTAATAACTTTTATTTCACTGAGTTTTATTTCGGTATATTGACTGCGGCAAGTGGCACGCGCGGCTAACAATCATACCGCACTGCGGAGAGACTTTTTGTACACCCCGTATTATTCTAGAACTTGTGGAATAAGCATAACGGACGCGCTTTTGTGATGACTTTGCTCTGTGGTGTTGCAAAACTGTGTTTCCTCGAAGTGTCGAAGTCCACTACAGCTGACGCACTGGGTTCTCCATAATGCGCTGAATTTTAGTCTGTTTCTGCTCACGTATTTTACGGTGTTTTGGTCATGTATGAAAAGGTCATGCCATGTAATGTGATCACATCTAGCCAAACAGGCGAATCTATCAGCGGCAACATTCGAGAAGACAGTTATTAACGGTATTGTATTGTACTGTATGGAACTGGGGACCTATAAACAACGGAGAGGCTTCGTCCCGCCGTTGCTATCAGTGGTTCACAACCCCACAACAGGCTACAGCAGTCCACCCACCCCACCGCAGCGACACACCGAACCCAGGGTGCGTTTCGGCTCCCAGTAGACCCTTCGGGAAAGACTCACACCAGACGAGTGTAACCCCAATGGTTGCGTGGTAATTGTGGCGTACGCGTACGTGGAGACAGTACTCCGTAAGTACTGCAGCGCCGATACATTCACTTCATGTAAGCGAAATAGCAAAACTGGGAATAAAGTAAAATGCGCTCTTTTCTGCAAATAAGGAGTACCTTACAAGTATGTATGTATGTATGTGTGTGAAATCTTATGGGACTTAACTGCTAAGGTCATCAGTTCCTAAGCTTACACACTACTTAACCTAGATTATCCTACGGACAAACACACACACTCGAACCTCCACCGGGACCAGCCGCACAATCCATGACTGCAGCGCCCTAGGCCGCTCGGCTAATCCCGCCCGGCTACCTTACAAGTATTCTGTGACCTAGCTCATTTTCCCGTGCTCCATAGGTCATGTGTTACTTATTAGTTACTGTTTACGCACTTTCTCCTGGACGACAGCGCACACGACAAACAATATCGGAGTTTTGGTCCATACTCTGTCGATAAACAACGTTTGGTTCCAATCTGACTGACTGACATCTGGAGGTCTGGCTGTCATAACCTAACGATATTAACTTTCTCCGAATGGACAGTCAAACTTTTAATAACGTGTCAGATTTACTTCGCATTCACATTAAAAAAGAAGACAAGTATGGGGAAGTTTTTCTTCCACTTTATCATGTAACGAAAGTTCATTAGAATACCACAACTTGGGAACACACACATCGCTCGTGGAAGAACCGGAGAGCTTACATTTCATTATATTTTGTTGTGCTACCGCTTCTATGTTGTGCGCAGAATATCGATTTCCTCCTTAGCCTTTCTGTGTAATATATGGCTGGGGAAGACGCAACTCCTCTACCATTTTCGTAACTGCCAGTGCTCTTTTATTATATTTTACCGTTGTCTCACAATACAATAGATACATTGTAATAAAATTCGTTTTTCGGTAAACATGCGCAGTGAAACGTACCCCAAACAACCTCCGCCATTTTGTCAAATCAGCCGCCAATCAACATTTCTGTAAATTGCGGTCTGTGTTTGACAAACACGTCAGACTGCCAAATATTTGAGAAAAGCTAGTTAAGTTTGACAAACTGTTTCCTCTTTTACATAAAGCGCAGACAGGGGAAGATGCGTTCCGCATCGGTGCTGCAAGAGGTCAGCACCGGTAATGAGACAAGGTTGCGTAGTGGCGGATACTCACTACGCTGTGGAACACTACTTTCACAGCACCGTAAAATAAGTACAGGCGAGCAGTCAGTACTCACCATGCTGCGGTTCCTGATGGGCGCCTCGGTCTCCGCTATGGGGAAGCAGGCGCGCTGCTGCTCGCCGCGCAGGCGCATCGAGTGGCTGCGGCGCATGGCGCGCGCCACGGGTATGCGGCTGCTACTGCCGCCGCTGCTGCAGCTGCCGGTGGGCGAGGTGGCGGCGGCGGCGGCGGGGGCGGTAGCGGGGGCGGAGGCGCCACTCTGCTCTGCGCCGCTCATCGCCTGCCGGCACACAAGCGCGTCGCGCCGTCAAGAGGGGACATTGTCCGGGCACTAGCTCACTCCAACAAAGTGCACTCTCATACTACAGAGAAAATTTCGGGAGTATCCCATACTTAATTCCTTTATGCCGTAACACATATCCCATCATTTTAAGGGCTCGCTTACTGCCGACATATCATTATTTTACACGTTAACATTCTAGGGAAGGGATCAGTTGAATGCTGTAGTGGCAAGTAAGCACCTGACATTGGAAACTCCCCATTGCACCCCCTTCAGATTTAGATGTAAGACAGCCCAGAAGACAACCCGTCAAAAACTGAAACATGAAAACAGGAACAAGGTGTACTGAATAGTAATAAAAAAAGTAAGCTTAACAAGTGTAATATTGAGCGCGGATTAACAGCCGTGGTTAAGTGGTTGCTCGGTCAGTGGGTTAGCTACACTCTGTATAAAAAAAACTGCCCCGAACAGGTGTAGCGAACAGTAACACACAAGTCCGCAGCTCTTGGTCTCGCGGTAGCGTTCTCGCTCTCGCTTCCCGAGCACGGGGTCCCGGGTTCGATTCCCGGCGAGATCGGGGATTTTCGCCTACCTCGAGATGACTGGGTGTTGTTGTGTAGTTTTCATCGCTCATGTCGGCACCAATGATGTGTGTCGCTATGGATCGGAGGAAATCCTCTCTGGCTTCCGGCGGCTATCTGATTTGGTGAAGACTGCCAGTCTCGCTAGCGGGATGAAAGCAGAGCTCACCATCTGCAGCATCGTCGACAGGACTGACTGCGGACCTTTGGTACAGAGCCGAGTGGAGGGTCTGAATCAGAGGCTGAGACGGTTCTGCGACCGTGTGGGCTGCAGATTCCTCGACTTGCGCCATAGGGTGGTGGGGTTTCGGGTTCCGCTGGATAGGTCAGGAGTCCACTACACGCAACAAGCGGCTACACGGGTAGCAGGGGTTGTGTGGCGTGGGCTGGGCGGTTTTTTAGGTTAGATGGCCTTGGGCAAGTACAGAAAGGGCAACAGCCTCAACGGGTGCGGGGCAAAGTCAGGACATGCGGGGACCAAGCAGCAATCGGTATTGTAATTGTCAACTGTCGAAGCTGCATTGGTAAAGTACCGGAACTTCAAGCGCTGATAGAAAGCATCGAAGCTGAAATCGTTATAGGTACAGAAAGCTGGCTTAAGCCAGAGATAAATTCTGCCGAAATTTTTACAAAGGTACACACGGTGTTTAGAAAGGATAGATTGCATGCAACCGGTGGTGGAGTGTTCATCGCTGTTAGTAGTAGTTTATCCTGTAGTGAAGTAGAAGTGGATAGTTCCTGTGAATTATTATGGGTGGAGGTTACACTAAACAACCGAACTAGGTTAATAATTGGCTCCTTTTACCGACCTCCCGACTCAGCAGCATTAGTGGCAGAACAACTGAGAGAAAATTTGGAATACATTTCACATAAATTTTCTCAGCATGTTATAGTCTTAGGTGGAGATTTCAATTTACCAGATATAGACTGGGACACTCAGATGTTTAGGACGGGTGGTAGGGACAGAGCATCGAGTGACATTATACTGAGTGCACTATCCGAAAATTTCCTCGAGCAATTAAACAGAGAACCGACTCGTGGAGATAACATCTTGGACCTACTGATAACAAACAGACCCGAACTTTTCGAATCTGTATGTACAGAACAGGGAATCAGTGATCATAAGGCCGTTGCAGCATCCCTGAATATGGAAGTTAATAGGAATATAAAAAAAGGGAGGAAGGTTTATCTGTTTAGCAAGAGTAATAGAAGGCAGATTTCAGACTACCTAACAGATCAAAACGAAAATTTCTGTTCCGACACTGACAATGTTGAGTGTTTATGGAAAAAGTTCAAGGCAATCGTAAAATGCGTTTTAGACAGGTACGTGCCGAGTAAAACTGTGAGGGACGGGAAAAACCCACCGTGGTACAACAACAAAGTTAGGAAACTACTGCGAAAGCAAAGAGAGCTCCACTCCAAGTTTAAACGCAGCCAAAACCTCTCAGACAAACTGAAGCTAAACGATGTCAAAGTTAGCGTAAGGAGGGCTATGCGTGAAGCGTTCATTGAATTCGAAAGTAAAATTCTATGTACCGACTTGACAGAAAATCCTAGGAAGTTCTGGTCTTACGTTAAATCAGTAAGTGGCTCGAAACAGCATATCCAGACACTACGGGATGATGATGGCATTGAAACAGAGGATGACACGCGTAAAGCTGAAATACTAAACACCTTTTTCCAGAGCTGTTTCACAGAGGAAGACCGCACTGCAGTTCCTTCTCTAAATCCTCGCACAAACGAAAAAATGGGTGACATCGAAATAAGTGTCCAAGGAATAGAAAAGCAACTGGAATCACTCAATAGAGGAAAGTCCACTGGACCTGACGGGATACCAATTCGATTCTACACAGAGTACGCGAAAGAACTTGCCCCCCTTCTAACAGCCGTGTACCGCAAGTCTCTAGAGGAACGGAGGGTTCCAAATGATTGGAAAAGAGCACAGATAGTCCCAGTCTTCAAGAAGGGTCGTCGAGCAGATGCGCAAAACTATAGACCTATATCTCTTACGTCGATCTCTTGTAGAATTTTAGAACATGTTTTTTGCTCGCGTATCATGTCATTTCTGGAAACCCAGAATCTACTATGTAGGAATCAACATGGATTCCGGAAACAGCGATCGTGTGAGACCCAACTCGCCTTATTTGTTCATGAGACCCAGAAAATATTAGATACAGGCTCCCAGGTAGATGCTATTTTTCTTGACTTCCGGAAGGCGTTCGATACAGTTCCGCACTGTCGCCTGATAAACAAAGTAAGAGCCTACGGAATATCAGACCAGCTGTGTGGCTGGATTGAAGAGTTTTTAGCAAACAGAACACAGCATGTTGTTATCAATGGAGAGACGTCTACAGACGTTAAAGTAACCTCTGGCGTGCCACAGGGGAGTGTTATGGGACCATTGCTTTTCACAATATATATAAATGACTTAGTAGATAGTGTCGGAAGTTCCATGCGGCTTTTCGCGGATGATGCTGTAGTATACAGAGAAGTTGCTGCATTAGAAAATTGTAGCGAAATACAGGAAGATCTGCAGCGGATAGGCACTTGGTGCAGGGAGTGGCAACTGTCCCTTAACATAGACAAATGTAATGTATTGCGAATACATAGAAAGAAGGATCCTTTATTGTATGATTATATGATAGCGGAACAAACACTGGTAGCAGTTACTTCTGTAAAATATCTGGGAGTATGCGTACGGAACGATTTGAAGTGGAATGATCATATAAAACTAATTGTTGGTAAGGCGGGTACCAGGTTGAGATTCATTGGGAGAGTGCTTAGAAAATGTAGTCCATCAACAAAGGAGGTGGCTTACAAAACACTCGTTCGACCTATACTTGAGTATTGCTCATCAGTGTGGGATCCGTACCAGGTCGGGTTGACGGAGGAGATAGAGAAGATCCAAAGAAGAGCGGCGCGTTTCGTCACTGGGTTATTTGGTAACCGTGATAGCGTTACGGAGATGTTTAATAAACTCAAGTGGCAGACTCTGCAAGAGAGGCGCTCTGCATCGCGGTGTAGCTTGCTCGCCAGGTTTCGAGAGGGTGCGTTTCTGGATGAGGTATCGAATATATTGCTTCCCCCTACTTATACTTCCCGAGGAGATCACGAATGTAAAATTAGAGAGATTAGAGCACGCACGGAGGCTTTCAGACAGTCGTTCTTCCCGCGAACCATACGCGACTGGAACAGGAAAGGGAGGTAATGACAGTGGCACGTAAAGTGCCCTCCGCCACACACCGTTGGGTGGCTTGCGGAGTATCAATGTAGATGTAGATGTAGATGTAGATCACCATCATCATCCATCCCCATTACGGTCAGAGGAAGGCAATGGCAAACCGCCTCCGCTAGGACCTTGCCTAGTACAGCTGTGCGGGTCTCCCGCATCGTCCCCTACGCTCTTTCAGGGAGTATGGGACTTCATCATCAATAAGACACAAAATGAAGTTTCTTGGGAAAAAATGTGGTCACAGTGTTGGAGATTGAAGCATATAAGCCGTGTTCAAACCTATCTCATGCCATTTATTTTTATTTTGTTTTATTTTTTTTTTTTCAAAACGCTATGAACTGTCCGTCCAGTCATTGAAATGTTTGTTCTGTTTCTGCAGTCTTCGCATCTGTCGTACTATACACTGGTTGTACAGGGTGAGTCACTAACTGTTGCCACCTAGAATAGCTCCGGAAGTATGATAGGAGCTGAAACGTTTGTGGGACAGAAGTTGCACGGGACAACGCGGGCCATAATATGACGTTGGTTTTTTGTTGCTAGGTGGGGTCGCTTCAGAGATATGAAGGTCAACTTTGTTTTTTTTTAAGGGATGCTATAGTTTGGTACTTGTTTTCTGACAGCAGCTATCGATGCGAATCCAACGATGTGTAACAGTAAGGTCTTTGAAGGTCAACAAAGGTCACAAAGATGGCTTGAACGTCAGGAGATGTTCGAAGTGATCACCATTGGTATCAATGCAGTGCTGCAATCTTATCAAGGACCGAGTGCTATTCCTTATCACATCGGTACTTATCGAAGCACATGCTCTGACAATTCTCCCTCGCATATCTTAAGGTGTACTTGCAACGTCTTTATAAACAATGTCTTTTACGAATTCCCACAAGAAAAAAATCCAGGGGCGTCAACTCTGGCGAACGAGCCGGCCACGACACCTCCTCCACGTCTAATCCAACGATTTGGGAATTGTCTTTGCAACTCATTTCTAACGATTAGCGAAAAATGTCCCGGACACCCATCGTTTTGATACCACATTCTGTTCCTTGTTCCTAAAGGTATTTCTTTTAATAACAGACCTAATGTTTCCTGCAGGAATGTGGTGTACTTCCTACCATTTAGATTTCCTTCGATGAAATAGGATCCTATAATTCTGTCCTCCAGAATCCCACACCATACATTCGCCGACCGTGGTTTTTGGTGTGCAACTTGCCGCAGCCAAAATGGATTATCAGTTGCCCAGTAATGCATGTTATGCAAATTAACATTTCCATGGTTCGTGAATGTAGCCTCGTCAGTAAATAAAATCAAATTAATAAATGTGTCATCCCTCTGAATCTGAAGCTGAGCCGATCGGCAGAATTCAAAAATGGCTCTGAGCACTATGGGACTCAACATCTTAGGTCATAAGTCCCCTAGAACTTAGAACTACTTAAACCTAACTAACCTAAGGACATCACACACACCCATGCCCGAGGCAGGATTCGAACCTGCGACCGTAGCAGTCCTGCGGTTCCGGACTGCAGCGCCAGAACCGCTAGACCACCGCGGCCGGCGGCAGAATTCAATGCGACGCATAAAAACCGTACCAGTTAATTCTTGGTGGAGACTGATAAAGATGATATTTATGGCGATGCAGAACACCAACAACATTACTATGGCTCACGCCAGATTCCCTTCCGATTTGACTCGAACTAACACGAGGATCTCGAACAACAGTGGAAAAAGTACCAATTTTTGTTTCCTCGGTAGTAACTTTCCTTTGCTGGATATGTTTCCGAAGCGTTAAAGATCCAGTTGTTCTCAATTTATCATACACACATTAAAATGTACGACGTTTAGGGCGAGTGCGTTGAGGCGTTGAGGATATCTTTCAGTGTATAAGTCTCTAGCTCTCACTGAATTTCGTTGGCATTCTCCGTAAATGAGAAACATATCGACTTGTTCTTCGAAGGAATACATCATTCACATTCGCTTGATTCGACGATACTAGTCTTACCGTTCCTATTAGTGTTGTATTGCGAAAACGTCGAATCGTGTTTACATGTCAATGGTACGTTAGATGGATGCGCCATATTCGACGAATATTTACTATTTGCACGATATACGAGAGAGAATTGTCAGAGCATGTGCTTCGATAAGTGCCGAAGTAATAAGGAATACCACTCAATCCATGGTAAGAATATTGCAGCACTGCACTGATACCAATGGTCATCACTTCGGACACCCTCTGTAAATGGACGTTCATGCCACCTTTTTTCCTTCGTTGACCTTCAAAGACCCTACTGTAACACATCATTAGGTTCGTCTCGATAGCCGCTATCAGAAAATAAGTACCAAACTATAGCATCCCATTTGAAAAAAACAAAGTTGACCTTCATATCTCTGATGCGACCCCACCTAGCTACAAAAATCCGTCATCTTATGGCCTCCGTTGTCCCATGCAACATTTGTTCCGCGAAGTTTTCATCTATCATACTTGAGGAAAAAAAATATTTTTAAAAAAATCTTTACTGTAATCATTATTTCGTAAGTTACCAATAGTTAAATTTTTTCAAGTACTAGCATGAACACGTGACACACTGTGGTGGAGATTACAGCTTGTGAAAGCACTGTGTGAACATCGTCTTCCTCACATTGTCTACTCACTACTACTTTGTACCATACAGCTATGATAATAAAATTCAGATGTATACATCACATATGCTTAAACATCTCATAAAAATGCTTTCTGCGAGTTGCAGCTGGTTCTCGAAACTGACTAGAAGTTGTTTCATTATTCACTTGGCAACAATAACGGAATTAACTGACAGAATAACACAACAGTAACTACGTAGTGGCTGCTACACTCTGTAGGGCTTACACAGTGTTGTTATTACTACGAGTGACTGGGCCCTGTCAGATCACACATTGCTATAGTGTTTCTATCTTCGGAGTTTCCAAGCAGCTCCCATTTTTTACTCTTTGTGTTCTTTTTCTTTCTTCAGTCTAATTTGTCCCTGGTCTAGTGGTGACTTCATTCTCTGGTAGTACTTTCCAGCTGCTAATTATTTGTCTGTCTAAGTTTCTGCTGAAAATATCGAATAGACTTATGTAAGTCTTCTCTTAAATGCATTTTGACTGGCTCGATACAATGCATGGCTTCGAGTTGTTCTACGTATGTCGCTATCATTATCATCACACTCGCTGGGGTACCTGCCATCGCTCAGGGAGTTGACATGTTGTCTGGCACGATCTCCTCCTCTTTTAGGTTTGGCGTTGTCTAAAGTATAAATCAAACCAACTTTTTATAAACAAGTACACTAAGTACGCTTTACACACTTTATTTTCGATTTATATTCAGACACTTTATTACTGAGTACTCACACTTCACTGTTTGTTTTTATTCACTCACTGCACTATTTTTTCGGTTCCTCCATTCGTAAATGATAAGAAACTGACGTTCGAACACACGGTGGGTCTCGCTTTATACACCCCTACGAAAGCTTACCAAAACGCTTCGAATAGTCCACAATATTCCGGATCATTCCACAACAGTGGAGAGTGTTCTAGAATATTCCACAATAATGTGGGATATTCCGTGATGTTCCCGAACATTCTAGAATCTTCCCGAATGTTCCAGACTATTCCCGAACATTTCAGAAGATCCCGGATCAATGTTGAATATTCCGGAACATTCTGGAATGTTGTTGAATGCTCTCGAATGTCCTGGAATGGTCTAGAAATGTCTAAAGGGCGAAATTTTCCAGCCCTTATATCCTGAAAAGCACGCCCTCCATGTAAAAATGGTAGCCTCCTTCATGGCTGGGGAATAGAGGGCTACCACACCGTACAACTCCCTTGGTCGTAGCGGGACTCGTTTCTGAGTTTTAGCGGCACGCACACTGTACATTTTTATAACATATATGGGAGTATGCGTACGGAACGATTTGAAGTGGAATGATCATATAAAATTAATTGTTAGTAGGGCGTGTGCCAGGTTGAGATTCATTGGGAGAGTCCTTAGAAAATGTAGTCCATCAACAAAGGAGGTGGCTTACGAAACAATGGTTCGACTTATACTTGAGTATTGCTCATCAGTTTGGGATCCGTATCAGGTCGGGTTGACAGAGGAGATAGAGAAGATCCAAAGAAGAGCAGCGCGTTTCGTCACAGGGTTATTTGGTATGCGTGATAGCATTACGGACATGTTTAGTAAACTCAAGTGGCAGACTCTGCAAGAGGGGCGCTCTGCATTGCAGTGTAGCTTGCTGTCCAGGTTTCGAGAGGGTGCGTTTCTGGATGAGGTATCGAATATATTGCTTCCCCCTACTTATACTCCCGAGGAGATCACGAAAGCAAATTTAGAGAGATTCGAGCGCGCACGGAGGCTTTCCGGCAGTCGTTCTTCCCGCGAACCATACGCGACTGGAACAGGAAAGGGAGGTAACGACAGTGGCACGTAAAGTGCCCTCCGCCACACACCGTTGGGTGGCTTGCGGAGTATAAATGTAGATGATGATTATGGTTATTATTATTAGTGACAGTGGCCAGAAATAAAGCATTCGCAGCCTAAAGTCGTCCAATTTCCACCATTTCAGAAGTAATGAGTCCAGCAATCAGTTGCTTAACAAACAGTATAGTGCACGCACTTTTACTTGGTTGATATGAAATGGGGGTGCAGGGTGTGAGTGAATCAAGTGTCGCGAGGGAGAGTAGTGCAAAGGAATCATATTTTGTAGTAGGTGACTACCTCCAATACCGATACAGAACTTGTAGGTGGCACTTGAGATAAAACATCTATAAAAACTAAGTAACTTATGGTCTATCATTATCACATTTACTAAAATTCAGCACCTTTATCTTATCCTCTTTACGCATCGGAATCGTGAACGCTCCTATCTACTAGACAGATAATCATGAACAAAATCATAAACACAGCAGTGCAGTCGTGAGAGGACGGGCAACTTCTTATCAGACTGTCAGCCAACGTGACGTGCTGGTGCCAAGGCCGTTGGTGGAGCATTGAAGGTGGCGGTATCGACTGTTTCTCTGTGTACACTCGGTGACAATCTGGCGAGGATTTAAACAACCTGTGTGGAAAAATGGATTGACCAATACGTTATCTGCATACGTTGACACTGCAACAGCCACAGTAAATTCAGATTAGTATGCTGGAAGGTGAAGCTGTTCGAAATAATTCAGATGTGGTCAAAGCGGGCCTGCCTGAGATCTCATTTGACACGTCTGCTCGCAGGACGTTTAAAACAGAAGCGCTACTTAAGACCAGTCTTTCGGGACAGACTGGCGTTGGTTTGCGGTGCTGTTGCTGAGTAGCTAACTTTCATGATATCGTAAGAAAGGCAACACGGTCGTTAAGCAAGAAATGTCAGAGTATCTGTTGTATTTGCCGTTTGCTCATCACACAGCGACCATTCGTAGTGGTAATATTCAAAATCGATTTCCTAGCGAAAAGATGAAATCTATTTCAAGTTTTCAAAAGCGTGTATCCTACATTAAAATAATTCACGAAACTTCTCGTTCCCACCGGAGCATCAATCGTCGTAAAAGGTCCCGTGATGCATTAATTTCAAGCGCCGTTTTTTTTTTTTTTTTTTTTTTTCCCCGCGCACGAGGAAGACAGAACTGATGTCGCCAATTCCAGGATGCAAATTAGGTAAGAAAAACACTTCATAACATTGCCAGTAGCATGGGATTACTATGGAGATAGATACTTTGAGGTTAAACAGCGCAATCTAGGAATACCCAAATTGAAAAGGAAAGTAACTCCAGGTTTGTAAACGGGTATAGCGACCTAGTCTAGCAAAAATGTGATTGACCCGACACATTTCCATTGATCGACGGTCGAATCCCGATGGTCCCGTACCCCCTGCAATCTCAACTGACGATGTCGTTGGGTCAACATGTGAACACGTCGAGATGGGTCCGCTGTCTTGTTCTTAGAAGCACTCGCGTGTGAAACAGCATTGTGCTCTTTCAGCAGAGATAACACAGATCACCATCTGCCTTACTTTACAGAACAGACAAGCCTCCGAACCACACTTTCTGTGAAGAGCAGTGGACGACCTCAAACCATTAGCGCCTAGTGGTAGTTTCACTGTCCCACCTCTTTCCGTCGATGCTCACGACAGTAGCACGTGATCATTCGACCAGCTTTGCCGTTTTCGAGACACTCGTTCACAGGCTTTGCGTAATAACGATCTGCCCTTTGTCAGAGTCGCTTATCTCAGTGGATTTACCCATTTTCGGCCTGTATCTTTGCTAAGGTGATACCTCGTCCGTGTCTGCTCGTCTTACGAACCTTCGTTATCGCATCACGTGCTCGTAACGGCGTCAGGCGGCATCCAACCAAAGCCTTCTAGATACAAGGCCTACCCACAGCGGCCATATTGGCACGTGACGTCACAAACTGTTGGCCATCTTATCTTCAGTCGGCAGTCCCGTTGGCGTGTATGTTGTGTTGAAAGTGTGTGACACGTGAAACTAATATATATTTCATACAGTATTCGCTTACAGTTCTTCGACGTATAGGATACAAGTGCTGCGTTCCCTTTTGCCTGGGAAATTATAAATCCCAAAAAGGCATCAAAGTGCACATGTTTTGATTTCCCAAATGTGTGAAGTTGAGAAATCGCAGGATTGCAGCTATTCCCAGACAGGAATTTGTGTCTATGCATCATTCAAGCGTAAGTAAATGACAAAAAAATTGTAGCGTGTTATTTGTTTCCATTGCACCACATTTGCCAATTGTTTTTAAAAGCAGTTATGTATCATGTACCAGCATCATTTGTTTCTTAATTCTGGATCATTGCTGCGAGGTTAATACGAAGCTGGCTGTGAAATGTCTCTCATATTTGCAACTATTGTCACACACAATAGTTATATTAATTAGTGTGACTCGAAAATGTTTAGTATTCCTTATCATTCCTACCAGATTATTGAGTTTCCAGTAATTTTATTTGGAAGAGCTACAGAATGATTTTGTTCAGTTTTAAATATACAGCTATTCGGAAATAATTTCAATTTGAGTAAACTACCGTAGAAAATTGCTTTAATGAATTCAGTGTTCGACAGATTAAGCAGTATACGAAGCAAAATTTCGATGTAAGTGCATTATGATTAAATTAACAGCACTCTGTAACACGAATTTCAATCAAGGATATAGGAGAAACAATCTTTCGTGTTTAAGGTTCTAAAGTTCTGGAGAAACAGGAAATTAAAATATTTTTTCGGGTTTTTTGATTTATTACACATTATGTCAGGAGGTGCTCCATTTCGTCGAATGATTTGAGTTTCGTGTGAGATAAGCAAATTTTGAAGTGGAGAGGAAAATTTACGAAAATAACCAGGGAAACAAATTCTTAAATTCTATAGGAGATCCAGTTGCTTTATTTAAAACCGAAAACGTCTGCTTGTTGTTGCATATTTCCGATTTTTTACTGCAATAAAGCGTAGCTCCTGAGGTAAAAGAATTTAAAATTACAGTTTGTATTCAAGCCTAGAAACGCGTATTTAAGGCAAATTGTCAAAATAATTTTACATCTTGAAATAACATAGGGCAGTTTTGTTCAGTTACTTTACGCATTGATATAAATTTCCACACTTGCATTACAAGGACATGTAGAAAAGGAAAGCACGAGAATCATAATGTTTCGGCTGACACATTGTGTCAAACTCTGCATTTTTAGCTTGAGAGGCTGCACCCACTACTCACAACTTCAAGATGAATACTGTGAAAAGTTAAACTATTGAGAAATTGTATAAACTCGTAGAGTTTACGCAGTGTGCGCCGACACAGCTGTGTTGTCAGTCTAATCTTCACCTATACTTGCTCCACCAGCTATTGACGTCAGACAGTATTCTCTCAGATTTCAGTGAAAAACAGCGGTCAGAAGAGCTACACAGATCATGAATGCACTTGGACTGAAAGAAGAACTGGTGTATCAGGTATCGTGTGGCCTTAGGTAACTGCAGAGCAGATGATGGTAACGAAACAGATAGCTAGACATTGCGTCTCATTTGCGCCACCTTGGCACGCCGTTGGCGGTTTTCATTCTCTGCTATCTTCTTTTTTGCGGACGGAGCTTCAAATGACTCGAGGGAACCGCAAAGCCTCACAGAGCATAGGGAGTATCTGGTGCGTCCGTAGCATTCAGCCCCGTCCTATGATGCCGGTTAGTTCACGGTGAAACGAAAGTATCTGGTATGGCATGGCAATATTCGTGTACAATGCCGGCAACATTACAAAAACTTTATACTCTTGTGTTCACCTGTTCCGTACAAAGCTACAATTCCTAGAGAAGACAATTTTGATTTGTGACATTACCTGGGATGTTACTATCCACATAGTGGTTATTGTTGATATGCAGTGAAAAGAAGTAAGTATGACAATAAATTATTTGAGTTTAAAGAGTAATAGCTAATACACATTAACGAGAAAGTGGAGACGGAACGAATGGCAAGGGGCAAACGTAAAAGTCCTTTTGGGTAATCACATATGGAGTTGACCCTTGGGTCATGATCTGAGTTAACTTTGTTTATAACCTTTTCATTGACCGCGTTATTTTTCCACTCGTAATTAGTTTCAGGCTTGAAATCATCTTAAAGACAAAGGCACAAGTGGTAGGGGGAACTTGCAAAATAGCTGAAAATTAATTACAGCGGTAAACAATCGTTACCCCGAATGTTAGTCCACTGTCTTCATCACCGTGTCATCTTGCTCAGACATTCAGCAACACCACGAAATATTTTTTTCCCGCTTAATACGTCATGCGTCATTTCAAATGGTTACCAAAGAACTACACGTCGTATTGATTTGAAATGTTCAGAAAAAGCCTTTTAGATGACCCTGAAGGACTGGTCCTCCTCCAATTTCCTCATATTTGTGGAATCTGAAGGTCAGTGCCTGGACATAATTTGTCAAAGCAGTACGACACATTGAAAAACCGCCTTTAAAAGAGTTAAGTGCAAACACTTATACATTACTCGCCAGTAGCTGAATGCAGTATGTAACTTGGTGGCTGAGTGGCTTAATGACTAAAATCCTAAAGGTCTAGGGTTCAAACCTCAGTCGGTTCTAACAGTGTACGGCGTACAACTTTCGTAATCTTGAGGTCAGTGGTATTCGATTCTCGATACACTGAACTTGCTTTTTTAATTTTATTGAAGTTCTATATTTATTTTCAAATGACAATTTATATTAAAAAATAATGAACCATAATTTTTTAAATAAAATTCTTTAACTTATCAATTACTGGTCGTATGGAAATGATTTATTTTCAAATGACAATTTATATTAAAAAATACTGAACCATAATTTTTTAAATAAAATTATTTAACTTATCAATTACTGGTCGTATGGAAATGAAATTTGACACGAACATGCTAAATATCTTTCTGTGAATGTCGTTTTGTTAAAAGTTCATATATCACCAATACACTGTTTAGTTTGCATAAATGGAGTATATTTTTTGTTTTGAAAACCCACATTTTCATGTGATTAGCAGTTTAAAAAAAAGACTATTTTTATTGCAAACTTACGTTTCAATATTTTTTATTATATTTACATTTGTTAATAAATACGAAATTTAAATAAATGAATAAAGAAGTTACTATTAACGAAGTTTGAACCATCTGCTTTACGATGACTAGACTTTTACGCTATGCACTGAGCTACCGACGATTATTTTGCTAAGCTAAAAATGTTTTGTACTTATCAGAGCTTGGAAATTAATTTTGGAAGGCGATTTAATTGAATTCTTTTTCATTTTCGTCCTGCTGCTTTAGGAAATTCATGCTCGGACACAGCTTCATAACCTGCAAGTATAAGGGAAATAGGATACGATTATACCATTCCATGCGGCCCCCTTGCGTACTAGGAATGGCGCACTTTAACGTAGTTTTGGAGCAAATTACATACTGTCTTTGGAAATGAAGTGTTTGTGTCGTATATATATATGTATAGAGGGTGTTACAAAAAGGTACGGCCAAACTTTCAGGAAACATTCCTCACACACAAATAAAGAAAAGATGTTATGTGGACATGTGTCCGGAAACGCTTAATTTCCATGTTAGAGCTCATTTTAGTTTCTTCCACCTACGCTCAATGGAGGACGTTATCATGATTTCATACGGGATACTCTACCTGTGCTGCTAGAACATGTGCCTTTACAAGTACGACACAACATGTGGTTCATGCACGATGGAGCTCCTCCACATTTCAGCCGAAGTGTTCGTACGCTTCTCAACAACAGATTCGGTGACCGATGGATTGGTAGCGGCGGACCAATTCCATGGCCTCCACGCTCTCCTGACCTCAACCCTCTTGACTTTCATTTATGGGGGCATTTGAAAGCTCTTGTCTACGCATCCCCGGTACCAAATGTAAAGACTCTTCGTGCTCGTATTGTGGACGGCTGTGATACAATACGCTATTCTCCAGGGCTGCATCAGCGCATCAGGGATTCCATGCGACGGAGGGTGGATGCATGTATCCTCGCTAACGGAGGACATTTTGAACATTTCCTGTAACAAAGTGTTTGAAGTCACGCTGGTACGTTCTGTTGCTGTGTGTTTCCATTCCATGATTAATGTGATTTGAAGAGAAGTAATAAAATGAGCTCTAACATGGAAAGTAAGCATTTCCGAACACATGTCCACATAAGATATTTTCTTTCTTTGTGTGTGAGGAATGTTTCCTGAAAGTTTGGCCGTACCTTTTTGTAACACCCTATATTGTAAAACTGTCATGTGGCTTCGTCATAAAAGTATTATAAAAAGTTAAATAGAAAAATATTTAATGAAATATCCCGCACTTTCGTCAGAATTTAGTTGAATGGTATTGCGTTTACAGCTAGCGATATAACAGATGCTTCTACACAGATTATGTTATAATCTAACCACGGAACAGAACCGACCGGATGCAACTCGGGCAGAGTTCCGGCCGTTTATCAAGGCCGCAAATCGGCTCACGCGAGAAACTCCCTCAAACTCTGATCATTAGCGCCAGGCAGGAAGGAGCCAGAGTTTCGCCCCATATTCGAATACGGAACACAAAGCAGAAAAAAAAGCCGCACTGCACGAACCACGCCTCCGCTGCAGACTCGGACCGCAGTGATTACCTGTGCTCTGCACACTGCACTACCTCGACTTCCCTCCTAATCGCAGCTCTCCATCAGTCGGCAGAATTGCTCCACGGCATGCGAGCGTCCGACTGTTCCGGTATTCCCTAACACTGGAATACCCATCACTCAGCAACACTTCCATTTCGAAAAATTGTTTCTATCGGTCATAATGAGTTGCAATTTCATTTTAAACATCAAATGTCATAAGAAAATTACGACGCTGGACGAAATACTTGTAACATTGGAGACATCATGCTAACATCGTGGAACAGTGCCTCTAGCTTTGATAATGATCTCAGATCGGTGATTAAGAGAGTCTGCAAGTTTCCTCAGGTATGTCATACCCAGATGGATCCACAAGCTGTTGATTAGGCTACATCATGTAGAGGTAATAAATCCTACGTTTCACCCTCTATTCCAACGGCACAGACATTTCCTATCGGATTAAGATCGAATGCTTTAATGGGAATATTACTTTAAATTGCAGTATAAAGACGCGGAAAAGGTGGAAATCAAAAAATAGTCACCAACGCACAGAAAACGACAGCCAAATAGACTTCTCACTGAAGGAAATATGCTCCGCAATAAAAATAATTAAAAATAGAAAATCTCCAGGCATATCGAATTAATAAAATACGGAGGCAGGCATTATAACAACTGCTTCATACTTTGCTTAACAGTATCACGAAGGAAGGCGGATGCCAAGAGAATGGAAAGAAAGTATTACAATTGCAGTGTATAAAGAAGTAAATGTTAGATGATTACTGGGGATTGACCCTGCTTGGTACCACCTTAAAAGTCTTAACAACATTAAATAGAAACAGAATGCTGAATTATATGGAAATAGCATAAGAACGGCAAAAATTCAGGAAATACAGGAGCACAGTAGATGCTATTTTCGCTTTAAGACAGACTATGGATAAATCCATAGAATTTAACAAGCCAGCCTACCTATGCTTCGTTGATTCTAACCTTAATCGACAAGAGAGTACCAAAGGATTTTGTGAAAAATGACAGAACGTACATAAATATAGGTAATGAAACTAGAAGTAAAAAACACGAAGGATTCACAGATAAAATTATGCTAGGTAAAGAAATAAGACATGGAGACTCATTAAGTCCACTCCTGTTCATTTTAATAATGGATCACGTCATTCATGATGTAAGAAAGGAACCGGGCTAAAAAACTGGAAATAGTGGTAAATACTATGTATTACGCTGACGATGCTATACAAATAGCAAACAACGAGAATAATTTAATAAGGTTACTTCACCAAATTAATAAAACCGCTAAGCAGTATAACATGGAAATCTCATCTACAAAACTAAGAGTATGGTAGTATCAAAAGCACCTGTCTCACGTAAATTAGAAGTACACAGTGCGTCAATTGAACAAGTGATGACCTGTAGTTATCCACGGATTTTTATCACCAGCTATGAAGACTTACCCAGAGAAGTGAAAAATCAAGTGACAAAGGCAGCAAGGGTAGCCAGACACGTGCAAAATACTGCACAGAGAAAGAAATTTATGACAAATGAGGAAAAAATAAAAATATATAAAACAATGGTGCGTCCTGTTTTAACATATGCTTTAGAAACTAGAGCAGAAACGAAAAAAATTAAAAGTTAACGGTAGTGGAAATGAAGGTACAAAGACAGATCCAAGGAGTAACCATGTGGGACAAAAGAACAACTTTGTCGATAAGGGAACAGTGTGGAATACAAAATAAAAATAAATGGATGAAGACAAGAAAACGAAAGGGGAAGGATCACGTGGAAAGGACATTCATTTTTTCCGCGCGCTGTTCAAGATTGGAATAACAGAGAATTATTGCGAAGGTGGTTCGATGACCCTTCTGCCAGACACTCAAGTGTGATTTGCAGAGGTATCCATGTAGATGTAGATCTTTCAAGACTATCTAAAATTTGTGAACATGAACAACTGCAAGGGAAACGACTGCCCAGAGCCGGCCGAAGTGGCCGTGCGGTTAAAGGCGCTGCAGTCTGGAACCGCAAGACCGCTACGGTCGCAGGTTCGAATCCTGCCTCGGGCATGGATGTTTGTGATGTCCTTAGGTTAGTTAGGTTTAACTAGTTCTAAGTTCTAGGGGACTAATGACCTCAGCAGTTGAGTCCCATAGTGCTCAGAGCCATTTGAACCATTTTGATTTGACTGCCCAGATGACCACCCGAGAGATGCGGCAAGTGTAGTAATATAATGTTTGAAATGAGAGATTTGCGTGGCTTGACTAATATTTGGATACGATTTCTCCCGATGTCCCGACAGCTGCAGCACAGCATATCTGCCTCCACATTTAGCACGTTGTAACGGAACGACATTCCGTTACCACTGGAGCTACTGCGATAATTTCTTGACGAACAGTTGCTAACTCTTGACAAACAATCGTTGTTTAGTAGTTTTAGTGATACGACGTGAAAGACTTTTTGAAAGTACACCGCTAGGCAGGAAAAGGGAACATGCAGCTGGCTACGGAATCCTTGAGTCAGTAGCTGTTTTTACTGTTTAGATAAATTATTCGGGATACATTACGATGACTGACTAAATGGCTGGCTGAAGCCTTGGAATCATTGCTGACCTCGATAAAATGTGTCTCGAAACCTGGCAGAAAATCCGAAGAGATTCTGGTCGTATATGAAGTATGTTAGCGGCAAGAAACAATCAATACCTTCTCTGCGCGATAGCAATGGAAATACTATCGAAGACAGTGCTGCTAAAACAGAGTTACTAAACACAGCCTTCAGAAACGCCTTCGCAAAAGAAGACGAAGTAAATATTCCATAATTCGAATCGAGAACAGTTGCCAACATGAGTAACGTAGAAGTAAATATCCTCGGAGTAGTGAAGCAACTTAAATCACTTAATAAAAGCAAGTCTTCTGGTCCAGACTGTATACCAATTAGGTTCCTTTCGGAGTATGCTGATGCATTAACTACATACTTAAGAATCATATACAACCGTTCGCTCGACGAAATATCCGTACCCAAATACTGGAAAGTTGCACAGGTCACACCAATATTCAAGAAAGGTAGTAGGAGTAATCCACTAAACTACAGGCCCATAACGTTAAAGTCAATATGCAGCAGAATTTTATAACATATATTGTGTTCGAACATTATGAATTACCTCCAAGAAAACGGTCTATTGACACACAGTCAACCCGGGTTTAGAAAACATCGTTCCTGTGAAACACAATTGGCTCTTTATTCACATGAAGTGTTGAGTGCTACTCACAAGGGATTTCAGATCGATTCCGTATTCCTGGATTTCCGGAAGGCTTTTGACACTGTACCACACAAGCGGCTCGTAGTGAAATTGCGTGCTTATGGAATATCGTCTCTGTTATGTGACTGGATTTGCGATTTCCTGTCAGAGAGGTCACAGTTCGTAGTAATTGACGGAAAGTCATCGAGTAAGACAGAAGTGATTTCTGGCGTTCCCCAAGGTAGTGTTATAGGCCCTTTGCTGTTCCTTATCTATATAAACGATTTGGGAGACAATCTGAGCAGCCGTCTTCGGTTGTTTGCAGATCACTCTCTCGTTTATCGACTAATAAAGTCATCAGAAGATCAAAACAAACTGCAAAACGATTTATAAAAAATATCTGAATGGTGCAAAAAGTGGCAGTTGAACCTAAATAACGAAAAGTGTGAGGTCATCCCCCATGAGTGCTAGAAGGAACTCGTTAAACTTCGGTTACACCATAAATCAGTCTAATCTAAAAGCCATAAATTCAACTAAATACCTAGGTATTACAATTACGAACAACTTAAATTGGAAGGAACACATAGAAAATGTTGTGGGGAAGACTAACCAAAGACTGCGTTTTATTGGTAGGACACTTATAGAATGTAACAGACCTACTAAGGGGACTGCCTACACTACGCTTGTTCGTCCTCTTTTAGAATACTGCTGCGCGGTGTGGGATCCTTACCAGATAGGACTGACGGAGTACATTGAAAAAGTTGAAGGAAGGGCAGCATTATCGCGAAATATGGGAGCGAGTGTCACAGAAATGATACAGGATTTGGGCTGGAAATCATTAAAAGAAAGGCGTTTTTCGTTGCGACGGAATCTTCTCACGAAATTCCAATCACCAACTTTCTCCTCCGAATGCGAAAATATTTTGTTTACACCGACCTACATAGGGAGGAACGATCACCACGCTAAAATAAGGGAAATCAGTGCTCGTACGGAAAGATATAGGTGTCCATTCTTTCCGCGGGCTTTACGAGATTGGAATAATAGAGAACTGTGAAGGTGGTTCGAAAAAACCCTCTGCCAGGCACTTAAATGTGATATGCAGAGTATCCATGAAGATGTAGATTTAGATCCCGCATAGTTCTCTCGTGAACGTCTTGGCGGAGTGTCTTGCCATTGGTCCCCTGCGGTCTGCGCGCGATGCGACGGATGCGTCTGTTTCGTGTGGATGACTGATGATCGCTATCGTAATGCAGTGTCGAGTTGAGTTTGTAATCAGTGTCGTCATACTGCCTACTCCCGTCGAGCAGCCTCACGACCCGGCGACTTTCCTAACCACATTGGCAGTTCAGTTTTAATCATTTTTATCCAATTTACGTTACTGCTTTGTTAAATATTACGACTCACAAAAGTTCTGGGGCAAGATGTTGTGCGTCTACCTCAGTGGCACGTCGAGTTCCAACATTTGGGAGCCCACGATACAGCACACAGCTCTGCTGTGTACGAAGGTTTGTGAGGCAGATGATCTTAGGTAACAATTATGAGCGAAATCTTAGGTACTTGCGCTTGGAAACGCATTTACTTGTATTACTAATTAGCCGATTACTCGTCCTTCGTAGGTGTGGAAAACTGAAAGATGCATCTTTTAACAATATCCAAGGAAATAATCATAAGCCACTTCTCACGAAGATGTTTAAATTCCATTGTGCGTCCTAAGCTAATAAAGTAATCGTAGGTGCTTAATGCGGGAAACTAATGGGAGGGAAAAATCACAAAGTCTCGGGTGGTCTTCGAGACATGCCAGTATGGCTTGATTGGTTGCAACAATCGCTCGTGTTGGTTACAACAATCGCTCGTGATGAGCAAAACATTCGGGCTGGAATCCCGGTGTGGCACAATTTGCAGTTGTCACAGCAGACGACTAGTCGAGATCTGCTTGCGAAGAAGACTTTTGGACAATATTTACTGTCTTTGACTCTAGACAACATTACTTTGTTTCTACTTTGAACCTGAAAGCAGGCCATTAGTTGCCAGTGCGGGTAACAATAACCCTCCAGCTAGAGGCTAGAAAGCTAGTGTCTCACCTTGGGAACTAATCCTCGTAGCGAAGGCAACTGACTGGAAACTGACGCCTGTTGGATGTGAAGGATAAGTGTGATGGTATCAGGGACGTCCTGAGAACGAAGATGATCTCCACACACAGTTAAGGCCGGTATTAAACTATCAAATTTCTTTGTCAAATATCTTTGTCAAAGAAATTTGATGGTGTAATAGGGAACTTTGTCAAATATCGTCATATGTTTTATCAAATATAGGGCCACGCTGTAGATTTGATCAAAGAAGTCGTTTGTCTTCTGTTCACTGGAATGTGATATGTTACCACGTGGAGCGCTAGCATCGCTGCAGCGTTCTGTCATCTGTAGTGTTTTTATAAACATTGCCGGTAAATACAATTGGTGTGTGCCGACAACTACAAAATTAATAGAGATGTATGAAGCTGATGAGGCGCTTTGCAACTTGAGGCACCCTGAATACAAAAATAGATTAAGAAGATTGGAGACCTATCCTAACCTAACGCAACTCTCTCCTGTAGCAAGGAATCTGAGTGTTACAGTGAACCTGTCTTCTGCAGATACAGCAGTTCTTAAGTGAATATTGTGCTTTGTGATATGAGGATACACTACACTGAGCACATACAGAAATTTATTCTTATCCATTCTTAAGTAATAGATGTACGACTTGACGTCCTCCACTACAAGCTCACGTAACAAGTTTTGTTGAATGCTTTTATCGTGTCGTCGTAAAATGCACGGCTTCACCCAGGTACGTTTCCTTTTTTTCCCCCGCTTCTCTTCCGCATGTGCACACAGTGCAATTGTGGTACATGCAACTGCTGCGGTTAATAAGTTGTTGTTGTCAGCCATCTTGAACTTTGGCGAAAAATATGATGACGGTCTAAAACCCCTTTTTCGCGCCACGTCAAAGATCTTTGTCAAATATATTTGACGAATATTTGATCACATATTTGATCACATCTTTGACAAAGAAATTTGATAGTGTAATACAGGTCTAAAACCGTGACTGCAGTTTGAATGTACAGATTTGAGGCTTGGACTAACAGTCACTCATGAATATCAATTGAAATACACAAATGATTGCAACCAGTAACTTCTATTTTATTTACTCACTAAAGGTTTCGGAGGAGTTTTGGCTCAGATGTCTAACAGTGATGACATTCTAACAACTTACATGGCTCCAGATGTTTGTTGCAGTGTACTATTATATTAATGACATACTGAATCACCTGAACAGTGTTTAAAGTCCGTGTATTGAGTTCTGCTGTCCATTTCGTGTTTTCGACGTTGCACAGAGTGATGTGTAACAGTAGGTACATCTCCATACCGACGCTGTAAACGAAAAATTTCCTGTGTTTGATGATGCTTAGTAAAAATCTGAACTGGTAGCAAATATGTTTTTATAGCAGCAGGAGGGGTGCAACACTATTTTCCCCGAGTTCCGAAAAAGCACTTACTAGGTAGATTTATGTAAAGCGCAATCGGTACTTCCTCTGTGCAAGTTATTGTGTCTTTCAACGGTCACGGGTTGACTTTCCGAGTCATATTTACATTACACACATCACCTTTTATGAACAGTTCATAAGTAACATCCTGATCGCACCACAACACACTTTGGGAGTCTTCATGTGCCTCTGTTGAATTCCTGGAGTACCCAATTTCAGGTCAGGTTTATAGGGGGGAAAACCAAGTAGTTCCAGATGCAATTAGCGTCTAATAGCCTTTGATGTGCTTCAGAAGACGGCTGAAATGACATTCCGTTGACGTCAGCTGCTAGTCACACCTGGCGATGTTGCAAGGTTTGTGAAGTACGCCGGTAGGCGCTTGTCGCAAAGCGTACATCACTATTCGTCGTCATGAGTGTTGCTTATCTTCACCGTTCCGCAACGTGAACGATGCCCTAGGTGTCATAGGTTTTTGAAAGAAGTTACTCTTCTTTCTCTTACGCACGACATTTGTCGTTTATTTATTTATTTATATAGTTTACGCCCACACTGGAGCACTAAAATCGAACATAATACAACAGAGTCTACAATGATTAAGTTTAGGTCTTAGCAGTCAGCAATTTCTTCGTTTCCCAAAATTTCTTCATTCGCTATGATCTGGCCGCCCGTTCTTCTGCAGATACGACATACTTCTTCCGTTTCATGGTCTGAATGTCAGCCGTGTATATTTGTTCTTCAGAAGCAGTTTCTCTTCTCTGTGTTGAATTTGGTGTGTGGTGATGTTCATTTCACCCAAATCACTTTGTACTTCCTTAAATCAGATGTTTTTGGTTTTACTGTTCCTGAAGTAGTCAAAAAGTTGCTTCAGGATTCTAGTATTTGGTAGGCGAGATATGTGGCCGAAAAATGCAATCCTTCTTTTCCGCATTGTATCAATAATGGATTCACTTTCTTTATACACTACTGAATTGGGCAGAAGTCTCCACTGCCCATTAACTTGATGTTTTTTATTTAGTTTTTCACTTGCATATGTTGCTTCCGGTTTAACGACGGAGGAGTAATATCGAAATTTAGCATTTATTTAGAGAGATCGTTTTTTTTCATAGGTTGGCTATGTGGTTCTCTGCGCTCGCTGTAAATTTAATGTTCTACTATCAGTTTATGCTCTTTCATTAGAATTCCAGGTAATAATCTCACCAAGATATTTAAACATTTTTACTACTTTAATTTTTTGATCATTATGGAGTATGATATGGGATGTGTCAACTGGGAAGCTGGGCATCATTTCTGTTTTCTCAAACGAAATTTGCAATCCAATCTTTGGCGCTGATCGTTCTCGTTGTTCCATCTAAACCTTTACTTCATCAATATTGTTTGCTAACAGCGCCAAATCATCTGCAATGTAAGGCCGTTAAGTAGAGTCTTCCTTCCAATCTTACCAGATGGTGGGCATATCTTGTTCCATTCACACATGATTTTCTCCAGCACACAACTGAATAATAACGGAGGCAATCCATCGCCTTGTCGAAGGCCAGTATGAATCGCAAAAGGGTGATTGCAACGAGGTTGGCAAGTTTCTGATGTAAACCCAATTCTTTAAGAATTGACAGTAGAGATTCACGATGGATACTATCGTAGGCTTTTTTAAAATCGACAAGGTGATCAACAGTTTCTTTGTTCTTGACGCTTTGATGTTTCATTATCCATTTGAGCATAATAATTTGATCAGGACAGCTTCGTCCTGGACGAAATCCTCCTTGATATTCGCCTAGTTCACCATCAAGCTGTAAATGAATTCTAAAATAGAGAACCTTGGAATTCAAATTTTAAGTAGTATGCAGCAGAGATATACTGCTATAATTATTTGGATCCGATCTATCTCCTTTTTTGTGTAGTGGATCGATTATTGCAAGATTCCATTCCTCTGGTAACTTCTCAGTATTCCAAATGTCAGTAAGATGTACGTGTAAGTTCAGAATAGTTTGAACATTTGCATATTTCCAAAGTTCTGCCACTAGTTGGTTCTCACCTGCTGCTTTATAATTCCGAAGTGAGTTAATCGCTGCTTGTACTTCATCTGGATGTGGTGGTATAACTCTTTCTAAATGCATTTTGTTTCTTCGATAGGGGTCAAATTCCAAATGATGTTCAGGTTCCGCGCCATTTAGTAACTGTTTGAAATATTTAGCCAATATCATTGAATTACCATAATTGGTATGTGCTACATTTGTTGTTTACAAGAAATAAGTGACGGAACTGAAGCCCAATTTTTAGGCTGAACTGTCGAGTTTTTATTGCATCAATAAACAAAAAGAAATAGTTTGAAACTGGCAAAAATGCAGAAATTGGACGTAAAAAGGATAAACGCATAGCCAAAAGTCGAATAAACAGATAAGCAGATACAAGCTTTACAGATGCGACGGGACATACTGTGAGGACATCAAGAAAATGACAGATAAGCTAAGTCTAACAGTAAGTGTTTGCGCTAGTAGAGAGTGCCGACTGCGGAAATTGTCAACACGTCTTTATGATGGTTACGAATTGAACGGGCAGCACACCTTTTATGTAAGCTTATAGTGTATACAAACGGTTATTACCTTGAAATTGTGAAAAAATTTCAAAACGGCAATATGCCTGAGTGTGAACCAGTTACATTAGATACGTTCATGAAACATTTCATGCTCAGTCAAGCAGTTTCTGTGTTACAAAATTTCAGCGGTAGTGTTTATGTTGCAAATGTCGGTCACATGAAAAGTTTTATTAGAATACGAAGTAAACCAAATCAATCGTGCTAAAGTTGGCACCATCATCTTGGAAGATGAAGAGATACGTTTCCTAGAAGCGATTAGGGGACAAAATGATGTGACCGGAGACATACCACAAACCCGTATGCAATAAAGCTACGACAAATTTACTAGCGATGTTGAGAACTTGACTGATGAGCCACCCACGATCTACATTTCTTCATCCGCCGGGAGGTTCACTGAAAGTGTCTCCTCATCTACGTCACTGCGAACAAATTCCGAATTTAGCCCAGAATACTGAACTCAACAGGTAATTATGGACGCAACGTCACGACTGCACCGACTTTTTCCAGCCATATGCTACTGACGAAAAATTCTTACACCACACAGGTCCCAGCTGGCTACATACACTACACCAAAATACCGCAGAGTAACGTGGACCTCCAAGTCTTCAACCAGTTCAGTGGTTTCAGACTTCATATACCAAATCAGCCGCTCTGTTTACGCACAGCGAAACTGGAAGGCGCTTTTATACTTTTTCGTTTATTTATTGCATATTTAAAAACTTTTTACCAGTATTTTAAAACAAGTCGTTTATTTGACAGTTTTCATCATGTAATAATATTTTTCCATTAAACAAGTGAATGCTACTTTCAGCAAAGAAAATCAAAGAAATGAGTTAAAAGGAAAATTACAAAAAATAGAAACGGCTTTTTCGTTTATTTATTGCATATTTAAAAACTTTTTACCAGTATTTTAAAACAGGTCGTTTATTTGACAGTTTTCATCATGTAATAATATTTTTCCATTAAACAAGTGAATGCTACTTTCAGCAAAGAAAAATCAAAGAAATGAGTTAAAAGGAAAATTACAAAAAATAGAAACGGCTAATTGCTTACAGAAAACGGAGGGTGTTAAGTAAAAATGTTGGTAATTTTAAAGAGAATAAAAGGAACATGTGAAAGTGGTTGGGTCGTTCGATCGACTCAGCTGCAGAAGTAGGGGACGACTACAGAGATTTTGATCACCTCACAAATGACTACAACTTCGTAAGCTGCAGCTTAGAGGAGTCTGGCCTCGGCATCCAGAGACAATAGTCATGTGTGTCAGAACTGATTGCGTGTGTATGTGTGTGTGTGAGAGAGAGAGAGGGAGAGAGAGAGAGTTTTTTGTCTAATACAGAAGAAGGCTTTTTGGCTGAGAGCGTACTTGTTTAGCAGACTTTTTGTTGTGCCTGTCTGCGACTCAACATTTCCACTATATGGTGAGTAGCAAACTACCCTTTTCATAATATTGTCGTTATTCCATCCTGGAATTTCGATTGTTAGAATAGAGGAAAGTTTCTTTCAAACAAAGCTTTTCCCGAATATTGCTTAGAACAGATTGTAGGCAAACCTACCTTTGATGGAATCACGCTAGTGTTGTTGACAGCAGAGTAGATCTCTCTTCGGATGTTCACACAAAGACTGGGAAAGTTATCATGATGTTGTTAGAAAAGTAAGCAATGAAGTCTACATTTTCAGTGAAATGTAAACACATCAAAAACAGTTTTGCATCACCACGGTTCCGAGAGTTCCGGGACCTCTACAGAAAATTGGAACAGAGTTCAACATAAACATCATTTCTGCCCTTTTTATTGCCCATGAAAACCACACATTGCATGTTGTACCACCATACAGCGACACCTTCAGAGGTGGTGGTCCAGGTTTCTGTACACACTGGTACTACTAATACCCAGTAACACGTTCTCTTGCACTGATGCATGCCTGTATTCGCCGTGGCATACTATCCACAAGTTCATCAAGGCACTGTTGGTCCAGATTGTCCCACTCCTCACTGCGATTCGGCGTAGATCCCTCGGAGTGGTTGGTGGGTCACGTCGTCCATAAACAGCCCATTTCAGTCTATCCCAGGCATGTTCGATAGGGTTCATGTCTGGAGAACATGCTGGCCACTCTAGTCTGTATTAACGACATAATCTCAGTAGCCGTCTTAAGATTGTTTGCAGATGATGCTGTCATTTACCGCCTTGTAAAGTCATCAGATGGCCAAAACAAATTGCAAAATGATTTAGATAAGATATCTGTATGATGGGAAAAGTGGCAATTGACCCTAAATAACGAAAAGTGTGAAGTTATTCACATGAGTGCTAGAAGAAATCCGCTAAATTTCGATTACTCGATAAGTCACATAAATCTGAAGGCTGTAAATTGAACTAAATACTTAGGGATTGCAATTACAAATACCCAAAAATGGAACGATCACATAGATAAGGTTGTGTGTAGAGCCAACCAAAGACTGCGATTCATTGGCAGAACACTTAGAAGGTTCAACATGTCTACTAAAGAGACTGCCTACACCACGCTTGTCCGCCCTATTCTGGAGTACTGCTGTGCGATGTGGGATCCGCATCAGATGGGACTGACGGATGACATCGAAAAAATACAAAGAAGAGCAGCTCGTTTTGCTATTATCGCGAAGTAGGCGAGATAGTGCCACAGAGGTGTTACGTGAATTGGAGTGGTTATCATTAAAACAAAGGCGTTTTTCTTTGCGACGGGGTCTACTCATGAAATGTCAATCATTCTGTTGGCACCCACCTACTTAGGAAGAAATGATCGTTACGATAGAATATGAGAAATCAGGGCTCGCACAGAAAAATTTAAGTGCTCGTTTTTCCCGCGTGCCGTTCGAGGAGAGTGGAACGGTAGAGAGACAGGTTGAAGGTGGTTCATTGAACCCTCTGCCAGGCACTTTATTGTGAATAGCACAGTAATCACGTAGATGTAGATGTAGTCGAGCGATGCCTTTATCCTGAAGGAAGTCATTCACTAGATGTGCACAAGGGAGACGCGAATTGTCGTCCATGAAGAGGAATGCCTCGCCAATATGCTGCCGATTCGGTTGCACTATCGGTCGGAGGATGGCATTCAAATATCATACAGCCGTTACGGCGCCTTCCATGACCACCAGAGGCGTACGTCGGCCCCACATAATGCCATCCCAAAACAGCAGGGAACTTCCATCTTGCTGCACTCGCTGGACAGTGTGTCTAAAGTGTCGTGGTTGCAAAAATGGACCTCGCCATGGACGTCGGGAGTAAAGCTGCGCATCATGCAGCCTGTTGCGCACAGTTTGAATCGTAACACGACGAAAAGCATTATTCAACAAGGTGGCGTTGCTGTCAGGGTTCCTCCGAGCCATAATCCGTATGTAGCGGTCATCCACTGCAGTTGTAGCCCTTGGGCGGCCTGAGCAAGGCATGTCATCGACAGTTCCTGTCTCTCTGTATCTGCTCCATGACCGAATAACATCGTTTTGGTTCACTTCCAGACACGTAGATACTTCCATTGTTGAGAGCCCTTCGTGGCACAAATTAACAATGTGGGCGCGATCGAACCGTGGTATTGACCGTCTAGGCATGGTTGAACTACAAACACGAGCCGTGTACCTCCTTCCTGGTGGAATGACTGGAACTGATCGGCTATCGGACCCCCTCCGTCTAATAGGCTCTGCTTATGCATGGTTATTTACAACTTTGGGCGGTTTTAGCGACATCTCTGAACAGTCAAAGGGACTGTGTCTGCGATACAATATCCACAGTCAACGTCTATCTTCAGTTCTGGGAACCGGGGCGATGCAAAACTTTTTCTAATGTGTGTATAAGGAAGTGATTCTGTGGTTTCTCAGAAAGAAGCTAGAATAATTTGTAGAATAATGTGATGCAGGCAATGAAAAGGCCGATGTACTGTAGTTGAATTGTCGATCAAATTCTGAGAAAATGTGTACCTGACACAAAGGACCACCCTTGTTATACAGACAGTATCAGAAAGGTTCGTAAGAAACAACGCCCACTGGTCTACAGCTACAAAACAAAGCACAAATCCACAGATACATGTACGTGAACTGAAACGGTCTTGGCTACAGGGAGGACAAAGCATGAAGATACTAATAGCTACCACAACGAAATATTATCAAAAGACATGTCCCACACTGGTAATTTGAACCATGTGTGAAGTGTGTTAGTGTCATAAACACCAAATCCAGGCAACTCAAGACGTGAAACACAAAATAGCAAAGCAAACACGATATGTTCCATTTTATCTTTAAATTTTGCTTTACGAAGGAAAATCAAGAAATGTCACCATCACAACCGCACAGCTCCGATTATTAGCGGCAGAGCAATCAGTACTGGCAATGTTGAACAATATAATCCGTGAGACGATTGGCAGGTACTGATAGTTTAGGTTGCCAGGTGGCACTGTTCATATATGTGGCGCATTGCACCGTGGTCGCTACGACTCACGTACGCAAGCAGCAAAAACAAGAGCAAGTGACAACATGGGTATTTCATCTATAAGCCTAATTTATTTACAAATGGTTCACATGGCTCTGAGCACTATGGGATTTAACTTCTGAGGTCATCAGTCCCCTAGAACTTAGAACTACTTAAACCTAACTAACGTAAGGACATCAGACACATCCATGCCCGAGGCAGGATTCGAACCTGCGACCGGAGCGGTCGCGCGGTTCCAGACTGTAGCGCCTAGAACCGCTCGGCCACTCCAGCCGGCGGTGATAAGTTGAGAAAACCGTCCCGAAACACATGTGCTACAAAACTGGACTGTTTCCTGCGCATGTACCCTGACATCAATATGGTATATGATCACCATGCACACGTACACAGGCCGCACAACGGGTTGGCATACTCTGGATCAGGTGGTCGAGCGGCTGCTGGGGTATAGCCTCCCATTCTTGCACCAGTGCCTGTCAGAGCTCCCGAAGCCTCCTAGGGGTTTGAAGGAGTGCAGCTATACGTCGACCGAGAGCATTCCAGACGTGCTCGATGGCGTTTAGGTCTGGAGAACAGGCAGGCCACTCCATTTGCCTGATATCTTCTGTTTCAAGGTACTCTTCCACGATGGCAGCTCGGTGGAGCTGTGCGTTATCATCCATCAGGAGGAAGGTGGGATCCACTGCACCCCTGAAAAGGCGGACATACTGGTGCAAAATGACGTCCCAATACACCTGACCTGTTACAGTTCCCCCGTCATAGACGTGCAAGTGTGTACGTGCAGCAATCATAATCCCACCCTATTCCATCAAACCACGACCTCCATACAGGTCCCTTCCAAGGACATAAGGGGTTGGTATCTGGTTCTTGGTTCACGCCAATGAAAACCCAGCGAGAATCACTGTTCAGACTATACTTGGACTCATCCGTGAACATAACCTGGGACCACTGTTTTTGACACCAGGTTTTACCGGCTCTCCTGTGACCAGGGGTCAGTGGAATGCACCTTGCACGTCTCCGGGTGAATATACCATGTCTGTTCAATCGTCTATAGACTGTGTGTCTGGAGACAACCGTTGCAGTGGCTCCGGTAAGGTCCCGAGCAGGACTACCTGCAGTACCCCGTGGCCGTCTGCGGGCACTGATGGTGAGATATCGGTCTTCTTGTAGTGTTGTACACTATGGACGTCCCGTACTGTAGCGCCTGGACACGTTTCCTGTCTGCTGGAATCGTTGCCATAATCTTGAGATCACACTTTGTAGCACACGGAGGGCTCGTGCTACGACCTGCTGTGTTTGACCAGCCTCCAGTCGTCCTAGTATTCTACTCAACGTCATCAATATGTGTTCTTTGAGCCATTTTCAACACACAGTCACTATTAGCGCGTCTGGAAGCGTCTGCACACTTACTCGCTGCACCGTACTCTGACATGCACCAAGCGCCACTGTGTGACGACTGCAGGGCAAATGCACCGCATGGTCACAGCCCGAGGTGATTTAAATACGCAAACTACGCACCACAGCGTTGTTTCACCATGTATGAACATAATCCTTAATTTATGAGCAAATAAACTGAGGTGACGGAAGTCATGGCATACCTCCCAAAATCGTGTAGGTCCCGCTTTTGCCCGGCGTGGGAACTCGACGTGGCATGGATTCAACAAGTCGTTGGAAGCCCGCTGCAGAAATACTGAGCCATGTTGCCTCTCGAGCCGTGCGAAATTGCTGAAAGTGTTGCCGGTGCAGGATGTTGGTCACGAACTGACCTCTCGATTATGGCACATAAATGCTCGATGGGGTTCATGTCGGGGTCTAGATGGCCAAACGATTCGCTCGAGCTTTCCAGAATGCTCTTCAAACCAATAGTGAACAACTGTCGCCCAGTGACCTGGAGCATTGTCTTGCATAAAAATTCCATTACTATTTGCGATTAAGTAGCCGAACATAACCATTTCCAGTGAAAGATCGGTTCAGTTGGACCAGAGGACACCGTTCATTCCATGCAAACACAGCCTCTACCATTAAGGAGCCATCATCAGCATGGACAGTACCTTGTTGACAACTTGGGTCCGTGGATTCATGGTGTCTTCGCCACACTCGAACCCTACCATCTGCCCTACCCTCACCGAGAACACTAATTCCTCGATCGTGTAGTGTGCAGTCTTATATGGATTTCTGTTGGAAATGTGGATTGCTGCCAAATGACATTTTCAGGAATTATGTGAATTCTTACGCAGACAGCTGTGTGGAACTTCGTAAGAAAGTCGCCGATGCTGTTCTTCCATTTCAGGAGGTTCGAGAACTGTAAGTTATTCATCAAATGAGCATTTTTTAGTCTCATGTTGATCACAGGAGGAGGAGGGGGTGCGAGATTGTCACATGCGTGAATAAAATGCAGTCACACAAATTTGGTCGAACGGCTTTGAGCGGCCCCTGTTAGTACACAAGAACAAAAATCGCGGTCGCGCTGCACTCCAAAGGTGTTCGACCACGTACAATGCTGTTGCAACCCCACGATGTCCTTAGGTAAGGGTTGGATCGTCAGAGAGTGTCAGCAATGTCAAACCTTGTCCTGTCGCTCATCGCACTGCCGTCTTTTTCGACCGCGAAATGTGTAGCAATCGTCGCTCCCAAGGCAAGGGGTGTTTTCATTAACGGCCTTCATGCCATCCCCTAAGGTCTTTTTGTGTCGATACTGAGCGGCGGTGTGTATGAAGTGCTTTCCTCGACCACGAAGAAGAAAATCGTTTAATTTCAACGCTGGGCGGTTCTGACCTCGAACGCAGAGGCGCCAGACACATGGGCGCAATGCGGCTGAGAGTGAAACGAACTTTTCATCGTGTGACACGTCCATGGAGGCATTGGGGGGAATTGTGGTGAATTTGGTGCCAATGTGACACTAACCCACCTTGCAAGTCACATGAACTTATGAGTTCTGGCCTCCTGTGTCGACACCTTGCTGACTCAAGCGTCGCCGAAACCCAGAGGGTGACGTCGCAGGGTGCTACGCTTTTGTTCCATCACATGGGAAGGCTGTGGCCACCTTTGAGCCAAATTTAAAACATATGCCTCGCAATGTGAGACAATTACGGGGTTTCGAAAACTGACCTTTTAAATTTATTGCGCAGTGTACATACGAGGATAATCCCAAAAGTAAGGTCTCCTATTTTTTTATAACTAAACTACTGGCCATTAAAATTGCTACACCACGAAGATGACGTGCTACAGACGCGAAATTTAACCGACAGGAAGAAGATTCTGTGATACGCAAATGATTAGCTTTTCAGAGCATTCACACAAGTTTGGCGCCGGTGGCGACACCTACAACGTGCTGACATCACCAAAGTTTCCAACCGATTTCTCATACACAAACAGCAGTTGACCGGCGTTGCCTGGTGAAACGTTGTTGTGATGCCTCGTGTACGGAGGAGAAATGCGTACCATCAGGTTTCCGACTATGATCAAGGACGGATTTTAGCCTATCGCGATTACGGTTTATCGTATCGCGACATTGCTGCTCGCGTTGGTCGAGAACCAATGACTGTTAGCAGAATATGGAATCGGTGGGTTCAGGAGGGTAATACGGAACGCCGTGCTGGATCCCAACGGCCTCGTATCACTAGCAGTCGAGATGACAGGCATCTTATCCGCAAGGCTGTAACGGATCGTGCAGCCACGTCTCGATCCCTGAGTCAACCGATGGGGACGTTTGCAAGACAACAACCATCTGCACGCGATCCCTGAGTCAACAGATGGGGACGTTTGCAAGACAACAACCATCTGCACGAACAGTTCGACGACGTTTTCAGCAGCATGGACTATCAGCTCGACGCTGCATCACAGACAGGAGCACCTGCGATAGTGTACTCAACGACGAACCTGGGTGCACGAATGGCAAAACGTCAGTTTTTCAGGTGAATCCAGGTTCTTTTTACAGCATCACGATGGTCGCATCCGTGTTTGGCGACAAGCGGTGAACGCACATTGGAAGCGTGCATTCGTCATCGCCATACTGGCGTATCACCCAGCGTGATGATATGGGGTGCCACTGATTACTCGTCTCGGTCACCTCCTGTTCGCATTGACGGCACTCTGAAAAGTGGACGTTACATTTCAGATGTGTTACGACCCGTGGCTCCACCCTTCATTCGAACCCTACGAAATCCTACATTGCAGCAGGATAATGCACCACCGCATGTTGCAGGTCCTGTACGGGCCTTTCTGGATACAGAAAATGTTCGACTGCTGCCCTGGCCAGCACATTCTCCAGATCTCTCACCAATTGAAAACGTCTGGTCAATGGTCGCCGAGCGACTTGCTCGTCACAATATGCCAGTCACTACTCTTGATGAACTGTGGTATCATGTTGAAGCTGCATTGGCAGCTGTACCTGTACAAGCCATCCAAGCTCTGTTTGACTCAATGCCTAGGCGTATCAAGTCCGTTATTACGGCCAGAGGTGGTTGTTCTGGGTACTGATTTCTCAGGATCTATGCACCCAAATTGCGTGAAAATGTAATCACATGTCAGTTCTAGTATAATATATTTGTCCAATGAATACCCGTTTATCATCTGCATTTCTTCTTGATGTAGCAATTTTAATGGCCTGTAGTGTACATAGACCTGTTTATTTCTACAATGGTTTACATCAGTTTACAGCTTGAACATTTAGCTATTTTTCGACATAATCCCCATTTCTGTCGATGCATTTTTGTAGACGCCGTGGCAGTTTTTGTATGCCCATGTCATACCAGCTCGCCGCCAGAAAGTTATGAACCTCTTCTTTCACCTCGTCGTCGGAGCTGAATCGCTTTCCGGCCAAACGTTCTTTTATCCTAGGGAATAGGTGATAGTCGCTGGGCGCCAAGTCAGGACTATAGCGTGTGTGGGTGATTATGTTCCACTGAAACTGTTGCAGGAGAGCAACGGTTTGCCGAGCTATGTCTGGGCGACCGATGTCATGGAGAATGTGTACGCCCTTGCTCAACATTCCTCTCCTCCGGTTCTGAATTGCCCGTTTGATTTTTTTCAGTGTCACAGTACCTGTCAGCGTTAATTTTGGTCCCAGTTGGCATAAAGTCGCCCAACAATACCCCTTTCCGATACCAAAAAACGGTTGTCATGACTTTACCGGCAGACTGTGTTTGTTTGAATTTCCGCGGCTTAGGCGAAGAAGGATGCCGCCACTGGCGTGATTGTTGCTTGGTCTCAGGTGTAAAGTGGTGTGCGCAGGTTTCGTCACCCGTGACAACTGAGTCCAGAAATTTGTCCTGTTCGGCTGCAAGGCGGTGAAGAAACGCGCGGGAAGCATCAACTCGTTGCCGCATGTGGTCCTCAGTCAGCATGCGTGGCAGCCATCTTGCGCACACCTTCCGGTAGTTCAATGTTTCCGTTAAAATTCTGTGAGCGGTGCTTCGGGAAACCTCAGGAACCAACGTGCAGAGATCATCCAGGGTGATACGCCGATCTTCACACATGCTTTGCTCAACGCTCAACACTGTCTCCTGAGAAATGGACGTCTCCTGCTCCTTTTTTCGTCGTGAATTTCGGTCCGACCAGCTGCAAACTCTCTACACCACTTACGAACATTTTTGACATCCATGCACGACTCACCAAACAATTCCGTCAATTGGCGATGGATTTCAATCGGCACAGTGCCCTTTGAATTCAAAAACCAAATAACTGCGCGCAGTTCGCACTTGGCGGTAACATCCAACGGGATCTCCATTCTCAACGGCTGCCAAGCCAAGACAGCGGCGTGCGCGTGTTTGCACACAGTGCGTGAAGCACTCTTCATAACAGTGTGACCAACTGCCACACAGAGTTCTTACTTATAAAAGAACTGGAGACATTACTTTTGGGATTACCCTCGTAGGTTCCGAAAACATCGATGAAGAAAAGCTCACCACTTCTCAACTCTGCGCCTCGTTCACTGTACACAATGACTTTATGGACAATACTGAGGACTTTTAGTTTGAAATCGACCATTGACGAAGTTCCAGTAACGGGGTCCAGACTTTGAACACGCACACAACCGCACCCTCAAGTACCTGCGGCGAAACTACTACTTAATTTCTTCCCTTAAACACCAATGATGGTAGCGGCGGGTTGTAGATGGAATGTCGCACATCGCAAGCGCTCTCGCTGCAGTTGCGGCAGGAAGGAAAGTGCACAGCTCTACAGAGCAGCGTGCTGGAGCAGCTATATTTGGCGAGATACTTCCTGCTGCCTGGCCTCGAGACAGACAGACAGAAACGGTGCTTTCACTGCCGACGCTCGCAACACTGCATCCGCTGCCGCCACGGGACAATGCACTCTAGCCGGCGGGGCTCGGGTTGACTAACACGGTGGAGCAACTGCATGTCGCCGACTCTCCCCCAGCTCAGTGGTACATTGTCGCTTTCCTCAGCAAGCCAGCCAGCCATGTTCTCTCTGCAGATTGCTCTCACAGTGTTACGCAACCGTTATGAAAATGTGACGCTACTGAGGCTTCCGTATTACTACAGCCAGCCCTCAGCGAGGACAATGGACCTAGCCATATTGCCACCCTCGATGTTACAGGCAGCCGTACTGTATGTGCAATCTCAGCGGTGGGATATCTCTAGAAGGGTCACAGTGAGGTTACTGCAGATAGCCAGCAGCCTTTACAGTGGTTGCAGGGGCACCAGATTGACTGACGTAGCATGGTAACATTAGCCAACATGGTATTGCCGTGTTAGTACAGTGAATGGCTGAAAGCAAAGGTAAACTAGATCCGTTCCCGAGAATACACAGCTTTACTGTGTGATTTAATGATGGCATCTCCATCGAGGCGGCTACTCAGGAGGATGTTATTACTGGAAATAACAGATGATTATAAATGATAATTAATTGAAACCCTCAGCTGCCGATAGGTGTTGTTGATTTACCTCGATGGGGACAGCTGAAAATGTGTGCCGCGACCAGGACTGAAACCCGCGATCTCCTGCTTACGTGGCAGACGCTCTCGTACGCCTCCCGTGAGACCCATATTCCCGACTGTCCACAATCTACATACGTAATGTTCCTAATAGATATTTGCCCATCCACTCATTACTGGCGCACACTACGATGACGATTCCCGTAAGAGTTCGGACAATCTGTGCGCATTCGCACAGACGAAGGTCAATGGCTGAGTAGCCTTTAACTATATATATGAAGATAGTAACTGTTCTCGAAAGAACAGATACCACTGATGACCGTGCAGCTTCTCTAGAATAAATGATAATTAATTGAAATCATCAGCTGCCGACAGGTGTTTTTGATATACCTCGATGGGGACAAATATCTCTTAGCTATATTACGTATGTAGATTGTGGACAGTTGGGAATATGGATTTCACGGGAAGCGTGCAAGGGATACGTCCCTGCAGTCGCGCTATTCATCTGTGTCCTCGGTGGCTCAGATGGATAGAGCGTCTGCCATGTATGTAGGACATCCCGGGTTCGAGTCCTGGTCGGTGCACACTTTTTCAGCTGTCCCCATCGAGGTATATCAACAACACCTGTCCGCAGCTGAGGGTTTCAATTAATTATAATTTATTCTAGAGAAGCTGCACGGTCATCAATGGTATCTGTTCTTTCGAGAACACTTACTATCTTCAAATATATACAAATGATTATGTTGTACACGTTAGAGCTTGGACTGCTGGGTTCGTTAATCTTATATGTAGATAAGACAAGTTGAAAGGGAAACGCATGGATTGAAGTTAGATATAAGTGAAACGTGCTGGCAGGAAGAGTGGGATTTCTGGTCATGTGAGTACATGGTTATCAACACAAAATGGTAATGTGGCGGAAGGTCTAATACTGAGAAAATAAAAGTTCAGGTGCGCTACTAAAAACAGCAAAGAAAGGAATAACTGGTAGAAGGCGACTGGCGCAATGATTACATTAATGTCACCATCAGTCCAAAGTCTGAATATCGAACTTTCGTCAGTGAGTTTCTGGAAGAATACCGACATGGATGTCGAGCCATCCTGACTCCAGTGCTGCGTCCATGTGCGCGTTGAGACTCCATGGGGCGAACAGGTTGATCGAGGTGATCCCACAAATTCTCGATTGGCTTTAAATTCTATTTTTCTCAGAATTTCGATCGTCTTGTACCATTTTACACTGTCGAACGCTTTTTCCAGGTCGACAAATCCTACGAGCGTGTCTTGCTTTTTCTTTAGTCTAGCTTCCATTATTAACCGCAACGTCAGAATTGCCTCTCCGGTGCCTTTACCTTTTCTAAAGCCAAACTGATCGTCATCTAGCGCATCCGCAATGTTTTAAGAGTAATTAGAACGGAATTTTTTTTTTTCAAATTTCGGATTTTTGTCTCATTACAAAATTTGCAATTTTCCGTATAAAGTGATATACAGGGTGATTCAAAAAGAATACCACAACTTTAGGAATTTAAAACTCTGTAACGACAAAAGGCAGAGCTAAGCACTATCTGTCGGCGAATTAAGGGAGCTATAAAGTTTCATTTATGTACATTTGTTCGCCATTTCAGCCAATAAAGTTTTTGGTCCCCTTTTCTTCGAAGGTGCTACTGTAACTGGACTACAGTATCTGGAGATGTTAGAGAATTGGCTGTTCCCTCAGCTCGAACAAGAAGCACAACAATTCATATTTCAGCAGGATGGAGCGCCACCACATTGGCACTTATCTGTCCGTAACTACCTGAACGTCAACTACCCGAGGCGATGGATCGGCCGCCAGGCAGCCCGTGACAGAGCACTTCATCACTGGCCTCCAAGAAGCCCTGATCTTACCCCCTGCGATTTTTTCTTATGGGGGTATTTTAATGATATGGTGTTTCGGCCACCTCTCCCAGCCACCATTGATGATTTGAAACGAGAAATAACAGCAGCTATCCAAACTGTTACGCCTGATATGCTACAGAGAGTGTGGAACGAGTTGGAGTATCGGGTTGATATTGCTCGTGTGTCTGGAGGGGGCCATATTGAACATCTCTGAACTTGTTTTTGAGTGAAAAAAAACCTTTTTAAATACTCTTTGTAATGATGTATAACAGAAGGTTATATTATGTTTCTTTCATTGAATACACATTTTTAAAGTTGTGGTATTCGTTTTGGATCACCCTGTATAATTCACATGGGAAGTATTTTTTTTAATATAATCTACACCGGTTGAAAATGTTAAATTTTTACGTGCTTTACTTCAAGATCTAATAAAATCGATGAGAAGATTATCACAAAACTGGAATGTATTGGTCACGTCCAGAAGAGGATGGACACCAGGCTGAGGAAGTTAAAACTAAGTTTGAGACACAAGAAACTTTCTCATGGTAAAAACATAAGAGGTAGGCTGACAGACAAAATGACTGATGAACTACAGCAGTATCATGACATGGTCATTACAAGTATTACTGAGGATTTGTTGAAAATGAAGCAGGCGGTATGGGCTACCTTCTTCCACAGATCGTCAACTGATGAAAAACCAGTACACCACCTTTGCCCTCCTGGGCCTGATTCATGGTAGAATTACCGCAATGTCCAGTACTCAGACAGTTCATACAACCATAAACATTCCATCGCAGCAGCCGTCATGGATATCATAAAACCTCTTTACAAAGACCTGACAAATCCTGAATTACTGAAGAAGAGTCTGGACGGTCAGACTGAAATCTCAATGAGTCGTCTAATCATCTTATATGGACTCGCTTACCAAAAAATGTTTTTGTTGGAATGAAGACACTAAAGTGGGGGAGTCAGTGATGTTGTTATTTCTTTTAATGATGGCAACATTGGTAGGGTGAAAGTGCTACAGCGTATGGGAATTAAACCTGAAGCAAACTGCATCAGAGAACTGGAACGGATGGACAAGGTTCGCACTGATAAAGCAGAGTACGCGGCACAGTTGGTCACTAAGGAACCCAGAAAGAAGAAATGAATAAAAAACTTGGAAAAAGATCAAAAGGATGATATACAGTATGGTGCAGGGAGCTTCTGATTGACTAAAAATACAATATTAAGCGAGTTACAGTCTTCTGAAACTTTAGGAGCTGTTCCTGAAAATTTACATTTTCTATTGCATTTTTCCCTAAATCTCAGAAACCACTTCAAGTAAGGTATTCAAATTTTCAGGGAGTAATAACATACAAATCATGAGTCTACTGAACTAAAAGAAGAACATAATGTTATGCATAATTAAAATTATTTTAGGATAGCGAACAAGAAAAGTAGATAAAATTTTAACCGTGTTGTTAAAAATTGTATTTCCGAAAGCAGTGACTGAAATGCAATTATTGCAGTTCAGTAGACTCAGAGCATACAGTTTAATGTCCTGTAAAAGTTTCATGACAATGGCTACAGTGGTTCCTGAAATACAGGGAAGCCAAGTCACTAAATTTAACATTGTCGGGATAGAGCGTTCCAACTCCCCTTAAACTTCAGCTTACACTTCATCACTACTATGTTGTGATCTGAGTCTGTATCTGCTCCTGGGTACGCCTTACAATCCAGTATCTGATTTCGGAATCTCTGCCTGACTATGATGTAATCTAACTGAAATCTTCCCGTATCACCCGGTCTCAAGTATACCTCCTCCTCTTGCGATTCCTGAACAGAGCATTCTCTATTATTAGCTGAAGTTTATTACAGAACTCAGTTAATCTTTCTCCTCTCTTACTCCTTGTCCCAAGCCTATATTCTCCTGTAACCTTTTCTTCTGCGCGCGCTGTCCTAGATCCCCAGCATCCGTCCCATGAGGGGACCAACATTAGTCTTTTTCAGCGGCAGCGAGATTTTCATCATAGTCGACGCCCCCGACAGAATTTGGGTAAAGATGTTATTCCGCTGGGCTGTATTTTGAACTTTCACTTCATTCAGTCCTACTAGTTTCGGGCATGGCCCATTTCCAAGTGCATCTAAATACACAGTATTCTTGTTCAAATGTGTGTGAAATCTTATGGGACTTAACTGCTAAGGTCATCAGTCCCTAAGCTAACACACTACTTAACCTAAATTATCCTAAGGACAAACACACACACTCATGCCCGAGGGAGGACTCGAACCTCCGCCGGGACCAGCCGTACAGTCCATGACTGCAGCGCCTCAAACCGCTCGACTAATCCCGCGCGGTACAGTATTCTTGATGTAGTGTTTACACAAACACTATTATTACCTATAACACACGTGGTCCATGTTATAGAGGTTTTAAATTTTAGAAATATGTGCCATTATTGTTTCGTTCTATTCTTACAAGCAGGTATTATTAGTGGAGTTGAAAATCTTGCTCGCCTCCGCCTCCGTATCACTGAAAGTAAGCGAAACTGGACAGCGTGCTCAATGAGCGTAACGGCTTTCTTCCTCGCTTTCTACGTTCATACTTGTCATGTCGGACGTACAGAAAAGCAGCAGTGCCCGGTCGCTCATAAGACACACAATTACATCTCATAACGGACCTTGAGTTGGCTACTTTCCCCACCGGTTTAGTGCGTGTCTCAGAAACAAGTAGACTAGACTGGTCCGAGCGATTTGCCTGCCAAAGGAGTGGCGTGACATCTGCTACACGGAGAAGCTGACCACCGACCAGCTTTCCTACGAGTTTTAAGCAGCCCAGCACGCTTGGGAGGAAGAGAACCAAGCTGCGTCGACGTTTAGGTGTTCTGTGCACGTCAGTTAAACAACTACATTCGCGTACACGCTGTATGAACAGGTTACGGTCAGACTATGCTCAGGTTACGTCGTGGCGACATGAAGGATACCGCGTCGCAGAAATGCATACCGGATTACGTGTTGGGGGAATGATAAGCGTAATCCACCTCCCGCAGTGAGTGAGTTTTATAACCTAATAGGTCTGCACCACTACCAGAGAGACTACAAAGAAATTACATTTCATTATTGCCTGACAGTTTTTATTAATGACGTCAGTTCGATGTTTATTCACCACACTCCCTCGCCTACAGTATGTGGATTCTCCAAAATCTATTCCCCCCTCCCCCCCTTCCTCCACCCCAAAAAGAGGAAGTAAACGCTCTTTGTTTACAAGCCACTGAACGAATGATCTTTAGACTAAATCATCATAAGTTAACCCGAAAACTCTCAAAACAAGATGTAAAAGCAGTATATTTTTATATTTGCTATCGAAGTATACTGTATGTGATTCGCGGAACCGAAGGGAAGCGTAGCATAAGATCTTTTGCAATAAACTTTTCCTCCACAACTTTCAATTAAGCCAGTTCAACCATAGTTTCCGACGCTTTTGTTGAATATTGAATCAAGATATAGAAAACTAAGCTTCTAAACGTTGAGAGCATTGCAATCAAGAAACAGTAAATTTGGAATTTTTGTGGTACGTTCCTACGGGAGCAAACTGCTGAGGTCACCGATCCCTAAGTAAATTTGGAAGTGCACAAAAAAAAACAAGCCACTAGTAAAGTTGGTGCAAAAGGAAATTATGAGAACTTATCGACTAGTCAGTAGCATACAGATAGGGCCGTCTTGCCTAATCACGGTACTTACTTCACTGAATGATAACTGGAGGAAGGAAACCATCGAAAACTAGGTTCTTAGAGACGTAGCGTCCGTTCAGACTGGGGAATGAAATCGGCGGTTCTCTGCCGAAGGACCAATTTCCGCATTCGTTTTTAGCGATTTAAGAAAATTACAGAAAAGCTAAATCAGGATAGCCTGACACGTTTTGTCGCTACCTGATTATTCGAGTGCCAGGGGACTTTCAGTATTTTCATTTAGATTCTCATAGTCAAAAAAGCACAAACACATCTCATCGAACAAACGTCACGCTAATCTGATAACCTACACTGATGTTCATAAATTAAGGATAATGCTGATACATGGTGAAACAACGCTCTGGTGGTTGGTTTGCGGATTTAAATCACCTCGGGGTATGACCGTGAGGTGCATTTGACCTTCGGTTGTCGCACGGTGGCGCTGGCAGCAGTCCACATACGCAGAGGTGTGTTGGTGCATGTCAGAGTACGGTACACCGAGTAGGTGTGCAGACATTTTCAGACGTGCTAATGGTGACTGTCTGTTCAAAGTGGCTCAAAGAACACACATTGATGACGTTATGAGGGGTAGAATACTAGGGCGACTGGAGGCTGGTCAAACACAGCAGGTCGTAGCACGGGCCCTTCGTGTGCCACAAAGTGTGACGTCAAGGTTATGGCAACGATTCCAGCAGACAGGAAACGTGTCCGGCGCTACAGTACGGGACGCCCACAGTGTACAACACCACAAGGAGACCGATATCTCACCATCAGTATCCGCAGACGGCTACGGAGTACTGCAGGTAGCCTTGCTCGGGACCTTCCCGCAGCCACTGGAACAATTGTCTCCAGACACACAGTCTACAGACGACTGAACAGACATGGTTTACTCGCCCGGAGACCTGCAAAGTGCATTCCACTGACCCCTGGTCACAGGAGAGCCCATAAAGCCTGGTCTCAAGAACACAGTACATGGTAATTGGAACAGTGGTCCCAGATTATGTTCACGGACGAGTCCAGGTATAGTCTGAACAGTGATTCTCACCAGGTTTTCAACTGGTGTGAACCAGGAACCAGATACCAACCCCTTAATGTCCTTGAAAGGGACATATGTGGAAGTCATGGTTTGATGGTGTGGGATGGAATTATGATTGGTGTACGTACACCCCTGCATGTCTTTGACAGAGGAACTGTAACATGTCGGGTGTATCGGGACGTTATTATGCACCAGTATGTCCGCCTTTTCAGGGGTGCAGTGGGTCCCACCTTCCTCCTGATGAATGATAACGCACGGCCCCACCGATCTGCCATCGTGGACGAGTACCTTGAAACAAAAGATATCAGGCGAATGGAGTGGCCTGCCTGTTCTCCAAACCTAAACCCCATCGAGCACGTCTGGGATGCTCTCGGTCGACGCATCACAGCACGTCTTCAAACCCATACGAAACTTCAGGAGCTCCGACAGGCACTGGTGCAAGAATGGGAGGCTATACCCCAGCAGCTGCTCGACCACCTGATCCATAGTATGCCAACCCGTTGTACAGCCTGTGTACGTGTGCATGGTGATCATATCCCATATTGATGTCGGGGTACATGCGCAGAAAACAGTGGCGTTTTGTAGCACATGTGTTTTGGGACTGTTTTCTCAACTTATCACCAATACCGTGGACTTACAGTTCCGTGCCGTGTGTGTTCCCTATGTGCCTATGCTATTAGTGCCACTTTTGCGTAGTGCCACGTTGTGTGGCACCACATTCTGCAATTATCCTTAATTTATGAGTATGACTGTATATCAAGCACTGAGTTACGCATGACACCTTAATAATCTACAGGGTGATCCATAGACGTGGAACCATTCTTCTAAAAAGAAACTGGTGGGTAAACATAAGTTACGAGATTAGATAGGAGAGGGGGAGAAACTTTTAAGACATAACTTTATTCATCTTCGGGTTATGACTGGTGTTTCTTCCTTACGTGTGACGCGAAATCTGATGGCGTTAACTCCTGCAGAACGCTCTAAGATCGTCCTGATATCAGAAGAGACGAGAACCCGATTATAGCAGATAATTTCAACCAACGCCACCCAGACAGACCACCTGTTACCCCCAGTGCGGTGCTGAGACTTCTCGCGAAATTCCATAGAACTGATTCAGTCGCAAGCAAGCAGAAAGTTGGACGATCTGTAACGGCTACGGATGAAGCAACGTCGTCAACCGCTGTACTCGCAACGTTCAGCTACAATCCAGAGTGCAACGCGCAATACTCGCAGCCTCTCGCAGGAAATTGGGGTCAGCCATGTGCGAATAATGAGAATTTCAGGCACATACAAATGGCACCTTTACAAAATGAAAATGCTAGAACATCCTACCATGGTTCAAATGGCTCTGAGCACTACGGACTCAACTGCTGAGGTTATTAGTCCCCTAGAACTTAGAACTAGTTAAACCTAACAAACCTAAGGACATCTCAAACATCCATGCCCGAGGCAGGATTCGAACCTGCGACCGTAGCGGTCTTGCGGTTCCAGACTGCAGCGCCTTTAACCGCACGGCCACTTCGGACGGCGACATCCTACCAAGAAAGACCATATCTTCTAATTCAATTTGCAGAATGAAAGACACACAAACTGGACGAAAACCGTCGTTTCCCCTTTGACGCTTTGGTTACGTACGGAGCTGAGGCAAATAAAGAGAATCACAAATACTTGCAAATGTCAACCCTCGCTGGATGGATCCATCGAAGGGAGTTCGTCTATCGAAAGTGACGATATAATGGGTTGTCGCATTCCTGGACCCTTTTTCATCAGACTACACTAACAACAGCCCGACATCTCGAGCTGTCACAAGATGTGTTGCTGTCGCTACTATCTGAAGACAGGACTTTTCAGCTTCCTTTCAACAAGGTGGTGTTCCATATCTTTACGCTCTAACGCTCTAGTTGTCAGGGTGTACCTGGATATCCTGTTTCCCGGAGATGGATAGGCTGTATAGGACCTATAAAGTGGTTGCCACGTTCCCTGGATTTAGGTCCACTAGACATGCAAGTAACGAGATGAATGTTAGCGTATCAATAGTATGATGCATGAAGACATAAGTTTGTGACACGTATATCAATGGACGTCACGCCTATATGGCAGAGTAGCCATACGCCAATATTAACCCTAACGAAAAGAGGAAAGGAAGAAGTAAAAGTCGTGGTAGAGGGAGACTTGAACACAGGTATGTATTCAAGTTCACATTTAATCCAGCAGTCACAAGTGTTCATCCATAAATGGTTGTCTTCGGTAAACCATCAACTTAGGTGCAACGAGGTGTCTTAAAATGAGGACATAAGGAAGACAACTACGCAGGACAAGTCAATGTGGAAGGAAGGAAAAGAAGGATAAAGTTGGAGAACGCGAGAAAAACCACGAAACAGTTGGAAACACCCCACTTAGGAACAATTGCGGGAGGGTTGGGGATTTGATAATCGTCTTTGCTAAAAAGATGCTGCTTCGGTGCTGCTCCGTGATTTTCCATGAGCGACCAGAAATGATGGTGGTTATGGTGAAACTGACTTCTTGATAGTCGCCTAAGCAATATCGCGGTTCGTGCCACAAGATCAAATCTGAGCAGTTCGTTTCAACGACAGCCACTGTTGTAAAGTCAAAGCATTGAATTAATTTTTTTTTCATACTCAGTCTTCTGACTGAGTAGCACCTACATTCAACGTCCTCAATTATTTGTTGCATATTCCAGTTTCTGTCTTCCCCTACACCTACAGCCTTTATCCTCTGGTCCCTTCTAGATACCTTGGCGTTTCAGCACATGTCGTATCATCCTGTCCTTCCTTCTTGTCAGACTTCTCAATAAGTTCCTTTCTTCACCGACTCTGCGGACAACCACCACATTCCTTACCTCATCTGTGTACTCAATTTTCAACAACCTATAGCACAATTACAGCTCTTCTTTTCTGTTTTTCCCACTGTCCATGGTTCACTACCATACAATGCTATGCTCCAAACGAACAGTCTCAGAAATTTCTCCCTAAAGACACGGACTATGTTTGATACTAGTTAAAAGACTGAAGCTCCGTCTACTGGCCCTGTCCGGCTATTCATTACCGACCGGCTGCCGTGTCGTACTGTACCAATGGCGTCATTCAGGTGCGTTATGGAGTGGTGTCGGATCAGCATACTACCCTTCCGGCCGGCGTCAGCTTTCCAGACCTTGGAGCCGCTGCTTTCCACTCACTGTCTTCATGAGGATGACTGCACCGCTCCAGTTCTCCCACCAAGGAAAAACAAAATCTCTGGTAACCAAGAATCGAAATCGGGTCCTCCGCATAGGAGTCGGGCGCGCCAACCACTTAGCTGCGGAGGAGTAGAGAGCTACGAATTGTAGAGTGTAACATGTCGGTGTGATGATGATGGTGATTTTCGGTGAGGAGCTCTCAACACCACGGTCATCACGAAAAGTCAGCAAGATAGTCTCATGGGTGGGGACGAAGATTGTCCCCCCACCCCCCATGCTAAGCAGTTAAGAATGCATTAAAACCTGTCTCGCTTCCCCATCAATTTATTGATGAGGTCTGACAGTTCACAAAATTTCACCACTCTTGTAACACTGGAATCAGTATCGGCGCGCATGGTGGTCAGATCTCCATCGAGACTGAGGGCTGTCCTAGTATCAGTATATAAGACACATCTTGACAAAATATGCTGAACAGAAAGTGCCATTCCGCAAACACAGTGTGGTGGATCGTCCCGCCGGAGGAGGAAGCCATGTGTTAAGGGACTATGTCCGTTGCGCTGCCTGGTAGACAGAACCTCCGTCCAGCGGTGAGGCTGACATGAAGTCCGCCATGCCTGTGAGATCGATCTGAGCGAACGCAGTTTGTTTTCCTGTCGTCTTCAACCATTCAGTGTGCCACTGACGCAAGACGCGTCTGTTAGAAAATGAGATGACGGCGTGCAGCGAGATGGGGTACCGACGGACAACACCATCCCGACATGCTTCCTTCGCTGCTTTGTCGGCCATGTCGTTTCCTTGTATCCCAACGTGGCGCCGGCCGGAGTGGCCGTGCGGTTCTAGGCGCTACAATCTGGAACAGAGCGACCGCTACGGTCGCAGGTTCGAATCCTGCCTCGGGCATGGATGTGTGTGATGTCCTTAGGTTAGTTAGGTTTAATTAGTTCTCAGTTCTAGGCGACTGATGACCTCAGAAGTTAAGTCGCATAGTGCTCTGAGCAATTTGAATCATTTTTTTAACCCAACGTGGCCAGGTACCCACTAAAACATCATCTCCTTGCCATGGTGTTGGAGCCACTGTAAGGAGTCGTGAATGAGCTGCATCAACTTGTCTTCTCGCTACATTTGATGAAGTGCTGTTAGGGCACTAAGCGAGTCGGAACAGACAAGAAACTTTGTACGGTGATGCCTGTGAATATTCTCCAGTGACATGATAATGACATATAGCTCCACGCCCTAAGTGCGCAGCTCGCGATCTAGTGGATAGCGCTTCTGCCTCTCACCGTAGTCCGCCCCTGGTAGCTGAGTGGTCAGCGTGACGGAATGTCATACCTAGCGGTCCGGGATCGATTCCCGGCTGGGTCGGAGATCTTCTGCGCTCAGAGACTGGGTGTTGTGTTGTCCTTATCATAATCATTTCATCCCGATCGACACGCTAGTCGCCGAAGTGCCGTCCTTTTGAAAGACCTGCACCAGGCTAACGGTCTGTCTACCCGCCGGGTGGCCCTACCCACATGGCATCGCCATTTCCATCCACACCGTAATTTGTAAACTGTACTGCAAGATGCAATTTAAAAGCACTATCAGAAAACAGCGGAACAACCGAGGACATTCTCTTGCTGGGAATCATCTTTATAAACAACGATAAAACTGTGGTATGTACTTAAAATGGAAGAAAACAGAGTCGTAAAAACGTAATCTGGAGTACAAGTTTTCTTGTATCGTGTCAAGCTTAAAATCACTTTGGGCCTCTGAAGACACCAAGGTGACAAGGCGTTCCATCCCTGGCTCCGTGAACAAAGTCAAACATTCTACAGTGTCGGTATCAAAAAGTGGTCTCTCGTTGGGAGAAATTTGTTGATCACCAGTGGGACTATGTTGACAAAAAATGTGTAGACATGAAGAATAAACATGTAGAATGTTAATATTGTATGTTTCATTTAAAAAGCTTAGAGATCTCACACAAAAACTTTTCAGTACGGTCTCGCAAATCGGTAATTGCCCGAAGTGAGACCAAGAAGTTTCTGCATTTCTGAATGAGGGAGAGCATTTCTGAATGAGGGAGAATGGATACACTACCTTAGAATGGCAGTCCGTAAAGCGTTGGAACGTATCCCCCAAGGCCGCGCGGGATTAGCCGAGCGGTCTAAGGCGCTGCAGTCATGGACTGTGCGGGTGGTCCCGGCGGAGGTTCGAGTCCTCCCTCGGGCATGGGTGTGTGTGTTTGTCCTTAGGATAATTTAGGCTGTGTGTAAGCTTATGGACTGATGACCTTAGCAGTTAAGTCCCATAAGATATCACACACATTTGAACATTTTTTTTTTATCCCCAAAGCTACTGTGTTGGACTAATAAACAAAATCAGGTTACTCTAAAGCGACTGCTGAGGCTTAGACACACTTCCTGGCTTTGCGTCTCATTTGCAGACAACAGAATCAGACAATGGAACGCGCGCTACGGAGGTGACCGAGTTCCCACGTAGGCGCGAGTCTGTTACCCGCAGTAGGCAGCCGCTTTCCCATTTGTCCTCGGCCGCAGGCACGCCGTGTACTTCTGGAAGCGCTGTTTTGTAAATAATTTGCCGGACACTGCGGACGCGGCAGCGCTCGCTACGACTGAAGGTGTCGCAATAACAAAAACTGCGGGATCGGGCAAACGCCCAGTGTGCGCACCACACTCGGCTCTGGCACACTTTGGGGTTGGTTCCGTGCCCAACAATGGTTTGGTGTTGCAGTGAACACTGCTTAACCCCTTACTCACAAAATGACTCTTCTGTAACATATACTACAAGGTGGACTCGCTAGAATCCCTATGTTTAAACCGAGATTTAAGATGCAAAATCATTTGAAATTTTCTATTTATGTTATACAGCGTGTTTCCGTAAGAGCGTGCAAAAATGTAACAGGACATAATTTGAGATAGGGAACCTGGTGTCGGAGAAGTCAGCTTAAGGAGATATGGAAGTGAACTTAGAATGAAATTTTCGCTCTACAGCGGAGTGTGCGCTGATATGAAACTTCCTGACAGATTAAAACTGTGTGCCAGTCCAAGACTCGAACTCGGGACCTTTGCCTTTCGCGGGCAAGTGCTCTACCAACTGAACTACCCAAGCACGACTCACGCCCCGTCCTCACAGCTTTAATTCCCCAAAGGATATTGCGGAGACATGGCTTAGCCACAGCCTGGGGGATGTTTCTAGAATGAAATTTTCACTCTACAGCGGAGTGTGCGCTGATATGAAACTTCCTGGCAGATTAAAACTGTGTGCCGGACAGAGACTCGAACTCGGGACCTTTGCCTTTCGCGGGCAAGTGCTCTCTCTCTGTTGGTAGAGCACTTGCCCGCGAAAGGCAAAGGTCCCGGGTTCGAGTCTCGGTCCGGCACACAGTTTTAATCTGCCGGGAAGTCAACTTGTTTACCGCTTTGTCTAGCATTACTGTTTTCCAGCTTATTCACAACTAAAACGCGTACAAGTTTACACGTATTGTGCTGTTTATTTACATGTTCATTCTTTATTTCCTGTCGGCCGCTGTGGCCGAGCGGATCTAAGCGCTTCAGTCTGGAACCGCACTGCTGTTACGGTCGCAGGTTCGAATCCTGCCTCGGGCATGGATGTGTGTGATGTCCTTAGGTTAGTTAGGTTTAAGTAGTTCTAAGTCTAGGGGACTGATGACTTCACATATTAAGTCCCATAGTACTTAGAGCCATTTAACCCATTTTCTTTATTTCCCGCAAGGAAACAGGGAGGACGAGCCCGATCACTAGGAAGTCCTGATGTTTACTTCACTCGTTCGTAAGGCGGCTCTGTTGCATTTACAGTGTTCCATGAGAGAACGTGCTATGTATCAAGGACAGACCCATTCATTACTCAGTGCTATTTAGAGATGCATAGTAGCCTGCAATACGGTGGAGCAGTACCGGTACAGTATTTCCTGATTGCTGGATTGGATGGGGAGGTACTATTCCATGACCTGCGAGATCGCCTGACCTGAATCTCCTTCATTATTTCCTGTGGGGATATATTAAGTCACTTGTGTATCAGACGTCCAGTGGATATGGAGAGGGAATTACTTTCTAGAATTGTAGCTGCTTGCGATGCTATTCGAAACACACCAGCCTGTGTTAAAGCTGACGGCCGTCACTTCCGCACATTTTGTAAGATACAGTGTAAGTAGGCTGTTTAGGTTTTTATGTTTGTAACGCCACGTAGCGCTCTGTATGAAAATAACTGACTCTGCTGTGTGTAGTCTGTGGCTAGTTGGACTCATTGTTGGAATATTCGCTTGTGTAGTGTCGGGCAGTTGGATGTGAAAAGCGCGTAGCGTTGGGCAGTTGGGGGTGAGCCGCCAGCAGTGGTGGATGTGCAGAGACAGATGTCAGAGTTTTGAGAGGTTACTATAAGCGGACGATCTGGACGTGTGTCCGCCAGAAAAAGGAAATTTGTAAGGATGGATTTCATGAATTGATATATATATGATGACATTTGAACATTATTAAGGTAAATACATTGTTTGTTCTCTATCAAAATTTTTCATTTGCTAACTTTGCCCATCAGTAGTTAGTGCCTTCAGTAGTTTGAATCTTTTATTTAGCTGGCAGTATTGGCGCTCGCTGTATTGCAGAAGTTCGAGTAACGAAGATTTTTGTGAGGTAAGTTATTCATGAAGGTATAGGTTATTGTTAGCCAGAGCCATTCTTTTGTAGTGATTATTGAGTGTCAGATTGCGTCGTGCTAAAAATATTGTGTGTCAGTTTAGTGATGAACAGAATAAGTAAAGAGAGGACTGTCTACGTTCAGTTTTACTCAGCTGTCTCTGTATCGAATAACGTAGAAGTTTACCAGCACAGTAATTCATAATTTTCTAAAGGGGACGTTTCAACAGTACAGATGGTACGTTCATTGTGTCAGTGATGGTCTTTGCAGATAACTACTGTAAATAAAAAAATTATGCAGTAATATGATTTTATTCCTATTATCTTATTAAGATGGCTTCTCCGAGCCCAGGTTCTCTATATTTCAAACTGTTCAGTGGAGCACCCTCTATGTCCTGTTAAATTTCTGTACGCTCTTATGGAAACATTCTGTATAACATTATTTTTACTACTGTTTAAGCGCTGTTTAACTACTACTTTTTGATTTTATTGCACTAGATAACACTTACGGTAGTTTACTTTTCATCACACAAAATCACAATTTCATACGGTTTTTTTCTTAGATAGTACGCATACACGAATTGTTAGAGAATTTACATTCCAGAAAATTATACTAACCAAATTTTCACACAAACCTAAATTCCAGGGTTTAAGCCTGCACATAGAAATTGCTCTAGATAGGTACAAAAAGAAAGTTTTCAAGGCTGGCTTTCAGTGATGCGACCTTCATTTTTCTTTATCACTACTCAGAACACATTTGTTTTTAATTAACACTAAGTAATTTATTGCAGAAACAGAAAGGTTCCCATCACAACTGTCCCAAAGCTCTTTCCACTGAACGATCCTCTTGTTCGATGCCAAAATTGTGATGACTGGCTACTGCAAAACAGTCGTCTCTTTCGTCCATTTATTGATCTCGTATATCACTGACATCTTCCTCCATCCACCGACTAACAATTTCATCAAACTTACGACCGTTAAAACTGACATGTTCCTGCAAACACGTTTTGCAATAAATCGAACAAAACAGGTACGTAGTTCACGAGGTGCGCTGTAGGAGACCCCAACACATGCCAATAGCACATGTCAACAACAAATAAAGAAAGCCATAACACAAGCATCAGCAAAACATTATAGGGTGGGCGATTGACAAGCTAGACGGGAGTGTAGAAGCATTCGGCCAGAACTGACTTTGGACAGCGAGTTCGAAAAATTTTCGTGTGGTCTGAGAGACCACAACTCTTGAGTCAAGGGTCAACGCCTGCCAGCGAACATTCGTTTTACATTAGAAATTTACAATGCAAAATATCTGCGCTTGAAATGGGGTCGGATTTTGACGTACAGTATAGCTAACGCTGAGTTATATGGTCGTCTCTAAGTGAGGCGCTACGGCGTCATCACCGCAAGGCACTGCCCTGAGCTTGGCGCTTTTAACAGCAGTACGAGTGGCACCGATGTAAGCAAAATGCAGATCACAATGAAACAAACCACGTTACAGGGTAATTGAAAATGAAAGTAGCGACAGTAAATCGCGGTCAAGTGCATTCTACTGGCTTCTGGGAATACTATTCCACGTATTTGCCCTTTTAACACATGGGCGAGAGTCAGTACACAATTAAGGATCACAAACTCTGCGCTCGGAGTCAGTACAGAAGAACCTCGTGTGATCCCACTCCCCGCTTACTCCGACCATCTAATGTAGGCAGTTTGTTTCCATTTGTTGATGACCCATCGTCCGCGATATGGATCAGTAGCCAGTTGACCGTTGGTAAGTGCGATAGTTCGATTAGTTCTGGTACGAAATAATTTTTTTCTGACTCGGTAAGCGTTATTGTGCACACATTTGATTTATAGATTAGTGAAAGTGTTGTTCTTGTACATTAAAGTGTGTAAAACTAAATTTTGGCGTCAGCTAAACGTAACAATGTGATGATGCCTCCAGTGGAGAAACTGAAAGTGCATGAATGGTTAGACGAAGACGTGTCTCTTCGAAACATTGCAAGTGAAATGGGAGTTGGCGTAACAACTAGAGAAAAGTTGGGAAAACTCTTGAAACTCATACAATGAAAACTGATGATGAGAAAGGACTTAATGAAAACAAGACTTTGAAGAAACCTAAAAGTGAAATTCTACACAGTGCCTTGTGGTTTCAGCAGGAGAGAAGAAAAGGACGTCCGTTCTCTGGACCAATTATAAAAGAAAAGGCACTGCTTTTCTATAAAAAATTAGTAGGATACAATGAAAATGAAAAGTTTTCATCCAGTGAAAGCTGGCTACTTTGATGGAAAATATACTTATATCCATGGAGAAACTGTCTGCTGACGAAACAACTGCCAACGAATTTGTTCCGACCTTCGAAAACTCAGCTAAAGAGCTTATGCTGATCCTCGGTGAGTCTATAACATTCACGAGTCTGGCTTAAGCTACAAACTGCTCCCCACAAGAAATCTTGCTGCACAAAATTAGTCACTTGTGCGTTACTGCAGTCCTGTAATAAGGAACGTACAGCTGTTAAACTGTCATTCACAGTAACAATATCTTACCATACGATACAGAAGTCTTTTACTCTACACGCACTAATGTACATTACACTTCCACGTAGGTCTTTTTTAGTGTGTCGACGTTATATTCTTGTTTTTTTCCTTTTTTTAACACGAAACAGTATTCCGGGCAGTAATTTCCCGGTGAAATTAAGGGGAGGTTTGCTATTTTTGGCCCGAAAGAAAGCATGTTCTTTGAGAATTTTTTTCTCTGGATGTGTTATAGATATCAATGTCAAATTTGGTCAAAATGTTTATTGATATTTCCTCTACAAACGGGAATTTTTTCGACCGGAAATGTCGAATAGCAAGGCGGAAGTGCCGTCGGAACGAAACAAAATTTCGATGTCGACCTCCACGCGTGGTGTGTCACAGGTCAGCCGGCTCGTCGGAAAACAAAACTGAGTTGACGTTAGCGAGGAATATAAGATCCTTTAGGAGTAATACCTCGCTTAAGTTATTTGGACCACAGGAAACAAAATGGCGGCCATTTGAACAAAAATGTTTTTTTTTCATCGATTTTTCGACTTCGTCGGCCAAGTAAAAATATTTATAGTTGATGGATCGGAACAAAAGTAGTAAAACTCCTAGACAATTTAGTTAGCTTCGTCATAAACGAAGAATCATGCCAATCGGTTGAGTATATTTCGAGTTACCATACCGCGCGATAAAAATATGCCATTTCAAGAAAAAAGCGTTTGAAGTTTTGACTACATATAAATGCAATATTATGCAACGTACGTTCAATCTGATATTCCTGGTCCATAAACTAGTCCTTCCTCTTCCTCATAGAGGGCGTTCTTCTCGATCTGGGCCATCCTGCGCTGCTCCAGAGCCGCTCGTACGGACGGTGACAAGCGGTTTCCGGCCGCTTGAATCCGGTGGTCGTCCGAATGCTTGGCGAACTGCGTCGAATAGAGTCCCAGGGTGACGTCCATCGTTGTCATGGTCTTCAGAATTGCTGAATACCCTTCGTTGAAGCTGCTCACTGCCAGGAGAGTCGCAATCTCCACAGTCTTCGCACCAGAGTGCAAATGCTTGGGGGCTAACTACGAAACACACGCGTTCAAACTTTCATTTGAATTGTATACGTTTCCTCCCAAGCACCGGTACAATAGCTCGTCCTCGAAAGAAAGAAACTGGTGCGTGAACAAGGCCGATTTCAGGCAGGTGTATTATTTTGTCCAACCGCGAATAACAAACATTTCCGTTTCGTATTCGGAAAAACTGTTTCAGGGGTGGATTCTCAACACTTTTATGGATCCAAAAAATGCGATTTAAAAAAAAATTGATTTTTTTAAGCAAAAGATAGTAAAGCTCCACTTGAAGTTATACTGTACTGTATTGTGATGTTACGGGTTAATCAAACTGTTGCTCTGATAATCAGGCTTTTTGTGTTCCTACTATCCTTACGGCTCCGTAGGGGGCGGCTTAGCGAGGTTCTACTGTAATATGGCGCAAATCAAGATACCAATGGAAAAGCCAGCTTACGAGTTTACCGTTCCGTCGCTATCGACGTCACAGAGACAGGACCCAAGCTAGACGTCGGCGAGACTTGGGACGGAAATCGGACTGGTCTTGTTTAAAGGACCAAGTGTGCACTCACCTTTAGTATCAGGGAAACTGCGGAATACGTAGCTCGGTACGGTGAATTTCAGTTCCTCTCCTATGGAGCGACCAGAGCGAGGTGGCGAACCAGTTAGCACAGTGGGTTCGTATTCGTGGAAAAGGTGGTTTAAAATCCCGTCTGGCTACCAAGATCTCAGTTTTCTGTAATTCCCTAATTCGCTTAAGTCTAATTCCTTCCAAAGGGTACGGCCGACTTCTTCCTTCATCTTTCCCCATTACGACCCTGTGCTCAGTATTCGATGACTTAGTCGTCGACGGTACGTTAACCGTAATATTCCTTTTGTCATCTGGTGAAGGACAGGGCCATAAAACATCTAAGAGCATGCGTACAGAGTAATTTAAACTGGAACGATCCTACACTACTAGTCATTAAAATTGCTACACCACGAAGATGGCGTGCTACAGACGCGAAATTTAACCGACGGGATATACAAATTATTAGCTTTTCAGAGCATTCACACAAGGTTGGCGCCGGTGACGACACCTACAACGTGCTGACATCAGCAAAGTTTCCAACCGATTTCTCATACCCAAACAGTAGTTGACCGGCGTTGCCTGTTGAAACGTTGTTATGATGCCTCGTGTAAGGAGGAGAAATGCGTACCATCACGTTTCCGACTTTGATAAAGGTCGGATTGTAGCCTATGGCGATTGCGGTTTATCATATCGCGACATTGCTGCTCGCGTTGGTTGAGGTCCAATGACTGTTAGCAGAATATGGAATCGGTGGATCAAGGAGGGTAATACCGAACGCCGTGCTGGATCCCAACGGCCTCGTATCACTAGCAGTCGAGATGACAGGCATCTTATCCACATGGCTGTAACGGATCGTGCAGCCACGTCTCGATCCCTGAGTCAACCGATGGGGACGTTTGCAGGACAACAACCATCTGCACGAACAGTTCGACGACGTTTGCAGCATCATGGACTATCAGCTAGGAGACCATGGTTGCGGTTACTCTTGACGCTGCATCACAGACAGGAGCGCCTGCGATGGTGTACTCAACGACGAACCTGGGTGCACGAATGGCAAAACGTCATTTTTTCTGATGAATCCAGGTTCTGTTTACGGCATCATGATGGTCGCATCCGTGTTTGGGGACATCGCGGTGAACGCACATTGGAAGCGTGTATTCGTCATCGCCATACTGGCGTATCACTTGGCGTGATGGTATGGGGTGCCACTGGTTACACGTCTCGGTCACCTCTTGTTCGAACAGTGACGTTACATTTCAGATGTGTTACGGCCCGTGGCCCTACCCTTCATTCGATCCGTGCGAAGCCCTATATTTCAGCAGGATAATGCACGACCGTATGTCGCAGGTCCTGTACGGGCCTTTCTGGATACAGAAAATGTTCGACTGCTGCCCTGGCCAGTACATTCTCCAGATATCTCACCAACTGAAAACGTCTGGTCAATGGTGGCCGAGCAACTGGCTCGTCACAACACACCAGTCACTACTCTTGATGAACTGTGGTATCGTGCTGAAGCTGCATGTGCAGCTGTACCTGTACACGCCATCCAAACTCTGTTTGACTCAATGCCCAGGCGTATCAAGGCCGTTATTATGGCCAGAGGTGGTTGTTCTGGGTACTGATTTCTCAGGATCTAAGCACCCTAATTGCGTGAAAATATACTCACATGTCAGTTCTAGTATTATATATTTGCCCAATGAATATCCGTTTATCATCTGCATTTCTTCTTGGTGTAACAATTTTAATTTCCAGTAGTGTACTAATCGCAAGTAAAGCAAATGTCAGACGGATTCAGTGCAAGGATCCTCAGGAAGTGTGGTCCACGCACGAAGAGGATAGCTTACAAAACGGTCATTCGACCGGCACTTGAACATTGCTCGTCAGTTTGGGATCCGCAAAAGATAGGAGTGATACAGGAAATAGACACAAAGGAGAGCAGCGTGTTTCGTTACAGCTTCATTTGGTAAGCACGGAAGCGTCACGGAGATGGTCAGCCAACTGTAGTGCACACGCTACACGAGAGGCGTTCTGCATAAAGCTTAGGTCTACTATTAAAATTCCGAGCGCGTACGTGCCTCGAAGAGTGAACCGATGTACTACTTCGTCCTACATATGTCTCGCAAAAAAGGCCATCATAATACGTAGTCCAAATACGAAAGGCGTAACTAACTGGTCCCAGTACCGCATCGGCGACTGTCACGGCCGAGTTTAACCACAGCGAAGCTTTGCTTGCATGTCCTCGCCGTCGTCGTAACATACAGCCCTGAGCTGAAGGGGAGGAGGTCGCGAGCCGTAACGCTGACCCCGCGACCAATCGATAGATACCTGCCTGCCTGCCTGCCAGGCGTTATCGAACAAACGCCGCAGGCCGGCGAAATTCATGACGGAAGAGACACTGCACGTTCTGCAGCGTGCCTTTATCTTGGCAAATTATGGGTACCTTTATCTTGGCAAATTATGGGTAAACGGAAGCGGGGAGAGGGAGAGCAAGCGACGCGAAGTCACGAAGATTGCGTAACACTCAGCAGTGCGTCCACAGAAATGACACACGAGTCGCATATCCGGCAACGGCATTCCGCCTCCTCTTCTCGCTGCCTGAATTACTTCCCAAACGCAGCAGCACAAAGTCTTAAGGTTTTCCTAATTAAAACACACCACTAAATAGACTTCACAACTCTAAAAGCGAGTGCATTCAGGTGTTTAAACAAGTGCCAGTTTATAATGAAACAGTAACACACTGCGTCCGATTCTTTAAAGAATCGAACTCGCATGCATAAAACAGTTTCAAACGTCTGAATGCATTATAAATGAGTTTTTTTTCTTTTTTTTTCGTCAAGTTCCGTAGGACGAAATTGAGGAGCAAATCTCCAAGGTTATGGAACGTGTCAGTACATGAAATTCCAACATAAGCGTAATAACAAATAAAAATAAATGTTCATGAATGTTTAAAAAATCAGTCCATAAGTTTTAAGTAAACGCTATCAGCAATACAATAAAAAATCAGCTTAATTTTTCAAGGAACTCCTCGACAGAATAGAAGGAGTGACCCATGAGGAAACCCTTCAGTTTCGATTTGAAAGCGCGTGGATTACTGGTAAGATTTTTGAATTCGATTGGCAGCTTACTGAAAATGGATGCAGCAGTATACTGCACACCTTTCTGCACAAGAGTTAAGGAAGTCCGATCCAAATGCAGGTTTTATTTGGCTCTGAGCACTATGCGACTTAACTTCTGAGATCATCAGTCGCCTAGAACTTAGAACTAAATAACCCTAACTAACCCGAGGCAGGATTCGAACCTGCGACCGTAGCGGTCGCCCGGTTCCAGACTGTAGCGCCTAGAACCGCACGGCTACTCCGGCCGGCCAGGTTTGATTTCTGCCGAGTATTAACCGAGTGAAAGCTGCTTATTCTTGGGAATCAACTAATATTGGTAACAAGAAACGACAATAAGGAATATACGTATTGAGAGGCCAATGTCAAAATACTCAGACTCGTGAACAGAGGTCGACAAGAGGTTCGTGAACTCACACCACTTATTGCCCGAACCGCCCGTTTCTGAGCCAAAAATATCCTTTCAGAATGGGAAAAGTTACCCCAAAATAAAATACCGTACGACAATAGCGAATGAAAATAAGCAAAGTACACTAATTTTCGTGTCGAACGATCGCTCACTCCTGATGCTTTATAAATAAACTTCCTGGATCGTGAAAGGCTCCGTGATTTTCTTTCGGCGGCTATACGGTGGCTAACGAACAGGAGCTGTATCCGTGACAAAATAATTATTGTGGAACATCAGTACTTTGTATTTAAGTTTTTACTATGTCTTCGTTCCTCCTCCGACAGAATATCCCATTATTATTATTATTATTATTATTATTATTACTAACCATCACCATGATGATCACCGTAGCCCTATAGGGAGGGATGTCAGGTAAAATCTGCAAGTACCACCTTCGCCGAAATAACAAGCAAAGATTTGTGGACGGTAGAGAACTATTTATTCTACTGCACAGAACTGTTTATAAGAGAGTCCAATGGTTTTGGGAAATCACAGGCAATCCAGTTAATTGATCAGGAACTGATTTATGTGCTGACCAGTGCGAGCCGATTAGACCTTCTGGTATCATGCAGTGAAGTCAGATTGATTTATTTCTATACTATCAAGTCAGAAAAGATAGACAAACTATCGCAATTTTGTTCTGTATCGATTTTAGTTGTGTCATTTATTGTCAGATGGCAAGTACGGCAATATTCATAAAATGAGATCAACATGAGACCATTACCACAGTCCGGAGTTATTTTAGAAATACATATGAGAAGAACCCTCCCTTCGACAACTCTATTCGCACATGGTTCGCTGTATTTGCGGACGCGCGTTGTTTTGTGAAGGGCGAAGCGATGGACGTCACACCGCATCAGAGGCGGCAGTAAATCGGATCAAGGTAACTTATCTCCGTAGCCTTAAAAAATCGCCTACAAGAGGTAACATCGAACTGAATGTATCTCAAATCACATTAAGTAGCGTTACGGAGGCGCCGGAAGTAAAGCCAAGTCGCTTGCCACTCAGTCGAGCTTTAACAGGTAATGACAGAAGACTATATTCGAAAATTAGAATCGCAATGCAAGAACGTATGGAAGAAGATAGCTTTCGTGAGACATTAGTTTTCAACGACGAAGAAACGTGAATTTACAAAACGATCGCATTTGGGGAACAGGAAACCCCACAGTTAACGTGAATCATGTCCCTGAGTCCCTCAGTGTACTGAGGACAGGAGATAAGTCTACGGCCCGTTCTTCACAGAACAGAGTCGAGACTGACACGCCTGGACAAGCTTAAAGAAAGTCTGTTACACTAGCTGTCTGATGACAGTGACGATTTCACACTGCAGCAGGACACTGCACACTTCATTTCCACGCAAGGGACAGAATGTGTTTCAAACCATAGCGATGAGTCGAACGCGGGACAACGGCGATCAGCTTCCAGTACACCAGACCACCGTGCGATTTTTTAAGTTGAGGGGAGGGGGGGGTGAACGATAAAAATCAAGTCGTTGTCCCTCCTCTGCCAGCGAGTGTTCTGGAACTGATGCAGCACATCCGAGCAACCAACGTGAACATCACTGCTAAGATGTTGGGGCGTGCGTGGGAAATTAATGGACTATTGCTTAGATGCGCTTCGAGTGATGAAGTGCGTGAGTACGTACTACTGAGCACTTGTGATGGGGGAAACTTTTAAAACTGAAAACATTTATGAGTTTCTCTGGAAGTTCATATATACAATTAGTGTCCAGTGTTTAAAGTATAAGAAGAAGGAAACGTATCTGAAAATTATAGAGTGTGTTCAAGGTGAATGTAGGAACAGGCAAGTGCCTTAAACCGAAAACGGTGGTAATTGATTTCGAACACTCCGTCCACGGCAGTGTCAAGGTTGCCCTGCTAGCAGTCAAGATTACTTCTCGTCGGTTTCATCTAGCCCAAGCTCCCTAAAGTACAATTTTAATGGTTATTTTAAGAAATTCGTATTACTGTTGAACGATAGAAGGGAATAATTTATATAGAGTATTATTTTCCTTTTTAAAAGACGGCAGTTATTTCTAAAATCAGGTTATTTATACAATTAGATTTAGATATTATCGTTCACGCTGCCAAGGGTTGCGTACATTGCTTAAGATCCGGACCTCAGACTACTTTTGCCTTTTAAATTTCCACAAACACTTTTTTGTCCACCTTTCAGGAGCCGATAAATACAAACACTTCGTTTGGCTTCGATATACAAACGCCAGAGTAGTGAAAAGGCCAGTGGCTGCATTACATATTTGGACTTAAGGGGAGGTTTACTATCTTTGGCCCGCAAAAACCATGTTCTTTGAGAATTTCTTTCTCGGGATATGTTACAGATATCAATGTCAAATTTGGTCGAAATGTATATTTATATTTCCTCTACAAACTGGAATTTTTTCAACCAGAAATGTAGAAGAGCACAGGCGGAAGTGCCGTCGGAACGAAACAAAATTTCGATGTAGACCTGCACGCGCGGTAAGTCACGGGTCAGCCTGCTCGTCTGAAATCAAAATTGAGTTGACGTTAGCGAAGTGTATAAGATTCTTTAGCAGTTGTACCTCGCTTAAGTTATTTGGACCATAGGAAACAAAATGGCGGCCATTTGAAAAAAATAGGGTTTTTTCACCAACTGCGACATGGTCGCTTATACAAACAGTGATCTAATACTGTCAAATGTTATTCATTCCAGTCTTTGATCACAATATGAATTCTTTAGACGATGACCGGTTTCAGTCCGTAATGACATCCTCAGATCTTTTTTACACCATGGCCTTATCACTTTAGGACATGGTGTAAAAAAGATCTGAGGATGGACATTACGGAATGAAACCGGTCATCGTCTAAAGAATTCATATTGTGATCAGAAACCGGAATAAAAAACATTTGAGGGTTTTTTCCATCGATTTTTCGACTTCGTCGGCCAAGTAAAAATATTTATAGTTGATGGATCGGAATAAAAGTGGTGCAACTCCTAGACAATTTAGTTAGCTTCGTCGGAAACAAAGAATCATGTCAATCGGTTCAGTAGATTTGAAGTTACCAGGCCGCGCGATAAAAAAAAAAAAAAGAACGCCATTTCGAGAAAAACGCGTTTGAAGTTTTGACTACATATAAATGCAATATTATGCAACGTACGTTCAATCTGCTGTTCCGGGTCCATAAACTAGTCCTTCCTCTTCCCCATAGAAGGCGTTCTGCTCGATCTGGGCCCAGGGAGACCTCCATCGTTGTCATGGTCTTCAGAATTGCCGAATACCCTTCGTTTAAGCTGCTCACTGCCAGGAAAGTCGCAATCTCCACAGTCTTCGCACCAGAATACAAATTCAACACACGCGTTCAAACTTTCATTTGAATTTTGTGTGTTTCCTCTCAAGCACCAGTACAATAACTCGTCCTCCGAAAGAAAAAAACTGGTGCGTGAAAAAGGCCGATTTCAGGCAGGTGCACTTTTGTTCAACTACGAATAACGAACATTTCCGTTACGTATTCGGAAAACCGTTTCAGGGGCGCATTCTAAACACTTTTATGGATCCAAAAATGCAATTTAAAAAATCGAGTTTTTGAACCAAAAGATAATGAACCTCCCCTTAATTACTTAAATCCTGTTCCTGATGTTTTTGTTGAGCTGGTCAGCATACAGCCACAAGACTAAAAACTCGCCAGATTTGCCCATTATCTAACTGAAAATTACACTGATGACGAAGAAGAAGCGCTATTTCCTCCTCACGTTTGGGCAGCAGATTATGGAGAACGACTGACGCTTGTGAAAGCTTTTATTCCTGTTTCAGTGCTTCAACCTCCTCAGCCAAACATCTTCAAGTTTGTGAAAGGTCTGAAGCATGAACAAACTAATACCTACGTATGAATTAACTCTGAAAAAATTTCCACGTCATCAAAACTGACTCAAAAACCAGGAAGAGATAAGCTTTCCTGCAACAAAAATTAGATTTACTCAACAAATGGCGAAACAGGCTAATCAAAATTTGTTAAGTGCGTTTCATACAAAGCAGCCGTGAGCAAAACGTAAGTTAAAAGTAGTGCAGTTGTTTTCAGGTAATATTTTCCCAGGCGGTGGATCAAAAAATAACGGATTTTTTTTCAATTTCACACGCTTTATACAGCAGATTTTCCGATTTTTTTTGTTTTCTTGTACACATGTTCCTGATGTGTTTTCATTTTCAGCTGTTTTTAATATTTAGTTTGTTGCTGACAGTCGAAAAGGCTATGTGTGTTTCCAAGTACTCGGTATTATTACTTTCGAACATGATGGATCAAAGAATTTGCATCAAATTTTGCTTGAAAAATGGAATAAAGTCCAGCATCGCATTCGAAATGTTAACTGCGGCTTTTGGCGAATCTACTATGAGTACGACGAGAGTTAACGAATGGTATTAACGTTTCAAACAGGATCGAGAAGACGTTGACGACGAAGACCACTGTGGACGCCCTAGCGTATCGATTATTGATGACTATGGGGGAGAAGTAAAAAAAAACTGGTTCTGAAAAATTGCCAAACACCCTTCAGAGAGGTCGCTGGTGATGTTGATCTTTTCGCTCATGCCAAGCAATTTTTTAGGATTGTTTGAGCATGAAATGTGCAGCAGCAGAAGTTTGTTCCAAAACTGTTGAATTTCGACCAAAAATGACGTCGCACAGAAATCGCTCAGGAATTGCTGAATGATGTCGACAACGATTCAGAACTGCAAAACATAAGATATACGGTATGACATGGAAACCAAGGCCCAATCGTCCCAATGGAAACAGCCTGAAGAGCGAACACTGAAAAAAATTGTCAACTTCGATCACGTGTGAAGGTTCTTCTCACTGTTTTCTTCGATTACAATGGGATAGTGCACCAGGAGTTCCCGTCTTGTAGTGGAACGGTCAGTGGAAGTTATGTGCCGTTTGCGTGAAGAAGTCCGAAGAAAACGACCAGAATTGTGGCAAAGCCACTAAATCTACATCTACATCTACATGGTTACTCTGCAATTCACATTTAAGTGCCTGGCAGAGAGTTCATCGAACCATTTTCATACTACTTCTCTACCATTAGACTCTCGAATGGCGCGCGGGAAAAAGAAACACCTAATCTTTCCGTTCGACCTCTGATTTCTCTTATTTTATTATGATGATCATTTCTCCCTACGTAGGTGGGTGTCAACAAAATATTTTCGCATTCGGAAGAAAAAGTTGGTGATTGAAATTTCGTAAATAGATCTCGCTGCAAAGAAGACCGCCTTTGCTTCAGTGACTGCCACCCCAACTCGCGTATCATATCAGTGACACTCTCACCCCTATTGCGCGATAACACAAAACGAGCTGCCCTTCCTTGCACTTTTTCGATGTCCTCCGTCAATCCCACCTGGTAAGGATCCCTCACCGCGCAGCAATATTCCAGCAGAGGACGGACAAGTGTAATGTAGGTTGTCTCTTTAGTGAGTTTGTCGCATCTTCTGAGTGTTCTGTCGACAAAGCGCAGTCTTTGTTTCGCCTTCCCCACAATATTATCTATGTGGTCTTTCCAATTTAAGTTGCTCGTAAATGCAATCCCTAAGTATTTAGTCGAATTGACAGCACTTCGATTTATGCGATTTATCGTATACCCAAAATTTATCGGGTTTCATTTTAGTACCCATGTGGATGACCTCGCACTTTTCTTTGTTTAGTGCCAATTGCCACTTTTCGCACCATACAGAAATTCTCTCTACATCATTTTGTGATTGGAATTGATCGTCTGATGATTTTACTAGACGGTAAATCACAGCGTCATCTGCAAACAATCTAAGGGGGCTGCTCAGATTATCACCTAGATCATTTATGTGAATCAGGAACAGTAGAGGGCCTATGACACTACCTTGCGGAACGCCAGACATCACTTCTGTTCTACTCGATGATTTACCGTCCATCACTACGAACTGTGACCTCTCTGAGAGGAAATCACGAATCGAGTCACACAACTGAGACGATACTCCATATACACGCAATTTGGTTAATAGTCTCTTGTGAGGAATGGTATCAAAAGCCTTCTGGAAATTGCATTATGATAATGCTTCCGCTCACACCTCAATGTTTGTTTGTGGTTTTTTGGAGGAAAAAACCGTTACGTTGCCTCGGCCACCTTATTCCCCAGACGTGGCCCCCTACGACTTCTTTCTATTGCCTAGGCTAAAAAGAACCATCGTAGCAAGTCATTTTGCCACCACTGATTAGGTAAAAACAAAATTGCCGAAGAATCTAACCACCTGAACAAAAATGAGTTCCAAGATTATTCAAAGATTGGGAAAAGCGCTGGCACAAGTTTTTTTTTTGTCTGAGGATGATTACTATGAAGGGGCAACGTTGATGTTGATGAATAAATAAAGAATCTTTTAAAAAAATTCGTTACTTTTTGATCACATCTTGTATGTGAAGTCTGTAATAAAATCTTTGCGTTTATGTATGATTTGTTTTCTTTAATATGTAGTTCACTGGTCAAATATTTGCAATATTCCTTTAGAACGTTGTAAGTACTGGCTGAGGTCGTGTATTCGCTCAGTTCAGATTTGGAAGAGTTTTCCTAGTTTGTGCTGCTGGTGTGCCGAGGCGGTAGCAGTTGCTGAGTTGGTACGAGCCGCTCGGGAGGCGAATTCGTGAGTTTCATTTTCCACCAGCAGGTAGAAGTTGCCGACTTTGGAGGAGTCGCTCAGACCATACGACAGATTAAGAGGCGTATGTAAAAGGTGGCCTCATACAGGGCAAGCAGCTCTGCAATACAAATCGAGCACTTGTCTGACAGGCGATATCTAAAAACCTCTTCGCCGACAACAAAGGCGCATTCCATACCACGGTTATTCTTCCTTGCGTCATATACTGTCATCTGTCTGCAGATATTTGAGAAATGGCGTTATGACTCGTTAAAACTCTGTACTTCAAACATCCTTGTCTTGATTGCTCATGCCTTGGGTTTCTGAAGAGGACATGGGAAACTAACACGGCATTCTTGTACTATTGCGTACTGCACCGTAAATTTCGAATATTCCAGCCTTCCAGAGTTAGATGAAGATAACCGGATATTCTTAAAAGTATACGCCCAATATTTGGGGCACGAACAAGGATAGCAATGTCTCATGTAAACCATTACACCCAGACGACTGTGCACTATATCTTAAACTCTCGGCGTGTCCCTGGCTTTTCAACTACTCATTGCGACGTCACACAGCGCTGAAAGCGCTCTTGACATGTCTAGATAACGTCACACCCGGCAAAGGCGTGCAGCCAAGTGGCCACAAGGTTCCGCCACGGCTAACAACAGAATTCCTTTCAATACAATGACTGTAGAACATCAATGACTGTAGAGCAATAGTTACCAACCTGGAGGTAATATGAAATTTTCTGAGGGCTAAAAACTAAAAGATTCGATTCTGTTCCAGTAACAAAACTAAATTATTTTCAAAAGATCATTAGTATTGTCACATTTTTGTAAGTCTCAATATTGATTATATATGTTATCAACAATTATTTTCTGTTGTTAGTAGCATTAATGCGGTGGTTACAGGTTCCTCACATAATTCATCATCTACGCACATGTTGTGCTTTCTCCTCTACATCGCTGATGATACAAGTGAGAGATATCTCAAGAAAATGGCTTCTGCAAGTTGTAGAGAGTATCTACAGTACTCCATAAATTGCTTCATTAATCTCTTCGAAAGAGGTAAATGAATTAATTGACAGCACTACACAGCAGTAACTAGTTAAGGGCTACTATATTGCTGTATTCAGTAATATTATCATTATTATTATTATTATTATTATTAGTAGAGTGGTTAGACACAAAACATTAACAGCATTAAATCTTCCTATTTCTGCCAGTTCAGATGTAAGGAGTGCAGCAATCAAGTGCTTTACGAAAAGTAAATATAGTGCACTCATCTGACCTTGTTTTATTCTAAATGGGGTTGCAGTGTGCAGGTCAAGTACCGCAATGAAGAGGAGTAATGCAGGGGAAGTATGTTTTGTAACAGTGTGTATCTTCACTTTGGATAGTTAGCTTTCTTATCTTAGGAGGAGTTCTGAGTAGCACTTAAACGATGCACCACGAATTCCTTTGTCATTCATTCTAATTACCCCATCCCCCCACAACCCACACACAAAATATCGCTCGTCCTTCATCATTTTAAAAAGAAGTGTGTTCCTTTCACTCTACAGTTTCGTCAGGTGCTAAATTTCGTGATAATGTGGGGAGGAGGCGGGCAACAGGCGGTAGGGGGGAGGGGGACTGCAGGGATACTAGCTAATGTCTGATTGCACTCAAGGGTGAGAGTCTAAGAGAGGTTGGGAACCAGTGCTGTAGAGTAAAGCTGGCCATTACGAATGAGCTCGTCTCCTCCTAAAGTACATGGTGCATTTAAAAAGTTCTGTGAAGGAACCAATATTGAAATGGTTACGTATTAAAAATTCATGTATTCGAATGCACTTGGAATGTCAAGAAGCGTCTAAAAAACTCAGTTGAAGCAGATTTGTCTTCTGAGGCCAGTCGAATGTGATGGATGCGAAGAATCGTGCTACAACTATGGAGCAACGCATATATACAACTTTCTTTAATTTTACTGAGGAAGGAATGGAAAGCTGAAACGTGGAAGTAAGGCAAAGAAATATAAAGTCTATATTACAGGAACAGAAGAGGACGTAAACGAAGATGAAATGGGAGCTATGATACTGCGAGAAGAGAGCTTTGGAAGACCTAAGTCGAAACAAGCCCCCTGGAGTAGACGACAGTCATTCAGAATTATTGAGATTCTTTAGAGAGTCAGTCATAACAAAATTATTCCACGTTCTATGTACAATATATCAAACAAGTAAAATACCCTTACTCTTCAAGAAGAATATAATGCGTTCTATTCCGTTGAATACAGGCGCTGATAAGTACGAATGTCAACGAACCACCGGTTTAACAAGTCATGCTTGCAAAATTCTGTCACGGATTACGTGCGGAAGAATGGAATAACTGGTAGGAGACGACCTCTGAGAAGATCAGTTTGGATTTGGAGAAATGTAGGAGCACATGAGGCCATACTAACCTTACGATTTATTTTAGCAGATACACAAAAAAGGCAACTCTTCATTTATAGCATTTACAGACTTAGCAAAGGCTTTTGACAGTGTTGACTAGAATTCACTCTTTGAGATTCTTACAGGAGCAGGGATAAAATACAAGGAGTGGAAAGCTATGTACAACAAATCAGACTGCAGTTACAAGAGTCGAAGGGATGGAATTGGGAGTATTGGTTGAGACGGTACTTAATCTGTACACTCAGCAAGCAGTAATGGAAACCAAGGAGAATTTGGGATATAGAATTAAAGTTCAGATAGAAGAAATAGAAACCTGGAGGTTTGCGATGACATTGTAATTCTGTCGGAGACGGCAAGGAACTTGAACGGAGTGGACAGTGGCTTGAAAGAAGGTTATAAGATGAACATTAACAAGAGTAAAACAAGGGTAATGGGATGTAGTCTAATTACATCAAGTGATTCTAAGAGAATTAGATTAGAAAATGTCACTAAAAATAGCTTATGATTTTTGCTATTTTGGCAGCAAAATAACTGACTATGGCGGAAGTAGGGAGGATCGAAAATGCAGACTAGCAACAGCAACTGAAGCTTTCTTTTTAAAAAAGAGAGAAGTTTGCTAGTATCAAATGACACTAAGTTTAGGAAGACCTTTCTGAAGATATTTGTATGGAGTGTGGTACTGTGTTCAAGTGGGAAGTAAGCAGATCGGACGTGGTGAGAATAAAAGAATAGAATGTGGTACTACAGAAAAATGTTGGAAATTGGAGGGCTAAATCGAAGAACTAATAAGATACAAAATCCAACTGGGGAAAAAATAAATTTGTTGCACTACATGACCAAAAGAAGGTCTTGGTTGCTAGGACATATCCTCTGGTTTCAAGGAACAGTCCACATGGTGATGGAGCTCGTGTGCTGGGTAAAAAGTGGAGAGGGAGACAAAGCATGAATGCAGTACGCAATTTCAAGAGGATGCAGACTGCAGTACATACGCAGAGATTAAGAGACTGATTCAAGGGCTTTCATGACTGAGCTGACAGAAGTCATGGGATAGCGGTGTGCACGTATACAGATGGCGGTAGTGTCGAGTACACGAGCTACAAAGGGGCAGTGTATTGGCGGAGTTGTCACCTGCGTTCAGATGATTCATGTGGAAATGTTCCAGACGTGGTTGTGGCCGCACGACAGTAATTAGCAGATTTTGAACGCGGAATGGTACTTGGAGCCAGACGCTTGGGATAATCCTTTTAGGAAACCGTTGTTGTTCTGGTCTTCAGTCCTGAGACTAGTTTGATGTAGCTGTCCATGCTACTCTATCCTGTGCAAGCTGCTTCATCTCCCAGTACCTACTGCAACCTACATCCTTCTGAATCTGCTCAGTGTATTCATCTATTGGTCTCCCTCTACGATTTTTACCCTCCACGCTGCCCTCCAATGCTAAATTGGTGATCCCTTGATGCCTCAGAACATGTCCTACCAATCGATCCCTTCTTCTAGTCATGTTGTGCCACAAACTCCTCTTCTCCCCAATTCTATTCAATACCTCCTCATTAGTTACGTGATCTACCCATCTAATCTTCAGCATTCTTCTGTAGCACCACATTTCGAAAGCTTCTATTCTCTTCTTGTCCAAACTATTTATCGTCCATGTTTCACTTCCATACATGGCTACACTCCATACATATACTTTCAGAAATGACTTCCTGACACTTAAATCTATCCTCATTGCTAACAAATTTCTCTTCTTCAGAAACGCTTTCCTTGCCATTGCCAGTCTACATTTTATATCCTCTCAACTTCGACCATCATCAGTTATTTTGCTCCCCAAATAGCAAAACTCCTTTACTACTTTAAGTGTCTCATTTCCTAATCTAATACCCTCAGCATCACCCGACTTAATTCGACTACATTCCATTATCCTCGTTTTGCTTTTGTTGATGTTCATCTTATACCCTCCTCTCAAGACGCTATCCATTCCGCTCAACTGCTCTTCCAAGCCCTTTGCTGTCTCTGCCAGAATTACAATGTCATCGGCGAACCTCAAGGTTTTTATTTCTTCTCCATGGATTTTAATACCTGCTCTAAATTTTTCTTTTGTTTCCTTTACTGCTTGCTCAATATACAGATTGAATAACATCGGGGAGAGGCTACAACCCTGTCTCACTCCCTTCCCAACCATTGCTTCCCTTTCATGCCCCTCAACTCCTATAACTGCCATTTGGTTTCTGTACAAATTGTAAATAGCCTTTCGTTCCCTGTATTTTACCTCTGCCACCTTCAGAATCTGAAAGAGAGTATTCCAGTCAACATTGTCAAAAGCTTTCTCTAAGTCTACAAATGCTAGAAACGTAGGTTTGCCTTTCCTTAATCTAGCTTCCAAGATAAGTCGTAGGGTCAGTATTGTCTCACGTGTACCAATATTTCTACGGAATCCAAACTGATCTTCCCCGAGGTCGGCTTCTACTAGTTTTTCCATTCGTCTGTGAAGAATTCGCGTTAGTATTTTGCAGCCGTGACTTATTAAACTGATAGTTCGGTAATTTTCACATCTGTCAACACCTGCTTTCTTTGGGATTGGAATTATTATATTCTTCTTGAAGTCTGAGGGTATTTCGCCTGTCTCATACATCTTGCTCACCAGATGGTAGAGTTTTGTCAGGACTGGCTCTCCCAAGGCTGTCAGTAGTTCTAATGGAATGTTGTCTACTCCCGGGGCCTTCTTTCGACTTAGGTCTTTCAGTGCTGTGTCAAACTCTTCACGCAGTATCATATCTCCCATTTCATCTTCATCTACATCCTCTTCCATTTCCATAATATTGTCCTCAAGAACATCGCCCCTGTATAGACCCTCTATATACTCCTTCCACCTTTCTGCTTTCCCTTCTTTGCTTAGAACTGGGTTTCCATATGAGCTCTTGATATTCATACAAGTGGTTCTCTTTTCTCCAAAGGTCTCTTTAATTTTCCTATAGGCAGTATCTATCTTACCCCTAGTGAGACAAGCCTCTACATCCTTACATTTGTCCTCTAGTCATCCCTGCTTAGCCATTTTGCACTTCCTGTCGATCTCATTTTTGAGACGTTTGTATTCCTTTTTGCCTGATTCACTTAGTGCATTTTTATATTTTCTCCTTTTATCAATTAAATTCAATATTTCTTCTGTTACCCAAGGATTTCTACTAGCCCTCGTCTTTTTACCTACTTGATCCTCTGCTGCCTTCACTACTTCATCCCTCAAAGCTACCCATTCTTCTTCTACTGTATTTCTTTCCCACATTCCTGTCAATTGTTCCCTTATGCTCTCCCTGAAACTCTGTACACCCTCTGGTTTAGTCAGTTTAACCAGGTCCCATCTCCTTAAATTGCCACCTTTTTGCAGTTTCTTCAGTTTTAATCTACAGTTCATAACCAATAGATTGTGGTCAGAGTCCACATCTGCCCCTGGAAATGTCTTACAATTTAAAACCTGGTTCCTAAATCTCTGTCTTACCATTATATAATCTATCTGAAACCTGTCAGTATCTCCAGGCTTCTTCCATGTATAGAACCTTCTTTTATGATTCTTGAACCAAGCGTTAGCTATGATTAAGTTGTGCTCTTTGCAAAATTCTACCAGACGGCTTCCCCTTTCATTTCTTACCCCCAATCCATATTCACCTACTATGTTTCCTTCTCTCCCTTTTCCTACTACCGAATTCCGGTCACCCATCGTAGGGGATTCAATATTCCGAGATCCACAGTGTCAAGAGTGTGCCGAGAATAGCGAATTTCAGACGTTACCTCTCAGCGCGGAAAACGCAGTGACCGACGGTCATCAGTTAACGACACAGAGCAGCGGCGATTGCGTGGAGCTGTCAGTGCTCCGCTGCAGTCCGGAACCGCGGGACCGCTACGGTCGCAGGTTCGAATCCTGCCTCGGGCATGGGTGTGTGTGATGTCCTTAGGTTAGTTAGGTTTAAGTAGTTCTAAGTTCTAGGGGACTGATGACCTAAGACGTTGAGTCCCATAGTGCTCAGAGCCATTTTGTCAGTGCTCACAGACAAACAACACCGCCTGGAATAGCAGGAGAAATCAATATGGAAAGCGTGATTAAGGTATCCGTTAGGACAGTGTGGCGAAATCTGGCGTTAATGGGCAGCAGACGATGGATGCGAGTGCTGACATCACGACATGGCCTGCAGTGCCTCTTCTCAGCTCGTGACCGTATCGGTTGGACCCTAGGCGACTGGAAAACCGTCGCCTGGTCAGATGAGTTCCGATTTTGGTCAGTAAGAGCTGATGGTAGGGTTCGAGTATGGCGATGACGGCACGAAGCCATGGACACAAGTTGTCAACAAGGCGCTGCGCAAACTGGTGGTGCCTCTACAATGGAGTGCGCTGTGTTTACATGGAATGGACTGGGTCTCTGGTCCAACTAAACCGAACATTGAGTGGAAATCTTCGCAAACAATGATAGAACTTTTATGCACAACAATACGCCATGCCGCCGCGACACCATTGTTCGCTATTGGTTTGGAGAACATTCTAGACAATTCTAGCGAATGATTTGGCCACCTAGATCGCCCCACATGAATACCATCGAATATTTATGGGGCATAGTAGAGACGTCAGTACGTGCGCACCAGCATAGCTCAATATTTCTGCAGGGGCCTTCCAACGACTTACTGAGGCGACGCCACGTCGAGTTGCTGCACCAAGCCGGACAAAGGGGAGTCCGACATCGTGTTGGGAAGTATCACATGACTGCCACCTCAGTGTTAACTACTGAGCCGGCCTGAGCAGGTATGGGGCACCTTCACTGTTTAGTAAAGCAGATGTCCTAGGTTCTAATCTGATTGTTATATTTACAAGTACTAAGCGTTTTTATATATATAAATACAGGACAGGAAATGACAAAGGAAAAATCAAAAGTAGCGAGTAAATATACCGGGTGCTCAAAAAGTCCAAAAAGTCAGGATAAATTTGAAAACCGAATAAATCATGGAATAATGTAGATAGAGAGGTACAAATTGACACACATGCTTGGAATTACATGGGGTTTTATTAGAACCAAAAAAATACAAAAGTTCAAAAAATGTCCGACAGATGGCGCTTCATCTGATCAGAATAGCAATAATTAGCATAACAAAGTAAGACAAAGCAAAGATGATGTTCTTTACAGGAAATGCTCAATATGTCCACCATCATTCCTCAACAATAGCTGTAGTCGAGGAATAATGTTGTGAATGTGGTGTCACCGCCAGACACCACACTTGCTAGGTGGTAGCTTTAAATCGGCCGCGGTCCATTAGTACATGTCGGACCCGCGTGTCGCCACTGTGTGATCGCAGACCGAGCGCCACCACAAGGCAGGTCTCGAGATACGGACTAGCACTCGCCCCAGTTGTACGGACGACGTAGCTAGCGACTATACTGACGAAGTCTCGCTCCTTTGCCGAGCCGATAGTTAGAATAGCCTTCAGCTAAGTCAATGGCTACGACCTAGCAAGGCGCCATTAGTAACATTGCATGTATCTACAGAGTCTCACTTGTATCGCCACAATCTCCAGATGTACCAAAAGCATGGATTAAAGTTAAATATTCCAGAAGCTACGTACTTTTCTTTATGGCATTCATTACGTATCCTGTTACAGACCTCACGCCCATCTGCGTGAGCGTAGCGCGTGCCTTTCGGCTTCCTCTCATTGTGTCTAGGCTGTCTTGTCTAGACACAACAGTGAACGGCACTGTAAAGCATGTCCGGAGTTATGGTGAGGCATTGACGTCGGATGTTGTGTTTCAGCATCCCTAGAGATGTCGGTCGATCACGATACAATTGCGACTTCAGGTAACCCCAATGCCAATAATCGCACGGACTGAGGTCTGGAGACCTGGGAGGCCAAGCATGACGAAAGTGGCGGCTAAGCACACGATCATCACCAAACGACGCGCGCAAGAGATCTTTCACGCGTCTAGCAATATGGGGTGGAGCGCCATCCTGCATAAAACCCCATCTCATTCCAAGCATGCGTGTCAATTTTTACCTCTCTGTCTACATTATTCCGTGATTTATTCAATTTTCAAATTTATACTGACTTTTTGATCACCCGGTCGTATGAATAGTAAATTCAAAAGCGACGAAACGGGAGCATACAGGTAATGCAATAAAGCTTAAGTAATGAAAAAACGCGGTATCTGTTGTTGATGCCGCATATTCAGGTGGACCGTCTGTAAGTACAATGAAAGGCGACAGTGAACAAGTGCGATCTCGGTATGTGAGGGTGTCGGCATGTGGAAGGGCAATGTTAGCCCCATCAATCCCGAATAAGCGGAAGATGTGAGCTAACTTGCGCGGCACAAGCTGACACGGTAGTCTGTGCCGATGAACACATGGCAACAACAGATGGAATTAATTCTCATAATCAACATCCGTCCTTTATCGCACGTCGTCACATTCTACAAATGGTCATTTGCATTCCACGTGAAACACAACCATCATAGTCGATGCTGACAGCTGCAGATACCACAGTTCTACGAATACCCAAAGAACGCGAGACATCAATGCGTCGATCATTTCCAAAAGACCCCTTCGCCTATTGTTTCTATTCGTTTTACAAACGCTGAAAAGAGTACATTGAGCTCGATGGATATAAACTGCAGGTGACTTAAAATGTTTTGTGCATTCTTTCTGCTTTCTTTGCTTTATCATGTTATCCACCGAACTCATGAACGACGTAGTAAATGAAATATGGAATGACTTAATTATTCTGAAACTGAAGCTTGTGAGGCTTTTTGGCGGTTGTTCGTGGGCACTTCTGAAATACAAACAGGCTTCCCCTACTCAGTTCGGTGTGTACCTGTGTACTGTCGATGACGGCATGCGCTTTCCCACCGTGTTGTGTTTCTACTGCTATCGACGATTATGAAAATGGAAGAACAAAAGTGATATCGTCTTCCATTCTCGATTTCCAGCAAGGCTGCTACTAAGGCTAATGTTGTCATGCGGTGGAAGGACGCTACCTATGACCCGTGTCACATACCCTACCTACACCAGTGACTGCACGGAAGTAGGACATTTTAACAACTAATGCCACACAGTATGGTTATCTGGCACTCACCTAATCTTATCTTGGAAAGGCTATTTTGGTGAGGAAGTTTTCTTGTGTTAGCATTACTCGAAGCAATTACTTCTTTGCAAAGGGCCACAATACTGTCGCATGTTATCAAGCAAGGTTACGAAGACGGTCAACTCCACTACAGTACCCTTGTTTCGTAATAACTTTGAATTACTCAAGTATTTTGCATAATGTTCGGGATTTTTTAAGAACGTCGAATTTCACACGGGAAATGTTTCCTGTTCGCTCCCGTTTATTGTCGGTTAAGAAAATAAACTATCTGTTTTAAGTGTTTGGCCAATAAATGACGTATCTGAGGAATAAATTCAATCCCTGTCACTATATACACATATCCCCAGTGTAGACGGGGAACTAAAAATAGAGAGAAAACATATTAGAAGAAACAAGGAATATTAGGATTGGTTCGATGTAAACTATTTCAGGTTTTGTAGGTTTTTGTTTAACGTGGGCAGTGTAACTGGCCGAATAAGCCGGCAGTTAGTTGAAATACAAAGACGCGTTCCACTTAATCAGACTGATATCGAGTACATGTGTTTTCTATCTCACGATGCAGCATCAAAGATAAGAACGATAAACTATGTCGTAACAGACGCGCAGCGGAAGTTATACGGTCGCTGCATTCGTTCACACGCCTGGCGGGACCAATAACACATTTCTACATTAATTCTCTTTCTCTTACACAAATACAAAAAAAAAGAATCGATAACTCTGGACTGCGTAATACATTGGCCAAGAAGCAACATGAACCCAGACGTACCAACACCGCATCGCGTGCACTTGAGAAGACTCAATACAATAACTACTGCACCAACACCACATCTCATTTTCCACCTGTTCATCTGAAAGAAGTTTCCTTCCTCCAAGTTTGTATAGCCATTTCGCTCGAGCCCATTGCAATATTTGATTTGGTCGTCGTTATTGTCCCTGCATAGTCAAGCAACATCTTGAAACTTCCGGGCACATTAAAATAGCTTTACTTCCGCCACTACATTTCCTTCCTTCCAAACTTCACAGAAATTGTCCTGCGAAACTTGCAGGACTAGTACTCCTGGAAGAAAGGATATTGTGTAGACACTGGAAGGTACTGGCGGAAGTAAAGCTGTGAGGACGGGTCGTGATGCGTGCTTCGGTAGCTCAGATGTTAGAGCACCTGCCCGCGAAACGCAAAGGTAGCAAGTTGGAGTCTTTGTCCGGCAGACAGTTTTAATCAGCCATGAATTTCATATCACCGCATACTCCACTAGAGAGTGAAAGTTTTATTCAAGCAATATCTTCTTTCTACACTACTGGCCATTAAAACTGCTACAACAAGAAGAAATGCAGAAGATAAACGGGTATTCATTGGACAAATATATTATACTAGAACTGACATGTGATTACATTTTCACGCAATTTTGCTGCATAGATAATGAGAAATCAGTACCCAGAATAACGGCCTTGATAAGCCTGGGCATTAAGTCAAACAGAGGTTGGATGGCGTGTACAGGTACAGCTGCCCATGCAGCTTCAACACGATACCACAGTTCATCAGGAGTAGTGACTGGTGTATTGTGACCAGCCAGTTGCTCGGCCACCATTGACCAGACGTTTTCAATTGGTGAGAGATCTGGAGAATGTGCTGGCCAGGGCAGCAGTCGAACATTTTCTGTATCCAGAAAGGCCCGTACAGGACCTGCAACATGCGGTCGTGCATTATTCTGCTGAGACGTAGGGTTTCGCAGGGATCGAATGAAGGGTAGAGCCACGGGTCGTAACACATCTGAAATGTAACGTCCACTGTTCAAAGTGCCGTCAATGCGAACAAGAGGTGACCGAGACGTGTAACCAACGGTACCCCATACCATCACGCCTGGTGATACGCCAGTATGGCGATGACGAATACACGCTTCCAATGTGCGTTCACCGCCAAACACGGATGCGACCATCATGATGCTGTAAACAGAACCTGGATTCATCCCAAAAAATGACGTTTTGCCATTCATGCACCCAGGTTCGTCGCTGAGTACACCATCGCAGAAGCTCCTGTCTGTGATGCAGCGTCAAGAGTAACCGCAGCCACGGTCTCCGAGCTGATAGTCCATGCTGCTACTAACGTCGTCGAACTGTTCGTGCATATGTTGTCTTGCAATCGTCCCCATCTGTTGACTCAGGTATCGAGACGTGGCTGCACGATCCGTTACAGCCATGCGGATAAGATGCCTGTCATCTCGACTGCTAGTGATATGAGGCCGTTGGGATCCAGCACGGCGTTCCGTATTACCCTCCTGACCCCACCGATTCCATATTCTGCTAACAGTCATTGGATCTCGACCAACGCGAGCAGCTACGTTGCGATACGATAAACCGCATTCGCGATAGGCTAAATCCGACCTTTATTAAAGTCGGAAACGTGATGGTAGGCATTTCTACTTCTTACACGAGGCGTCACAACAACGTTTCACCAGGCAACGCCGGTCAACTGCTGTTTGTGTATGAGAAATCGGTTGAAAAGTTTCCTCATGTCAGCACGTTGTAGGTGTCGCCACCGGCGCCAACCTTGTGTGAATGCTCTGAAAAGCTAATCATTTGCATATCACAGCATCTTCTTCCTGTCGGTTAAATTTCGCGTCTGTAGCACGTCATCTTCGTGGTGTAGGAATTTTAATGGCCAGTAGTGTATTACGTCAGTTATCGCATCTGACTAATGATCTCGCCTACGGTTTCGCTTTGGTATGATTCATTACAAGAATCGAAGGAAGGGTTTCGATATGTGAAAGGACGTAAACGCGCATTGACTCGTGTGTCGTTATATGGATGGCAGGCCAACGTTGTTTATCTGCGGATATGTCATTTTTTTAAAAAAATTGGTATGTATCGTTTGAAGATGACAATTGCCGACGACGACCAATCGCGGAATGGTAGTCACTTGTCCGATGGCGGCAACCCTAGTATTTATATTTAGCATATTTCCCGGCTTCCTTCACGAAAAGTTTCATTTCATAGACATGGCTTGTAGAGGCCATCGAGTGTCGTTAAAAATGAAGTAGGCTATAAAAAAGTTACTTCAGTACTAGCAGCTTGAACAGTTACGAAGAGCAATCATGCTGCAAATCCCTCGCAATATTTCTTATATCGTTTGTGAAATATTCTTGTTGCTGTGCCATGAAAGCCGTTATAAAACATTACCGGTTTTCTGAGCGCTGGTCACATTTGCAACCGTAACCCGTCTTCCAGACAAGGTGGCCGAGTTTATTAAGACGTCCAGATATTTACAGGGCAAAATTCCAATTTTCCCTAACCAATTTTTGTTGTATGTGAGTGCAACATTCACTTTACTAGTTTTAATAGCTGCAAATGAACGTGTTTTAGTTGCCACACGACCTATTGGTGATTAATGCAAATTCAGTTAGGACTGAAAACAAGATATAAAGGAAGGGGTTGATGTTTTTGTTCAAGAAATAACGCACAGTCGTAGTAATTAATAACACAGCGCGTACCAACAACGGCAAACGAAGCCGCCTGGGATTCGTAGGTCAGAACACCTTAGAGGCTGCTCCTAATTTGCAGTAGTACTTATTCACTATGATTGAGGAATTTAACAACAGCTTAAAAACAGCACAAAAACTGTTACTTTGATTGAAAGAAATATGGCTAAATCAATAGCTGAACATCAAAACAGTAGTATACTTATATTTTTACCAGCAACGTTAAAAGTAATGAGGTCTTGTCTTTAAGCTGGTCGTAGGTTGTGTTCCAAAAATGAACAGCTTAGAGACACAAGTGATGACACTTTCTGCAGGACCTGACTGCCATTTTGCAGGACAATGCTCAAGCACGTAGAGTGCAAGCTGTTACTGATTTGTTTGGCTGACGGCGCTGCTAAGTGTTATACCATATACTGCACTCCCCTGACTGAAGCCCTCGTGAGTTCAACTCTTCACGGCATTCGCTTCAGAACTGCTACAAATTCGTCGGCCAATAGACCGCGCCGCTCGAACTGTCAACACAACTGGCACAACGAAGAGTATTCTACGACTTCCACATCGTTGCAACGGGCTATACACAATGCTGGTTACTACTTTGAAGGTCAGTAAAACTTTGAAACACGTATCTATTTTGTGCGAGCTGTAAATAAATAGTTGCCATTATTAAAGTTCCAAGCCTCGTATATGCTGGCACCTTGAGGGAAGCCATTTTGCAGCGCGGGTTGATGTTTTATTTTGAAACATACACTATTTAATAATTTAGCATTTAGTCAATTTCGTCCTTTGGCCATTATGAAGCTACACCACAGTAATAATTGTAAAGCATGTAGGATGATATACTACAGATATCCACGTGAGCAGAGCAACACGTGATGGCGTTCCCCAACATTGATTTCGCACAAACATAACGGGTACGTGTAACACGCCCACGTGGCCGAGGTCAGCTAGCACGGCAGCTCAGTGTGTTGGGTCGGAGTGTTAGCTGCCTTCTGTAAAAAGAAAACTGAGTGAATGACTCAACGATGACCTAGAACGGGTGTTATGGGACGTCCGCCCCGAACAAACGGAGCGACCAATAACGAACAAAATGAGATAAAGAAAAAAGTCACTAACGCACGTCTCTACGGTGGCGCTCGACTCTGGGATAAGTCGGTTCGATCCTGGTGGTGCATAAAATTTTCATTGCCAGTATCTTGTCAGCAAGGGTAGAAGAGCGGGAGGCGTAAAGTGCCGATCATCAGACTGCGAGAATGTCCTGGGTTTAAAAACCAAATCTCTCCGCAGTGTCTCATGAAGTGACGCTGTGATACTGTTGGTGGTGACCCGTCCGTCGGATGGGGAAGTCAAGTTCGGCGGTTCCCTTGGTGCTAGTAGGCTATGTGCCGGCACAGGGTTTCACCTTCTCCCTTCTACGGGGTTTTTTAAAAGTCTCTCCGCAGTACCGTATGATGGCCGCGCGTGCCGTATGAGTTCGCCTGCCTGGGTTACTTCCCGTCAGCCCGCATCTCGTGGTCGTGCGGTAGCGTTCTCGCTTCCCACGCCCGGGTTCCCGGGTTCGATTCCCGGCGGGGTCGGGGATTTTCTCTGCCTCGTGATGGCTGGGTGTTGTGTGCTGTCCTTAGGTTAGTTAGGTTTACGTAGTTCTAAGTTCTAGGGGACTGATGACCATAGCTGTTAAGTCCCATAGTGCTCAGAGCCATTTGAACCATTTGAACTTCCCCTCAAGTGGACTCCCCCAGCATTCCACTGTTTAGTTTATCTCAGCCAGCGTCAGTAGTATCGTTGGTGCGTGTTGACGCGAACGTTTAAATTTAGTTCCTTTGATCGTTTGTTTCGTTTTTGCCACTGTTAAAAGGCTAACCATTGAAGAACGTGTGTTTTAAGTCGAACAACTGTTCAAAGCTGGCGGTAAATACACAGTTTCAGTTCCTCAAACATTTAATTCGGTTTTCCCGGAGACAACACTCCATCCCGATTCTATGCGAGATTTGATTAACAAATTTCGAAGTACGGGGAAATCGATGTCAGTGTAGGAACGGCCCACACAGCTGCAAGGAAAAAATTAGAACTTTTCCCATACAAAGTGACAGTCGTGCAAGAACTGAAAAATACTGATCATGGCAAGAGACTGCATTATTGTCAATAGTTCAAAAATTTCGTTCAACAAAATGGAAGGGATATTCTTAATGAAACGTTTTTCACTGATGAGGCGTGGTTTCATTTATCCGGGTACATGAACTCGCAAAATTCTCGTATGTGGAGTACTGCAAATCCATTATGTATTCATGAGGAACCACTTCATTCTGTGAAAATAGGAGTTTGGATTGCAATTTCTAGACGCCGGATTGTGGGTCTCATATTTTTCAACGCGACAATAAGCCCACAACGATACTGCAGTGATATTCTGTACCCATTCATAGCAGAACCTGTGTTAACTGAAATACTGAACGGTTATTTTCAACAAGATGGTGCAACAGCGCATACAGCTCGCGTTTCAATGTCACTGCTTGCTGATGTTTTTGGTGATCGGATAATTTCACAGGGACTTTGGCCTCCGCCATCGCCTAACCTAACACCACCTGACATTTTCTTCTGGGGTGCAGCGAAAGCAACTGCCTACAAAAACCGTCCAAAACCCATTAATGAATTGAAAACTGCAATATCCACTTTCACTGCTTGTGTTACAGAACAAATGTCACAGCTTGTGTTTGGAAACATGATTAGACAAATTGAATTGTGTATTCAACAACAGGGGAGACACTTTCAACATTTAATGTGAATATTTGTAAGTAAAAATTAATACTCAATAAATTAATAACTTCTAATTCACTGAATTTCATTTCGGTATATTCAGTGCGGCATACGGCACGCGCAGCTAACAACCATACGGCACTGCGGAGGGACTTTTTGAACACTCCGTATTTTGCGAATAAAAATCACTCGTTTTTTAAAACATATTTATTCAAAAACGAAGAATTTAAGCACTACTACTGTGGCTAATTGATATTTCGGTTTTTTAACCGGTTATTAGTAAAAAATAATCACATGTTATAAGAAAAACCAAACAAATACCAAAAAAAATATCAGTTATTCACAACTCAAATATCAGTATCGGTGTTAACCGGTCGGTTTTTCGCCATTCCTACGACCTGCGTGAAAGGCACAACCCCGAGAGACGGCGGGCCAGGTTCTTCGGCGGTCAGCGGCTCTGTCTCTGCTGCCGGAAGTCCGCAGTGGAGAACCTCGAGATTTCAGCGACTGCCCGACAGGTGGCAATAGCTCTGCGAGAAAGTGCGAAAATAGCCAGCCTGCGGAGGTCGCGGAGACAGCAGTTCTGAAGGACTTTGCGGCCCGCCGCTGGCGTTCCGGTTATCGAGCAAGTGAGACTGCAAAAAAGCCGCAAAACAGTAACGGGAAACCAGGCGGCAACAGCAGCAGCAGCCGCAGCGCTCTTCTGTTTACGTCTGCCGCTGGTTTCTGCGCGCTAACCGCCGAGTAACTGTTGCCGCCCGGATGTGGACAGCCGCAGCGGGAAAGCCTTCGTACTCGACGGAACCACCTACCGTCGCGCTGAATAGCTGCATTATGTCTCTAATCTGATGGAGAGGGATGTCGCTGTTGCGTCCACAAGGATCCATTCGCCATCGACCAGATGAGGACAACGAAACGTTCCTTTCGCACGTCCTCGGAGGTTCCACGGCCAGGATCAACGCACTATTGGAGCGAAGCGGCGGGCGAGATCAGTGAAGCAACATACTGGTCCGTGATTTAATCGGAAACCCTGATCAATTCCCTGGCTACTACCAAAGCCTAGACTGCTTTTAGAACTGACTGCTTACAAGATGCATTGTACCCCAAACCATGTTTTTAAAATTAAATTTAATGAATTTTTACGTAGCCACCCAGACTTTACGAGGTGCATTCAAGTTCTAAGGCCTCCGATTTTTTTTCTAATTAACTACTCACCCGAAATCGATGAAACTGGCGTTACTTCTCGACGTAATCGCCCTGCAGACGTACACATTTTTCACAACGCTGACGCCATGATTCCATGGCAGCGGTGAAGGCTTCTTTAGGAGTCTGTTTTGACCACTGGAAAATCGCTCAGGCAATAGCAGCACGGCTGGTGAATGTGCGGCCATGGAGAGTGTCTTTCATTGTTGGAAAAAGCCAAAAGTCACTAGGAGCCAGGTCAGGTGAGTAGGGAGCATGAGGAATCACTTCAAAGTTATTATCACGAAGAAACTGTTGCGTAACGTTAGCTCGATGTGCGGGTACGTTGTCTTGGTGAAACAGCACACGCGCAGCCCTTCCCGGACGTTTTTGTTGCAGTGCAGGAAGGAATTTGTGCTTCAAAACATTTTCGTAGGATGCACCTGTTACCGTAGTGCCCTTTGGAACGCAATGGGTAAGGATTACGCCCTCGCTGTCCCAGAACATGGACACCATCATTTTTTTCAGCACTGGCGGTTACCCGAAATTTTTTTGGTGGCGATGAATCTGTGTGCTTCCATTGAGCTGACTGGCGCTTTGTTTCTGGATTGAAAAATGGCATCCATGTCTCATCCACTGTCACAACCGTCGAAAAGAAAGTCCCATTCATGCTGTGGTTGCGCGTCAACATTGCTTGACAACATGCCACACGGGCAGCCATGTGGTCGTCCGTCAGCATTCGTGGCACCCACCTGGATGACACTTTTCGCATTTTCAGGTCGTCATGCAGGATTGTGTGCACAGAACCCACAGAAATGCCAACTCTGGAGGCGATCTGTTCAACAGTCATTCGGCGATCACCCAAAACAATTCTCTCCACTTTCTCGATCATGTCGTCAGACCGGCTTGTGCGAGCCCGAGGTTGTTTCGGTTTGTTGTCACATTCTGCCTTCATTAAACTGTCGCACCCACGAACGCACTTTCGACACATCCATAACTCCATCACCACATGTCTCCTTCAACTGTCGATGAATTTCAATTGGTTTCACACCACGCAAATTCAGAAAACGAATGATTGCACGCTGTTCAAGTAAGGAAAACGTCGCCATTTTAAGTATTTAAAACAGTTGCTCATTCTCGCCGCTGGCGGTGAAATTCCATCTGCCGTACGGTGCTGCCATCTCTGGGACGTATTGACAATGAACGCGGCCTCATTTTAAAACAATGCGCATGTTTCTATCTCTTTCCAGTCCGGAGAAAAAAATCGGAGGCCTTAGAACTTGAATGCACCTCGCATTACCGTCTACACGGATGGTTCTAAGCAGGGAGATGTTTTCGGTTGTTCTGTCGTGTCCCCCGACACTGTCGTCAGGATAGGCTCCCAGAGCAGTTTTCAGTTTATTACGCGGAATTGTTTTCTATCCTGAGGGCAATGGAGCAGATGAGACGGCGCCGTGACAAAAAATTTATCATCTGCTACGATTCTCAAAGTGCCCTTCTCGCTGTTGGACAGATGTGCCCAGCAGATCGGTTGGTGCAACAAGTGCAGGACGCTCTCCTTCTCTTGCACAGGCAAAACAAGGAAATCATTTTTTGCTGGTTCCAGGGCACAAAGGCATCCAGGGAAACGAACTCGCTGCTGCTGCTGCTGCTGCTAAGGATGCTTGCTCCCTTCCTGCCCCTGCCCGCCGTTCAGTCCCTTTGCGGGCTGTCACTTCATTTGTGACCAGGAAGGCCATACGTTGGTGGGAGTCCCAGAGGCTGGAAGTGAGGAGCAATAAACTGCGTTCCATCAAAAATTCAGTGCGACCATGGATCACTTTCCGCCCGCGACGGTGTGAAGAAGTAGCCCTCACTCGTCTTAAGAGTGGGACATTGCCCACTGACGCACGGCTTCCCCTTACGTCGGGAGGGGCCCCCAATATTTTAGAGATGCGGGACACAGCTGTCAGTACGACACCTTTTAACCGACTGTGTTCTATTTGACGTCGGGTTGAACTGGGTCACCCACAGGATCTTCCCTCTATTTTAACTGATAACGAGGCGAGTGTTGTTCGTGTCTTAAAATTTTGTGTGGTGTCCGGAATTCTTCCCAAAATACTGCTTGTGAGATCTTAATGTGTCACGGAGTGGCTAGGTCACGTATTATTTCTAAGGCGTCATCCAGCCACGCTCATTTGTCCCTTTCTTAACAGCATCTTTACAGGTGTTTTCTCCATGATTTCGTTTAGCTGAGTTGGGTTGTTTTTGGGGGAGGAGACCAGACAGCGAGGTCATCGGTCTCATCAGATTAGGGAAGGATGGGGAAGGAAGTCGTCCGTGCCCTTTCAAAGGAACCATCCCGGCATTTGCCTGGAGCGATTTAGGGAAATAACGGAAAACCTAAATCAGGATGGCCGGACGCGGGATTGAACCGTCGTCCTTCCGAATGCGAGTCCAGTGTGCTAACCACTGCGCCACCTCGCTCGGTTTTCGTTTAGTTATCCTGCTGTGTCACGCTGGGGTCTTATTACGCGCTTTTCTAAACCTCACCTTCCTGGTGTTGCTTTACATTGCCTGTAGTGAGATCAAACGTACTTTTCCAGTTTATTGATCTCCTTCCATAGAAAATGGCGCTGATGAGGCCTTCACCTGATTAATTGTCTACTATACAACACTGTCCAGTCAGTTGCCAGTTTAAAGTTTCAACAGCCCAGATTAAAAACCGTGCTCCTAGAAAACTTCTTCCGGCCAGACTCGAACATAGAAACTCTTAATGCCCACAAGAAGTGTACAGTGAAAGGGTCTGTTAATTTCACAATCGAACTCGGCAATTCTGTACGCAGATAGGGCGGTCCGACGCCAGGGCGGTCCGACGCCACGTAGGAGAAAAAAATTATAAATAAGAAAGAACGCGCAGGATACAGTGGTCGATGCGGAGTGACCACTTTTCGTCCAAAGCACTGAGTGAGTTTATTCGTTTTTTGGAAGGATAGGCCGACAAGTTTCTTCCACCTTCCGGCCGGTCAGCGATGAGACGGAATCGAGGCGCACGCCCTGCAATTTTCTCAAAAGATTTTCCAGAAACTATTCGGTAAAAAAATTTCATTTTTGCTTTACTTATAGGTTTATACGTCAGGTTCATCATGATTTCCCCATCATTTCGTTTATGGTCGTAGTTATTATGCCGCCCGGTTTGAGGCGTCATGTCACGGACTGCGGGGCCCCTCCCGCCGGAGGTTCGAGTCCTCCCTCGGGCATGGGTGTGTGTGTTGTTCTTAGCATAAGTTAGTTTAAGTAGTGTGTAACTCTAGGGGCCGATGACCTCAACAGTTTGGTCCATTAGGAATTCACACACTTTTGAACATTCTTTGAGTTATTCTGATTTTTACATAGGAGCAAGACACTGCGCGAAATTCGGAAAAGTTTCAAATGAAGAATAGAGGTCGCTATGATTTTGCGTTTGATGCACATTACATAATACACTGAACCGCCAAAGAAACTGATATAGGCAAGCGGGTTCAAATACAAAGATACATACAAGGGCAAAATACGGCGCTGGGGTCGGCAAAGGCTATGTAAGACAAGTGTCTGGTGCAGTTGTTAGATCGGTTACTGCTGCTACAATGTCAGGTTATCAAAATTTAAGTGAGTTTGAACGTGGTGTTACAGTCGGTGCACGAGCGATGGGACACAGCATCTCCGAGGAAGCGATTACGTGGGGATTTTCCCGTACGACCATTTCACTAGGGTACCGTGAATATGAGGAATCCGGCAAAACACCAAATCTCCGACATCGCTGCGGCCGGAAAAAGATGCTGCACGAACGACAACTGAAGAGATGCGTTGAGTGCGACAGAAGTGCAACCCTTCCGCAAATTGCTGCAGATTTCAATGCTGGGCCATCAACAAGTGTCAGCGTGCGAACCATTCAACGAAACGTCATCGATATGGGCTTTCGGAGCCGAAGGCCCACTCGTATACCCGTGATGACTCCACGGCAAGAAGATTTATGCCTCGCCTGGGCCCGACAACACCGACATTGGTCTGTTGATGACTGAAAACACGTTGCCTGGTCGGACGAGTCTCGTTTCAAATTGTATCGACCGGATGAACGTGTACGGATATGGAGATCACCTCATGAATCCATGGATCCTGCATGTCAACAGGGGACTGTTCAAGCTGGTGGAGGCTTTGTAATGGTATGGAGCGTGTGCACTTGGAGTGATATGGGACATCTCATACGTCTAGATACGATTCTGATATGTGACCCGTACGTCAGCATCCTGTGTGATCACCTGCAACCATTCATGTCCATTGTGCATTCCGACGGACTTGGGCAATTCCAACAGGACAATGCGACACGCCACACGTCCAGAATTGCTACAGAGTGGCTCCAGGAACACTCTTCTGAGTTTAAATACTTCCGCAGGCCACGCTTTTTGAAGCGTATTTCGTACAAAGCAACGATGAGGAGAACATATGACAAAAGAAAGGCAGTGGTTTTCAGGAAATATTTTGTGCGTGAAACTCGTAATAAAATATTTATGTATAATTTGTCTTCTTTTATACAATGTTCATTGGTACAGTACTTAAGATATTCTTTAAGAACGATGTAAATAGTGGCGGAAGTCATGCACTTGCTCCGTTCAGATTTGGAAGAGTTCGCCTAGTTTGTGCAGCTGGCCTGCCACGATCAGGTAGAAGCTGCCAAGTTCGTGCGTGCCGCTGATAGGGCGGTTTGGGGAGAGAAGCCGAACTCGGGCGCTTCGTTTTGCACCAGCAGGTAGAAGTTGCAGAGTTCGGGCAAGCCGCTTCTTTCAGGTAACTTTCCACAATCCAACCAACCAATAGATTGAAAAGATTATTCGCCAACACTTCAATAAATCACCTTCAACTGGCTGTTAGGAATTTATAATTACCCTACCAACCAAATGGGAACGCAATTCAAATGTCTACAGGGAAATGGTCTCTCATAAACCAACACTCTCAGATTTTCACAGAAAAGAGCGAAATTTATTGACAAGAAATAACCCTCGTCTAGTCCGTCACTTTCTATTCGACGCCACCTCCTGCTAGCTAAAGGTTCCACACCCAAAACTGAGGTTTGTCTTTACCGAATCTGTCCCCACTCATTAATTCACAACACTCTGAGAAGAGCAGGACAGTACTAAAGCAGATATCTGTGCCTGCATCTAGTAAATGCACTTTGGATTCACTTTGTTTTCAACACAGCACTCTGTCACTTGAAAGGTCACAAAAGATGGCCCACTACTGACAGCATAAATGTGCAGTCAAGACAACACCTCCACTCTCGAAGTTCATGGGTTGGCAGCTTCACTCCATGAAAGCTCCTAGCCAACTTCCTCAATTTCGTGAGCCCCCACCGTACCATGGAAATGTTTAAAATGTAGCTCTTCCGGCCAATCAGAACGCAGGAACAAAAGCATCCTCTACAGGAATATTAGTATAAAGGTTTATGGTGCCAAGCGACGCAAATCTGGCTGTTGGTGGGATGTGCACGTCTTTGATTTTGTCAATTTGTTCGTACATGTTCCTAATGGCGTAGTTTTTTCATAGGTATAACAGGTCTTCAGAAGAGCTAGCAATTTGTTACTTGATCTATATGATAGGGGTGTTCCCAGAATTAACAACTGGTCTGACTGGACAATTTTCTTCGCAGATTTTCTGCTGTGACCAAAGTCGAGGTGCAGTGGTCTCTATAATGATGCAGTCGCGCACATCCCACTTAGTTAAGAGGGATTACAGTTCTGAAGTGTTTTTTAATGTTGGCCTGAAACTTAGAAGTGGAACCAAAGTCTAATTGAACTGTGTTAATACTTTTGAACAATTCCATGGTTTTTCCAACATATTCAGTTTTATTTTCTTACATGACAACTTCACAGTTACCTTTGTCTGCCTAGACCATTAGAGCTTTACTGTAAGAAAGTTTGGAGTTGATAAAATTTGGTGTCTTTAGATCATTGTTTTTATGTGAATTATTGTTTTCTTAGGTGTCTTGTGATTCATAGTAGTTTATTGTCTTTGAAGGATATTGCATTAGTTTCCGTGGAGTTGAATGCTATTATGTAAATATTGTGGTATACACGGGGGAACAGAATAAGTGATGATGATAAATAAGTGTTGTAACAGTAGAAATTATATGAACACATTATCGGTGGTTGAAAGTTTTAATTAATTTAGAAATTGTGTTAATGTGTGACTGAGCAGACTGCTGGCTATTACTGACTGCATGTTATTGTCAAAGGGAGCAGTGTTTATTTATGTTTTAAATTGGAGATTAGGTGACTGAAAGCAAAGCATCACATGCAAGCTTAGTGGATGCAATAAGGCTAAGTTATTGCCATTACGTTTTGGCTCTATGTTGTGCAAGTTCACCATTTGTAAAACTGATGTTGGATGAGTTAATAGTTCTTCCATGAACTGATGTGGTCTGTCATGGGAGTTTTTGCAGTGAAATCAGCTTTTTTTTTCATTTTCAGGATCTCAAGTTTTTTGTTATGCCTACGCAGTATTTTCTGATGTTCTTTATCAATTGACAGACTGAGTTAGTCAATACAGCATTTGTACAAAATTTCACGTAGCTACTCTCAAGTTTAAAATATTAATAAACCTTGCTTCCTTTGAAATTAACATTCAGTCAGTAATCCAGTAGAAACACTACAGTGATACATAGCTGCCTGCTCAGTCACATATTAGCACAACTGCTAAATTAATTTAAACTTTCAACCAGCCATCATAAGTTAATAGAATTTCCACTGTTGTAATATTTATCATCATCATTTATTTTATTCCCTGTGTATACCACAATATCTACATAATATCTTTCAAGTAACATTTCCTAACAAATGGTTACTACATTTGCTGACTTAACTTGTAATCAATGCTCATTGAATATTAAATGCCTATAATGCGACGTTTATTCTTTGTAAATTTTCTACTGTCAAATCAATGTAAATACTGTGATATCTCTGTAAGAGATTTTCTTTCCCATGTGGCAAAAACTTTTTGGTGCTCGTGAGGGGCTTTACGCAATGTGGTTATACACAAATCAAATAAGTAGTGCATATACCCTACAGTATTTCGTGAATTCAAGTCAACAACATTACAACACAATGACATAGGATGTTGGACATAAGTAAAATACATCTACAACAAGTCAGTATTAAGGATTTGTTTACATTGTGTTCTAGCCGTTATGAAGAACAGTTACGTTTAAATAGGTCGTTTCTAACATCGTCTTTTACTGTAGGACACCACCATCCTAAGTATCTTTCACCACAAGCGGTAATGAAAAGGGAAAAACTTCAGGAAATCTGCATGTTGAGCTGATTAGTCGTCTGAAGATGAACCAGTCGGTTCGAAACCGGTTACGGTGCTATTTGTGTCAATAAATAGCATTATTAATTTCTTCTTTGAAAGAATCAACTAATATTTTCTATACAGCCACGGTTTCAAAGTGAAACTTTTCGAGAAAACAGGAAAGGCTTCCGAATTCTTGCAGGCTTTCCGTAATGGAAAAATAATTTAGCTGATTGGTAAGAATCGCTAGTTACAAACTTAAATGCAAATCACTCCCAAAAGTAAAGCAAAGGGCACCTGCGCCCCAGAGAGCAAACAACCTGGCTTTCACATACGAAAGGGCTGCCAGCAGACCTGTCAATTTTGATAGCTCAAAGGAGGTCCAGAAATGGTTTTTACATTCAGACCTTTCAGCCAAAGAATGCAGGCATTTTCATTGGTCATTTTCTTCTACACTAACAGCACTTCTCACGAGAAATTCTGGTGCCAGACAGGACATTTTGCGTATTTATTTCCTCTACATGTGCTCGAAAACATCAGCCTTCATGGTATACGCACTAGTCCTTAAGTAAGTCTCGCGGGGTCTGACCGCAAACCTCTTTAGAATAATTTCGGAAAGACCATCGGGTCTGGGCTGAACAATACCGGATACATGCTGTGGCGGCATTGAACAACCAAGAAGATGACTTGACGGCAGGGTCAGGCATGATATTATACAGTTGAAGCTCATAACCGAACCAAGCATGACAACGAATACAGAAGAGAATATGAACAAAAATGGGCTTAAAATTCTTGAAAGATACGGCAATTCGGATAAGCAATTACAGTCCTGAACACACAAAGATAAGGTATGGAGACTTCATCGACCTCAAAGTGGAATCTGTATAGACCACAGGACGGAATTTGAAGATATTTTCATTCAAATGAAAATTGAAGAAAATAAAAATTAAAAAGCAGTAGGGCGTATTGGCTGTTTGACACTAGTTTTATCGAAAATCGACACACGTGGACCGATACCTGCACCAACTTTCAAATCATCACCCAGACCAGAAAAGAGGAATGATTAATACGTTGGAAAAGCGCTCAGGACGAATATGCGAGCCGCAGAACCTCGGACGCGAGATGCAACACCGGGAATGCGTTCTGAGGAGCAATGGGTACCAGTTGCGTAAGAAGAGTCAGGTTTAATACCTGGCGAAGTGACACGTCGGAAGAAAACAAGTCGGGTTACGGCCTTCCTGCCACACGCACCCAGAATCGGCGGCCGGATTCGCGCAAACACGGCGTAAACAGATCAAGAGAATCAAAGATCGGCAAAGAAGAAGGGTAACCCGCTCGCTTTGTCTGGAATATACAGCACACCGTGTCCAGATGGACAATTCTATGCTGGAATGACTGGGCGATCCATATACCAGGGTCATCGAACATAAGCGGTACTGCAGGTCAAGACAGGTGAAGAAATTGCCCGTGGTGGAGCATACGTTGTGTGAGGTCGATCACTTAATAAAATTCGCCGACACGCAGGTTCTCTCTGTGAAGACGAGCTACCAAGCCCGTTTGTTCGGGAAGCTATATACATTCACAAATATGACAACATTTTCAACAAGAGGAAGATTTCTAGGTAAAGGGATCCTCGATTCCTTCGCCGCAGCGACGACAGTTACAGGCATCGAGGGGAGAAAGTGAAAAAGCCCTCAGAACTTGGCGCGACAGGTGAATTTAATATCCGGCCGCGGGCTCCAGTCAGCCAACAGCGTTAAAGGGTGGAGCTCTGACAGTACCAGCTACTCGTGCTGGCGAAACGTCAAGAAATCGTTAAACGTAGGCCGAAGATCCGGAGATAAAAGCCAGTCGGTAATACGTGAACAAACTGCCTCGAAAGCTTCAACAATTTTCTGCAATGGTTACAGTTTACGGCCAGAAGGCGAGACGTGAAAAACACGCCGTTGCGAAAACACCCCTTAAAATCAGTGCTACAAAAACGACAGCTTCGATAGGAGAATCAAGAATGTATTAATGAAGGGAAAGAGAACACCTCAGTGATACAAAATACAAGTACACCAGTGGCTATTCACTACACCGAGAATAATCTAACTGAAAGCACCATTTAAGAAATAAAAATCCCTTAAAAGTAATGATCAGAGACAAAGTTATTCACTTCACACACTTAACCACTAGCCACCAGAGTGAAAATATCGTACTGAAAGAAAGAGTTAATGTGCATCCTGAAAAACGAAATTAATAATTCTAAATGAGTTGAGGAATCAAGCACCTGCCCAGCCCGAAGTGAGCAACGTTAGCCACCTGTCAAACTGGTTTGAAATATTTCGTCATGATACGTAAGACACTGAAATATAGGCCCGAAAAAAATTATGTTCATTTCGAGGCAGTTATGAAAGCAGTGACAGACTTCACGATGTTCCATGCCCAGGATGAAGAAAACTGAGCATTTTTTGCAAACGTTTGAAGAGGTTCGGTTTTTTTAAAATTTGTGTCATGGGTGCAATGTTGTTATTGGTTTAAAAGTGGGGGAAGGGACCAAAGTATGAGGCCATCGGTACCTTGTTCCCAATAAAACAATGCAACAAGTATGAGAATAAAACGGACGAGACATATAACACAAAACGGAAAGAAAGGAAAAACCACAAGAACGAAGGAAAGGCAACGAACACTAAAAGGAAAAAAAGAGGACAAGAAAACAACAGAGACGCTAGAAACAGAAGAGAGTAAAACAAGAAAGTAGATTACAGTGACTGGCCGACCACGAGAATAAAAAGGAGAAGCCAGCCACTCTGCAACACATTAAAACTTCCACCCTAAAAGCACTAGGTTGGAGGACACAGTGGGCCAAAGGACATGCGCTAAAACCTACATAGAAGTATAAAACCCTCTCTCACGGATAAAACTTATAACTAAAGCTGCTGCTGAGGCATCGTTGCCCAACACCGAAGGTTGGGAGCTGGGAGAGTTAAAAGTCCGCCGAAGAGCGGCTAAAAGTGGAGGACGACTGTCATTTGGGTGAGTGCAATACAGGGAGTTCAGTATGTGCACATGCCAAAGAGGGATTGGGAACGCGGCGAAAGTTAAGAGCTTAACGTGCTCTGTCATCGAGGGCAATAAAAAGAGAAAACATCCCGACACTTGCCTCTAGAGCATTACGAAAAACATGGAAACCTACGGCACAGAATAGACAGTGTACAGAAAGGAAAGTAGCGTGCGGCTCCTATGATCTGTATGCAGCCAAGCGTTGCGCATTGAAACCGAGTAAACGCGAAACGACAGCTGCTTACTATTTCGGCTCGAAATGGACCGTCTTATGAAAGCGACTAAATTAAAACTTTTACGAAAGGAAACGCTAATGGAACAAGCTGTAATAAATCTTTGGCAGAAAAGTTATCACATAAGGTTTTAAATTCATTACTGCTCACGTGTGCAAGCTTTAGCTTCAGATGACAATGAAGCTATTTTGGTTTGTAAATATCTTTGCTTCCTTGCAGCAATTTCATTTTACTTTTTAACTTTTTTCTGGAACTATACGCTGATAAATCAGCTTCACTTTTAACAGAAACAGCTATTGTGGGACACACTGTAGGAGTTTGAATGTATGTATATGTGCTAGACTTTTCATAATGTTTCCGGCTTCAAAGTGACACGTAGATGTTATTATAAATGAAGACAGTAAGCTGCATTAAACTTTAATTTATGCAAATGTTACGACTTAGTTCCAGACTTGTAAGTTCTCTCTAACATATTATATAATATTAATCAAATTCGTTTAATAAATGACGATTGATAAGCGTCACAAAGATACTTTTGTCAAGCTTTAACCTAAATACGAAATGTGTTTCAGCTGTTCAATTATGTAACTGTTGGTGTGGAATTACTTATTCTTCTTAATCATCATTTGCTTCTATCAGTAAGTAAAACAATAACTCGCTGTCACTAAATTGAGAAACATGCATCTACTTGCAGGAACTGTTCGTGACTGAGCTGCCGGCTACTTACTTGCATGTGGCGCCGTCAGGAAACGTGCTCAAATGAAAGACTCCAACTTCTATTTTCTCCGTGCTGTACTAAGCTGTAGCTTTCCGTCCAACTTGAAGGACAATTTCTACACATGTTAGCTACATTTAGTACACGGCGACGTATCGCCTAAAATGAACCAGCCAGTGACGACATTTTCCACTGCAAACCCTTCAAATTTTATACTGCAGAGTACTTCGGAAGTAAGTGTCACAGTAACTAGAACTAATATCGAAAAAATAGGCAGTTGATCACTGAGCTGTGAAATAAAACAATAAGACATGAAAGAAATCAATTTGTTGTGTCAGTTTCCTCAGAATCTTATGAGAGGTGTTATATACGGCAGTGAAGAAAACGCAGAAACGCGTAACAAGTTGTTCGTAATTTTTAAACGAAAAGCAGAAACTCTTTGGAAAAACTATCTGCAAGAGTTGACGTAGCTTTGCTTCATTTACATACAGTTTTTTGCAGTTTAGTGATCTTTTATTGTTCACAGCAAAAACATCGTAAAACTGATTTTTCTCATGTACTGCTATCAGCCACTTTGTGGGAACCGCTGCTTACTTTCCTGTGTGGTCTTTTTCTCCTGCTACTGCTCATTGTATATCTCTAAATTTAACAGTACATCAAAAAAAGTGTTAACTTGTAGGTAAGCCCAGCAGCTAAAATACGCAATTAATAAAATAAACAAAACGTATCCATCCGGTTTTGGCTTCAGACACAGCGGTTTACTCTGTTTTAATATGCATACTTCGCGCATGGGCACTATACAGGGTGATTCAAAAAGAATACTACAACTTTAAAAATGTGTATTTAATGAAAGAAACATAATATAACCTTCTGTTATACATCATTACAAAGAGTATTTAAAAAGGTTTTTTTTCACTCAAAAACAAGTTCAGAGATGTTCAATATGCCCCCCTCCAGACACTCGAGCAATATGAACCCGATACTCCAACTCGTTCCACACTCTCTGTAGCATATCAGGCGTAACAGTTTGGATAGCTGCTGTTATTTCTCGTTTCAAATCATCAATGGTGGCTGGGAGAGGTGGCCGAAACACCATATCCTTAACATAAGAAAAAATCGCAGGGGGTAAGATCAGGGCTTCTTGGAGGCCAGTGATGAAGTGCTCTGTCACGGACTGCCTGGCGGCCGATCCATCGCCTCGGGTAGTTGACGTTCAGGTAGTTACGGACAGATAAGTGCCAATGCGGTGGCGCTCCATCCTGCTGAAATATGAATTGTTGTGCTTCTTGTTCGAGCTGAGGGAACAGCCAACTCTCTAACATCTCCAGATACTGTAGTCCAGTTACAGTAGCACATTCGAAGAAAAAGGGACCAAAAACTTTATTGGCTGAAATGGCACAGAAAACGTTCACCTTAGGCGAGTCACGTTCATACTGAGTTGTTTCCCGCGGATTCTCAGTGCCCCATATACAGACATTGTGACGGTTGACTTTCCCGTTAGTGTCGAAAGTTGCTTCATCACTAAACACAATCTTTGAAACGAAAGAGTCATCTGTTTCCATTTGAGCAAGGATAAAATCACTGAAATCGATTATTTTAATCTTATCAGCTGCAGACAGTGCTTGAACCAATTTCAGACGATAAGGTTTCATAACTAACCTTTTTCGTAGGACTCTCCATACAGTTGATTGTGGAATTTGCAGCTCTCTGCTAGCTCTGCGAGTCGATTTTCCTGGGCTGCGAACAAATGCTTGCTGGATGCGTGCTACATTTTCATCACTCGTTCTCGGCCGTCCAGAACTTCTCCCTTTGCACAAACACCCATTCTCTGTAAACTGTTTATACCAACGTTTAATACACCACCTATCAGGAGGTTTAACACCATACTTCGTTCGAAATGCACGCTGAACAACTGTCGTCGATTCACTTCTGCCGTACTCAATAACACAAAAAGCTTTCTGTTGAGTGGTCGCCATCTTAGCATCAACTGACGCTGACGCCTAGTCAACAGCGCCTCAAGCGAACAAATGTACAACTAAATGAAACTTTATAGCTCCCTTAATTCGCAGACAGATAGTGCTTAGCTCTGCCTTTTGTCGTTGCAGAGTTTTAAATTCCTAAAGTTGTGGTATTCTTTTTGAATCACCCTGTATTTTGGCGCATGGATTGCAGCCGTGTCCATTCTGTATAGCTCTTATTCTGTGCCTAAAATATGTCTGAGAAGACCATGTAACCCTGTACAGGTACGCAAGCAGCTGCGCCATGCCCACTGCAACTGTCAAGGATTTTCTTTCGCCGTCCCTACTGTAGGTCAGAACAGCATATTGTACAATGGAGAAGTCCTGGGTGTAATCCTTTACCGACGTTCAGGACTTATACTGATGTCCAGGAAGGTTAAGTTTAACGTAGGAACTCTTATCTGGAAACGTGCCGTTTTCCCGCTACACGCAGAATACCACAGCTCACGTTCACATCTCCCGCATTTTCGGCGCTACTGAGAAGGGTATTACGTATGTCATTAACGGGTCACCTGATGTCACATGCCCACTACAGATTTGTTTACACGCCATTTAAAAAGTTGAGTTAGTGATCTGCCATGAGTGTTTTGTACCGCTTGCTGTGCTTGTGGTCTTTGTTCCTACTGTACTACTGTACAAAAGTAATCGTTCACTACAGCACACGGGAGCTGTACGTACATATCGTTTTTAGTGTGTTACTGTTCACCATGGTGTTCTACACGTCCGCGGAACTCGCCAAGATGAAGCCACTGTACGGCGAAGCTCGGTACAATGAGAGGTCTGGTGGTCAGTTGTATGCGGAGCGTTTTCCACTCTGCTACACGTCTTCGCACTCTGTCTTTGCTACGGTGTATCAGCGGGCCTCTGAGACGGCTACATCCACCACCAGCAGGTCCGACCGTGATGCCCGAACACCCGAGTTTGAACAAACTGTACTTCATGCAGTGGAAGATGACGCGAAGACAAGTATCAAAAACATATCAGATGGATTGATGTGGACCATCAAACTGTCTTGCATGTTCTACATGTGCAGCGCTACATCCCTACATTCCCAGAAGGTACAAGTTGAAAGGAATGGACAGTGTCTTGAAAGGATGATATAAGATGAGCATCAACAAAAGCAAAACGAGGATAATGGAATGTAGTCGAATTAAGACGGGTGTTGCTGAGCGAATTAGATTAGGAAATGGGCCACTTAATGTAGTAAAGGAGTTTTGCTATTTGGGGAGCAAAGTAACTGATGATGGTCGAAGTAGAGCGGATATAAAATGTAGACTGGCAATGGCAAGGAAATCGTTTCTGAAGCAGAGAAATTTGTTAACATCGAGTATAGATTTTAGTGTCAGGAAGTCGTTTCTGAAAGTATTTGTATGGAGTGTAGCCATGTATGGAAGTGAAACATAGACGATAAATAGCTTGGACAAGAAGAGAATAGAAGCTTACGAAGTGTGGTGCTACAGAAGAATGCTGAAGATTAGATAGATAGAGCACGTAACTAATGAGGAGGTATTGAATAGGATTGGAGAGAAGAGAAATTTGTGGCACAACTTGACTAGAAGAAGGGATCGGCTGGTAGGGCATATTCTGAGGCATCAAGGGGTCACCAATTTAGTATTGGAGGGTAGCGTGGAGGGTAAAAATCGTAGAGGGAGACCAAGAGATGAGTACACTAAACAGATTCAGAAGGTTGTAGGTTGCAGTAGGTACTGGGAGATGAAGAAGCTTGCACAGGATAGAGTAGGATGGAGAGCTGCATCAAACCAGTCTCAGGACTGAAGACCACAACAACAACAACACAGGCAATCCATCCACAGGATTTTGCACCACGAGCTCACTTCTGGAGGTGGTTCTTGCACCGTTGTGTAGACGAGCCCAACTTCCCGTGGCAGTTGCGTTTCACGGACGAAGCCACGATCCCCAGGGAAGGTGTCTTCAGTTCCCACATCGGTCATGTGTGGGCTGATGAAAACCTGCATGCTGCAGGCCCTCGAGGGTTTTAGGAACGATACCGTCTGAACATTTGGGCGGAGTTCTTGGATGGTCATGTGATTGGGCCATAACTTCTTCCATCACATATCACTGGTGCGCGTACTTTTGATTCCTTGGGCTCTACGAAGATGTGCCACAGCATATGCGTCAGAACATGTGATTTCAGCACGGTGGCGCACCACCTCATTTTCCACGTGCGTTCTCAGACCATATGGACTAACGATTTGTGCAACAGCTGACAGGTCGTGGTGGCCTGGTTGCTTGGCCTGCACGTTCTCCTGACTTCAACCTGCTAGAGCACTATCGATCCGCACTTTTTTAAGTGGACGCAGACGACAAGCCTCAAGAGTCAGAAAGCAACATGTGTTTTGACATTCTGTGTAGCGTGAAAACTGTATGTTTCCAGACGTGAGTTCTTATGCTAAACTTAACTACCTTGGTCCGTACTACAAGTCCTCGAAATCTGTAAAATGAATTTAGTTACACGCTATACAAAAAATATGTACGCAAAGTACCTGCATGTGCACCATTCTGCGTTACACAGAGATCTTTTCGTCTCCACTTTGTCCTGAACACCTAGCGGAGTATCTCAGGAGTTACCTTTCGAAAGGTTTCCTCAAAACCTTCCCGCAAGTATTCATTCATCTTGTATCAACGATGAGCCACATGGGGCTTCATTGTCCATCACAATGAGTTGCCTGCCGTTGTAAGGTTCGGGCTTCGTGGTGGCTATTTTGATAGAGCTGGTGACGTTGCTGAAACGCACCCTATCCAGTGACCTCTAAATTGTCCACGAAGAACACACGCACCAGAATAGAAACATGTGCAGGAGCTTTGTCCTGCTGAAACCACACATGTCCTGCTGAAGCCACACATGATCGTTAGTCCATATGATCTCTTTTGTTCGAACTCTGTTATTAAACACATTTGCAACATGTCCAAATAGGGTTCTCCATTCACGTAGCCTTCAAAACAATATGTTTCGAACAGGAATTGACATCCCAGCCCATACCATAACACGAGTGCTTACTTTGAGATCCCTGCACATATGGGAATTTCTTTAGACCAGAAACCACATTATTCCTTTGCCAACTATGATGTATCGCACACTCGTTGTAAAATAACACCCTTGAGCGAGATGCGGCATCTTGAAATTGCGCCAACACAGCACGGAGGGCGGGATCTAGCTGCTCGATGTCGTCATCAGCTGATCTATCCACAAACGGTCTGTAAGGCAGGTCCAGCTGAAAAGGAGATCTTCGCAGTAGGGGCATTGTATGTAATCTCAGTGTCTCCTGAGAGATGAAGCGGTGATATTCCCAGTTGGACAAGCGGCGTTAATAGCTTCACACCAATTCCCTCATTTCTGGAGAATTGTTTCCGTAGTTCGTTGTATGACGGATTTCTCACGATCAGCATAAAATTTCTCACGATCAGCATGAAAAGCGGTTATCGAATTTCTTCATGCAAAAGGCGAGCGTGATTCACAAATGCATCGTATAACGAAAGAGGTGTACGCAGAGCAGTGTCCCGCGTGGTACACAGTATTCTGGTGGTGTCTAAGTTAAGAGGCAGGACGTGTAAACGTCAAGGACATGCCCTGGGCAGGCGCACGTTGTCACCTCCAACGACACGACTTCGACTGTGGATCAGCTCATACGGACGCATCGCCGGATCACCGAACGTGACATTGCTATTGAACTGCCGATAAGAAAAGAAACTGTATCACAAAATTCACGAGAAGCTTCGTGATGGCAAAGTTTGTGCACACTGGGTGTCCCAGGCATCTTTCAGAGAGACGATGGCGAGAATGGGTGTTTTCCTGACCCATGTGTTGAGATATGCGGAGGAAGGAACAGCAACACTTTGCTGATACTCGAACATGCCATCAAGGACAACCCCTCTAATCGAACAGTGCTTCCCCATCTACACGATTACTCTGTAGTTCACAATTGAGTGCCTGGCAGAGGGTTCATCGAACCACCTTTAAGCTACCTCTCTACCGTTCCACACTCTAATAGTGGGCGGAAGAAGCGAACACTTAAATCTTTCCGTGCGAGTTCTGAGTTCTCGTATTTTATTATGACGATCATTTTTCCCTATGTAGGTGGGCGCCAACAAAATATTTTCACACTCGAGAGGAGAAAGTTCATGATGGAAATTTCATGCGAATATCCTAATGGTTCAAATGGCTCTGAGTACTATGGGACTTAACTTCTGAGGTCATCAGTCCCCTAGAACTTAGAACTAATTGAACCTAACTAACCTAAGGACATCACACATATCCATGCCCGAGGCAGGATTCGAACCTGCGACCGTAGCGGTCGCACGGTTCCAGACTGAAGCGCCTAGAACCGCTCGGCCACTCTGGCCGGCGCGAATATCCTACTGCAACGAAAGATGCCTTTGTTTTAATGACTTCCAACCCAATTCGCGTATCATATCCGTGGCACTCTCTCCTCTATTTCGCGATAATAGAAAACGAGCTGCCCTTGTTTCAACTTTTTCATCGTCCCCCGACAATCCTATCTGATGCGGATCCCAAACCGCACAGCACAGCAAGAGCGCGGACGAGCGTAGTGTAAGCAGTCTCTTTAGTAAAACTGTTACATTTTGTAAGTCTTCTGCCAATAAATTGCAGTTTTTGGTCTGCCTTCTCACAACATTATCTATGTGATCGTTCCAATTTAAGTTATTCGTAGCCGCGCGGGATTAGCCGGGCGGTCTCAGGCGCTGCAGTCAGAGACTGTGCGGCTGATCCCGGCGGAGGTTCGAGTCCTCCCTTGGGCATGGGTGTGTGTGTTTGTCCTTAGGATAAATCAGGTTAAGTAGTGTGTAAGCTTAGGGACTGATGACCTTAGCAGTTAAGTCCCACAAGATTTCACACACATTTCAACATAAGTTATTCGTAATTGTAATCCATAAGTATTTAGGCCAATGCTACGCCACATGTGTCCAAGAAGACGGTCGGACTCCTTCAAAAATGTCAATTGGAGGTGCTGGAACATCCTCCAGCTTCGATATCTCCCCATGTAGCTCGCATATCTTCGGCCACTTAAACTCTGAATGGTCAGAGGTTCACCTGTGACAAAGTAGTGCAAGTCACCATATAAAACTAGATCCGTCAGCCACCCAGGAGTTTCTACAATGAAGTGATCCACTCCCTTTCTAAATGTTGGGATTGGTGTGTCAATGTCAGCTGTTAATTACTGTAGTTACACTATTCCATATAAACTGTAATGATAATATTGTTATTTAAATTTCTTTGCATATAACTGTAGTCTCTCTTTCTTTTTGGCACATCTTATAAATCCTTTCATTTTATTACTACTACTAATGTTATCATGCACTGTTGCTGCCCTTTTGCGGCTGATATTACATCGCAGACTACTCAGCTGATTGAGCGACGTCGGTACAGGATTTTCGTATGTCCACTGCGTAGATTCGCCTTTGACGCTGCCGGGTACAAAATCACATTTCTCCCAATCAAACATGGTTGCATTCCACCGTATGGGCTTACTAAAGCGATCTCTACACGCACTAATTAGCTCTGTCACTGTTTGCCCTGTCTGCGGAAGTTTGGGCACTCACACGCGTCACGACTAAACCCTCTTTTAGAGTGTAACTGTGTCCACTCACATCAACAATGGCTTCTGAATAGAAACAATACAATACTGAAACAAAATAATATTATACTGACTGTGGTGTCACCGCCAGACACCACACTTGCTAGGTGGTAGGTAGCCTTTAAATCGGCCGCGGTCCGTTAGTATACGTCGGACCCGCGTGTCGCCACTATCAGTGATTGCAGACCGAGCGCCGCCACACGGCAGGTCTGGAGAGACTTCCTAGCACTCGCCCCAGTTGTACAGCCGACTTTGCTAGCGATGGTTCACTGACAAATTACGCTCTCATTTGCCGAGACGATAGTTAGCATAGCCTTCAGCTACGTCATTTGCTACGACCTAGCAAGGCGCCATTATCATTTGCTATTTATCTTGTGATGCATGTACCGTCAGACCGATGTTCACCAAATATGGATTAAAGTATTCCAGAAGCTACGCACTTTTTTTACTAGACTCAACTCCTTTAACTGTTCCAGACCTCACGCCAGCCTGCGTGAGCTTAAACGCGTGCCTTTGGGCTACCTCACAGTGGCTTGGCTGTCTTGCCAAGTCACAACACTGACAACTAACCGGAGGGGTGGGGGAGGGGATACGGAGGTGTTTTATGACCGCCTTAAAAAATAGAAATTTCTTTAATTACTTTTATTAACAACATACCTGTTAAAGATATACTGGCGTGTAACTAGGGTCCAGCAACTCAACTATTAAATTTCACATTCTTTGTGAAAAGTTTCATCTACTAGTAACGAAGGGGACACTACGTCCACCTTAAATTTAATCCAAAAATTTAAGACTAACTGAAAAAAAATGTATATCAGTTATAGAATATGGCAGAGGAATTCATTAAAACCAATAAATACTTTTTCAAAATGTATGTAGAAAATGGTCATAAGGATTTACTCTCCCCACCTCCTCCCAATTGGTACTGATAGGGTTAATAGCACGTGTACCGGTACAATAAAGTACGCGTTTACCCATTTCGCCAATAATTGTATAACGTCAGGAGATGGGATGTGAATTCTGCTTCTACTGATTACTACTCCGGTGGTACCAACTGCGTCTTCCCGTTTGGTGAGGGCGGAGGAGTGGTCCAGATGCAACGCTGAGCTTGTCACAAGGTGACCCCGCATTGCAGCGGTCAACGATGCTGTCGTGGCCCACTTAACGAGCGCCTTAAGTGAATAATGAAGAGATGCCTGTTTAGCAGATTAGGCACCAGTGGTGCGAAATTGGTCCGTAGGCGAAGCGCTCTTGCGCAGTACCGCCACTCTGACGAGCACGTACAACTCCACAATTGGATTCCGCCAGTTACGACCGAACAGTTCTTCCTTACTGTCTCGACTTCTGCTAATTGGCGCACCTAAAAAAATGTAACGCAAATGTTTATCTTTCTACTATCTTCTCCTTGCGCTTTCGTTTCCTCGACTATTGTTTGATTTCTGAAACACATCAAATGATGAGCTACGAACAGTATAATCAATTTACTGAAGTCGCGTGACAAGATTGCGTTAACAGTGAATTCCGCGTTTCAAGCTGCAACTGTCAGTCGGCACAGTAAAATAAGGCTGATATGAGGATAAGTCTGTAAGCAGCCTTTCGGAAATTATTTGAAGTTCACCACGCTAGCAAGCTAGTACAAGTTCTCGATCTAAGGGGTCCCGTACACGACCGATTTAACAGTTTTGAACAATGTTTCGAGCACAATTGTGTAGTATTTATTTAATGTATGGCTAATACAGACATATCATAAAATTAAATTACATATACACTACTGGCCATTAAAATTGCTACACCAAGAAGAAATGCAGATGATAAACGGGTATTCATAGGACAAATATATTATACTGCAACTGACATGTGATTGCATTTGCACCCAATTTGGGTGCATAAATCCTGAGAAATCAACCACCGCTGGCCGTAATAACAGCCTTGATACGCCTGAGCATTGAGTCAAACAGAGCTTGGATGGCATGTACAGCTGCTGCCCATGCAGCTTCAACACGATACGACAGTTCATCAAGAGTAGTGACTGGCGTATTGTGACGAGTCAGTTGCTCGGCCACCATTGACCAGACGTTTTCAGTTGGTGAAAGATCTGGAGAATGTGCTGGCCAGGGCAGCAGTCGAACATTTTCTGTATCCAGAAGAGCCGGTACAGGTCCTGCAGCATGCGGTCGTGCATTATCCTGCTGAAATGTAGGGTTTCGCAGAGATCGAATGAAGGGTAGAGCCACGGGTCGTAACACATCTGAAATGTAACGTCCACTGTTCAAAGTGCCGTCAATGTGAACAAGAGGTGACCGAGACGTGTAACCAATGGCACCGCATACCATCACGCCGGGTGATACGCCAGTATGGCGATGACGAATACACGCTTCCAATGTGCGTTCACCGCGATGTCGTCAAACACGGATGCGACCATCACGATGCTGTAAACAGAACCTGGATTCATATGAAAAAAATGACGTTTTGCCATTCGTGCATCCAGATTCGTCGTTGAGTACACCATCGCAGGCGCTCCTGTCTTTGATGCAGCGTCAAGGGTAACCGCAGCCACGGTCTCCGAGCTGATAGTCCATGCTACTGCAAACGTCGTCGAACTGTTCTTGCAGATGGTTGTTGTCTTGCAAACGTCCCCATCTGTTGACTCAGGGATCGAGACGTGGCTGCATGATCCGTTACAGCCATGCGGATAAGATGCCTGTCATCTCGACTGCTAGTGATACGAGGCCGTTGGGATCCAGCACAGCGTTCCGTATTAATCTCCTGAAGCCACCGATTCCATATTCTGCCTACAGTCGTCTCCTACCTTCCAAACTCCACACAAGCTCTTCTCCCTGCGCCAGGAAGTTTCATATCAGCGCACACTCCGCTGCAGAGTGAAAGTTTCATTCTGGACAGCTCTATAGTTCCGATATGTCTACAGAAATGTTATCAAATGCTGCACTGTTGTGGTATCAATAACTTTTGTTATAAGTTGTGTGAGGAAGAAATAGATTACATGAAATGACAAGGAACTTAAGTGTATCTGTGGTATTATTATGCCCTAATCATTTAAACTAAAATGTCCTCGTAATGTTACCTTATTTTGTTCAGCAGTTAGAAACTTTAAGAATTTACCTGGCTGTTTCGTAAATAAGTAAAAATCACCGGACGCAGTCCAGCATATCGAAACCATTGCTATGAATTTAGCAACAATTTCTACTACGGCACAAGCTACAAAATGGTAATCACGGCAAAATCTGAGGGTATCGGGGTTTTTAGATTTGCTTTCCTTCTTAATATAAGTGATATCTCAGGCTTCAGCTTCCTTCTCGGAGTGGCTTGTGCTCTCTGAATATCTACATATACTAGCGTAAAGTTCCCGTTCCACGTGCGTGTATCTAAACGAAACAAATTTACGGAACTATGCTTAGTGTTTAGACAAACGAGCCGCAGACAGGTAGTCATATGGCCACACGTCGTATGCAATTTACCGGAACGCATGGCAATTGCGAGCAATCGATCGCTCTGTCTGCGATTCGGCCACACACGTGCGATCTGCGGACATATCGCGTGACCTGGTGATGGAATGCTGCAATCCATTCCTTGTGTGGGGGGCATTTTAACACTAGCGATTTGCGTGTGTCGAGCAATATCTGTTCACGCAACCAGCTCTGCAGATTCCATTACGATATCGAACGGATTGTTCCGTACCGCTCAGCTGCGAGAAAGTGTGTCTAGACATCACGAATTTAACACACCCTCCGCATTACAGAGCCGACAAAAATACTTGAGAAATCTTGAAAAAAAAAAAAGATTGTATTCTTAAACCGCCGGTTATTCGGAAAACATGAGATACTTGCAACACAGTCATCAAATAGTAATAATTGACGTAAGGGGTGAAAGTGTACGGTATACAACGTTTAGCTGCTAAATTGATTGGCGGGAATACTTAAACTCGTAACAATCTTCTCACAAATTAACTTTTTCTATTTTTTTCCAAAAGCAGCAAGGCCTTGTGTTCTATCTAGGATTGCGTTAAGTTCACAGGAAACATCACATCTGTAACACATACAGTTCGTTATTTCATTTGCTCTTCGATAACTGTTTAAGGCCACGAAATTTAATAATCGTTATTTCTGTAATTTTGTAGCATAATACATAAAGGCGTTCCCAATGCAATAAAATGTTCCATTTCTGTATAGCTTAATGGGGATACTGCATTTAGTACTCAGCGTGAAGTTTAAATACAGAAATTGTTTTAGTGTTTTCAAGGGTGTCCAAACTTAGTTAACGCAAACACTGCGTAATGATGTGATGTGTGTCCGAGACGGCATCGACATGAGGGGAGTACAGCTGCATATACTTGCATACACATTCACTTATTGGGCGTGAAGGGAGGAGAATCACTTTTTTTTTTTTAAATTTAAAAGTAGATATCATAACGCGATAGGTGTCACAGCTGAAAAACATGTTTTTCGTAAGAGCTGCGCGTTAACATAATTGAATCTAAAGTATTTTCTGAACCGTTTGAGATAATGTAATTCTGTTTACACTCAAATGAATTGTGAAAAGTCTTCGCAAAACGACGCATAGTCTCTTTTCACAGCTATGTTAGTTGGAGATCTGTATCAGCTTCACTTTTTCTTTTGTTAGTATCGTAGTTCTAAAACACACACATTCAATGGCGCTTGAGTCTTCAAAATCCCGTTACTAGTTTCGGAAAAATAAGAATATTTAGAACTTGGGGTTTGTCCGTTTTGAAAATGAAATCGATTGCTGTCGTTTTCAGAGGTTTGTGTTGTCATACGTGACACTCGCGCAAGGCTTGTATGAAGTTGCGTCACACGCTATTTGCGTGACGTCTTCTGGAGCTGACTTTTGTCCGGTGTGCTTATAATAATTTTGAAACTACGTTTACAATGTATTTGAATAGGAATTTTGTCAGTCACGTGTACTGTCAATTTAGACTTACGGAAGTGAGGCATGGACTTTTAATGGAAGTATCATTCAGAAACAGATGGGTGACCTGTGGGAAGGAAATGCATGTTGGCAATTAATAGGGGAGAAATGAAAACGAATAAATGGATCCAAGAACAAATGAAAGACGCGATTGTGATTGCAATGAAAATGAAATAGGAGTGGGCGGAATATATAGGCAAGCGAATGAACGGCAGGCATACGAACAAGTTCTGTGCTGGAACACAAGCGACAAGCAATGACCAAGACGATCAAAAAACGGAAGGTGCGTAGATAGCGTTAGAAAACGCCCGACACCCTGATGAATGCGTACAGTTGAACATTGCAATGCCTGGAAAGGCCAAAGGATGTCAAATGGTTGATGGTGACCATTCAGTCACAGACTGGCATAGAGTGGTTATGAAATTGTGCTTGCGAAATTAGAAGTTACGTTTTTGCTCAACCAATTAAACAGTATTTTCGCATAAGACGTCTTTCGTGTGATTAAGACGTGTTCTGCCGATAACATATAGCGGACCTAAAACGGGAAATGACTGTCACGAAGCAGTAAGATATGCTAAATTGATAATAAATGCAAAGGCAACCAACGGCGAAGATAAGTGTCACCAACTGGGTTACTAACGCTAGAATGCAGGTCTGTCGAACACGAACTTGAATGTCTCTGTGATATCAGGAAAACCAGCACGAGAATTTGCTATACGAGCCCATTTTGGTGGCATTTACGAGACGATGGATTTATTTATCAACTGTATGAACACGTGTGATGGAGTCTCAAATAATAGAGCAAAAAGGTCCAGAATGAGTGTATGGTCGGTCAACCATATATAGGTTTTCCTTTTAATCACTAAGGTGAAAGCTGGAATGATTCCTTTCAAGAGGGCACGGCCTTTCTACGTTCTTTCTTGTTCTACGAAATCTTATGGCCCCCTTCAGTAACATGTCGTTGATAGGAGTAGGAACTGCTAGGGGGAAAACGGGTCAGCTTTAGTGGGTTATCGTGAGATCCATCTGTGGAAGGTACCGACAGGGATGTGGAGGCATATCGACTCCAATGCCGTGGCCAACTGCAGCAGGTTTCTCGGTTGAGGATCCAGGGTGTGTACAAAAATGATGGGAGCTGGTCCCATAGATTCTCGACTTCGTTTAAATCCAGGGTGTTTGGCGGCTGTAAAGATATCCCGGTGCTCTTCGAATCACAAACGTACAACGCGAGCTGTGTGACATTGCATTGTCCTGCTGGTAGATGACATCGTACCGAGGAAAATGAACTACATATAGGGGTGGACATAGTTCCCAAAGATACATGCATACTGTTGGTGATCTATTGTGTCTTCCAGATTGACGAGATCACCCATGGAATGCTATGGAAACATTCCCCAGGCTATAACGCCCCCTACTCCGGCCTGGACCCTTCCGAGAACTGTTGCTGGGTATTTGCTTCAGACGTTTCACGCCTTAGACGCCAACGGCAATCACTCCGATGGAGCACAAAGCACCATTCAATGGACCTCCAGTTGCGGCACTGGAGTGTAAATTCCAGGCTTCGGCGTCGGAGAACAGCAGCCAGCACGGGCGCATGAACCACACACCTGCTGCAGAGGCCCACAGGCAGCAACACTTGATGTACGGTCGTTGAGGCAACACTTGATGTTCCGTCGTTGAGGAGACACTGTTGGCAGGCACTTGGTTCTCCGGGAGGTTATTTGCTCAATATTTGCACGTTTATTCGTCCGAACACACATCTGCAGCCGCCGTTCACTCGTGTCATCCATGACCTGTGGTGTATACAGTTCCCTCAGCGCCAGTTTTGGACAACGCCATTTTGCTATGCGCAGTAGACTTTAACCACGACGGCACGTGAACAGTTTACAAACTTAGCCGTTTCAGAAATGCTGGCAACTACGGCCGAAAGGCCACTGATCATGCATTTTGGGACGTCAGAAAAGTCACTCTGTTGCCGCATTACGTCAATGACAGCACTGTTTCCGCAACCCTCCGATACGCTTTATATACCCTCCACTGCTGGTGCTGCCACCTGCCCTCTGTGAGTGCTTATTACACGTTGAGGTCGAACACAGTCGGTGGTCACTTTCATGTGACTGGAAGGTGCGCTAAAGACTGACGGAAGAACTAACGAAACATTGGTCAGGCAAATAAATACAATCATAACATGAGTTAATTCTTTTCATACATGCCAGGCGATAAGTTGTAGAATTAAAGTTACGAGGCAGACTTCATGGATTTCCGAAGGCCTTGACAAGTGAAAAAATGCGACGTTCTCATCGGATACCTTATTCATGAATTCGGGCATACTCAAAGATAGTGTTATACAGTTAGTGTTATATGATGAAGAGCCAAATAAACTGGTACACCTGCCTAGTATCGTTTAGGGCCCCCACGAGCACGCAGAAGTGTCGCAACACTACGTGGCATGGACTCGACTAATGTCTGAAGTAGCGCTGGAGGGAATTGACACCGTGAATCCTACAGGGATATCCATAAATCCGTAAGAGTCCGGGGGGATGGAGATCTCTTCTGAACAGCACGTTGCAAGGCATCCCAGATATACTCAATAATGTTCATGTCTTCGGAATTTGGTGGCCAGTGGAAGTGTTTAAACTCGGAAGAGTGTTCCTGGAGCCACTCTGCGGCAATTCTGGACGTGTGGCGTAAGGCATTGTCCTGCTGGAATTACCCAAGTCCGGCGGAATGCACAGTAGACGTGAATGAATGCAGGTGATCAGACAGAGTGCTTACGTACGTGTCACATGTCAGAATCGTATCTAGACCTATCAGGTGTCCCGTATCACTCCAACTGCACACGCCCCACTCCATTGCAGAGCCTCCACCAGCTTAAACAGCCCCCTGCTGACATTCTAGGTCCATGGATTCATAAGGTTGTCTCCATACCCGTCCACTCGATAGAATATGAAACGAGACTTGTCCGACGAGGCAACATGTTTCCAGTCATCAACAGTCCAATGTCTGTGTTGTCGTAAAACTTTGTCTCGTGGACACGAGTGGACCTTCGGCTCCGAAAACCCGTATCGATGATGTTTCGTTGAATGGTTCGCACGCTGCAGCTTGTTGATGGTCCAGCATTGAAATCTGCAGCAATTCGCGGAAGGGTTGCACTTCTGTTGAACGATTATCTTCAATCGTCATTGGTCCCGTTCTTGCAGGATCTTTTTCCAGCCACAGCGATGTCGGAGATTTGATGTTTTGCCGGATTCCTGATATTCACGGTACACTCGTATGGTCGTACGGCAAAATCCCAACTTCATCACTACCTCGGAGGTAATGTGTCGCATCTCTCGTGCACCCACTATAACACCACATAACTTGAATTTATACTGGCGCACATGGAAGTCCTTCTGCTGGCACGCACCAAAACGCGACGTGCCGCGGAGACTCAGGCAGTTACAATTCAGCAGTTACACAGTTCAGTTCAGTGCCTTCACTCAGCTCAGAACAGTTCTCTGAAGACTATCTTGCGACTAAGTATAAAAGACATCATATTTGCGCCAGTGACTGAACACTTTCTTTATTACGCGATTGCAATTTCGGCCTTACGCATAAATATGTCAGCTAATTTTAGGTTGACATGACCTAATAGCCATAACATCTTCACTTGATAATGGCCGAAATTGCAATCGCGTAATAAAGAAAGTGTTCAGTCACTGGCGTAAATATGATGTCTTTTATAAAGTTCTACATGACTGTGAATCCCAGGTATAAATAGTTAATTCCGACTAAGTAGTCGCTATTTATGGAATAACAAGACTACCAAGAGCGTCTGCAGTACTACATTCAGTCTTAGTGACAAGAACACAGTGCCACGAGACAGTATAGTTATTTTAATATCATTGTATTACATTAGGACATCAGGTGCCACACATTAAGCTCTTCCAAAGTTAACTATCACTTGCAACAAATTCTTAATAAACACCGAAGAAATACCAATACCAGGAAGGAGATGTGCGTGACAAACGAAAGTCGATATCCGTGTTTCTACATCTGAAAGATGACGTATGTTCTAATTTCGCACCAGTCTCGTAAGAGTGGTGCTAGTAGCCACATTACAAGGAGGCAAATCAGGGTTGTTTTAAGCGGATGCTGGAACGGTCGTGACACTTCAGGAACTTCGACAGACACTGGTGCAAGAATGGAAGGCTATACCCCAGCAGCTGCTCGACCACCTGTTCGAGAGTATGCCAACCCGTTGTGCGGCCTGTGTACGTGTGCATGGTGATCATATCCCGTATTGATGTCGGGGTATTTGCGCAGGAAACAGTGGCGTTTTGTACGACATGTGTTTCGGGACGGGTTTCTCAACTTATCACCAATACCGTGCACTTACAGATCTGTGTCGTGTGTGTTCCCTATGTGCCTGTGCTATTAGCGCCAGGTTTGTGTAGCGCCACGTTGTGTGGCGTCACATTCTGCAATTATCCTTAATTTATGAGCATGAGTGTATCTTGTTTTTACCGTGTGGCATGTATTCTACTTCCGATATAGCAAAATTTGCCTTATTGTACACGATTCTTTCGTCTGAGTTTAAGATTTAGCTGTACAAATTATTTGGTTGGTTGATTGGTTTGGAGGAGGGGACCAAACAGCGAGATCATCGGTCCCACAGAATACCTGTGTGGCTTAACTTCACTGGGGCTTATAGTGCTGTGCCCCACGGGTGTTTTCACGGAACACAATGACATGAATTGCCGTGTCTTGGCCACAGCCTGAGGAGCGTGGAGCGTCCGCTACACGTAACGTGACGAGGCCTTGCGTGGTCGCGCGGCGAGTAACTGGGTTGGCGCTTTTTTGCTGCTGACGTCGTCGTCCTGATAGAAGGGTGATGGCACTATCTTCAGCACTTCGCGCCGCCGCCTGCCTACACCGCGAGGCAACAGTGTTCACCGCATCACCAAGCTGTAGAGTTTTCCTCCCCCCCCCTCTCGCTCCCCCCTTAACCGTCCTTCAGCGAATACCGTAGAAAGTTTGTTCTTCCTGCACTTGCAGATACATTGATGCTCGGGAAGCACCGATCGCTGTACGATGAAGGCTACTTCATATACGTTTCCCCGTTCTCTCACAGCAAGTGGAAATCGTCTGTCTGAATCTTCCAATGCAAAACCGCTTCTCTCTGTATTCAGTTCTATGGTTCGTATCAGGACAGCAAAACAATATCACGTACGAAGTCTGTTTTATCGGTAAATGGAGTCGAAATCTGTCGTCCTTCCCGCAGAAAATCGAGTACGGTTTCGGAGAATGCGTTTCCGTATTTTCTGAACTGGCTGTTCGTACCCCCTTTAAACTTGTTTCACTTCTTGCTTTTCAGAACTACTTACCTATGACACTGGATTGGCGACTTGATGTTAAATATCTTCAACATTTCGCGGCCCTGTCAGCAACTGTGTAAATATTATTTTTAATTTTAACAATTAATTGCCTCAGTTGCACCGTTTACCTAGACTATACCTAGATTTCGGTCGGGATAACCCAACCTTCCTCAGAACAACAGTAACTACCGTTTGTCCATAGTGGACATCGTGAAGCTAAAACTACAAATCCATAAATTATCGTCAGACTGTAAAACTTATCTTCTGTAGAGCACTCGTGGCTGCCGCATCGCAGTCGCGAAGTGGGGCCGAGGCAGTTCCAGATAGGTTTTATAGTCTGACGATAATTTATGGATTTGTAGTTTTAGCTTGACGATGTCCACTATGGGCAAACGGTAGTTACTGTTATTCTGAAGAAGGTTGGGTTATCCCGACTGAAACCTAGGTAAATTCTGGGTAAATGGCGCAACTGAGACTTGATGTTAGTCAAGAATGCCTTTAATGCGACAAAGACGTCATTATCACCACCTCATTGAGTTTGAACGAGGTCGTGTCATAGGGTTACGTGAAGGTGGATGTTTCTTCTGCGGTACTGCAGAAAGACTAGGTAGGAATGTAGCAACTGTATATGAGTGTTGGCAGCGGTGGTCACGGGAATGTATGATCGTGGCGGTGGTGGTGGTGGTGTGTTTGGGCTTATGGGCGCTCAACATCGAGGTCATCAGCGCCCTGACACACATTAAAAGGAACGAATGTGGACAGACCTAAGAAAACTAAAGCACACACTCAAAGAAAGCAGGAAAAGAAGGAAAATGCTACATAAGAAAGTAAAACCTAAGGAAAGCGGAAACATAGCAACAAGAATGTCACAGGAAATTGTTATTGGCTGGCCACTTACATAAAATACGGGCGAGCTTGTCACACAGTGAGCAAATTAAAATCCTCTCCCTAAAATCTTTGTAAAAACATTTGACAGGGCACAGAACTTTAAAACTTTAACCACATTCGTCCGAGTGTTGCCTAAAAGAGATGGCAGGTCCGCTGGCAAGTCAGCCGCGACCCGCTGGTCAGAAAATAAAACACAATCCAAAAAAAGTGGCGCACAGTGACTTGGACGCCGCAAGCGCCACACATTGGAGGGTCCTCTCGCCGGAGCAGGAAGCCATGCGTCATAGGGCTGTGGCCTATTCGAAGCCGAGTGAGGAGAACCTCGTCCCGTCGATGGGGCTGAAAGGAAGTACACCACACACGCGTTGTGGGCTTGACTGTACGGAGCTTATTGTCAGTCACTTCCAACCACTCATCCTCCCACCGACGCATGACCCGTGAGCTCAACAGCGAGGTGAGTGCGTGCAGGGGGATAGCACACTGAGATACTTGTGGGGCGAGACACGCCTCCTTGGCTGTGAGATCTGCCCTTTCATTCCCAGCAAGGTATGATCGTAACATGATCAGGCTCCGGACGGCCACGTGGCACTACCGAGGACGAAGACCATCGTGTTCGGCTTATGGCTGTGGCACATCGCACTGCATCTGCAGCAATAATATGAGCAGCAGTTGGCACCACAGTGGCAACACGAACTGTCACAAATTGGTTACTTCAAGGGCAGCTCCGTATAGCGTGCATTCCACCGACCCCAAACTATCGCCATTTATGACTTCAGTGATGTCAGGCGAGAGCCCATTGGAGGGCGGGGTGGAGATCTGCTGTGTTCTCTGGTGAAAGCTGGTCTGCCTCGGTGCCAGTGATGGCCGTTTGTTGTTTAGGGGGAGGCCACTTGTCTGCGTCCTGGACGTACTGGACCTACACGTGGAGCTATGATGTGGGGTGCGATATCGTATGACAGCAGGAGCACACTCGTGGTTATCCCTCGCACCCTGGCTGCAAATACAGGGTTATTACAAATGATTGAAGCGATTTCACAGCTCTACAATAACTTTATTATTTGAGATATTTTCACAATGCTTTGCACACACATACAAAAACTGAAAAAGTTTTTTTAGGCATTCACAAATGTTCGATATGTGCCCCTTTAGTGATTCGGCAGACATCAAGCCGATAATCTAGTTCCTCCCACACTCGGCGCGGCATGTCCCCATCAATGCGTTCGAAAGCATCGTTGATGCGAGCTCGCAGTTCTGGCACGATTCTTGGTAGAGGAGGTTTAAACACTGAATCTTTCACATAACCCCACAGAAAGAAATCGCATGGGGTTAAGTCGGGAGAGCGTGGAGGCCATGACATGAATTGCTCATCGTGATCTCCACCACGACCGATCCATCGGTTTTCCACTCTCCTGTTTAAGAAATGCCGAACATCCTGATGGAAGTGCGGTGGAGCACCATCCTGTTGAAAGATGAAGTCGGCGCTGTCGGTCTCCAGTTGTGGCATGAGCCAATTTTCCAGCATGTCCAGATACACGTGTCCTGTATAACGGTTTTTTCGCAGAAGAAAAAGGGGCCGTAAACTTTAAACCGTGAGATTGCACAAAACACGTTAACTTTTGGTGAATTGTGAATTTGCTGCACGAATGCGTGAGGATTCTCTACCGCCCAGATTCGCACATTGTGTCTGTTCACTTCACATTTTAAGAAAAAATGTTGCTTCATCACTGAAAACGAGTTTCGCACTGAACGCATCCTCTTCCGTGAGCTCTTGCAACCGCGCCGAAAATTCAAAGCGTTTGACTTTGTCATCGGGTGTCAGGACTTGTAGCAATTGTAAACGGTAAGGCTTCTGCTTTAGCCTTTTCCGTAAGATTTTCCAAACCGTCGGCTGTGGTACGTTTAGCTCCCTGCTTGCTTTATTCGTCGACTTCCGCGGGCTGCGCGTGAAACTTGCCCGCACGCGTTCAACCGTTTCTTCGCTCACTGCAGGCCGACCCGTTGCTTTCCCCTTACAGAGGCATCCAGAAGCTTTAAACTGCGCATACCATCGCCGAATGGAGTTAGCAGTTGGTGGATCTTTGTTGAACTTCGTCCTGAAGTGTCATTGCACTGTTATGACTGACTGATGTGAGTGCATTTCAAGCACGACATACGCTTTCTCGGCTCCTGTCGCCATTTTCGTCTCACAGCGCTCTCGAGCGCTCTGGCGGCAGAAACCAGAAGTGCGGCATCAGCTGAACAAAACTTTATGAGTTTTTCTACGTATCTGTAGTGTGTCGTGACCATATGTCAATGAATGGAGCTACAGTGAATTTATGAAATTACTTCAATCATTTGTAATGGCCCTGTATGTACGTCCTGTCGCGCTGCTATTCACGAACAGCATTTCAGAGGATGTTTTCCAACAGGATAACGCTCTCCCACATACCGCTGTTGTACCCCATCATGCTTCACAGAGTGTCGACAGGGTGCTTTGGCCTGCTCGTTCACCAGATCTGTCTCCAATCAAATACGTATGGGTCATCCTCGGACGGCAGCTCCACTGTCACCCACCACCAGCATGGACCGTCCCTATACTGACGGACTGAGTGCAACAGACATGGGAGCCTATACCACAAACTGACACCTGCCACCCTTACAACACAATTAATGCACGTTTGCAAGCTTGCATTCAACATTCTGGCAGTTACACCGGTTATTATCGAAGCAGCAATTCACATTTGCAATTGCTTTTCTCGCGCTTACATTAACCTGTGAACTTGCAACGTTAATCGCTTAAGTATGAGGTGCGACAATAAAGTAATGAGATTGATTTTCTTTGCAAGATGTGGCAACCCTGCAGGCTTGCGTAGGCACAATATCTTTGATGGCTTCCGTAGGCACAATTGTTCACGAGTGGTTTGAGGAACATTCTGGATAGTTCGAGCGAATGATATGGCTACTCAGGTCGCCCGAAAGAATCCCACCGAATATTTATGGAATCCAATCGTGCACAAAATCCTGCAGCTGCATTTTCGCGATTATGAACGGCTATAGAGGCAGCATGGCGCAGTATTTCTGCGGGAGACTTTCAACGACTTTTGAGGTCATACCACGTCGAGTTGCTACCCTACGTAGGGCATAAGGACGCCCGACACGATATTAGGAGGAATCCCAAGATTGTTACCTCGGTGTGTATAGGAGCACTGAGATCTGTCTGAAATATCATAAATAAGCCGGCAGTCGTCGCCGTCGTCGTCGTGGTCGTCTTCGGGAGACTGGCTTGATGCAAGGCTCTTCACTTCTGCATAACTTCTGTAACCAACATCCTGTCGTCGCTGTTTACTCTCCCTATAAAATTTTTGCTCCCCAGACATTATTACCAAACTGGCTGTTCCTTGGTGCCTCACGATGTGTCTTATCAATCGATCACTTCTTTCAGTCATCTTTCTCCCCAATTTGATTCGATGATTCCTCATCAGTTATCTAATTTACTAATCTTAATCTTCAACATTCTCCCGTAACACTGCATTTCAACAGTTTCTATTTCATTCTTGTCTGAATAGTTTATCGTCCACGTCTCGCTTTCGTACACGGCTACACTGCAGACAACAAGGTTGACTACAGACAAACATCTTCCGAAATGACGTCCTAACATTTATTGCGAGGTTAAGAAACTTCTCTTTCGTAAATGTTTTTCTTGTTATCGCTAGTCTGTATTTCATTATCATATCTACTTCCGCCATCATTAGCTTTTGCTGCTCAATTATCAATATTCATCTACTGCTTTTAGTGACATTTCCTCGTACAATTCCCCCAACCGTAAGCAAACTGCTGCTAAAAGTAGCGCCGTTCAGGTTACGACTTTCCCGCCACTGTCGCAGGTTTTGCACCATATTACTACATGTATTCGACGATGCCAAGTTAATATTTTTTATATCTTTCGATAGTGTCACTTTGGCTTTGTCACTTTAGGCCTATATAATAATGCTTCCTTTCTAGTTAGATCTCAAGATTGTCAATACGGTCCGAAATCGAGAATCTGACGTCAATTTTGTGGTTACCAACTGGAATTAAGGGAACAAATGCTATACCTCTTACATAACTGCCTTTATTTGCGACCATGTCGCAGCTTATAGGACTGAATTACTTAATTGTTTTAATATTGGTGCCCCTCCCGCCGGAGATTCGAGTCCTCCCTTGGGCATGGGCGTGTGTGTGTTGTTCTTAACATAAGTTGTTAAAAGTTATTTTAAGTAATCTAGGGACCGATGAGCTCAGCAGTTTGGTCCCTTAGGAATTCACACACTTTTTTTTTTTTAAATATTGGTCAATAAATGAATGTTTATTAATCAAACAAATAAGTATTCTTTTTATACTGTCGAGAAAAAAAATTCATTCGTTTTGGTGACTATGTCGTCATTGAAACACGAGTGTGGCATCTAAAATAAAGAACTAGTAACTGCTTTTTATAGCAGTGAAATACGGACTATGGGAAAACCGGAACAGAAGAGAAACGAGGCATTTGAGATTGGGCGCTACAGGCGAATGTTGAAAATTAGGTGAGCAATGACAAGGCGCTCCGAAGAACCGGCGAGGAAAGGAAAACACTGACAAGGAGAAGGTACAGGACGGTAGGACATCTGTAAAGACATCAGGGCATAGCTTCCATGGTACTAGAGGGAGGTGTAGAAGGTAAAAGCTGCAGAGGAAGACAGAGATTGGAATACATCCAGCAAATAACTGAGGACGAAGGTAGCAAGTCCTACTCTGAGATAAAGAGGCTGGCACAGGAAATGAATTCGTGGCGGGCCGGATTAAACCAGACAGAAGATTAATGATTCAAATAAAAATAAAGTGTGACTGCGAACTACAAGTAGTTCTGAAAAGCAAGAAGTGAAACAAGTTTAAAGCGGGTACGAACAGCCAGTTCAGAAAATACGGAAACGCATTCTCCGAAACGGTACTCGATTTTCTGCGATAAGGACGACAGATTTCGACTCCATTTACCGATAAAACAGACTTCGTACGTGATATTGTTTTGCTGTCCTGATACGAACCATAGAACTGAATACAGAGAGAAGCGGTTTTGCGCTTGGAAGATTCAGACAGGCGATTTCCACTTGCTGTGAGAGAACGGGGAAACGTATATGAAGTAGCCTTCATCGTACAGCGATCGGTGCTTCCCGAGCATCAATGTATCTGCAAGTTCAGGAAGAACAAACTTTCTACGGTATTCGCTGAAGGACGGTTAAGGGGGCAGCGAGAGGGGGCGGGGGGGGGGGGGGGAGGAAAAATCTAAAACTTGGTGATGCGCTGAACACTGTTGCCTCGCGGTGTAGGCAGGCGGCGGCGCGAAGTGCTGAAGATAGTGCCATCAGCCTTCTATCAGGACGACGACGTCAGCAGCAAAAAAGCGCCAACCCAGTTACTCGCCGCGCGACCACGCAAGGCCTCGTCACGTTACGTGTAGCGGACGCTCCACGCTCCTCAGGCTGTGGCCAAGACACGGCCATTCATGTCATTGTGTTCCGTGAAAACACCCGTGGGGCACAGAACTATTAGCCCCAGTGAAGTTAAGACACACAGATATTCTGTGGGACCGATGATCTCGCTGTTTGGTCCCCTCCTCCAAACCAATCAACCAACCAAATAATTTGTACAGCTAAATCTTAAACTCAGACGAAAGAATCGTGTACAATAAGGCAAATTTTGCTATATCGGAAGTAGAATACATGCCACACGGTAAAAACAAGATACACTCATGCTCATAAACTAAGGATAATTGCAGAATGTGATGCCACACAACGTGGCACTACACAAACCTGGCGCTAATAGCATAGGCACATAGGGAACACACACGACACAGACCTGCAAGTCCACGGTATTGGTGATAAGTTGAGAAACCCGTCCCAAAACACATGTGCTACAAAACGCCACTGTTTCCTGCGCAAATACCCCGACATCAATACGGGATATGATCACCATGCACACGTACACAGGGCCGCACAACGGGTTGGCATATCCTCGAACAGGTGGTCGAGCAGCTGCTGGGGTATAGCCTCCCATTCTTGCACCAGTGTCTGTCGAAGTTCCTGAAGTGTCCTAGGGGTTTGAAGACGTGCAGCAGTACGTCGACCGAGAGCATCGCAGACGTGCTCGATGGGTCGCCTGATATCTTCTGTTTCAAAGTACTCCTCCACGATGGCAGCTGGGTGCGCCCGTTTGTTATCATACATCAGGAGGAAGGTGGGACCCACTGCACCCCTGAAAAGGCGGACATACTAGTGCAAAATTACGTCCCGATACACTTGACCTGTCACACAGTTCCTCTGTCAAAGACCTGCAGGGGTGTACGTGCACCAATCATAATCCCACCCCACACCATCAAACCACGACCTCCATACAGGTCCCTTTCAAGGACATTAAGGGGTTGGTATCTGGTTCCTGGTTCACGCCAGATGAAAACCCGGCGAGAATCACTGTTCTGACTATACCTGGACTCGTCCGTGAACGTAACCTGGGACCACTGTTCCAATGGCCATGTACTGTGTTCTTGACACCAGGCTTTATGGGCTCTCCTGTGACCAGGGGTCAGTGGAATGCACTTTGCAGGTCTCCGGGCGAATAAACCATGTCTGTTCAGTCGTCTGTAGACTGTGTGTCTGGAGACAATTGTTCCAGTGGCTGCGGTATGATCCCGAGCAAGGCTACCTGCAGTACCCCGTAGCCGTCTGCGGGCACTGATGGTGAGATTTCGGTCTTCTTGTGGTGTTGTACACTGTGGACGTCCCATACTGTAGCGCCTGGACACGTCTCCAGTCTGATGGAATCGTTGACATAATCTTGAGATCACACTTCGTGCCACACGGAGGGCCCGTGCTACGACCTACTGTGTTTGACCAGCCTCCAGTCGCCCTAGTATTCTACCCCTCATAACGTCATCAATGTGTGTTCTTTGAACCATTTTCAACACAGTCACCATTAGCACGTCTGGAAACGTTTGCACACTTACTCGCTGCACCGTACTCTGACATGCACCAACACACCTCTGCATGTGTGTACTGCTGCCAGCGCCACCGTGCGACGACCGCAGGTCAAATGCACAGCATGGTCATACCCCGACGTTATCCTTAATTTATGAGCATGAGTGTAGATGCCGGAGGTCGTAGCGCCAAGGATAGTAAAAGACAAAAGAGTTTTCTTTACAGTCCTGTCACATTAATGTGTCCACTGCCTATCTTCGGCGTTAACGCGCAATAACCACTAATAGACGGCATGCGGCAGCACCAGCAGCGGAGGATATATAAAGCGTGTCGGAGGGACACTGAGAACTGTGTCGTAATGCCGGACAAGGATGGAAATTTTTCCGAAACAGCTAAGTCTGTAACGTGTACCGTGCATGGCGTTATCCAAAACCGATGAGATGGCATGGGTGAGCCACGGCTTCAGAGAGGTGTACGGGCCAAGAGACGTGCAACTGTTGAGCAGCTGACCGCCCATATGAACCAACGACCTACCAACACTTCCTCATCAAAGACCGTTCGGCGAACGTTGTCGCGTATGGTCCTCCACAGCTGACACCTGGTTCATGACCCAAGCTGACTGCCGTTCGTCGGCAACGAAGGCTGGAATTGCACGCCAGTGTTCCGATTGGACGACCATTGAGTGGCGATAGGTGACCTACAGATGAATGACATTTTATGCTCCATCGGACAGAGGGCCCTTTTGGTGTGCTGCGTGAAACGTCTCAAAGCAAACATCCTGCAACAAGCGCCGGAAGGGGAATGTTTTCGAGGCATTCCCTGAATGATCCCATTCTGGATGGTATAATGCATTAACAGAAGTATGCATCTGTCATTGGGGACCATATCTACCTCTACATAGTTTCGTTTTCCTCGGCACGATGGCATCTATCAGGAGGACAACGCATCGTGCTACATGGCTTTCGGTGTACGTGCGTTGTTCGTGCTACATAGCTTGCGGAGTAGGTGCGTTGTTTGAAGAATTGCTGAACGAGTTTACCGTACTTCACTGGCCACCAAACTCCCCGGATTTGAATCCAATCGACAATGTGTGAGACCACCTCGATCGGGCTGTTCGCGCCATGGATGGTGAATACAGAAATGCAGCGCACCTGGTCACTGCACTGTATTCGACATGGCTCCACATCCCAGCCGGTACCTCCCAGAACCTCGCTGACTCCCTTCCTCTCCGTCTCTCAGCGGTCCCTGCTGCTAATGGTGGTTATCCAGGCTTTTAACAGGTGGTCGCATTAATGTCACTAGACAGCTGTCGACATACAAACATTTACACCACGAGACCATAAAAAGGTTCAGGAACAGCTGGTTTTGAGTACATGTGACAAACGGACAGTGGGGAAGAGGGAAATGAAACGATTAGAAGCCTTTGGAATGAAGTGTTACAAGAAAGACCAAGCCATTTGATTGGCTATGGAATGACCAAGTCTTGCGCGGTGTCAACGAGAAAAAATACCCAAAAAAGCTGACTATCAGTCGAAGAGATAGAATATTACGACATGAGTCGTTGCTGAAAACTGTATTTAAAGGGGCGGTGGAAGAGAAGAAGCCTTGCCGCAGTGGTAACACCGGTTGCTGTCAGATCACCGAAGTTAATCGCTGTCGGGCTGGGCTAGCACTTGGATGGGAGCGGGGTGCTCTCAGCCCTTGTGAGGCAAAACTGAGGTGCTACTTGTTTGAGAAGCCGCGGCTCCGGTATCGGAAACTGACAGGGCCGGGAGAGCGGTTTGCTGACCACATGCCCCTCCATATCCGCATCCAATGACGCCTTTGGGCTGAGAATGACACTGCGGCCGGTCAGTACCTTTGGGCTTTCATGGCCTGTTCGGGGGGAGTTTTTTGGAAGAGAAGAAACGCAAGGTGACAGATATACGAGCGTTAGTCAACGTTGCAATTAGCATATCGAAAAAAATAGTTACGTAAGTAATTTTTTGTTTGTTTGTAATAGTTGCCTGCAGTCCTGGCCACAATCAAACCACCGCGCCAGCACCGTAGAACGCCGTTAGGGGCGCCGAAACAAAATATATATATATATATATAAAAATGGTTCAAATGGCTCTGAGCACTATGGGACTTAACATCTGTGGTCATCAGTCCCTAGAACTTAGAACTACTTAAACCTAACTAACCTAAGGACATCACACACGTCCATGCCCGAGGCAGGATTCGAACCTGTGACCGTAGCGGTCGCGCGGATCCGGACTGAGCGCCTAGAACCGCTAGACCACCGCGGCCGGCGAAACAAAATCGCGCAGACCACTGGTGAAGTGGAGTATAGTGCAGAAATTCGTTTTGGGCAGCAGAGGAAATGTTGCAGCTGTGTCTGATCACCCGAAATAGGTAAAGAAGTGCTCTGGATTGGCCTCTCACAGCTGCAACACTGGTCCGGGGGAGACGGTACTCCTGGTGATGGAATTAGGTTAGAGAATGAGGAGCCAAAAATAGATGAGTTTTGCTATTTATGCAGCAAAACAACTGCTGAAGCAGAGAATATAAAATGCAAAGTGGCTGCAGCACAAAAAGTATTTCTGAAAAAGAGGAATTTGTTTATATCTAATATTAAAGACGGTGTTAGGAAGTCATTTCCGAAGGTATACTTGTGTAGTCACGTACGGAAGTGAAACGTGGACGATAAGCAGTACAGACAAGAAGACATGGAAGCATTTCAAATATGGCAATACAGAAGCTGAAGATTACATGGGTACATCGAATAACGAATGAAGTGGTACTGACTCGAACTGAGGAAAAAAAAAAGAAATTTACGACAACTGAACTAAATGAAGGGATCGGTTGATAGAACACGTCCTCAGGGGTAAAGAAATCGTCAACTTCGAATTGGAGGACAGTATAGCGGTAAAATTGTAGGTGGGAGACCAAGAGATGAATACAGTAGGCAGGCTCACCGTGAGAAATGCATGCGAGAACATAAATGCAGTTGGCTGCAGGTTGCACTGTTGCATTTGACCACAGAACGGCATCAGTGTAGTGTACTCAATACATTGCAAGTGCCTGTCGTAGTCAAAACACTGTATTCAACAACAGGGGGGCCACTTTCAACATTTAATGTGAAAATTTGTAAGTAAAAATGAATATTCAATAAATTAATAACTTGTATTTTATTGACAACGAGTTTCATTTCGTTACATTCACTGCGGCAAACGGCACGCGCGGCTGACAATCATACGACACTGCGGAGAGACTTTTTGAACACCCCGTAGATCGCTAACCTCGCTGTTGGTAACGGACGTTACATCATGACATAGACAAATTTGAATACAGTTGGTGAAAAAAAAAATGGCACGAGGGAGCTTTGAGCATTGGTCGCCTTCTTGCAACTCCAACACCGTGACCACTTTTTTTTTTATATTCCACAAAAACAGTAACAAAAATGGCTACAATGAAATGACATAAATAAGGTGACAGATAATTGCAGTCATAAATTAGAGCATTCAAAGAGTGAGGAATAATATTCAGTCTTTAGCAGTAGCACAATTTAGCACCTTCGCTGTCACCTTCAACTGGTGGCAGTTCAGCATGCAGCCTGAGGTTCCGTATCATCACTTCCGAGACCCAAATTAATCATTCAGTAAATCCTTGATGTGTGTTCCTTCCAGGGTAAATTACGTGGACAGAGGACTTTGTCAGTTCCAGCCTTCTAAACGCATCCTTAGGGAGTTCAAGATCTTCCTGTATATCAGACACCAGATGTCTGCCGTCATATTCTTGTATCTGCTGAACTACTGATTTATTTTTCATTTGTGACTTGCAGGTGAGGTTAGGGTCGGGAACGTGACCTAACCCATTCCATCTCTACTAGGAATCCAGTTCCTAACTTGGCCACGACGCCCTGGCTCTTCTCCACTGCTCTATGTTACACTTCCTGCAGTTGGACCGTTCACTTTTTCTATCTTTTTTTTTTTCACAGTTCGGTACACCTGATTCCTGTTTGCATGCTTGATCTGTGTTCAGTTTTTAACTTGCTATCCACTGGGCACTCTTACTGCTAAATCTTAGGGGGAGCGGGAGGGGGGGGGGGCGGGGGGCAGTGCTATGGGGAGTTCCCTTGTACGTAGTTTCGTTGGACTGGTCTTGGGGCTAACTGTTCCACGGAGGGTGTATCGGTGTGGGGTGTGGCGACGCTAGATTCCCGAGCGTGTGCGTAGGCGGCGAGGCCGGCAGTGGGGCGGGATCGGCAATTGAGAGCAATGGAGGCTGCCGGCCGAGGGCGGCGCGGTGCCAAGCCGTCTGGCAGGAACACAACAGCACACACCACAGCACGGGCGGCGGTACAGCCGCAGGCGGGGCGAGAGGGCCAAGCGGAAACAAATGGTTCAAATGCGTCTGAGCACTATCAGACTTAACTTCTGAGGTCATCAGTCGCCTACAACTTGGAACTACTTAAACCTAACTAACCTAAGGACATCACACACATCCATACCCGAGGCAGGATTCGAACCTGCGACCGTAGCGGTCGCTGGCTCCAGACTGTAGCGCCCAGAACCGCGCGGGCACTCCGGCCGGCCCAGCGGAAACAAAAAGCAACAGAAGGCGCTACAGTTCCGAGCGTGCGCTTCGCAAGTACTGCTTCGCACGTACTGGGGCAGTTAACGTGGAATCACACGCCACGGCTACTGCCGCACTGAAAATACTAAAATAAAAATATTGCGTTGCTGCATAAGTTGGTAGGGTTTTTCAATGTTGTTGTTGTTGTTGTGGTCTTCAATCCAGAGACTGGTTTGATGCAGCTCTCCATGCTACTCTATCCTGTGCAAGCTTCTACATCTCCCAGTGCCTACTGCAACCTACATCCTTCTGAATCTGTTTAGTGTATTCATCTCTTGGTCTCCCTCCACGATTTTTACCCTCCACGCTGCCCTCCGATACTAAATTGGTGATCCCTTGATGCCTCAGAATATGTCCTACCAACCGATCCCTTCTTCTAGTCAAGTTGTGCCACAAATGTCTCTTCTCCCCAATTTTGTTCAATACCTCCTCATTCGTTATGTGATCTACCAATCTAATCTTCAGCATTCTTCTGTAGCACCGCATTCCGAAAGCTTCTATTCTCTTCTTGTCTTAACTATTTATCGTTCACGTTTCACTTTCATACATGGCTACGCTCCATACAAATACTTTCAGAAACGACTTCCTGACACATAAATCTATACTCGATGTTAACAAATTTCTCTTCTTCAGAAACGCTTTCCTTGCCATTACCAGTCTACGTTTTATATCCTCTCTACTTCGTCCATCATCAGTTATTTTGCTCCCCAAATAGCAAAACTCATTTACTACTTTTAAGGTTAATAAACACAAGCCGGCCGGAGTGGCCGAGCGGTTCTAGCCGCTATACTGTGGAACCGCGCCACCGCTACGGTCGCAGGTTCGAATCCTGCCTCGGCGTGGATGTGTGTGATGTCCTTAGGTTAGTTAGGTTTAAGTAGTTCTAAGTTCTAGGGGACTTATGACCTCAGCAGTTGAGTCCCATAGTGCTCACAGCCATTTGAACCATTTTTTGAATAAACACAACAAATACACGTAACAGAGACTCTAGTCATCAATAATATCTTCTCCTTCACTATTTACGACAGTCTGCTAACGCTGGGGCAAACTTTCGATCCCGCAGCTGTAGAAATGACGTGGTTTTGAGGCGAATGAGCGATGTTCGCAGCGCATTTACATCAGAACAGTAAGTTCCTTTGCAATTTGTTCGACAGAGAGCGGAAAAGGTGTGAATCAGAGGGCGCAAGATCAGGTGAATAAGGTGGGTGGGGAATGACTTCCCAAACCAACTGCTATATAGTGTTTTTCGTTTTTTGACAGTCTAGCAGAATGCGAGCGAGCGTTATCGTGGAGCAGCACCACGCCACACATCTTCCTCGTCGCTGTTCTTTGGACTGAGTCTGCAAGAAATCTCTTATGTTGACAATATACGTCAACAGTGATGGAACACGCAATTCGTGCCGCGCCGGGTAGCCGTGCGGTCATAGGCGTCCTGTTACGGTTCGCGCGGCTCCCCCCGTCGGAGGTTCGACTCCCCCTCGGGCATGGGTGTGTGTGTGTGTGTTGTCCTTAACCTTAGTTTAAGTTAGATTAAGTAGTGCGTAAGCCTAGGGACCGATGACCTCAGCAGTTTGGTCCCATAGTCCTTGCCACAAATCTCCAATTTCCGCAATTCGTAGTACACTACACTATCAATTCAATTCGATGGCGAGCAATGGAAGAACTTACGATAACACAGGCAACTTCCGTTTTGGGAAATATCACTCTTTAAGTACTGCATATATACATTGCAAGGTCACCAGCAGAAAATGATTTACGGGGGGTTGGGGGGGGGGGGGGGGTGTGGAAGACTCAAATTGTGTCATGTTTGATATAAATGAGTTGGTCAGTTTGGACAGTTGGCATGTGGAGAACACATATGTGTGCCTTTTATTCATATTTGTGTCCAAATTTGTACCTTGTGTATTTTATTCGGTGCTGTTATCTTATGTCGTTTGATTTGGAGTGAAACGGAAAACTCCACAAACTAGTGTTTTGTTTGTTGTGATGAATGCTTGTCTTCCCCTTCTCCTTGTATCTCTCCAAGTTAGAAGCTGCCTTACAAAAGCAAGCTGAAAAAAGTTGGTCTTATTTTCCTCCATTATTACAGTTACACACGATTAAACTCTACTATTGGAAAGCCGTGCGGTTAAAGGCGCTGCAGTCTGGAACCGCGTGACCGCTACGGTCGCAGGTTCGAATCCTGCCTCGGGCATGGATGTTTGTGATGTCTTTAGGTTAGTTAGGTTTAACTAGTTCTAAGTTCTAGGGGACTAATGACCTCAGCAGTTGAGTCCCATAGTGCTCAGAGCCATTTGAACCATCTACTATTGGAAAGTCCCAAAAAAAAGTGAAGTCGTTGGCGCAATTAGAGGGACCTACTGCTACTCGAACCGATCTACAGCTACATTACAGCTCTGTACTCACTTCTCTGCTACGAATGTAGGGCAGGATACAACTGAGCCTGTCTTTTTCTTGTGCCCATTCATATGTCTTTCGGGTTGTGATGACAAAACTGCAACTGACGTATTATAGTGGAATTTGTTTGACATAATAAAGGTACTTCCTTCCTTCTTTTTACACATCCTATCCTAATCCCTAGTTAAAAAAAAATACTTTAAATGTGACTTATACGTCTCACTGGACTATAGTAGGAATAAATTTAGGGAACCATTTATTCCTCCTCCAGTCCAGCGGGACATATACGTCCCACTTAAAAAAATTATAAAACTATAAAAACCAACAGAAACTTAGAAATATGGCGTCACTCAGCATCCATTCCAGAAGCAGAAAACTAATTTTTACAGTAATACGCGAAATTTTAATTAATTCGATCAAGAACGTGTTAAAATAATTTTTGTTCCGTTGTAACGTAACCGTTCGAGTTGAGATACTTTCTTAGGAAGAAAAGCGTTTTATACACTGTATTATTCTCCTCTCCTGACAAAGACAGAAAAAGAAGTTAGTGGCACGTTGACTGCACCATAATTCAAGTAAATTTAAGAAATTACGTTAATAATTCTAAAAGATTTAAGCGAAGGGAGCATTGTTTGACATAAATATCATCAGAGACGGAGTAGTAATGGAGTTGGAAAACCACGATTTGTAACTCGTTCGTGCCTTAAGAGATTTAAGGAAATAAAACGATTTAGAGTACGAATTGACGAATGCATCTGTGGAGCGCTCTTCTCCCGTTTACTAGAGTCTATCTGTAGACTGCATCTGTCTGAACACCCTCGAAAGGATATTCCCATTTCTTCCGCGCATTCAGCAATATGCTAACTGCTCGCGGTAAATTGAAAGTAAAGTCCTGCCCTGTCTTGCCAACAATCCCAAGCTGTTCCAATGAAATTTACACACGGTATTTTAAAAGAAATTCAGTCAAGTGTTGTTTTGTAAATTGTATGCTAACAGGGTAATTTCCAATAATAATAATAATGAGCGTATGACATTGGTGGCCGGGGGACCCCTCGCGTGGCGGTTCGGCCGCCGCTCCACAAGTCCTTTAACGCCAATACGGCGACTTGCGAGCGAATGAGGATGAAATGATGATGAAAGACACACAACACCGAGTCATCTCGAGGCAGACAAAATCCCTGACCCCGCCGGGAATCGAACCCGGGACCCCGTGCGCGGGAAGTGAGAACGCTACCACAAGACTACGATCCGCGGACATTTCCAAGAATGATTGTCTATCGAACGCATCGGCCCCTAACGAGATTTATATATATATATATACGTGCGACTCGACGTCGACCATACGATCCTTGCGGCGCGAATTATGGTAAACGTGTAGTGTTTTGCGAGGGGAACATATTTTATCGTTTTCGGTGTGAGTAGCAACAAGCGAATGCGTTGCAGTTTCGAGTGCCGAGAGCCTTACATGACGAACTCTAATTCCTCGTTTATCTTGCGTGGAAAGTTATACCTCTTCCGATATCTATATTTCTACAACTTGAGGTTGCCTGGAAAAAATTGACCCTACTGATACTCTCCTTCGATCTCTTGACTGACACAGCAAGAATGTACCCAGGTTATGGGAAAAAGAATTGCTGGTGTCAGCTTCCACAACACGAGCAATAGCGCACGAATAAGACGTGGCTGACGAGTAAAGTAAGTAATGTTACTACTCGTACTTTCATTTGTTATTAACTATACATTAATAAATGTTCGTCTTTTGTCGTTGCTCAAGTAAATATCCATAACTTGCGCCACCAGAATCGTATGGTCGACATCGAGTCGCACGTTCAATATATATCGTTAGGAGCCCACGCGTTCGATAGGCAATCATTCTTGGAAATTATCGCTAACAGAGACGGTTATATAATAGATTCACTTATCACAAAGCCTGAGAGAGTGATACACTGAAAATGTCTCGAGCGCGAGACAGACGAATATTAGCATTTTTGTTTTTGTTTCTATAAAATAAAAATCATACACAAAGAACCGTCGCTCTGTGACAGAGACACTTATTAATAGCACCAAATGTAAATAAATACTTCAACAAGCGTGTGACAAAACAAATGAATACAGAGTTTGGAAACGGGAAGTTCCATGCTTTGGATTCGCGTACAGATTAATATAAAAGATCGATATGACTGAAAACATTACCTTGCAGATATACTTACGGTTACTTGGTGAAGATAAATGTTATCTATTTGAACGTGTGGCATGTAGGAAGCTCAAATGACGTAAGAGACTGTGGCGTTGAGCGTAATCTCGTTGCTGACGTAGGCGGCTCAATATCAGCACCACCGCCAGAAGCCCGACTTTCACTTACTTTCCTGTCGAACTGTTATCTATTTGTAGTTCGTTGCGTCACTATTTGTACTTTTGAATGTTGAAATATCTCTAAAACGGTTATCTTTAATTTAACTATGTACATGCTTAAATTAGAAAGGGAGACCACTGTTTATTGCATCTCAGTTTATTATTCCGAGAATTTATTGAAAACAAAAGGCGGTAGAAGTAATAGCTTGACATTCGTCAGCAGTGCGAAGCTCAGTAACAATCGCTAATGCTCCTATTTTCATGGCTATGTATGGAATTTTGATTATAGCGTGTTTTATCTTGGAGATGAAAACTTAATTTTGAACATATGGAAATACTGGTGTTCTTTCAAAGGCCTCCCAAAGAAAACATATCTCAAGATTAGAGGGTATTAGGACTACGAAATGGACTTCGGTGCCCTAATTTTGAGAAAGTGATTTCCTTGACAGAAGTTCTGACAAAGCTAACACAGTGCAGGAATACGCAACGGTCTAACGTAAAAGGGCCACACCGGTGTCGCAGTTATTTACTTACTAGGTTGAACTTTACTATGGGGCGTCCACGCGCCGCTCGTGTTCGCAGTACAGCCTAAATGTTGCTAACACTTCTGCTTGTATCACTGGTGGTAGCCAATTGGAGACAAGCGGTTTTAGAACTAATGAGTTAGCCAACAAATGAGAAAATATGAATGACTCCCGTTATTTTCACACATACGTTTTTCGCCGGATATCAACGTTTATGAAGAACATAAAGAGCAGAATACGATATTTCACTTGTGGTGACGGAAGCACAAGAATTATTCCCGTTGTAAAGACGGCCCTTTCTTTAATTTTTACTATTCCAGCATACTGATGTTTCTATTATCGATGTATCTAGCAATCTGTATTGTGAAATATTGCTAATGATTTTTTTCTTAAATATGGAATGTTGTGTTGGTGACAGAAATGAATTACTCGCTTTTTGTGGACGGTCCTTCCTTAATTTTATACTACTTCTGCATTTTGGCGTTTCTGTTATCGATGTACATAGGCAATTTGGCGTTTTTAATGTTGAAGTTGTTACGAGGTATGTTTAACCTACAGATATTTTTGTTCTGTGATATTCAAATCGGAAGTATATTGTCTACAGACGTCAATTTTGGTTGCGATGAAAGATGAATTACATGCGTTGTGTAGATCTTTTCTTTACTTCTTGCAGTGTTTTTATTACGATCTGTAGCCTAGCGATATGTAGATTAGGTGGGAATTTCACAGTTTGTGTGTTGGCGAAGCCAACAAATGAGAAACCAAAAAAAAAAAAAATAGATACAAGTTTAAGCTAGATTAATAGTTTTTTTCTGGGTTGCACAGATACTTCTAACCGGATCACAACGAAAGGGGGTGGGTTTACAGAACGGGGGGGGGGGGGGGGGGGGGTATTTCGCCCTAACCTAAAGAAAAAATTACGGAAGTGTATTTATTTTCGAAGATATTACCTTTTAATTTTCTGACCTGAGTTTCATTATTTCTAATCACTTTATAAGACAACCATAGATATTAATGCTGCACTCAGCCACTTTTGAGCGCACAGTTCAATTTGGGTAGGAAGAACAAACCTGTAACGTCCGGATAGAGTATTAGTAGTTTCCTGCTTGACACAGTGAAGTCGTTTAAATATCTGGGCGTAACGTTGCTAAGCGATATGAAATGGATCGAACATGTGGACTGTGGTAGGGAAAGCTAATGGTTGACTTCGGTTTATTGGGAGAATTTTAGGAACGTATGGTTCACATGTAAAGGAGACAGCAGGTGCGACCTATCCTTGACTACTGTTCGAGTGTTCAGGATCCGCGCTTGGTCGGGTTAAAGGAAGACATCAAAGCAATTCAGAGGCGGGCTGCTAGATTCGTTATCGGTAGGTCGGAACAACACGTAAGTGTTACGGCGATGCTTCGGAACTCAAACGGGAATTCCTGGAGTGAAGGCGACGTTCTTCCCGAGAAACACTACTGTGAAAATTAGGAGAATCGGCGTTTGAAGCTGACTGCCGAACGATTCTACTCCCGACACCATACACTGCGTGCAAGGACCGCGAAGATAAGAAACGAGAAATTAGGGCTCATACGGAGGCATACAGGCAGTCGTTTTTCCCTCGCTCTATTTGCGAGTAGAACAGGAAAGGAAATTACTAGTGGTGTTACATGGTACCCTCCGCCAGGCACCGTACGGCGGCTCGCGGAGTATCTGTGTAGATGTAGATGTAGACTCCATTGTCTCCGAACGAGTTCGCTATACAGACCTTGTCCTTGTGGAACAGGAAGGCAATGTACAGTAGTTAACTGGTGTATGTCCCACGGTTTCATGGCCAGTCGTAGTAAGTGTCCTAAGTGTGGTGGGACTATATTTCTCGTACGAAAGGGGGTGCAATGGAGCTGCAGAATGACTGATTACAAAGCTTTCTGCAGTATTAGGAAAAATTCGTGATTTAATGGTTCAAGCAAGTTACGTATCGCAAAAAATCTACAAATAACTCGTCCCTGGGTCAAAAGGAGCAGAAACTTTATTACTGGTGAACTACAGTTATCCGAGAAGACACAAGTAGACTGATTAAAGCTTTTGCAGAGCACAAGCTATTGAAATGTGCTTCAACGGAAGTGGAAAAATTAGTGGCGACGGAGTCACTGTTGAGATCGACGAGGCTATGTTCGGAAGAAGAAGATACGGCAGAGGGAACAAAAAAAAAAAAAAAACAGGAATATGGGTTTTCGCAGGAATCCATCGCGGAACCTACAAGCGTTTTTTCAAAGTTGTTAGCAGGCGTACGAAGGTGCTGTTCGGTATCATCAAGGAACACATCCTTCCAGGAACGACTACCATTTCCAACTGTTTTCGGTCGTACAAAAGCTTGAACGATGAAAGATTCAAGCATTTTACAATTAACGACATTTAAAGATACCGAAACGGGTACACACACTAGTAGTATCGAAGGCACCTGGCCGCCCATAAGCAGATCAGTGTGTGTGTGTGTGTGTGTGTGTGTGTGTGTGTGTGGTTTGAGGTTTCCGGGCGCTAAACAGCATGGTCATCAGCGCCCAAACGCACAGAAACAGGAACACATGCGGTGAAGACGGACAGCGAACAAGGAAAACAGCTAAAAGACACACACCTGATGCAGTTCCAAATCCTCACATACAGAGGCAAAATGGCAGATCACTTCACGGTACCAGACAGTGCAAAAAACGTTGAACCAGTCAGTTGTTCGAATACGTGCGATGCAGAAGGTCCTTTCAAAAGCACAATTTATTTATACATGAAGAGTGCAGCAATAGTGTACAAGCCCTAGTGTGATGTGTTGGTTTCAACAAAATCGTGGTGTTATTGTTTTTATGGTTTCAGGAATTCCTTCGTTGTTTCTATATTTTTATTTTCTTGGAGATGTGGTCCGACTATGCAACTAAATAAAAAGCCGTTTGTTTTTGTCATACACGTTTCGCTACCTTTTATTTACGAAATATCATTAATGGCTTGAAATACATGGCGTTTTCTAAATACAAAGAAGCGAAATTGTGTACGTTGAAAATAAAATCTTGTTTTGTTCCATAGCGAGGTCACATCTCCAAGAACAAATGGCTCTGAGCACCATGGGACTTAATTTATGAGCTCATCAGTCCCCTAGAACTTAGAACTCCTTAAACCTAACCTATGGACATCACACACATCCATGCCCGAGGCAGGATTCGAACCTGCGACCGTAGCGGTCGCTCGGTTCCAGACTGTAGCGCCTAGAACCGCTGGGCCATCCCGGCCGGCTCTCCAAGAACATAACATCACCTGTGCTAAATGTTTTATTACGTTTTTTCGTGTATCCGTTAAGTCCTATCGCCCTAACTATATGTATAGTGCTACGGATGTTGTCAAAAATGCAACATTTGTTTCGTCCGCGTTCGACACCAAACGTCGTTCTTACACAAATCAGCTCTTCCTCCATCTTATACCTGTCACCGCTCGCGGCAGGTGTTGCCAACATACGCTTTACGGTAAGAGCACTGACAGACCTTTGTAAGGTTTTACCATTTAAGTCTAATTCGTCTAGACAATTGGCCCATTGAAACTTGTGAGGTGAAAGCGGATTGGAATATCTTAACAATGCGATCTAAACACAGCAATATGTCAGAGGATTGGGTAGATTGGAATATCGTAACAAAGTGATCTAAACAAAGCAGTATGTCAGAGGAGTGGCATATTCCATTGTTACGAATAGAATAATGTACGGAATAGTGTGTAGGACGTTATATGTATATATCTTATTTTAAAAAATTAAACTCGAATTATGGAGGGAAAGGTCAATCGAAATCACGGTTGGAGAAACGAAGAACATTAGATAGTAACTAAAGTAATCAGCTACCTCATTTATTAACAAGTACAATAAATAGTTCTGGTACTACCAAAGCGCCAGTAGGGCGTGGTGATATTGCGGTAAATGCGGGCTCGAATGCCGATCGGTTCATGGAATTTAACCTCTCAGTGCTGCGAAGATTCGACAGGAACGACACGTGGTTAAGATTCTACATAGAATTATAGGTTCCCTTTTACTGGGACAGGTTAAGATCACGCAGGTCACCGAAGTGGCGTCCGACTGAAGTACTTGCACCAGGCCGTTGTGCTAAACGAAATAATAATAATAATTATTATTATTAAGCTGTCCTGTGCACAGCAGCACCGATATGGAACACTGTCAATGTCGTCCTGTTTGTACCGATGGGCAATCGTAATGTGGTCCTATGGGTCTAAGTTGTCTGCCTCGACGACCATCAGCCCTCCCGTTTCACGTTCTTCGAGAGTGCGCCCCCATTCCTGAATTGGCAGCACAGCCATGAACGTATCGGCGTTCGCTGAGAAAAATTTTATTTCTATGACAAAAATACCGCCAGCTCCTACCACACGCCAAAGCCTGGCGTAGCACGCGACGGCCATAAATTTCTGCGCTAGAATTGTACGCTGAATTCGACCACTTCCGAACACTCCGAGTGACAAGACAGACCATTAGCGCAATGGCGCCGAGCGATACCTTATCTGCTCGTTACATACATTCCAGCACACCTGTCACACGTCCTTCACATATACTCTGGTTTACTTGGATTCCTCATTAAATCTACAAGGCAAGACTGACTATTCGTGACTGCAGAAAAAAGAAGCTTCGAGTGAGGGGCGTCCGTCCATTACATATTTATTCAATGTACTATTTATATCGAAATGTGATAACATTAAAGAGGCACCCTATTCATTCTCTTCCCTGGAGGAGAAATTGACAGAAATATCCTCGTTTACACCGGAGCGAAGTGGGAAGAGCGTTCACAGATAATTCACCAGTGTTCACAATCTTTCGTTTGTATCTGTGAAGAAGCGTTTATACTAGAAGAAAGGAAAAGAGCACGAGAGAAACAGCATAACTGTATCAATCTACGGAACTCTACTATTCCGCACTTAGAAACGTCACACGTCTCCCTCAGTACACCGCAAGTCATAACTACAATGAAAAAACGTGATGCTAGACTACTCGCACGGTGAGCGCGCTGTTTATAAAAACAAGCAAAATAGCGCAGGAAAAGAAAAATGTACGTGTGTGGGTGAACACGTAAGCTTTAAACAAGTAGACATTCACTTCAAACTGAAATGCAACAACAGCCTTCTTTAGCATTAATCCAAAACTTCCCAAATATGACCAGCTGAAGCTTTTCGCGGACTTCTAATTAAAACTTGAAAGAAATGTAACAGCATAACAGTAATTCCCGACGAGCAGCGTAACTTAAAGAAAGTCTAGCAATTACATCATCCGTCCTAAAAGTTCCTTGACTGCTTATATTCCTGGCGCACACGACGCCAGTGAATAGCTATGGTGGCATCTTGAATTAACAAGTGTAAACAACTGAGGTGTACTTAAACTTTCGATTTGAGCAGGAGTTTTGAGTAGTGACATGTGGCCGTAATGTGTTAAGGCTGTTGTGACTCCATCTCTCACACAACTCATATCTCCGATGAAAGTAATTACCACGCAAATTACGAGACAAATACCCAGTCTGCTACTAGCGCCGAAGCGGGCAGAAGGGGAACGTCGTTCGATGTTTCGCTGAAAAACCGACAACCACAAAAACATGAGCGAGCACAAGCGAAAGCTATGCGAAAGTGACCGCATAGTATTCGCTCGTGGTCGTCTACCGTTTATACCAGAGAGAATTCTCGGTCGCTTGTATTCGCTCCGATATAACCCAGGCTAAAACGAATTAATTTAATGGTCTGGAGATTGGGTAATCGCTCAACGCACACGAAAACCCTACAATGAACAGCAGGTGCGCAAACTTTGGAAAGAGCTTGTCTCTCCAAGAGGATACTCAAGGCCCTCTCACTAATAATGCACTACAGAATCGTAAATTCATTTTCTGTTTTGTTTGCTTCAAAATGACGGAAGTGAGACTGAAAGACAGCATGATCCTGGAGAAAATATAGGCTCTTGTACGGAAGGAGATAATCGTAATATTAGCCACAGTAAATGTTGTGGATTGGCAGGAGCCAACCCACGGAGTTTGGAGGAAGCCGAAAGGCACGCGTTGAAGCTCACGCAGGCTGGCCTGAGGTCTGGAACAGGACAAGGAAATGAGGACTTAGAAAAACGGACGCAGATGGTGGAATACTTAACTTTAATCCATTAATGTTGAACGTAGCTCTTGTCTGTAAATTATTTACAATATCAATAGCAACTGAACATGGCGCCTTGCTAGGTCGTAGCAAATAACGTAGCTCAAGGCTATGCTAACTATCGTCTCGGCAAATGAGAGCGTAATTTGTCAGTGAACCATCGCTAACAAAGTCGGCTGTACAACTGGGGCGAGTGCTAGGAAGACTCTAGACCTGCCGTGTGGCGGCGCTCGGTCTGCAATCACTGATAGTGGCGACACGCGGGTCCGACGTATACTAACGGACCGCGGCCGATTTAAAGGCTACCACCTAGCAAGTGTGGTGTCTGGCGGTGACACCACAGTAAAAACTTACGGGGACACCCTAAGGGCTCCCGCGATGGCTAAATGTACCAGTCACGAGTCTTGCCGCTCTTCTTTGGACCTTCTCAATCTCTTGAATCAGACCCAACTGGTAAGGGTCCCATACAGACGAACAATACTCCAATACTGGAGGAACTAACGTATTGTACGCTATTTCCTTTGTTGAAGGACTGCATCGCTTCAGGATTCTACCAATAAACCGCAATCTGGAGTTCGCCTTACCCATTACTTGTGTAATCTGATCATTCCATTTGAGATCACTTCGAATAGTCACACCCAGATACTTAACGGACGTTACCGCTTCCAAAGACTGGGCATTTATTTTGTACTCGTACATTAATGGGGATTTTCGCCTTGCTATACGCAGTAGGTTACACTTACTAATATTGAGAGATAACTGCCAGTCATTACACCACGCATTTATTTTCTGCAAATCCTCGTTGATTTGTTCACAACTTTCGTGTGATACTACTTTCTTGTAGACTACAGCATCATCGGCAAACAGTCTAAGGCCGCTGTCAATACCATCAACCTGATCGTTTATGTAAATCGTAAAAAGCAGAGGACCTATTACGCTGCGCTGGGGCATACTTGAAGTTACGCTTGTTTCTGTTGAAGTCACCCCGTTCAGGACGACATACTGCTCCCTGTCTGTTAGAAAACTTTCTATCCAACCGCATATGTCATCGGATGGACCGTAAGCGCGCACTTTTTGTAGCAAACGACAGTGCGGAACTGAGTCGAACGCCTTTCGAAAGTCGAGAAATACGGCATCAACCTGGGAGCCGGTATCTAGAGCCTGTTGTATATCATGCACAAAGAGGAGCAGCTGTGTCTCGCATGACCGCTGTTTCATAAAACAGGCGCGAAATTAAGAATGGAATTTTTTGGACAGATCTCGTACAACGCGTCGATATGTTGCGTAATGAGCAGTGTTTTGAGCCAGCCTGGGCGTCGTCGAAGTGCCTGCTATTGTTGAGTGACGCCAGTCGCACAATGAGGCGAGAGCGCTTTAACACGGCGTGCTAGCCCCGCAGGGCGTCTATGTCCTGAGCTGCAGGGGTCTGGCGGGCAGGCGCCGAGCGATCGATACGGAAGTGCCAGCCCACGGGGCTGGGGTTAGCAACCCTTTAGCACGGCTCGCGTGACCCCAATACATTTGGCCGGCCGTTACCCCGAAGCTCATTTCTGCACCAATCGCGCCTATGCTCCGCCGACTACGGCCCTACTGAGCGTCGGACCGAATGGGGACTCCGGTTCTCAGATTAGTGGAGGCTAAATACCCGTCATTAACGACCACACACACTCAGGGTAGGCACTAATGGGGGTAATATTAGACAAACATTTGACTCTGTCATATGCACACATGGCCAGACGTTCAGTGGGTTCATTCGGGTATTTAATGGAATGTCGTTTACAGTTCAGCGTGAGGGGCACGCTTCGTCGAAGGAACAAGAGACGAAATGGAACTTCTTGGCAGATTAAAACTGTAGATCCTTTCTTCCAGGAGTGCTAGCCTTGCAGGTTTCGAAGGAGAGACTGTGAAGTTTGGAAGGTCAGAAACAAGGAACACGACATAACTGATTGGATAGAGTCAGAATGAATTGGCAACAAAAAGCTCAAAATCGGCATAAATAAAAGAAGCTGCAGTGATCTTATGTTGTATGGCGTGTCGAGGAGGCCACACCACCAAGTGATTGAACTGGCTGCTGCTGCTGATGATGATGATATCATTACAAATAAGAAGACTCATTTTTCATAAAAATAAGATGTGTTAATTAGTATATATTTAAGGAATTTTATATTTAAATGACGTAGGTATTGGAACTGAACAGAAAAAAATAATGACCTAAACTAGACTCCATCTGGTGATTACGAGTCTCGTACGCTTTTTCTATCCAACGCTTCACGGAAATCCTCGTTCTTTCTTTAATAATTTGAGTCCACCTGGAATAGAACCTAGGACCCCCCTCCACGTGTCAGAAGCGCTCTACCACGGAGCCGCTCGTCGAAAACTATGTAGCTTCTTGTTTTTACCACACTAAACATCATTTGTAAACTTCAAAGTCATCTTCTCGAGAATTTTTTGGGAGTTGCATCGAACTGCTTTGAGAGATGTATATTTAAGTTGAGAACTTTACGTACAATAAATGTAAAAAAAATTACAAAATCCGATTGTTGTGTGGTCTCCTTGTGAGCTACGTCAAAAGTGAAGTGTGCACAAATCCCGTTGATACGCTTGAAGAACTGGAGCAACGAATTGTGCAGTTGTGTCAAGACATGATCTGGGGATGTTTGAAAGAATACTCGCTGGAGGGGCACTATCTCATGAGAAGTATCCTGACACTCCTACGTAATGCGGAATTGACCACCAGACGTCAAGAGCGGCGGAGGCGCCAGTATAAAAGGAGACGGGCGGTACTGTGTAGTCAGTAGACGCATTAACAGTAGGTGCCAGTCAAGAGGGCTCAATGGCTTCGGACATGTACTAGTCTTTGGACATCACCTGAGGCGCATTACGTCTCTTCTAAAGGTGCCAAAGTCGACTACTGGTGGGGTGATTGAGAAGTGGAAACGCGAAGGAAGAACTAAAGCTGAACCAAGACCAGGTATATCTCATGTACTAACGGACGGGTACCACCGATGGTTGTTAAAAACCGCATGAAATCAGTGAAAGGAAAACGTGTGCTACCATGAGTGCAGCCAGCACAATCACTGTACGTAGGAAGTTAAGAAGAATGGGGTGCAATGGTGAGCCATACATTTCTGTTGTCAGTACGAAGCAACGCCTGAGGTGGTGCAAAGAGCAGCAGCACTGGAGAGTGGATAACTGGAAATGATTGATTTGAAGTGATGAATCACGCTCTACTTTGTGCTAATGAGATGGAAGGGTTTGACTTTGGCGAATGCCTAGAGAATCTCACCTGCCATCGTGTGTTGGTTGGTTGGTTCATTTTGGGGAGGGGACCAAACAGCGAGGTCATCGGACCCATCGCAGTACGGAACAATGGCGAAGGAAATCGGCCGTGTCATTTCAAAGGAACCATCCCGGTATTTGCCTGAAACGTCGTCGTCCTCCTGAACGCGGGGTGTGGGACTTAACTGCTAAGGTCATCAGTCCATAAGCTTACACACTACTTAATCTAAATTATCCTAAGGACAAACACACACACCCATGCCCGAGGGAGGACTCGAACCTCCGCCGGGACCAGCCGCACAGTCCAGACTGCAGCGCCTAAGACCGCTCGGCTAATCCCGCGCGGCGTCCTCCTGAATGCGAGACCAGTGTGCTAACCACTGAGCCACCTCGCTCGGAGCCATGGTGTGTAGTGCCAACAAAGTACGGAGGTGGTGGTCTTGCGATAGGGGGAGGTGCTCTACGTGGTTCGGTGTGAGCCCCCTTATGCACGTAAGAAAATGCTGAATGCTTAATGATAAGAACACATTTTACAGCATTATGTTCTGGGTACAGAAGAGAAATAATTCGGAAATGATGATTGTTTCAGCATGACAATGCACCCAGTCAAAGCAGCACCTGTTAAGCAATGGTTTGTAGACAACCGCATTCCTGAGATCGACTGGCCTGCCGAAAGTCCCGGCTTGAACCAACTGGAATACCTTTGGGATGAGTTAGAACGCCAATTTCGCTTCAGACCCCAGCGTCCAACATCACTATCTACATCTACATCTACACCTACACGGATACTCTGCAAACCACATTTAAATGCCTGGCAGAGGGTTCATCGAACCATCTTCGCAATAATTCTCTATTATACCCATCTCGTACGGTGCGCGGGAAAAAATGAACACCCGTATATTTCCGTGCGTGCTGTGATTTCCCTTATTTTATTTTGGTGATCGTTTCTCCCTATGTAGGTCGGTGTCAACAAAATATTCTCGCATTAGGAGAAGAAAGTAGGTGATTGAAATTCCGTGAGAACATTCCGCCGAAACGAAAAATGCCTTTGTTTTAATCATCTCAACCCCAAATCCTGTATCACACCAGTGGCACTCTCTTTCCTATTTCACAATAATACAAAAGGTGCTGCTCTTCTTTGAACTTTCTCGATGTACTCCGTCAGTCCTATCTGGTTAGAATCCCAAACCGCGCAGCAGTATTCTAAAGGAGGACGAACAAGCGTAGTGTAGGCAGTAGTAGTAGTAGCCCGGTTACATTTTCTAAGTGCCCTGCCAAGGAAACGCAGTCTTTGCTTAGCCTTCCCCGTAAACATTTTCTATGTCTTCCTTCCAATTTAAGTAATTCGTACTTGTAATTCCTAGGTATTTAGTTGAATTTATGGCCTTTAGATTTGACTGATTTTTCGTGTAACCGAACTTTATGGTAGAGTATTCCTATTAGTACTCATGTGGATAACCTCACAATTTTGTTATTTACGGTCAATTGCCAATTTTTGCACCATACAAATATCTTTTCATCATCTTTGGTTTCAGCTCTTGAGGAAGAATGGATTCCCTTTTCTCCACAGACATTGAGACACTTCACTGAAAGGATCCCCAGTAGATTTCAAGCCGTCATCACACATCATCAGATATTAATGTCCACTGATAGGTTCCGGGGCTGCAGTCCGGAACCGCGGGACTGCTACGGTCGCAGGTTCGAATCCTGCCTCGGGCATGGGTGTGTGTGATGTCCTTAGGTTAGTTAGGTTTATGTTGTTCTAAGTTCTAGGGGACTTATGACCTAAGATGTTGAGTCCCATAGTGCTCAGAGCCATTTGAACCATTTTTTCCACTGATAGGTATCCGGATACTTTTAAAAAGATGATGTATTTCTTGCTGAGGTAGTCCATGGGTGTAAGTTAAGCCCAATTCAATTGGGACTTAGAATGCTTAAATTTCAAACAAATGCCTTTGTGCTAAGTAGGACAATATTTCGTACTGAGATAACCACACATTCGCTGTTATCTCGCAGACAGCTCGTTTGCGGACCAAAGTTTACTGGAACTTTTTTGCTTCTTTTGTGGTGTACTTTCACCCCGCGTCAGTTTTCGCTTTCAATTGTGATATATCCTGCACATGCGTCGGCAACTGTTCAGTGCATAACGGATGAGAATATCTTCTAAAATGACAGCTCCCTAAATTTGTCTCACAGGGTTCCTAGAGAATAACTTTTCTTTGAAAGATTTCTAGTTAAGTTCCCAGGGTATCTTTGTTACACTTTCTTACAGGATGTCATACCCGTGTGATGTGGATTCCAAATGTTGGAACTGTGCTGTAGAATTGGCAGGTCTAGCGTTTTTTATGTAGTTTTATTTACAAATGCACCACTACCTCAACATATTTTAAGCTTTCTATTCGTCTTTCCTACTACGCTATTCCTTGTTTAGTCCCATTTCATATCGTTTCAGAGCACAGCACCACGATATTTATACAATGGCAACAGATTGCTGGAGTTTACCGCTAATCGTGCTCTTTGTCTTTATTAATGAGATTATCTCACATGTAGACACATTTAAATAAATATCTAAGGTCATTAGATATGATTTGCTGTCGTGCTGCGACATGAAACAATTTATTTTTGACAGCGATTTATTGTTGACGGAGCCGGCACCATTTACATCTTTTCCACCATCAAGTAGCCACGTATAGAAGACACAATGAACCCCATTAAAAAGCGAAAGAAACTGGCTCCTCCTGCCCTGATGACAGAAGCGCATACCAAATAGCTCGATGATAGAATCTGCTACATGTACGTGTGGAGATTCTGCAGGAAACAAGTTTAACGAGCCCGATGTGGTGATTGGGAGGCATGTATGTGTGGAGATTCTGCAGGGATCTTTACACGAAACAAGTTTAATGAGCCCGATGTGGACTCTCAATCGAGAGCAAGACTGAAATCCCATTTCTGTCAAGCGATAAGATTTAGGTTTTCCGTTGTTTCCCTAAATCGATTGAAACGGATGTTTCGATGATTTCATTGAATAGGATCTGACAGATTTCCTTCGCTGTCCGTGTTGTTGTTCAAATAAACAGGTACGGAACGTTGTAACAACCAGACCGGTTGAAATTTGCATATGCTGCTTTGGGATAAAGTAGTGACATCTAGGCAGTGGAAGCATACATCATAACTTCCCCCTAAGAAGTTCAAAGCTGTGCCCTCGACAGGCAAGATAATGCTCACCCTCTTTGTCGACATCCGAGATTCGGTACTCATCAAATACCTCGAGCACGGAAAAATCATTAACCTAAGTCCATCAACACGAAACAGCCTAGGTTGCCCATGGGGCCAGTGATTCTGCTCCACGATAACACGCGTCCACACGTCTCCAAGGTCACACAAAGTGTTATGGCCAAGATGAAGTGGCAGCAGATTGAGCATTCGTCCTACAGCCCGGACATGTCATCCTGCGACTTTCATGTGTTTGGCCCACAAAAAAAAAAAAAAAAAAAAAAAAAACAACGTCGAGTGCAATCCATGGAATAGTGCGACAGGGTTCAGATGTCTGCGAGCCGTGTAACTGAGGCGGAACCTGGGAACCAGCCCGGTATTCACGTAGCGGGATGTGGAAAACTGCCTAAAAACCACATCCAGGCTGGCCGGCACATCGGCCGTCGTCGTTAATCCGCCGGGCGGATTCGATCCAGGGCCGGAGCGCCTACCCGAGTCCAGAAAGCGGCGTGTTAGCGCTCTTGGCTACCCTGGCGGGTTAGATTAATTCATGCATGAGAACCTAAAATGTGAGAATTTCATCTTCAAGAATCAGACTCCTAGACAAGAATAACTGGAGCCAACTCTACACGAAAAGATAAGTAAACTAGAAAATTTATTGTAATCCTCGCTTCTCCCAAATTTTTCATAAAAGACTTTGCTTATTGTGGACAATAACTGGAATTGGGAAGGAGGGGAGAGATTACAACACACACACACACACACACACACACACACACACACACACACACACACACCGCACACTTTCCTCTTCTTCCATTTGACATAATCCAATACCTTCATCTTTGGACTGAGTAAAAGGGAAAAGTGACTGTTTTCTCCACTAAGCGCTAAAAAGCGATTTAGAGGATCGAAAGTGGATACTCCGTAGCATGCACTGTAACGCTGGTGGCTAAAGTGCAAGAGTGAAACTGTTAACACGCTGTCCCAGGGCGCTGCTTCAATAGCGTTGGCGCATTATCTGCAGGCTCCCCCTCACACACACACACACACACACACACACACTTCCTGCACCGGGAGTAGCTCTTCGTGCTGCGCCGCCACGGAAACTCCCACTTTGTACTCCACGCCTACTACTCCGTTCTCTATTTCAGCGTTCTGCACATAGCTTTCCCACAAATAGAAAACTTGCACAGGTGGCGCACACACCACTCTGCTAACGTTCGAGAGAAATGCACCATTTCTAACGTCAGTGGTAATTTCACCTCATTCACGACAGTCTGTCATATCTTTTACCCGATACACAGGAAACTCCCAATTATTCAGGTTACTGCGGACGCTACACAGCACACATAATCCAAAATACACGTTTTTACAGGAAACTGCTATATACTGTATTTACAGCACAAGCGTGTCACATTTGACAACACATCGCAATGCTAGTCGACCACAACATTATTGAATCTGGGGGGTGATGGCGCTTCGGTCGGCTCGTGTGTTTACCTGTGCGCTTGAAGCCATCAGAATGTATTCTGTTGTCCTTGCTCGTGAAGCTATTCGGACTCCCACAATGTATATAAAGTCGAAAAAATTGATATGGTTTTTGTTTGCTGTAACGTCACCGCTTGTTTGGTCACGGGAGGCGAGGTTCAGTAATATTGTGGTTGGGTAGTACTTAAGATTTACACGCCGGACACTGACAAGTTATTTGCAGAATTAAGCTTGACACGTACTGTGTTTCTTATCAGTTGCTTTCAGTTCGTTTTCGTGAAATACTCTTCCATTTTTCCGGTTGTTTTCCATTCACTTCCTTGCCAACGACGCTAAACATTTCCCGAAGAGTAAAAAAAACTCAGTATAGCTGAACGAATTTGGTCCTGCATACCCTAACAACATATCAACGCATGCCGATGATTGGTGCGTGCGATAACTGGTTCCTCGGTGACATCTTCGCTGCCTTGCTCTTCTGAGGAATGCCGGCCGCGGTGGTCTAGCGGTTCTAGGCGCGCAGTCCGGAACCGCGCGACTGCTACGGTCGCAGGTTCGAATCCTGCCTCGGGCATGGATGTGTGTGATGTTCTTAGGTTAGTTAGGTTTAAGTAGTTCTAAGTTCTAGGGGACTGATGACCACAGTAGTTAAGTCCCATAGTGCTCAGAGCCATTTGAGCCATTTCTTCTGAGGAATCTTCTAGATAATTTTTACGGATTTATTGTAATTCCTGTTGCGGGATTCTGTGGATAATAGAGGACTTCATTGATACAGTTGTGACAAACAACCAACGTACAGAAATGTACCGATTGCATGTAAAATAAGTTTCAAGAGCGGAACGCTTTCAAATCTCCCACTTTACGGTATGCCCAGAGTGACCTTGCTGCTCGCGTGCACACGGACCACAAACCCTAGTTTTTGATGCCGCCAGAACTCGTGCAAAGTGATCTTCTTCTTACAGGAGTCTCATAATACATAATTAAGTCCCATACCCCTTGACAGAGCGTAGGTGACGATGCGAGGGACCCGCACCGTTGTACTAGGCAAGATCCTAGCGGAGGTGGTTTGCCATTGCCTTCCTCCGACCTTAATGGGAATGAATGATGATGATGACGACACAACAACACCCACTCATCTCGAGGCAGGTGACAATCCCTGACCCCGCCGGGAATCGAACCCGGGACCCCATGCTCCGGAAGCGAGAACGCTACCGCGAGACCACGAGCTGCGGACTCTCTTAGTAGAGACTCTTCATATGGCCCTACGACAATAAGTCAAAAGTAGTCAAATCTGGCGATCATGGTTGCCATAGGAGTTGGTTCACCTCGACCTAACCACCTTTGACGTTAGCGGAAGCCGCTTGCAAAATGTGCGGGTATGCCGTCATGTTAGAACCACATTTGCTGAAAGAGTGTCAGCGTCAAATCTTCCAGGAATGTCAAGTATTTTGGTTGCTCCGTTTCACATTACTTTAGACTCTAGATTTCCATCACAGTAATGCCGCTACAAAATGGTTCTCCAAATGTTTCCCTGATTTCCCTGCTAGCATAGAGGAGACATCATGAATAGAACGCAGCCCCACAGTCTACGACTTCATCTTACTTATTTTAAAACAATTATCTTGCAATGCCACTACAAAAGGGCTAAATACGAGCACAGGTTCCTGGAACGTTACATTGAATTATGAAAAGTCTTGGTCACACCGCACGTCGACGAATTTGAGAGGAATTTACCGTAATTTGCCTTGGCTGTGGATTGAAACGCATTGTTAGAGTGGCAGACTGGGTTGGTAAAAGTTGCCTTGAGGATTCCATAGTGCTACGAGAAATATGCCATCATAACACTTCAAGGGACTACAGTAGTAAGAAAAGCAGCGTCAAACTATGCGACGCTCTTGTTAAAATGGGGTTCGAAACAATTCTGTGAAAAGTTTGCTCTCTAACAAGATTTTACGAACAACTTCTTTACGCTGAAAATTACTGCATGCACTTAATTCTGAACAAAACGTGTATCAAACATGTTGCTTGCTTCAATCTGGTATAGTTAGTAGTATTGAAGTGTTGTTTTCAAAACAGCACACAATTGCCTATAGGAGTAAGACTTCGTGTGTCTTCAAGGCATAATTAAGTTACCATGTCAAGCCAACTGTGTAGCTGCATTTCGTAAATATCTGCCCTTCAGTCAAAACTCCCCGTGTTACTACAAAAGAATAGAAACTCCTGTGTATCAGCAGAATGTTTGAGCTCTCATGGGTACAGCATTACTGAAAAAGTACTTCGAGAGGATTATAGAACAAGGTAAATAATCAAAACTGTGAAAAGTGGTAAAAGCAATGTGTACTCTGAGCATATATTACGAAATTTCAAGTACCGGTATGGCTTTCGAGACCTTATTATTGACGCCAGAGCATTCACAGATGTAAAACACTACAAGCTTATGCCACAAAAAGTATTCTTTAAGAAAGACACATTTTGCTCATATTTTCTAAAATCTTAAAGACATATTAGCACACTGGAACATACCCGCACGGTACTTAAAGAGCTCAATACAATTAAGGGAATACGGAACAAACAAGCGCATCTCGAGTATATCATCGATGCTAAACTCAGTTTCATAATCGACGTCTTAACATCGACAACTGATAACAATCAATCTCAAAGAAATGTTACATGATGAATTTAAAGAAAGGCGTAAAAAGACGAAACAAATACATTTAGAATATTTATTAACCAACAAATACAGCAATAATTAACATTACAAATCCCATAACTTTTTGTTCACAGTCTACTAACACATTTTTGAGAGAGGGTTCCCCTTCAGTCTATTGCGCTGTTGAAAGAGAACATAACCTGCTCTGAGAACACGAAGGAAAACAAGGCACTGATCTACGCAATGATTGAAATTGAGAGAGAAATATACTCACGAAAATCTGCTGAAGGAAATATTTCACTCCGAACATAATGATTACATCAACTTTTTCCGAACGAACAATCAAACTTTCGATGCGTTGTTTCGCCTAACGTTGAAAATGAAGACACAAATACGCGAAAATTTATATTCTACCTGATCCTCTGACGACTGTTGCTCAGAAACCATCGTTGGAAATTATACCGTAGATCGTCCGTGAAAGACCCAGAGAGCTTCGATTTAATTTTATTGCTCTCCCCCCTTATATTTTGTGCGGAGAATATTGATCTTCTTAACGTCTTCCTGCGTAATATACGGCTGGGAAAGACGCTACACCTCTAGCATTGATCGTAGTTTCCATAGTTGTGGAAAATTTTAATCAAATAAATTGTAATAAAACTCGCCAAAGATGCGTGGCGAAACATCAATACAAACAACGTCCGCAGTCTTGTTAAATCTGACTTCCATCAAAATTTCTCTTAAATACGCTCTACATTTGACAAACACTCCAAACAAGGCCGCATACTGTCAAATGTTGGACATAACTAGTAAAGTTTGACAAATTATTTGGTCACTTATGGGGAGTTTTACTCGACACTCAACTAAAACAATCAATCTTCCGGTCTTCGTTCAAAAATACTGCTGCTCCTTCCACTCCGTGGTTATGTTTAACGATTTCAAATGCGTTTTTCTGGTGTTGGCTGACACATGTTCAGAAAAAGATTCGTTTAAATGGCGAAAACATTGACAGCGGTAGCATGTAGTCTTCTTTTGCCAACATGTAGTCTTCTTTTGCCAACATCGAAGGTCGATATTTCGCCGAAAAACATTGACGTTGCGATGTTTCAAAAATTCGGTATCGATATTGCAGTATCAGGAAAGTAGTATCACACGAAAGTTGTGAACAAATCAATGATGATTTGCAGAAAACATATGCGTGGTTTAATTACTGGCAGTTATCTCTCAGTATTAGTAAGTGTAACCTACTGCGTATAACAAGGCGAAAATCCCCATTAATGTACGAGTACAAAATAAATGCCCAGTCTTTGGAAGCGGTAACATCCGTCAACTATCTGGGTGTGACTATTCGAAATGATCTCAAATGGAATGATCAGATTACACTAGTAACGGGCAAGGCGAACTCTAAATTGCCGTTAATTGGTAGAATCCTGAAGTGATGCAGTCCTTCAACAAAGGAAATTGCTTACAATACGTTAGTTCGTCCAGTCTTAAGAGTATTGTTGGTCTGTATGGGACCCTTACCAGTTGGGTCTCATTCAAGAAATTGAGAAGATCCAAAGAAGAGCAGCAAGATTCGTGAGTGGTACATTTAGCCATCGCGAGAACGTTACAAATCTCATAGAAAGATAGACGACACGCTAAACGGAAGGGATTGCTCACTAAATTCCGAGGATGTAGAGCATATATTATTACCACCAACTTTCAAATCGCGCAATGATCACCATTCAAAGATAAGGGAAACTAAGAACTCGTACTGAGGCGTTGAGATAGTCGTTCTTCGCTCGTGCGATCCGCGAGTGCAACAGAAAGGGGGGGGGGGGGGAGGGAAATATGACTGTCGCGAATTGTGCACTCCGCCACAACACACCGCTTGGTGGCTAGCGGAGTATATATGTAGATCAATGTTTCAACTACAACATTCGATATTTTGTAAATATCGATGAGCATCGAACATGTCTAAAGTGAAGTACTTCTTGACAGGACCCGAAACAAGTGCTCCATACCAGAGATAATCAGCGGCAAGAGCTTTTATCACCATCCAAATAAAAAAAAAAAAAAAAAAAAAAAAAAAAAAAAAAAAAAAAAAATGGTTCAAATGGCTCTGAGCACTATGGGACTTAACATCTGTGGTCATCAGTCCCCTAGAACTTAGAACTACTTAAACCTAATTAACCTAAGGACATCACACACATCCATGCCCGAGGCAGGATTCGAACCTGCGACCGTAGCGGTCACGCGGTTCCAGACTGAAGCGCCTAGAACCGCACGCCATCCAAAAATCATCTCATAGTGATTCAGGGTGAAAGTGTTAAAATGAAATAATGCTCTAAAGTCGAGAGGCTTTTAAAAACATAACCTTCAAGGTTTCGTACTTAAAATCCTCCACATTATCAAATAATTATAATCTTGAAAAAAAAAAAAAAAGAAAAAAACTGCGTGCGATGTTCTCATCGCATACGGCTGGCATATATGCCAGAGTGATTGGACTCTGTCACCAAAACTCTAATTTTCACGAAATGAACGGGCATAAGGATATGTTTTTGCTGGCCCAGAGTATTTCAACCAAAGAGAATAAAAACCTATGTTATACAAAACTGAACAAGCAGGTCTCAGCAAAGCACGATTCGTGATAGCGGTGCGACCTCCCTTCGATTGTAGCAAACCCCCACGGCGCCAGCGTATAAAGCCACATACGTTATCGCAAAAACTGTAAACCACAATGCATTTTGAGACTTTACTGTCTGATATCTCGCCCATTCATGGGTAACAACACTGAAAATGTCATCGGTCACTAAAGGTCACTCCATAATGATTTCATTTACCTTTGAACAGTCACAGAGAGAAAAGATAATCCAATGTACACTAATACACGTACACAGAGTTATTGTAATAACAAGATGTGTTGCAGCACCAAATGTTTTCTTTTTATACTGTAACCTCAAGATGTAGTCCCCCAGGCACTAAATTACTGCGTTACTATTCCCAATATTTCCAAAAATTCTTCAGGAAATACTGGTTACTAGAATAAGTGACTTCCCGCCTCTCAATCTCTCTGGAAATTCTCATGCGATGTTAAAGTAAATCACAATCCCGTTCAGGCATAACCATGGAATGTGCAGTGGGACAACTTCACTTCCTGTCTTTGAAATCTTGGTTTACACAGACATTGCAACAATATCGTAACTCATTAAGATGATTAAGTTTTTGAAAATATTCATGAGATAATTATTAATGTTGCTTCGATTTATTGTATACACATTGAATAAGGAAATCAATACGGATTTTGCTGTGCGGTGAGATAATTATTTGCAATACTAGTTTCCCGTCGCTGGACATTTAACCCTCAACGTCCCGGGTGCGGTCTCGCAGACCGCTACCGTTTATTGTTATTCTGTTGTTAACGCGTATGGGTGGGGTAGGAGATTACATCGTTATCTAATTGTTCTGTCTGGAAGCTGCAGTGATTTCCTTTGTCAGTAGCCATTTTAATATGACATGAACCTATAGTATTACGGCTTCTTTCGAGCTAGCGGTCTCTTAGATCTTTTGCGTTATGGATTCAGTAACCAAGTCATCTGCTGTTCATGTTACGGGTCCTGTCTCTGACGATACTGTTTTAAAATGATCTGAGGTCAGTTTAGGAAGTGACGTTGGATTAGACAATGACAACGAAACTGAAAGTGAACATAATTCATAATAGCAACAGCGCGAGATTGGAGACGAACTTGTTTTGCCACCTGTGATATCCTGGAATGGAACGAGTGATCAAAGCCAGAATTGTAGACATTGAATCTTTAGCTAAAGGTTCTACAAGAAATATATTTAGTTGAAGCAAATATTGCTGGCCGTTGAAGCCTTACTATATCACTTCAGGCAAATGCCGGGATGGTTCCTATGAAAGGGCACGGCCGATTTCCTTCCCCATCCTTCCCTAACCCGAGCTTGTGCTCCGTCTCTAATGACCTCGTTGTCGATGGGACGTTAAACACTAATCTCCTCCTTCCGTTGAAGCCTTCCAACGAAGGCCAATGGTATTGTTTTTCCGCATGTTGGACGTAAGTGGAGTGAGTGGTTTGGCTTTCACAATTCCTGCAAAAACGATACTCAGGTGGGCCGCTTTCATTTTTTGAAGAAGCTTGCAAGCTCGTTGGTTCAAAAATGGTTCAAATGGCTCTGAGCACTATGGGACTCAACATCTATGGTCATCAGTCCCCTAGAACTTAGAACTACTTAAACGTAATAACGTAAGGACATCACACAACACCCAGTCATCACGAGGCAGAGAAAAATCCCTGACCCCGCCGGGAATCGAACCCGGGGACCCCGTGCTCGGGAAGCGAGAACGCTACCACGAGACCACGAGCTCGTTGGTGATGACACAGATAAAATGCTACTCAACAACTACCACATAGCGATGTATCTATTCACCGTGTTTTGGGTTTAGGGGAACCAAGAGTAGAAGTCGTAGAACGATTGGAAGAACGCAAAACATACTCCACCTTTGACCCAAGAAAAGAAGAGACAGACGGCTTATATTTGTCATGGTTGCAAGAAGGCAATCTAGCTTGATTTCTCTACAAAAATTTCCAGCGGATGCAAAGAACAGCTTTGAGAAGTAAACTAAAAACTTGAAAATTACTAGTGTAATTTTCATTTTTTATTGTTTTATGGGAGTTCATGCTTTATTATTACGTGTCTAGTAATTAACAGCAAAGAGCAAAATTCAAGAGTGCAGATTATTTGAATTTTCATAGCATTATTCCTATCATGTAATATTATGTTCATTTTGCGCAGTTTTCTATTGAGATGCACTTTTTTCGTACAAATTAACTTTAACATTTATTTGAACATATTTTTTGTGTGGTATTAATGTAATCTTTTACACAAAAACTGAACCGTTTTACAGTAATTTTATGGTTATTTAAACTTCGCGGTCTGTCAGACCTTACCTGAGACAGTGGGGGACAAAAAATGACCTGGGAAGCGAAGCGTTGAACTAACATTCAGATTCACTATCTGTTTTGCGCTGCTTAAGAAAGCAGTTTTCACCCAATTACGACATTAAAGTGGTCAAGAAAGACCTGTTAAGAAATAAGGCTCACCAATCGGAAATACAGCATTTTAAAAAGAAAAGATTTGTGGAGAAACCATGAAAACAGTATACACAGAAAAGCATATATCTACAGAGAAAATATTAGTACAACTAGAAACAAAAACAATTAACAATGCGAATCGAAGTCTGAACATAATTCAAGATAGTAAATACGAAACGAAGGGCGATAAATCATTGACCTCAAAGCTCGTAATTTTAGTAAAAAATTCGCTATTTGACAGTAGAATTCTACGGTTGTTGCCATGAAAGGCGAAAGTTTACGAGAGAGTAATCAATAACCACCATAAGAACTTACGAATTGAAGTGCATAGTTTGATGCAGTTACGTTGAAATGACGAGCGCTGAAAGGAAGCAATTACTCCTATTTATTAAGAGGTCTCCAACGTTTTCGCACGTAAAAACTATAATGTTTTCCTACTGTGCGGTATTGTTAACATTCGCAGGTTTCACTTATGTCTGCTTCCAAAGATTGTTAAGTTTTCTGTTTTTTATATTAGATTCGGAGTAAGCAAGCTTTAAAAAAGAATAGGAGGCCCTTAGGGAAAGGAAATTTCGGAAGAAGCTGGAACAGTATTACCGTTGATACTAATATCAGTAAAGTTGCATATCACGCTTGTCACAAAATCGCGGATTTCATTTGTAATCTAATGTAAAACAACTTTCTCATTTGAATACATTATGGGAATGACAGTGATCAATGTGTTACATTACTTCCTCATTTTTTAGTTATACGTCATACCTAAATGCTGAAGAACCAACTCCCAAATATTAATTACGAGACGTTCCCTCAAAGATGTTCCTGTGTTTTTCATTACCTTCACTGCACCATGAAACCAGTATTCGAGTATCACTCATGAACATATCTTTTTCGGAACTGATATTCGCAAATAAATACCACCACAATAGCTGTCTCGTCACGGTTGTGCATCTATCGCTTTCACACTGCTGATCTCTAGTCTCCAAAATATATCCGCTGCAGTAAGAGCTTACTAACCAGAAGAACCAATACTGAAATGAATTAAAATTTAATCTTTTTAATTACTTACCTAGAGCTGTCTTAACACCAAATCTGACAACATACACAACAATGCATTCATATACTCAACAATGACGAATATATTAACAAGAGTTATCAACTTCAGTTGTCTGAATCTTCACAGCGATTTAATGCGCGCTCTTTTACAGAAATGCTACGATGGTTATCCGCCCTTCACCCCCCTCAACGATTATTGAGGAGAGGGAGTTATGCGAACAATAGTCAGGCTATTGTTTTAGACGTATCAAGAGTTGCCACATGTAACATTAACTTGCAAAAATAAAACGTATGGATCCTGTTGAACATTAAAACTCATGCTATTTCAGTTGCTATCTTTCTTACGTACGTATGTGAATTACGATGGCGTCAAATCATTCGCAGGTGTATAAACGTGTAGTTTCTGAAGGCCGTACATAGTTTCTAGTTTCGGCCGTTTCGCTCAGTGCTTGACGAAACCATACCAAAACAGTACAAATATTTCTACATTCGTACTCTGCAAACCATTGAAATGCATTGCGCATTTCCCATTGTATTCGATTTCGGAGCGTGGGAAGTATAACTTAACTGCCTTCGTGTGCGCTGTAGCTAGTCTATCTTACTCCAACCTCAAAAATCTTGTAATTATTAATTCAGTCTGTGGTCAGACAGATATAATTTCGACTTCAGTTGTTGTTTTTTTTTTTTTTTTTTTTTTTTTTTTTTTTTTTTTTTTTTTTTTTTTTTTTTTGCAGTCTCTACAGAAGCGATACGATTGGGATTGTAGTATCTACCTAGATTTCTCACTTAATAATGATTCTTGAAACTTCGTAGGCAGGCTTCACAGGATAGTTGACGCCAGTTCAGGCTTTTCGGCGTTTCGATGGCGCTCTCTCTTCGTGCAGCCCTTCTCGTATACGTTCAATATTCTCTGTTGGTACTATAAAAAAATATTTCGTATGGGTCCCAGCCACTTCAGCAACATTCTAAGATATGACGCACATTTCTTCTTTGTAGGCTGGTTAAATTTTTCCAGCAACCTAGTAAACTAAAGCCTTCCACATGCTTCACCTACGATTGAGCCTATGTGGTGATTCCACTTTTAGCCCCACAAATTGTCCCGTGCAGGTATTTCAGTTGACCGATAAGAAGCGCAGAAATTCAGAAGCAGTGAATTCTATTACTCACATATAATGCTACTCCATAGTAAATTTAAACAGTTCACGATAAAAACGTAACGGAATACTGTAAAACAAGTGCTTCGCCGTAGCCGCCTCACTGTTAAATCGAGACGCGGAGTTTGGGTGAGTGAATCAATGCTCCATAGCACAGTCTTGTCATATATCCTGCAGGAAACGTGCTGTGCATCCACGGAACTGCCTAATGAGCTGTTTTTACTCAGCACCGCTCCCGGCGCTCTATGAATCTTGCGGTGGCGGGCGTCTGGGTTAAATCGATACGGCCACCAGTGTGCTTCTCAGTCTGACCGTGCAAAACATCAGATCGACGTCTTTCGCTTTCCGTTCACATCCATCACGACAGAATGAAAACCAAGAGGCGGACGTAACAAGCATGTGGTAGGCGAAGTTGTGCCACACTCTTTAAACGCAAAACGCTCTGGCAACCCGGGCGTTTGTGCCGTTAATGTCTATTGGAACATACAACCAAATTACTGGGGGGGGGGGGGGGGGGGGGTTGGATTTGGATTGTTTGGGGGAAGAGACCAGACAGCGAGGTCATCGGTCTCATCGGGTTAGGGAAGGAACAGGAAGGAAGTCGGCCGTGCCCTTTCAAAGGAACCATCCCGACATTTGCCTGGAGCGATTTAGGGAAATCACGGAAAACCTAAATCAGGATGGCCGGACGCAGGATTGAACCGTCGTCCTCCCGAATGCGAGTCCAGTGTGCTAGCCACTGCGCCACCTCGCTCGGTGGTCCAAATTACTAACATGCAAATTTAGTACGTGGTGAAACTATGTGTACTACAGAGCACTGTCCTTGTTTTTCACTTAGAGCATGCGCAATACTTTTGTCGTAAATAAATAGTGACAGCACAATATGTGTTCAAATAAGATTAAAAATATTGCCGAGGTATAATTTAAAGCAGCCTTCACGGAGATATTTTATGCTCGATGTGCCTTAGGAAAAACACATTAGAAAGAGAGAAAAATAAGTCTTACTTGGTACCGGAAACACACAAACACTTTAGAACTTTGCTTTGATACGTTGCAAGTCCGTATGTCATCGAACAACGAGTAATCATAACCAACCACTGTTAATAGCAAAAAAACCTAATACGTCCTCCGGAATCTGTATTAAGAACCACTTTCCCTTACGTAAAAGGAACAGGATTATCATCCTGAAAGTAATATGCAAAAACATACTCGTATCGAGAGCCAGATGAAGGTGAGAAAGTCAGGAAACCAGTTTTGAATGAAGCGCCGATCCGACAAGCCAACCGGGCAGTTACGCAACTTTGCGGCTGTAGCGCTGGTTTTGGCCACGTATCTTACTCCTTCACTTTCGCTAACATATTTTGAACGACATCGACAGACAGACAATTCTGGCGATTATTCGGAGCAGGTGAAACGTATAAAACACAATTATTACACATTTAGCAAAACAACGCAAATCCATTCGATATCACAATTTCGTTTTTTGATGAGAATATATTTTCGTACAACAAACCGAAAACTGTAAAAACAAAAACAAAAATTATACAGAGTGACCCTGGCAACAATCAACAAACGTTGCCGCACTTTAATTTTAATTGTTCCAGCAGGCGCTTTTTATTGGCTTTACCTTAAACTTGAGACAGCCTCTGAGGCGCTCGCCGCAACAGTCCTTCCTCGACGGCTGCGTCAGCACTACTGAAGCGCGTTGTGGCGCCAGAGCCACCTACATCCACGCGTCGATCAGCTGACACGAGTAGCGCCGCACTGCGCATGCGCGAAGCAACGCTTTCCCAGTTGCCATAGCAACGTCTCGTCTACCGGCGTCAGAGAAAGGGAAGCAAAGCCTGGTAGCGCTACGCTGTGAACGGTAACAAACGCGATTTCCATCAGTGATAATAGGAACCTTATAATGTCAACTCTACAATGTACAATCATTGAAACTTGTTACGCTGCAACAGGTCTATTGGTCTACAGTGCGTTTAGACATACAATTATCGACGCTATTATTTTGTACTGGTATTGAAAATGAGGCATTTTACTCTGATTGTCTCTACATACTAGAACTCAGGTAGACAGAGAAAGTTATGTTGAAGAAAGAAACAAAGCCAAACAGATAATTGCAGCATCCAAGAATAAATCTTGGGAAGACTTTGGAAACAGGTTGGATACTTTGGGTCAAGCTGCTGGAAAACCATTCTGGAGTGTAATTAGTTGTCTTCGAAACGGAGGTAAGAAGGAAATGATAAGTATTTTGGACAGGTCAGGAAAATTGCCTGTGAATCCTGTGGATTCCTTGGGCAGATGGAGGGAATATTTTGAAGAGTTTCTCAATGTAGGTGAAAATACGATCAGTAATGTTTCAGATTTCGATGTACAATGGGATAGGAATGAGGATGGAAATAGGATCACATTTGAGGAAGTGGTGAAAATGGTCAATAGATTGCAGTGCAATAAAGCAGCTGGGGTGGATGAAATTAAGTCGGAACTCATCAAATACAGTGGAATGTCAGGTCTTAAATGGCTACACAGGATAACTGAAATGGCCTGGGAGTCGGGACAGGTTCCATCAGACTGGACAAAAGCAGTGCTCACACCAATCTTTAAAAATGGAAACAGAAAAGATTGTAACAACTACAGAGGTATCTCTTTAATTAGCGTTGTGGGTAAAATCTTCTCAGGTATTGTTGAAAGGAAAGTGCGAGTATTAGTTGAGGACCAATTGGATGAAAATCAGTGTGAGTTTAGGCCGCTTAGAGGTTGTCAGGACCAGATATTTAGCTTACAGCAAATAATGGAGAAGTGTTATGAATGGAACAGGGAATTGTATCTATGCTTTATAGATCTAGAAAAGGCATATGACCGGGTTCCTAGGAGGAAGTTATTGTCTGTTCTACACGATTATGGAATAGGAGGCAAACTTTTGCAAGCAATTAAAGGTCTTTACATGGATAGTCAGGCAGCAGTTAGAGTTGACGGTAAATTGAGTTCATGGTTCAGAGTAGTTTCAGGGGTAACACAAGGCTGCAACCTGTCTCCACTGTTGTTCATATTATATATGGATCATATGTTGAACAATAGACTGGCTGGGTGTGATTAAGATGTGTGAACACAAAATAAGCAGTCTTGCATATGCGGATGACTTAGATTCGATTGAAAGTTTGCAAAGTAATATTTCAGAGCTAGATCAGAAATGTAAGGATTATGGTATGAAGATTAGCATCTCCAAAACGAAAGTAATGTCAGTGGGAAAGAAATATAAACGGATTGAGTGCCAAATAGGAGGAACAAAGTTAGAACAGGTGGACAGTGTCAAATACTTAGGATGCATATTCTCACAGGATGGCAACATAGTGAAAGAACTGGAAGCGAGGTGTAGCAAAGCTAATGCAGTGAGTGCTCAGCTACGATCTACTCTCTTCTGCAAGAAGGAAGTCAGTACCAAGACTAAATTATCTGTGCACCGTTCTATCTTTCGACCAACTTTGTTGTATGGGAGCGAAAGATGGGTGGATTCAGGTTACCTTATCAACAAGGTTGAGGTTACGGATATGAAAGTAGCTAGGATGATTGCAGGTACTAGTAGATGGGAACAATGGCAGGAGGGTGTCCACAATGAGGAAATCAAAGAAAAACTGGGAGTGAACTCTATAGATGTAGCAGTCAGGGCGAACAGGCTTAGATGGTGGGGTCATGTTACACGCATGGGAGAAGCAAGGTTACCCAAGAGACTCATGGGTTCAGCAGTAGAGGGTAGGAGGAGTCGGGGCAGACCAAGGAGAAGGTACCTGGATTCGGTTAAGAATGATTTTGAAGTAATAGGCTTAACATCAGAAGAGGCACCAATGTTAGCACGGAATAGGGGATCATGGAGGAATTTTATAAAGGGGACTATGCTCCAGACTGAACGCTGAAAGGCATTATCAATGATGATGATGATGATGATTGAAAATGAAGGTGCTCTCGTAATTCCAATCACACTGCCGAAGTTGTTTCTCTGCTTTCACAAACAAATGCTAAACAGAAATACCCTCTCACACGATTTCTAATTGTTTATTTACACTGCACTGTAAGTTGACTTTTTTATTAATTACACTGCTGCATAAGTAAGTTCGAAGCATTTTTCCATAAGTTTAATAAACACAACAGACATACATGACAAAGACTTTAGTCTTCAATAATATATTCTCCTTCACTATTTACAACAGTTCGCCAACGCTGGGGCTTTTCAGGTCCGCGACTGTAGGAATCACACGGTTTTGAGACGAAGAACTCGTAGAGCCATGTTCGGAGGGCATTTTCATCCGGAAAGGAAGTTCCTTGATGACTGTTCGATAGCGGAAAAGGTGAAAACCTGAGAGCGACTTCCCAATCCAACGCCTGTTCAGTGTTTTTTGTCAGTCCAGCAGAATGCGGGCAGGTGTTAACGTGGAGTAGAACCACTTCCCCGTCGCTGTTCGACAAGATGCATTGACTTTTGTGGATTCGCGCACGTCTTTGTATGGGGAGCTGCTGCTTCGTTTAGGCTTAGTCATTTCTTTCTGTTCCTTGTGTTAGAATAAAGACGCCATTTTCGTCACCAGTAACGACAGGAATGGTCAGTATTGTTCGGGAGCCAACTGATGTCGAACAAGCAAAGATGCACGTATGACCACGCACTGTTTTTTTTAAACTTTGGCTCAGACCGTGCGTTACCTATACACCCGATTTTTGAACCTTCCCAACTGTATGCAAATGTCGCACGTTGGTGGAATGATCGCAGTTCATCACAGTTGCCAGTTCTCGAGTACTCTGGCGTGGATCATTATGGATTAATGCGTTTAAATGATCTTCATCAAACCCAGAAGGTCTTCCTGAACATGGAGAGTCACCAATGTCCTTCTTAAAACGAAAAAAACCATTTTCTTGCCGTGCTCTGACCTGTGCCATTAACCACATACACGGCGCAAATATTTCTGGCTGCCTCCGCTGCTTTCCCCCCTCCTATTGAATTCAAACAGAAGAGTATGTTGTAAATGTTCCGATTTTTCCACTGGCACTCTGTTTCTAAGCGTCCATAACTCCATCCACTCTCTCCAAATGACAATATGCAAGCAACAGCATCTACAAATAAAAAATGACAGTCGATAAATAAACGCATAGCAACCGGAATACCAACATGCAAAACAAAAACGCTACGAACTTACGCAACAACGTAACATTACTTTATTTAACCTGGCAATATCAGGGACATCAGGGGTTCTATATATTTTACATTTCATATATTACTGTTAGTATGTTATATTAAATTTAAAAAAATACAGACTACAGTAGAACAGATAGGAAAAACGTACACGCAATTTATATTCATACGCGGCAAATGCAACAATAATTACAGGTTATAATACGACAGGTTTTTAAATATGAGTGCTAGCCGCAATTAGCACGAAGAAAGGAATGGGCATAGAAGGGAAAGATGAACGTGATAACACACAGTTAAGAAATATGCGGGAGAAGAAGGTGGCGAGATTCATCATCATCATCATCGTCTTCAAGGATTAGTCCTTTGGATCTTTCCGCTTTAGAATTCTTCACGCCGTCTCTTTAAGCGGCGTCCCAAGTTCCTCTCTCCAGTTGGGTTATATTGTATTACCGCTTTAGCACTCTATCGATAGACATACGTTGGGCACGGTCGTTCCGGTTCAGTCGGTATTTTTCAGTTATATTTGTAGTAGATTTAACAATTAGTTCTTGTCGAATATCAGTATGTCTTTCTTGGCCCAACAATGAATATCCCGGTACAAAGCGGAGGAACTTCATCTCTTATGATTCAATTAATCGAAATTGATCATATATTAGGGTCCAACATTATCGTACAGCAGCAAAAATAACCCTATTACTTTCTTCTACTTCTTCTTCTTCTTGTTTTCAGCGATCACAGGACCTGTAGACCACGAACTGCATCAATGATCCGCTTCCATCTTCTTCTCTCTCTCGCAGTCTCTCTCCACCCTACGCAGATTCCTGAAACTGCGACGTCCTTCTCTGTGTCATCTTTCCACCGTGTTCCAGATTGGCCCAATGGTCTTGTTCCTTGGAGAGTGCCCTCAAATGCCTTCTTAGGAATTCTGTTGGTTTCCATTCTAGCCACGTGCCCAGCCCATTGCAGTCTCAAACTTCCTAATTTCTGGGCGATACTAGCCTGCTTCATTAACTGATAAATTTCAGTGTTCTCTCGAATTCTCCAAATGTCATTCTCCAACACAGGTCTCCAGATTTTTCTCATCATTTTTCTTTCGAAAATCTCTAGTTTTTCTCTTTCTTTCTTGGTAAGCGTCCAGCTTGCCGAACCATACAGTACTACTGGGCAGATGACGGTGTTGTATACCTTCATCTTTGTTGTGACTGAGAAAACTTTACTTTTGAGTGGGCTGCTTAGAGTGTGCAGACATCTTCAGCCTGAGGCTATTCTCTCGTCTGGGTCCAGATTTATGGTATTTTTACTGCTGAAGTGCGATCCAAGGTATTTAAACTGATGAACTTTCCTGAAACTGGAATGGCGGTGAGTTTAAAAGTTTGGATTTGGGTTTATTTCCTATTTCCATATATTCTGTTTTTTCTTCAAACTTCCTGACTGGTTAAAACTGTGTGCCGGACCGGGATTCGAACTCGGGAACTTTGCCTTTCGTGGGCAAGTGGTACAGCACTTGCCCGCGAAAGGCAAAGGTCCCGAGTTTGAGTCTCGGTCCGGCACACAGTTTTAATCTGTCAGGAAGTTTCATATCAGCGCACACTCCGCTGCAGAGTGAAAATCTCATTCTGTTTTTTCTTGGTTTATTAAAAGTCCCATTTTCCTGGCACTGTGCCTGAGAGATCTGTACATGTTCTTCAGCTCTTCTTCTGCTTCACTGTGTACAACTATATTAGATGCGTAAGCCAGGAGTCTTACTTCACTGTTTTCGAACCGGAGACCATTGTATGGCTATTAATTACACTCTCGATTAATTTGTGAAGTTTAATTAAACGTTCTTTCCGTCCCTTATGTTTTATTGTACGTTGTATAGTTTCGCAGAAATGTCTGAATCTGGCCAGTTTTAGCTCTCTAACTTGTTGTTATTTGTCCATCTATAACAATTTTGGCTCTTATAGGTTGCAATCCTTGAAATGCCATCACTTCTTCTGTTTTATCTGTCGATATTCTCATTTCGTATTTATTGGCAACTTTGCTCAATTTCTGTACAGAAATTGAAACCTATTGTTCAGTTTCTACTATTATAATTTGATCATCAGCAAATAGCACCGACACATCATCACTTTTTAATATTTTATTTAATATAATGAAACGTTTTCGTAATATTGTCGTTGTAAACATTAAAAAGGGAGGAGGACAGTGAGCAGCCTAGTCTGACATAATGGCAGATTCTGTGCCATTGCACACAGTACGGAGTCTTATTTTATTACTTTTGTACAATGACTACGAGGGGCGACAATAAAGTAATGAGACTGATTTTCTTTGCGAAGTGTGGCAGCCCTGCAGGCTTGCGTTGGCACAATATCTTTGACCTTGGTCTATAAGTTGCTTCTAGTCCAAGTGGCACATCGATGCAACTGCTCAGTCGTGAGTTGTGCTGTAATAAGTTAACACTTGTTGAGAGGTGGCATGAGCCTCCTCTCATATTTCTATCTTACTCTGAGTAATTCGATTTTCCTCTCTAATTGCATGCGGTGAAAAGTTGCTATTCCTTCACATGCGAACTTCCCACGCAGCGTCTCTGGTCACCTGGGTGGTCCGGTGACAGGCGGGTTCTGCTGATCTTGAAAGGGTCAAGCCGACAGGTGTGAGGGAGTCGAGTGGATGCTTCCCAGACGCCGACATTGCCATAAGAGCGGGGGCGACACGCCCACAGGGGCCTGACGGAGCGGCTGGGCTAGAGATTCCGTTACTTCGCAGAAACTTAGTGAAAACACTTTCTGGCGGGCTACCAGCGAGGCGTGGGAATGACTTGTGTTCCCAGGCAGTCTTGGCGGGCAAATTCCCGCGTTTTCTGCAAAATCATAACTGTGATTGGTTTGCTCACGGGATAGCTCCGTGACGTAGCAAAATCGGCGCAGAAATTGGCGCCAATTATCTCCATTGGTGGAATAGTAATGCATCGGCAATAGAGTGGAATTTTCCTCCGGTTTTCGAGTTGCTGATTGGAACGTTTAACCACGGCCACTGTCGTGGGGGTGGGAATGTTCTGTGTTCGGCTTGTACAGGTGCTCTTGAGTGAGTCGGCTCTCGCCTTTCGGTCAGAGTAGGTTACAAGACTGAGCTCTCGCTGCTCTGGACAGCCTGTCTTCCGTTGGCTGTCTAATATACTTTCATTTAATTGTAATTGTTTGACGAAGTTGCTGAAGTTTCGAATTCAACGTAACTTTTCGAGTACAGTTGCCAATTGAGCATTCTGCGTACAAGCGGCCTATGTTGTCCGTCTGGAGCAGTTTTGGCTAAAGTTGACTGTATCGGAGTTACTGTGTGACTTCGCTTGTTAAAATCACTCGCTGTACCGTCAGTGATTGTGTAGCGATCCTTCTTCGTCTCCCTCAGAGGCGCATTTGTGTTGCTAGGAAGTCTTTAGTCTGGAACAACCAGACCAGGATAATTTAGTTCAAATGGCTCTGACCACTATGGGACTCAACTGCTGAGGTCATAAGTCCCCTAGAACTCAGAACTACTTAAACCTAACATAAGGACATCACACACGTCCATACACGAGGCAGGATTCGAACCTGTGACCGAAGCGGTCGCGCTGTTCCAGACTGTAGCGCCTAGAACCGCTCGGCCACTCCGGCCGGCTGGGTAATTTGTTTCGGGCTATACTCGCGACATTATCATCACCACGACGTGACATCGAAGCAACCAGCCATCGCCTCCGGTACGCCAGATCGTGTCCTTGCAGTTAAGAAGACAGCTTGGTAATGTATGTCTGTGGCACTGGCAGATTAGGGAATTTTGCTAGGTGATAATCAGAGCTCAGCAGATCGCGCCTGTTCGTCTTTTCTAACTTTGTTCTGACTTGTGTTCATTGTCTGAGTTCTCCCTACTGTAGCAGCAATTAATGTTGGGTTGGCTGGGTGTTTCCCTTAAGATTTGAGTTGCAAGGAATTGGCTCCACATACCACTTGGTCATAAATGTCACAATCTAGTTTATGGACAACTTCATCTTCACAGCATTTATTTGAGTATCCAATTTGATGTATTGTAAATGTTTCATATGGTTTGTTTATTATTTTGAGTTTAGTCATGATAAATCAAATTGTTATTTTGGACAGAACTTTCATTCTGTAGATCGGTAGAGCAACCCTTTCATTTCCTACCACGTTAATGAAACTTTCCTTTATCAAATTAATTTCTGTCAAATTAAATTATTGCAGGTGCCAAACTCTTTTCTACTCCACTTGCAGGGACGATTACAGTCAGTTCGCGTTTCTTCTTAATCCATCTGCAACAGCAAAAGTCGGAGTTAGAAAATGGGGGGCTTAGGGCATCATTTCCATATGAAGATTCTAGAAGAATTCAGTGTTAAACACACTGCTAGCCCCGGCACCTCGCAGTGTTTGTGTCTCTCGTCACGGAAATGGAACCGCATAATATTGCACAACGGCATGCCATTTCTTTTGCTTTAAACTGGAGGAAAACGCGACGACTAATTACAGTAAGCTTCAGAAGGCTTTTGGAGAGGAGGTTACGTCAAGAGCTCAAGTTTTTGGTTGGCATAAAATGTTTAGCGTAGGCAGAACGAATGTTGAAGATGAAGACCGCAGTGGACGACCATCAACCTGACGGACGGATCTGATCGAAGATTATCCGTGAAAATGATTGCAGAAGAACTGAACATCAGTCGAGAAACGGTTCGTCTAATTATAACTGAAGATCTTGGTATGAGAAAGATTTGTGCAAAAATAGTCCCCAAAAATCACACACCGCAACAGCGAGAAACACAGTAAAATGTGGCAGCCGATCTGTTACAGCAAACGGAAATCAATCCAGAATTGTTGAACTGTGTTATCACTGGTGATGAAAGTTGGTTTTTTTCAGTACGATCCAGAGACAAAACGCCAAAGTTCGCAATGGTGCTCAAAGGGATCACCCAGACCAAAAAAAGCTCGCATGTCGAAGTCAAAAGTGAAAAGCGTGCTTGTGTGCTTCTTTGATTCAAAGGGATTTGTTCATAAAGAGTGGGTGCCTCCTGGACAAACAGTCAACCGATATTACTACAAACAAAATTTTAGAAAGACTTCGTAAAAGAGTTCTTCGTGCCCATGCCAACATTGCTGATAATTGGATTCTGCATCACGATAATGCGCCATCCCATACTGCTCTGTCAGTGCGGATATTTTTAACATCAAAACAAATTTCCGCCGGCCGGAGTGGCCGCGCGGTTCTCGGAGCTACAGTTTGGAACCGCGAGACCGCTACGGTCGCAGGTTCGAATCCTCTCTCGGGCATGGATGTGTGTGATATCCTTAGGTTAGTTAGGTTTAAGTAGTTCTAAGTTCTAGGGGACTGATGACCTTAGAAGTTAAGTCGGATAGTGCTCAGAGCCATTTGAACCAAAACAAATTTCGGTACTACCACAGCCACCCAATTCATCATATATCGCTCCGTGCGACTTTGTTCTATTTCCAAGAGTCAAAACGGCGGTCAAGAGACACAATTTTCAAACAACACAAGCTGTCCAAAAAGCTGTGGTTCAAATGGCTCTGAGCACTATGGGACTTAACTTCTAAAGGCATCAGTCCCCTAGAACTTAGAACCACTTAAATATAACTAACCTAAGGACATCACACACATCCATGCCCGAGGCAGGATTCGAACCTGCGACCGTAGCGGTCGCGCGTTTCCAGACTGTAGCGCCTAGAACCGCTCGGCCTCCCCGGCCGTCCCCAATAAGCTGTGATGAGGGTCTTGAAGGATATTACAGAAGATGAGTTCCAGAAATGTTACCATCAATGGCAGAAGCGCTGGAAAAAGTGTGTGCAATCAGAAGGGAACTGCTTTGAAGGAGACAACGACTGAAACGGTAAGCAACATTTTTTTCACACCAGTCTCATTACGTTATTGTCGCACCTCGTATATTGCCGAAATCAGACGTGCTGGAACTGTTAAGTTCCGTTAAGTTAGTCCCATGGCATAAAATACGCATCCGATGAACTACAGCATAGACTCTTAAATTTTATGAATATTTTCTAGCTGAATGGATATGTGTCAGACGAATGGAATGAAGCTTTGGAATGTCCTATTTACAAGAAAGGCGATAAATCACAATGCGCTGATTATCGAGGAATAAGTCCACACGAAACTTCTGCTACAAAGTGTATGCTAAAATTACAAACAAGAGATTAGTACCAATTGAGGAAGCACATATGTCAGAGGTATAACATGGTTCTATAGAAGGTAGATCCTGTTCTAATTGTATTTTCGCTTTGGCAAGAGTAACCGATTAGAAGGGAATTTAGACTACCAACTTACTATGTTTTTATCAACTATGAAAAGGAGTGTGACAAGGTAAAGTGGTGTGTTCATAGAGAAAGGAAAAGAAAAGGAAGTATAACTGGGAGAAGATACCACTGGCTTTGCTTTTTGACAGAGGGGAAGTTGGTCCTGTAAGTCAACTTTGTGCAAGCGCTATGAGGAATTTCTTCAACTGTTCTTTAAAAGTAGTAGACATCTAAACGCGCGAAGAGTGCAGGGCAACGTGTTTCATAGGCGGAAAGCAGCGACAGCGAAAGAGTTTGCCAATATTTGTGTTTTATGAATCGGCACAGCTAAGACACTAGATAGAAGAGTCCTTTTGTTTATATTACGGCTGCACGATGATCTGTAACAGAGGACAAGCCTGTTACGTAAGGACCTGTCCTATACACGTTGAGTAGCAATTAAAAGAACACAAATCCTAACTGAAAATGTTTCGAGTCTGGTGGAATATATGCGATGCATTACTGCTTCGAATAGGTCAGCGCAGGGAATACAATGTATTATGCTAATTATTATGTACGCGTTCTGTTCTCCTTTGTACCAGAAATGAAAAGCACAGCAATATCGCGTTTCTTGATGCCGAAAAAGTCAGAATAAAAGCAAACGCTTTTTTCCAATTGCAATGTTTCGCTTCCGTTTATGTATTACTACATAGTAAGTATAGCAAGTAGTTCTGTTTGTTTCTTCCTGGACAGCAACACCATTTTTATCAGTACTTATAATAACTATAGAAACGAAAATTCACAAGATTTTGAATTAGTCTATAAACAAAATAACCGACAACGAAAATTTTTCTTATTTTTAAAGAAGTGAAGTGACAAGGATCCTGTTGGTGTATACAGGGTGAGTCACTAACTATTGCCACCTAGAACAACTCCGAAAGTATGATAGTAGCTGAAAAGTTTGTGGGACAAATGTTGCATGGGACAGCGGGTGCCATAATACGACGTTGGTTTTTTGTTGCTAGGTGGGGTCGCTTCAGAGATATGAAGGTCAACTTTGTTTTTTTTTTAATGAGGTGCTATGGTTTAGTACTTATTTTCCGACAGCGGCTATCGAGACGGATCCAATGTTGTGTAACAGTTAGGTCTTTGAAGGTCAACGAAGATCAAAAATGTTGCATGGACGTCCATTTACAGAAGGTGTTCGAAGTGATGACCATTGGTATCAGTGCAGTGCTGCAATCTTCTTATCATGGATTGAGTGGTATTCCTTATTACTTCGGCACTTATCGAAACACATGCTCTGACAATTCTCTCTCGTATATCGTGCAAATAGTAAATATTCGGCGAATACGGTGTATCCGTCTAACGTGCCATTGACATGTAAACACCATTCGACGGTTTCGCAATACAACACTAACAGGAACGGTAGGACTAGTATCGTCGACTCAAGCGAATGTGAATGATGTATTCCTTCGAAGGACAAGTCGGTATGTTCCTCGTTTACGGAGAATGCCAACGAAAGTCAGTGACAGCTAGAGACTTATACACTGAAAGATATCCTCAACGTACTCGCCCTACACGTCGTACATTTAAGTATGTGTATGATAAACTAAAAGGTATCAGATAGATTATATAATGGTAAGACAGAGATTTAGGAACCAGGTTTTAAATTGTAAGACATTTCCAGGGGCAGATGTGGACTCTGACCACAATCTATTGGTTATGACCTGTAGATTAAAACTGAAGAAACTGTAAAAAGGTGGGAACTTAAGGAGATGGGACCTGGATAAACTGAAAGAACCAGAGGTTGTACAGAGTTTCAGGGAGAGCATAAGGGAATAATTGACAGGAATGGGGGAAAGAAATACAGTAGAAGAAGAATGGATAGCTTTGAGGGATGAAGTAGTAAAGGCAGCAGAGGATCAAGTAGGTAAAAAGACGAGGGCTAGTAGAAATCCTTGGGTAACAGAAGAAATATTGAATTTAATTGATGAAAGGAGAAAATATAAAAATGCAGTAAATGAAGCAGGCAAAAAGGAATACAAACGTCTCAAAAATGAGATCGGCAGGAAGTGCAAAATGGCTAAGCAGGGATGGCTAGAGGACAAATGTAAGGATGTAGAGGCTTATCTCACTAGGGGAAAGATAGATACTGCCTCCAGTAAAATTAAAGAGACCTTTGGATATAAGAGAACCACTTGTATGAACATCAAGAGCTCAGATGGAAACCCAGTTCTAAGCAAAGAAGGGAAAGCAGAAAGGTGGAAGGAGTATATAGAGGGTCTATACAAGGGCGATCTACTTGAGGACAATATTATAGAAATGGAGGAGGATGTAGATGAAGATGAAATGGGAGATACGATACTGCGTGAAGAGTTTGACAGAGCACTGAAAGACCTGAGTCGAAACAAGGCCCCCGGAGTAGACAACATTCCATTGGAACTACTGACGATCTTGGGAGAGCCAGTCCTGATAAAACTCTACCATCTGGTGAGCAGTAAAGGAAACAAAAGAAAAATTCGGAGTAGGTATTAAAGTTCATGGAGAAGAAATAAAAACTTTGAGGTTCGCCGATGACATTGTAATTCTGTCAGAGACAGCAAAGGACTTGGAAGAGCAGTTGAACGGAATGGATAGCGTCTTGAAAGGAGGATATAAGATGAACATCAACAAAAGCAAAACGAGGATAATGGAATGTAGTCGAATTAAGTCGGGTGATGCTGAGGGAATTAGATTAGGAAATGAGACACTTCAAGTAGTAAAGGAGTTTTGCTATTTGGGGAGCAAAATAACTGATGGTGGTCGATGTAGAGAGGATATAAAATGTAGACTGGCAATGGCAAGGAAAGCGTTTCTGAAGAAGAGAAATTTGTTAACATCGAGTATAGATTTAAGTGTCAGGAAGTCATTTCTGAAAGTATTTGTACGGATTGTAGCCATGTATGGAAGTGAAACATGGACGATAAATAGTTTGGACAAGAAGAGAATAGAATCTTTCGAAATGTGGTACTACAGAAGAATGCTGAAGATTAGATGGGTAGATCACATAACTAATGAGGAAGTATTGAATAGGATTGGGGAGAAGAGAAGTTTGTGGCACAACTTGACCAGAAGAAGGGATCGGTTGATAGGACATGTTCTGAGGCATCGAGGGATCACCAATTTAGTATTGGAGGGCAGCGTGGAGGGTAAGAATCGTAGAGGGAGACCAAGAGATGAATACACTAAGCAGATTCAGAAGGATGTAGGTTGCAGTAGGTACTGGGAGATGAAGAAGCTTGCACAGGATAGAGTAGCATGGAGAGCTGCATCAAACCAGTCTCAGGACTGAAGGCCACAACAACAAGATGATAAACTGAGAACAACTGGATCTTTAACGTATCGGAAACATATCCGGCAAAGGAAAGTTACTAACGAGAAAATGGAAATTGGTACTCTTGCCACTGTGGTTCGAGAACCTTGTGTTCGTGTCAAGTCGCAACGGAATCTGGCATGAGCCAGAGTAGTGTTGTTCGTGTTCTGCATCGCCCTAAATATTATCCTTACCGTATCAGTCTGCACGAAGAGTTAACTGGCGCGGTTTGTATGCGTCGCATTGAATTCTGTTGCGGGGCTGAACTTCAGATTCAGAGGGACGACACATTTATTAAATTGATTTTATTTACTGACGAGGCTACATTCACGAACCATGGAAATGTTAATTTGCATAACATGCATTATAGGGCAACTGAAAAGCCACGTCAGCTGCGGCAAGTTGCACACCAAAAACCGTGGTCGGTGAATGTATGATGTTGGATTCTGGAGGACACAATCTTAATGGTAGGAAGTACACCACATTCCTACAAGAAACATTAGGTGTGTTATTGGAAGTAACGCCTTTAGGAACAAGGAACAGAATGTGGTATCAACACGATGGGTGCCCGGCATATTTTTCGCTGATGGCTAGAAATGAGTTGCAGAGACAATTTCCAAATCGTTGGATTGGACGCAGAAGAGGTGTATCGTGGCCGGCTCGTTCGCCAGACTTGACGCCCTTGGAGTTTTTTCTTGTAGGGATTCGTAAAAGACGTTGTTTATAAGGACGTTCCTACTGTACCTGAAGATATGTGAGAGAGAATTGTCAGAGCATGTGCTTCGATAAGTGCCAATGTGATAAGGAATACCACTCAATCCATGATAACAAGATTGCAGCACTGCATTGATACCAATGGTCGTCACTTCGAACACCTTCTGTAAATGGGCGTTCATGCAACCTTTGTGACCTTCCTTGTCCTTCAAAGACCGTACTGTTACACATCATTGGATTCGTCTAGATAGCCGCTATCAGAAAACAATAGCATCCCATTAAAAAAAAAAGCTTGACCTTCATATCTCTGACGCGACCCCACCTAGCAACAAAACCAGCGTCATATTATGGCCCCCGTTGTTCCGTGCAACTTCTGTCCCACAAACGTGTCAGCTCCTATCATGCTTTCGGTGGTATTCTCCGTGGCAATAGTTAGTGACTCACCCTATATAATCTGGCAGAGGTGCACTTGTTTGCAGAACAATGTCACTATATCTGAACAAGCTTTTCAGGATGCGCAGTGACAGAAATCCTACTGATCGCAAATAAACAAATTTTGTAAAAGACGTGGAGAACATCTAATGCTTATACTCGGGAAGGATGCAAAACGAGCAGTTCGAAGATTCGAGCGGAAATATACCACGTGAGTTAGTCAAATAATTAATGCCGTGTAACTCAATCGTTGCAGAACGGCGGGTCATAGCCCATCCACACAATGTGTCTCACAAACCCCATCATGAAGGAGATACTTCAGGGATGTGGGAGGATAGAGTTAATATTGACAAGCAGAAGCAGCCACTGTATTCTGTCCCCGTGAAGTATGCTCAGAAGAAATTGCGACTAGTGCGAATCTACTCACATTGACAATCATAGAAATACTTCTAGAGTACTTTTTACAAACATGTTTGGAGGAAAGCAGCAACTTTTAAAATATACACTCGTCTTCCACTTACACTCCTCAGTTGTTATTCTTTCCTTATCACTTCATACTAAGCGATGTCCGGCCCGATAGCTGAGTGGTCAGCGTGACGGCTTGCCGTCCTATGGGCCCGGGTTCGATTCCCGGCTGGGTCGGAGATAGGAGGAGGAGGATATTGGTGTTTAACGTCCCGTCGACACCGAGGTCATTAGAGACGGAGTACAAGCTCGGATTAGGGAAGGATGGGGAAGGAAGTCGGCCGTGCCCCTTTCAAAGGAACCATCCCGGCATCTGCCTGGAGTGATCTAGGGAAATCACGCGAAACCTAAATCAGGATGGCGGGACGCGGGATTGAACCGTCGTCCTCCAGAATGCGAGTCCAGTGTGCTAACCACTGCGCCACCTCGCTCGGTGGGTCGGAGATTTTCTCCGCTCAGGGACGTTGTGTTGTCTTCATCATCATTTGATCCCCATCCGGCAAGCATGTCGCCCAATGTGGCGTCGAATGTAACAAGGTGTGTACCAAGGCGGCCGGACCTGCCCCGGAAGGGACCTCCCGGCCAATGACGCCAAACGCTCATTTCCATTTCCGTACTAAGCGATCACGTTTTTCACTGACTTTAGAGAACAGTGTGCCCGTCAATATAGTGTGATTCAGCTAAGTAATTCACCTCAAATGTTTATGGAACCGGTTAAGAAATCGAAATTACTAATTTACGTTTTATAGTTTCTAGTCATAAGTGCATTAATTACAGAGATATCGCTGTCAACTTTGCTTTTTCTCAAAGAGACGAATTAAAATGAGTTTCAATCTCCTTAATCCGGTAAGCAGTATTAGAAAAAAGATTCGCAATATTTAGTGTTTCGTATGTACACTGACCAGCCAGAACGTTATGACCACCTATATGACAGCCGGTATGTCCACCTTTGGCACGGATAACAGCGGCGACGCTTCGTGGCGTGGAAGCTATGATATCTTGGTTGCCGCTGGACGGAGCTGGCACACATGTGCACACACAAGTCACCTAATTCTCGTAAATTCCGTGGAGGGGGGGGCGATGAGCCCTGATATCGAGTTCAACCACATCCCAGATTTCTTCGATCGGGTTTAGATCTGGCGAGCTGGGGGTCAACACATCACTCTCTTGGCTTTACGATGTGGCACATTATCTTGTTGCAAAATGCACTGCCATCGGGAAACACGATCGTCATGAAGAGGTGTACGTGGTGTGCAACCAGCGTACGATGCTCGTTGGCCGTCATGGTGGCTTGCACGAGCTCCACTGGACACGCGGAGGCCCACGTGAACGTTCCCTAGAGCACAATGGAGCCAGCTTGTCTCCGTTCCGCAGCACAGGTGGTGTGGTATACCCCACTTCTAACAAACACTGAACAACGCGCTCCAGTACGCGGCCGCCAAATACATCGCTGGCCTCACTTCTCTGGGCGGCTCGCGCCTACCATCGCTGGCCGTCTTCACACGCACGCTGCCTTACGTGGCCGAGAAATACGAGTACATCGCTGGCCGCACTCCTCTGGGCGGCTCGCGGCTACCATCGCTGGCCGCCTTCGCGCGCGCGCGTTTGTCAGCACACAGCAATTGGCTACGCCAGGAAACTTTGCGATTGGTTTTCCCTGGAAAACAGCGACCCCAGCCGACGGCTCCATTAACTAGCAAGCCTTATATAAGCCCGGCCGCCGCCGCAAACGACAGTTCTCATCGGGAAGTGCAGTACGCCGTGTTCCAGCTGCTTGTGGATGACTCGCCGCACCACTCGAAGTTACCTGGCTGCTCGGCGGAAAATCTAGCGACTTCACATGGAGGGACTGAACTTCACTGGACTTGGGAATAATTACGGGACGTGCACCCCACTATGCACATTTGGACATTGGTATAACCAAACTTTAATTATGCATTACTTCTGAGTGTGAGCCTGGGTAGAGGCTTGGCTAACATAACTGTTAAAAAGTGATTTGTGATTTAATAAACCAGACTGACGAGGTTATTGTGTTATTCCTGGTTATAACAGGTGTCAAAGAGCTTTTCCCCTCGAAGACGACGGATTGCGCCCTCCCATCAGAATGATTAAGGTATCGGGATACATCAGACAACGCAACGCTCTGTCACTGCGCCGACGTCCAGCGCCAATAGTCACGTGTCCATTTCATTTATAGTTGCCGATGTCCTGGTGTTAACATTGGCACATACACGGGTCGCCGGCTGTGGAGGCCCGTCGTTGGGTGCGTTCGGTGCACTGTGTGTTCAGACACACATGTACTCTGCCCAGCATTAAAATGTGAGCCGGCCTCTGTTGCCGAGCGGTTCTAGGCGGTTCAGTCGCGAACCGCGTTGCTGCTCTGGTCGCAGGTTCGATTCCTGTCTCGGGGATGGATGTGTGTGATGTCCTTAGGTTGGTTAGGTTTAAGTAGTTCTAAGTCTAGGGGACTGATGACCTCAGATGTTAAGTCCAATAGTGCTTAGAGCCATTTCAACCATTAAACTCTGATGGTAGTTCCGGCACAGTTCGCCGCCTGTCCTGTTTTACCAGTCTGCCCATCCTACGACGTCTGACGTCTGTGATGAGAGGTGGCCTCCCGACCCCACGACATCTGAACGTGGCTTCACCTTGGTTTCGCCACGTGTTGAAGACGCTCACCACAGCATTCATCGAACACTCGACAAGTCGTACAGTTTCGTAAATTCTCGTGCCGATCCTCATCTCAATCTACCCACGGTCATACACATATAGATCGCTCGGCTTCCCCATTCTACACACGGACAGAACGCTCACTGATAGTACATGCACTTAGGGTATGTCTAACTAGCAGTCATTCCTCGCCAGATGACGCTGGACGAGTTTATATCGATAGTAGCTCGGTGGTCATAATTATTCTGGCTGATTCATGTATCTGCTTCGAACAGCAGATCGATTGCTGCATTATACGGAACTGTCGCTTCCTCCTAAAGGAGTGTGCAAGGGGATTCCTTCTGTGTTGGCAGTCCGCAGCTCGTGGTCGTGCGGTAGCGCTCTCGCTTCCCGCGCCCGGGTTCCCGGGTTCGATTCCCGGCGGGGTCAGGGATTTTCTCTGCCTCGTGATGGCTGGGTGTTGTGTGATGTCCTTAGGTTAGTTAGGTTTAAGTAGTTCTAAGTTCTAGGGGACTGATGACCATAGATGTTAAGTCCCATAGTCCTCAGAGCCATTTGAACCATTTTTCTGTGTTGGCAGCGCCGTGTAGCGCTTTCCATTGGATCTCTGACTGGGCTTTCTTTGTAAGAGACTCTGTGGCTGGTTGGACTCCATGTTGGAAGTTAATCGCCTTTAGTGTTGGGCAGTTGGAAGTTAGTCGCCAGCAGTGATGGAAGTACTGTTGCGCAGTTGGAGGTGAACTGCTAGCAGTAGGGATATTACATGTGAGAAGTTAGCATTGATGGAGGGTAGAGGTCTGAAGTGTTAGCGTAGGCTAACGATCTGTACATGTTTGACTTGGAGACTGAATATTATTCATGATTATATACCTTTGTACTAGATGTCAATGACGATTTATATTCGTGTCTGAACTGGATGTCACATTATTAAGGTAAAAAATAATACATTATTTGGTTCGCAACAAAATCTTTCCTTTGCTAACCACATGCCTATTAGTAGTTAGTGGCTTTATTAGCTAGAATCTTTTATTTGGCTGGCAGTATTGACGCTCGCTGTATTGCAGTACTTCGCGTAATAAAGATTTTTGTGAGGTAAGTGCTTAGTGAAATAAATGTATAGGTTATTGTTAAGATTTCTTTTTAGTCAGGGCCATTCTTTTGAATTAATTATTTGAAGTCAGGTTGTAACTTTTTAGAGCAGTCAGACTGCGTTGTGCTAGAATATTGTGGGTCAGTGTTGACATGATAAGAAAAAGTAAAGAGAAAGTAGGCTCAGTACGTTCAGTTTTACTAAGCTGTTTCAGAATCAAATAACGTAGAAGTTTCATCTTCTGTCATTCAGTAATTTAAGTACAGACACACTCATTTAAATAAAGAAGTTTCAAGTGCTCCATGTTGACGTAGCTGAGAGAGTCTGAGCACTGCACTGCTTCATCAGAAGCCCTCGATGGTGTTCACCGAGTGCTAGAAACAGATGAAAATCGGATGGGGCCAAGTCGGGACTGCATGAAGTTTGATGGATGGGCGAGGGCCCGCAATCTCGTAAGTGGTCTGAGGTGTATACCAGACAAATTGAATAGCGGCCATTGAGGAGATAAACGCTAAGTCACCTCTTGCTTGCGCTCCAGTGTGTTTGAAATACTGCGGTTAAAATAAAACACAATAGACCCTATTGTTTACAAAAATGATTTACATTCTGCTACATGCGGTTCGGAAAACGAAAGACAGATGGAACAGCAACATCTTTCGTCTTTCTGAAATTTACACAGTCAGAAGGAAACTGCTTCCCCCGAAATGTTCCGAACAAAGAAATTGGCTATCTGTAGATCGGAAATATTGCCTCCTGAGAACATTTAACCACTTTTCTAAAAAATGTGGCTTTGAAAGGCAAACCTGCGACTAAAAGCACGCTCATTATACTATCATGTTGTAGACATTTTTCTCAGCCAGGTGCACTAACATACAAAGTATCTAAAAACATCCGCGTACCTATGAAAGGTAATATTAGTTAATTTTTCGAATTTATTTGTCATATTAAATGCTGTGCCAATCTTCACCAGAGTATTGTGTAGACAGTACAATTACGACCAGCAGTTGCAGTATATACCGTATATTCCCCGATAAATGCATAATGTTCGCTCTGTGTCCTTTCGCCACATCGCACTTCTACTTAACAGACTCCGGCCATCACAAGGGCGTACCGCAACTACAGTGCCCTCAGAGAGTCTAGTTATTTTTATAAGCTCTTTGGGGATGACAGTAAACCAAAGGCGTCGGACTGCTGAGATGTCGCAGCACTCGTGTGTGCGCTGGCATTGTAATGCTGAAGTGAGGGGTGTTCACCGTGTGGACGAACTCTTCGAATTCGAAACTCGATTACAGTACACAGTTACTCACACACAGAAGTATTTACTGTACAAACCTCCTTGTTACACCATGCATTTCGGAGCCCTCTAGCGGTGCCCTCTAGCGGCAGAGAGCCGCAAATATGTAGAGATGAAGAATAAAGAGATGTAAAATGTTAATAACATTTGTTTTATTTAAGAAGTATTGAGAGTTTCCAGATAAAAAATTCGGACGCAATACTTTTCACTCAGCTCTCGTATTAGTTACACGGCTGTGGCATAAAGAATAAATTGAGTTTTAATTTAGAGATACACACTTTCACCGTAAAATTTTTATTACAAAAAAAAAGAAAGAATAGGAAATAAAAAAAATGTGATCTTAGATATTTTCATAAAATTCCATTTATGTCATTAAGTGCTTGTAATGACCGAGAAGATACATTCCTCTGTCCATGATGTTCAAATTTTTCTTAGCCAGTGCAGATTCTCAAAGATCCAATAATGCATAATTCTTAAATTCATCTTTCCATGATTCATAAAAGTTGCATTTCTGAAAAAAGTACCTGTTGGTTTGACGTCGCATCATTACCGAATAACATAATTCTATGTGACTTCTGCAGTCCTTTTTCGCTCTTACTGGCAAAGAATTCCCAGGGTTTAGGTTTTAAACATTACAACACAATTTCTCTGTTTCTTTTGATCATTACAACTTAAAAACAGCTGTGCTTAAGAACGTAGTATTTTACCTTTAGCCGCACGGGGTAGCCGCGTGGTCAAGGGCGCCTTGTCATGGTTCGAGCGGCTCTCCCCCGTCGGAGATTTGAGCCCTCTCTCGGGCATGGGTGTGTGTGGTGTCCTTGGGGTAAGTTTAAGTTAGATTAAGTAGTGTGTAAGCTTAGGGACCGATAACCTCAAGAATTTTGTCCCATAGGATCTTACCTCAAATTTCCAATTTTTTTACCTTTAATTTCAGCATTTTCTCCGGTTTTGTGTGTTTTGTTGGCAACTGCCTATAACGTCAAGTGGCTGGAATCGATGTAATGAACACGTTCTCTAGTTACATCTTGCCTAGTCCTTTTGAAGGCTACTATTTTGGCAAGTGGCACCTGGTTTGCTTGTATACTTCAAATTCTTGATTTAAAACTTCATATTATCCGAAATTTCCAAAATTTCTCCCCGCCTGTCCGTGTTTCAAACAGTGCAACATTACTGGGCCTCCGTTCACTTTATGTTTTCGTGGAAGTGCCCCTGCAGATTTTGTATTATTTCTAAATTTACCTTTTAGTCTGTGTGTGTGTGTGTGTGTGTGTGTGTGTGTGTGTGTGTGTATGCAGTTGTAAAGGAGCAGGAAAGAGGGGAAATAACAGTTGAGCCATTAGTACCCTCCGCCGCACGCCGAAACGAGGCTTGCGGTGTACAGATGTAAATCTGTGATTTCCCAAATTTTTCTGAGACGGTTTCCTGAGCAGTCAGAGATTACCTAGTACCCCCTCCTTTCCCAAACATCGTCAACATTAGCACTTACCTAAATTTGACAATGGAAAAGAATTTTGTTTTTACACTTTTATTTTCAAATGACGATTATTGTGGTGGAGATAACAGCTTGTGAAACAAATGTGTGAACAACATGTTTCTCACAGAAGTCACCCACTAAACACATACTTTGCACATTGAATCATGCATGTATGAGACTAAAATTAAAGCATATACATCAAATATGGCGAAAGTGCCTTCTCCGAGTTGTAGGTAGTTCCCACAGAAGACCTGAAATTGCTTCATTATCCACTTCGCAACAATGAAGGCACTAACTGACAGTACAACACAACAGTAACTATGTAATGGCTGTTATTATTATTATTGGTGACAGTGATGAGACATAAAGCATTGGCAGCCTGTAGTTTTCCAATTTCTGCCAGTTCAGAAGTAAGGAGTCCAGTAATCAAGGCACAGCACACATTTTAATACAGATGATTTTTAAATGGGAGTCTAGGGAGTTTGAAAAAAAATTAAATATTGGTAACTTAAATAATCAGTATTACAGTCTCACGAAATGGCGATAATAATGAAGATCTTTAAAAAATAATTTAATTCCGCGCGCAAACAAAATTGAACTCTTTTGTTTTTACCCCTCAGAAAATTACGTTTTACCTCTCGGGAGGTAAATACGCCAGGTTGGCAACCACTGATGGTAGATATATCTAAGGATACGAGGTAGAGGTAAGGATGAAGAAATTGGACAGAACGTAAGCTGTATCAGAAAAAGAAGATTGGGATCTATGGCTATATATAACTGAATGTCTTATACTCAAATAATTTAAAAGCGTGTTGTTTGCCACCTCCGCCCGAGAATTTGGGTGCTCGAGTTTTCTGTTATTGTGTTATGATACGCGTTGAAGTCTTCCTTTGGTTCATTCTTAGGATTTACCAATTAATATCTCTTGTAGTCAGTTTATCGTTGTGTTGACGTATGTGTTATGCAAATGACATCGAAATCTATGATGCAAGTTTACTTCATCCGTTCCATAAACTATAGAGGGGTATTACGCTGCAGGAACAATACCAGTGCCCCTTGCTTATGCTTTCCGCTTGTTTTCATTATTATTCATATTTAATACGTTGATTTACTCCTTGGGTAGTGCTCTCTGCCTTCATACAAGAGCATAATGTTTATTTGTTCCAGCCCAAACATGTTTCACCAGTGTTGCGGCATCGAATTTCTCGGCAGACCAGATTGCGGAACAAATTACGGCCAACCAAGCGGTACTAATGTGAAGTGCAGTGAAGTGCGCGAGAAAATCGGGCTCCTAAATCGTAACAACAGGCAGCGGTAACGAGAACGAGGAGATCACAGCGAAATACGTCTGTATAACTCTGAATAACATCACATTAGCGCAGAGAAATAGTCTGAGTTAAAAGTGGATGTGACTGGAAGATATCGAAATGCACTGTATAAGAACCATAATGTCTAGTCGTGTTAACAGTTTTGTTGCGAATTGTGTAATTCCACAAAGACACCATTCGAAGCCGCTTTTGTAGTGTAGAATTTTCCGACTCCTTGAAGTAATTCCGACGCAGATCGATTTCGTCTACATCGAATGGACCACAAAATGTTGTTTTAGCGGCGGTTCCGAGCAAGGAAATATTCTACGGAGACCACTATGAATTCGGACAAGAATAACCACTCATGAATGTGAATACACTGACGGAATGGAAAGTGTTACAGCATAAAGTGCCTGTCCAATATTTATCAAACTTTGTGAAAAATTCATCATACAGTGTGATTTCGTGATAATGTTACAAATTTCCACAGATGTTGAAGAATGGTAGATGTCCCAATTGTAGGTAAGGTGCCCTGTTGCGGAAACTGCCTTGCCGGCCGCTGGTGGCCGAGCGGTTCTGGCGCTACAGTCTGGAACCGCGCGACCGCTACGGTCGCAGGTTCGAATCCTGCCTCGGGCATGGATGTGTGTGTTGTCCTTAGGTTAGTTAGGTTTAAGTAGTTCTAAGTTCTAGGGGACTTATGACCTCAGCAGTTCAGTCCCATAGTGCTCAGAGCCATTTGAACCATTTGAAACTGCCGAGTCGAAACTTAACAAGCGAATATCATTCTGATACGTCCGACTGTGGACCCCTTCTACTGCAAGCTCTTTGCTTTCCATATTTTGGGAGGAGATAGTATGGAGCAAAACAAGAAAAAAAAGTCCAGTAAACATACGGACTAAAGAGCTATGAGCACTGGTTCAAATGGCTCCAAGCTCTATGGGACTCAACATCTGAGGTCATCAGTCCTCTAGATTTAGAACTACTTAAACCTAACTAACCTAAGGACATCACACACATCCATGCTCGAGGTAGGATTCGAACCTGCGACCGTAGCAGTCGCGCGGTTCCGGACTGAAGCGCCTAGAACCGCTCGGCCACAGCGGCCGGCTATGAGTACTGGTTCACCTTCGATACTGTGAAACTTATTTCTTCTGCTGCAAGCTCTTTGGTTTCCATATTTTTGGAGGAGGTACTGCCAATGTAAACAAGATCAAAGTGACCAGTAAATACGTGGTCTCAAATGCATACCTTAGGAGCTATGCGCACATGTTCGGTAGAAGAAGTGTGTGCTCATAGCTCTTAAGGTATGCCATCTAGAGCCCATGTTTACTACGCAATTTTTTCTTGTTTTAGTTCATACTGCCTCCTCCCAACATACTGAAAGCAAAGAACTTGCACGAGAAGAGATCCACTGTAGGAGGTATCAAAACGGCTTTCGCTTATAAATTTCGACTCTGTCATTTCTGGACCAGGTTCCCTCACCTCAAACTGAAACATATACCCGTCTTCACCATTCTTGAAAGTTTGTATTATCATCACAGTATCATCCTCTATAATGGATCTGAAATGATTAAACTTTTATTCCATTCGGTACTGATATCCATTATCAATATCAGTATGACGTGTGACTTCCTCCCCCACTCGGGAAGTATCAGGGCACTGGACAGATCTGTCAAGGATCCATACATTACTCAAGGCATTTGAGTGTAGGCTCCTGTATTATCCTGCTGTAATATGCCATTTTGTAGTCTGGTCATGACGTGTGTGACTACAGCGACGACCATTCTTGCCTCATAATGGTCAGGCTCCCTTCAAAAACTACCAAACCAGTCTTGTTGTCATGCCCAATAGTTCCCCACGCCACGATTCCAGAAACTGGAGAGGCGTGAGTCTCGGGACTTGGTGCTTCCTACAACCATTCACCAGGTCATCAGTGGACACGTTGGTGTCGATCTCACCGCATCAAACTGAAGCAAGACTCAGGGCTGAACACCACAGACTGCCAGTCGATGCTCCAGTTGACTCTGGCTCTATGCCAAGCAAGTCTCAGTTTCTTGTGGTAGGTTGTCAGAATTAAGCGTCGCACGGCAACTCGAGAACGCATCCCAGCTTACAACAATCCATTCCCGAAGGTTCGTGGTGATACTTAGCCATACCTTCTGCCCATATTCTGGTTGTTTTCATCCGTGTGTTTGTCAGAGACACTCGAATGATCCTACGATCCTCTCGTGGTACAGTCCTTCTGGAAAGACTCGTGCCTATTCTTCTTGCCACAGTGTTGTACAGCGTTCATGTCATCACCACTAGGTTCTGTAATCATTTAACTAGAGACAACTACTTGTGCGATCTGTCGGTATGATGTTTACAATGATTCAACCCGTCTCATGTTCAGAACTATGGCGATAAGCTGCATATGCACATCCTCTGGGCATCTACATCTACATCTACGTGATTACTCTGCTATTTACAATTAAGTGCCTGGCAGATGGTTCAGTGAACCACTTTCAAGCTGTCTCTCGACCGTTCCACTCTCAAACGGCGCGCGGGAAACGGGCGCTTAAATTTTTCTCTGCGAGCCCTGATTTCTCTTATTTTATCGCGATGATCATTTCTCTCTATATGGGTGTGTGCCAACAAAATGTTTTCGCAATGGGAGGAGAAAACTGGTGATTGAAATTTCATGAGAAGATCTCGTCGCAACGAAAAACGCCTTTGTTTTAATGATTGCCACTCCAATTCACGTATCATGTCTGTGACACTATCTCCCCTATTTCACGATAGTACAAAACGAGCCGCCCTGCTTTGTACTTTTTCGGTATCATCCGTCAGTCCCACCTGATGCGGATCCCACACCGCACAGCAATACTCAAGAATAGGGCGGACAAGTGTAAGCAGCCTCTTTAGTATATCTGTTGCACCTTCTAAGTTTTCTGCCAATGAATCGCAGTCTTTGGTTTGCTCTACACACAACATTATCTATGTGATTGTTTCAACTTAGGTTATTTGTAATTGTAATCTCTAATATTTAGTTGAATTTACAGCCCTCAGATTTGTATGACTTATCGCATAATCGAAATTTAGCGGATTTTTTTTTAGTACTCGTGTGAATAACTTCACACTTTATTTATTCAGGATCAATTGCCACTTTTTGCACCACAAAGATATCTTATCTAAATAATTTTGCAATTCATTTTGGTCACCTTATGACTTTACAAGACGGTAAATGACAACATCATTTGCAAATAATCTAAGAGGGCTACTGAGATTGTCTCCTATGTCGTTAATATAGATCGGGAACAACAGAGTTCCTGTAACACTTCCTTGGGGAACGCCGGATATTACTTCTGTTTCACTCGATAACTTTACGTCTATTACTACGAACTGTGACCTTTCTGACAGGAAATTACGAGTCCAGTCGCACAACTGAGACGATATTCCAAAATCACACAGTTTGGTTAGAAGAGGCTTGTGAGGAACGGTGTCGAAAGCCTTCTGAAAATCTTACAGTACGGAGTCAATTTGACATCCCCTGTCGATAGCGCTCATCACCTGATGAGTATAAAGAGCTAGTTACGTTCCGCAAGAACGATATATTCTGAATCCCTCTCACTACGTGTCAGTAAAGCGTTTTCTTCGAGGTACTTCATAATGCTCGACTACAGTACATGTTCCAAAACCCTACTGCAAATCGACGTTAGTGATATGGGCCTGTAAGTCAGCGGATTACTCCGATTTCTTTTTATGGGTATTCGTGTGGTTTGACCAACTTTGCAGTCTTTAAGTACGGAACTTTCTGTGAGCGAGCGGTTGTATATAACTGCTAAATATGGAGCTACGCTGTGTTCCAGTCGCCGTCTGTAGACTTCCAGTAACCCGTGCCTCACTCAACAGCCATCAACTACTTAGTTACGCCATTCTTCATCTGTAGGAATGTCTTGTATTGAGCTCGCAGTGTGCAGCAGAGTAATTTAATGTGCACGTTCACTTAAAAAAAAAAAAAAAAGTTCCACCAGATGTACTCAGAGCAGAGAAGTCAAGCTCTGGTCTGGTGTGCTAATCAGAATGTCAATAAGGTGTACTGCCGAGATAACAGGCATCAGGGTATGATGCGAGCATTGCTACACAACCTCAGAGCAATGAAAGGCAGAAACGCAAACGGTGCAGTGCTACGTAACAAGGCACTGCGATGTAATACTACACTACTGACCATTAAAATTGCTACACCACGAAGATGACGTGCTACAGACGCGAAGTTTAACCGACAGGAAGAAGATGCTGTTATATGCAAATGATTAGCTTTTCAGAGCATTCACACAAGGTTGGAGCCGGTGGCGACACCTACAACGTGCTGACATGAGGAAAGTTTCCAAACGATTTCTCATACGCAAACAGCAGTTGTCCGGCGTTGCCTGGTGAAACGTTGTTGTGATGCCTCGTGTAAGGAGGAGAAATGCATACCATCACGTTTCCGACTTTGATAAAGGTCGGATTGTAGCCTATCGCGATTGCGGTTTATCGTATCATGACATTGCTGCTCGCGTTGGTCGAGATCCAATGACTGTTAGCAGAATATGGAATCGGTGGGTGCAGGAGGGTAATATGGAACGCCATGCTGGATACCAATGGCCTCGTATCACTAGCAGTCGAGATGACAGGCATCTTATTCCCATGGCTGTAACAGATCGTGCAGCCACGTCTGGATTCCTGAGTCAACAGATGGGGACGTTTGCAAAACAACAACCATCTGCACGAACAGTTCGACGACGTTTGCAGCAGTATGGACTATCAGCTCGGAGACCATGGCTGCGGTTACCCTTGACGCTGCATCACAGACAGGAGCGCCTGCGATGGTGTACTCAACGAGGAACCTGGGTGCACGAATGGCAAAACGTCATTTTTCGGATGAATCCGGGTTGTGTTTACAGCATCATGATGGTCGCATCCGTGTTTGCCGTCATCGCCATACTGGCGTATCACCCAGCGTGATGGTATGGGGTGCCATTGGTTACACGTCTCGGTCACCTGTTGTTCGTATTGACGGCACTTTGAACAGTGGACGTTACATTTCCGATGTGTTATGACCCGTGGCTCTACCCTTCATTGGATCTCTGCGAAACCGTACATTTCAGCAGGATAATGCACGACCGCATGTTGCAGGTCCTGTATGGGCCTTTCTGGATACAGAAAATGTTCGACTGCTGCCCTAGCCAGCACGTTCTCCAGATTTCTCACCAATTGAAAACGTCTGGTCAATGGTGGCTGAGCAACTGGCTCGTCACAATACTCCAGTCACTACTCTCGATGAACTGTGGTATCGTATTGAAGCTGCATGGGGAGCTGTACTTGTACACGCCATCCAAGCTCTGTTTGACTCAATGCCCAGGCGTATCAAGGACGTTATTACGGCCAGAGGTGGTTGTTCTGGCTACTGATATCTCAGGATCTATGTACCCAAATTGCGTGAAAATGTAATCACATGTCAGTTCTAGTATAATATATTTGTCCAATGAATACCCGTTTATCATCTGCATTTCTTCTTGGTATAGCAATTTCAATGGCCAGTAGTGTGCGGTAATATGTCTTTTGCCTGTGGTAGATTCAGATCGGAGCAGAAATCAATGGAAGGAATTTGCTCTTGACAGATGAACCTCGATTCAGCTTGTAGAATAATTTTCGCTGCGCGTTCGGCTGAAGGTAAGTGGTATCCAGAATCACAACTGGAATATCGTGGAAAGTAATTTGTTTTGGTATTGCAAAAATGGTTCAAATGGCTCTGAGCACTTTGGGACTTAACTTCTGAGGTCATCTGTCCCCTTGAAATTAGAACTACGTAAACCTAACTAACCTAAGGACATGAACACATCCATGCCCGAGGTAGGATTCGAACCTGCGACCATTGCGGTCGCGCGGTTCCAGACTTAAGCGCCTAGAACCGCACGGCCACAGCGGCCGGCCTGAAGTCACAAAACCTGGACTAAGGAGCAAAGGAAGAAACTAATTTGACCGGATGAATCTTATTTTACACTGTTCCCAACTTCTGGCCTCGTTTACGTCCCAAGGGTAAAACTTGGGTGGGGTTCGGTGATGATTTTGGCAGCCATGCCGTGACATACCATGGGCCCCACGGTTTCTCTGCGAGATCGCGTTACCGCGAAGGATTATGTGACCATTTTGGCTGATCAGATCGCTCCCATAGTACAATATTTGTAGTGACGCTGTGTTCCAAGACGACATCGCCCTTGTTCCCACAGCTTGCATCGTGCAGGACTTGGTTTGTGAGCACGAGGGTCAATTGTCGCATCTCCCCTGCCCTCCGCAGTCATCAGATGTCAGTATTACTCAGCCTTCGTGTCTACTTTGGAGAGAAGGATGCGATCTCCGTCATTGTTACATGAATTTGCCACTATTTGCGGGAAGATTGGTATAAGATTCCCTTGAAAACCATACAGAACCTTTATGGGACTGGAAGCCGTTTTAAATACCGACGGTTTTCCTACAGTGTGTTAGAGATAATATTGTGTTGTGTGATTGGTGTTACCATATTTTTGTCCACCACCTGCATAAGGAAAAGGAGAACGACGTAGACAACATTTTCACTTGGTGTGCTGAACTGCAGTAAAGGAAACAAAAAAGAAAAATTCGGAGTAGGTATTAAAATTCATGGAGAAGTAATAAAAACTTTGAGGTTCGCCGTTGACATTGTAATTCTGTCAGAGACAGCAAAGGATTTGGAAGAACAGTTGAATGGAATGGACAGTGTCTTGAAAGGAGGGTGTAACATGAACATCAACAAAAGCAAAACGAGGATAATGGAATGTAGTCGAATTAAGTCTGGTGATGCTGATGGAATTAGATTAGGAAATGAGACACTTAAAGTAGTAAAGGAGTTTTGATATTTGGGGAGCAAAATAACTGATGATGGTCGAAGTAGAGAGGATATAAAATGTAGACTGGCAAGGAAAGCGATTCTGAAGAAGAGAAATTTGTTAATATCGAGTATAGATTTAAGTGTAAGGAAGTCGTTTCTGAAAGTATTTGTATGGAGTGTAGCCATGTATGGAAGTGAAACATGTACGATAAATAGCTTAGACAAGAAGAGAATAGAAGCTTTCGAAATGTGGTGCTACAGAAGGATGCTGAAGATTAGATGGGTAGATCACATAACTAATGAGGAGGTGTTGAATAGAATTGGGGAGAAGAGAAGTTTGTGGCACAACTTGACTAGAAGAAGGGACCGGTTGGTAGGACATGTTCTGAGGCATCAAGGGATCACCAATTTAGTATTGGAGGGCAGCGTGGAGGGCAAAAATCGTAGAGGGAGACCAAGAGATGAATACACCAAGCAGATTCAGAAGGATGTAGGTTGCAGTGGGTACTGGGTGATGAAGAAGCTTGCACAGGAGAGCTGCATCAAACCAGTCTCAAGACTGAAGACCACAACAACAACAACAACGTGTTGAACTGCATTTTGTCTCATCCTTTTGTAAAGGAAGAAACAAAATTTTAATAAAACACTCAAAAGTACGGTCGAAAGCACAAACCAAGAAAAAAAGTAACTGTAGTTTGGCAATCCGCTTTAGTGCTGGCAGTAACGGCAAATATTCCTACGTCTTTCGTCGATCTGCAGGAATGTACAAGCACCGTTCCGTAAGGACACCCAAACATTCTTTGTATTGCTGATATGCTTCAACTAAACTCACTGGACAGACATTAGAAACTTCCTTAAAAGAGCACGCCGGTCGCTGTGGAGAGCTGTAGACGACGTAGAACTGGTACCAGGCGGTCACGTGACCCTTCACCTCTGACCCAAGTCATATCAGTGAAGTGGGGTGTGTGTGTGTGTGTGTGTGTGTGTGTGTGTGTGTGTGTGTGTGCCGGTCACTTGTATGGAGTCAGCGCAATAGGATAGGTCCATGTTGTAACCTCCCCACAGGTAAAAAATATATAGTTATCTCATTAACATTTAGTGTAACCTCCCAACAGATAAATTCCGTAGCCTACCAATAATAGAATGTGACTAACCTCCTAATAAAAAATGTGGCTCACTTATATAACCTTTCAATAATTAACTGTGAATGTAAACTGGTAAATTTTGGACGTCAGCAGTGCTGCGTCATGGCCCTGAAAGATCATACTGAATAAATTGAAAATTATTACCTCAATGAAGTCGCCGGATGCCGGATAACGCATATATATCTGCTCCTATAAGAAATTTTTCTCGCACAGCCCAGTGCAATGCTGGCCGATAGATTTGTCATGTATAAAAAGAAACAACTGATTTTTCTTTACAATAATCGGGATGACCATGGATTGGAGAAATTAGTAAATTCTTTAAAGTGAGATGAATGATTGTCAAAAGTCAATTTTTATAAGAAAGATTATTATTAAGAGTTTTTTAAACATTTACATGGGACTTGATATAACAATAGTACATATGTGCGAGGTTGCTTTTACCTTATACTACATCGCTCAGGCACCGCCATTGCTCCCCACGACCGGCCCAGCCATCTCGATACAGCAGACTGCTAGCAACTACTTACTCCTACCGACACTGCTCTTACTGCAGCCAACACTACTCTCTTGGTCTGAGATTCTCTTATAGCTTACATATCGCAGGCAGCGCGTGAACAATCCATCGAAATCACATCTGCTCGAGTGGGCTAGCAACAAATTCCTTAGTCATGGACCTCTTACAATGTGAAGACATAGCAGAATGGCTGACATGGGCTCTCGTGTTTGGCCATGTCCATGAGAACACAGTGAATGAAATTGCCCGACTGTTTGTATATCAGCACTGATTCACCAACATACTCCACAAGGAATGCGTTCCACTCGCAGCCATATAATACGGCATAATAACAGTGGTCGTAAAAGTGTCTTGACGACAAGGACCGGAGACGAGTTTCAGTCATTGACAATGACAGTCGGTTTCGGATCCTATAGGAATTCCTGTCGTTAGTGAAGGCAGGTCCGTCTCTACCAGTTTCCCAACGTACTTTGCAGAGGGAACTGCATGGAGTGGACATTTAAGGACGGGTACATCTCAAAAGGGCATTTTCCAGAACAGCACATGAAAGCTGCTCATCTTTAATGGATGAAGCAACAGAGAAGAAAGCATCTGACTGGAGGTGTGAAGCATGACCTGACGAGACGCAGCTGTGGCTCTTTTCAAATAACACAAGACGTCGCTTTTACACATCGTGTGGAGAGTATAATTCAGACATGAGGCGGTTCTGTGACGTTTTGGGGCTGTTTCTCGTACCATGAACTGTGCCTAGTGATGCACTTTACTCTAAAAATTAACCAGGACGTGAGATTCAGTATACTCAGTGACCAAGTTTTGCTCTTTATTCTACGAGGACGTGCTTAAAAGTAAGGCCTCAGAATTTTTTAATGTGAAAACTCCTAATGCTTCTTAAGTAATAAGAACTTTATTAACATTCCGCATCTTTATTCTTCATATTTACACATTTATATCCCAAACAGTCAATCTGGAGACGAACATATTTCTCCCAAAGACAAACCAATTTGTTGATACCGTCACTGTAGAATGTTTACTTTGTTGACAGAGCCAAAACTTCACCTCTGCTTGCAACGCTTCATCGCTATAAAAGTGAAGTACTCGAAATTGTTCTTTAGGTTTTGGGAACAGATGAAAATCGGTTGGGGCCAATTCGGGACTGGCTGGAGGATGGTCGCTGACAATGAACCCCAGGAGTCGGATGGTTGCAGATGTCGCAGCGCTCGTGTGTTGTTCGGCATGGTCATGCTGAAAGAGAGGGTGTTCCATGTGTGGACGAACTCTAGAATTCGAAACTCGATTACAGCATGCTGTTCCTCACATACCGACATAGTTGCTTTACCTACCACCGTGTTAGACGCTACAATTCGGAGCCGTCGAGCTGCAGAGGGTTGCAACTCGCTTGACTTTAGCCGGGAAAATCGACCGAGTAACATGCATGACATGTAATACCTCAACCGATATTGAGAACAGAATGCCGGCCGGGGTGGCCGAGCGGTTCTAGGCGCTACAGTCTGGAACCGCGCGACCGCTACGGTCGCAGGTTCGAATCCTGCCTCGGGCATGGATGTGTGTGATGTCCTTTGGTCAGTTAGGTTTAAGTAGTTCTAAGTTCTAGGGGACTGATGACCTCAGATGTTAAGTCCCATAGTGCTCAGAGCCATTTGAACCATTTGAGAACAGAATGAAAAATCCGGAGCCATTACTTTCCAACCGTCCTCACATATCTTCACGACGTACGCAATTTATATACTTCCGTCTTAGAACATGACAAGAACAGTGTTGACCTTAAACTCATATAAAATACCTGGGACTGTTTGGGACAGCGTGAGAAACACGACAGTCTTCATCCCTACAGTCTGGTAGCTGTGGGGGACGTAACCATCAATGATTGGCGACAGCGGGATACGGTTTACCTGAAGAAACTTCTTGACTCACAACCTCGCAGAAATGATCCCATTTTCAAGACTAAATATAGGCGGTGTCTCATTATTTTAGCGTGATGTCTCCTGGGGCGACCAACTTTTCGTCTAGTGTGCCAAGGTTCCCCGTTTACCTGATTCAATATGGCGACGCACCACCTTCTCTGTTCTCCCACGTAGATCTGATTTCCTTTTGTAATCTCTAGTACCTTAAATATAATCCTCTGAAAGTCTACACAGTAACAACATAAGAAAAGAAAACGTATTAGCCGCCAGTTTGGCCCTACTGATTTCTACCTCAGTCTGCATAATTTTCCCACACTCATTCCTGAGACACGAGCGCTTTCTGGAATTCAAATGGTTCGATGCAGGCGTAGCAGCCAGCAATCACTGAAGCCAATTTGTGACAGCCGACGAGGAAATATGTTTCGGAGCTCCTAGTCTCTCAAGACGACGCCCAGTCTTGAACTGGGCATTCGACGAATTCCACTTCCTCTTCGACGAACTTCATATCTGTGCTACTCTTCTGTTTGAGATGTGGTCGAAGCCGCACATTTGTTCGAACTCGGTTCCCCTCTTGGAGTAATCATTTCTTGAATTTGCTATGCAGAAGTGTAGGCATAACAACGGCACGAACACTGTCACATGTCTTGGCATTCAGTATGTAGGCGAGCATCCGTTCCTGCAATGCATTCATGTTGCAACAATGAACAAAGCAGGATGAATTAAAAAGAAGCAGTTCTAGCAAAAGCATTTAACGTTGAGTTGTGCACAATGAACAAGGCGTGGCTTGTCCATCGAGATAAACACGCTTGTCGCTACATAGTATGATCGCCCTAGCTCATGTATATAGCCTTCAACCTCCAAATTTTAGATACTGGGAAGAGAGTTTTTACTGCTTTATAAAAATGTTTTCCATCGACGTTTTGATGATTTACAAGGCGAATCTTGAAACTCCTATAAGCTTTAGTGTGAAGTTTAATCGAATATGGCTATGTCCATCGGGTTTGTGCTATGGCAGCACACTAATGCAATACTTTTAAAAAATGAACCGCATCAATTCAAACTTAGAACTGAGCGGACCAGTAATGTGTAGTTCAGATTTGAAGAGCTGTGTCGTACAGGTAGGCGCAGCAGCTCTCTATCTTGAGTGATCGGTAGTCACCAACAAATCAAGCTTATCTTCATGTATACTGATGAGCCAAAGTATTCTGACCATCTGGTTAAGACCGGTTCTCATTCAAATGAGCAAAAAATAGCCAAAGTTTGGAAATTTTTTTGAGACAATGGAAAGACATACAAACGATATGTTTGGGGATTGTGATTGATGATACTGTGAACTTTATTTTAGATTTTCAATACAAAAACAAAACGGCGCCTGTAGTTATGATTTGATCAAGGGCTTGTGAGTTTCAGGTACACAAACTGCGTGCAGTGTAGCACCACAGGAGTTATCTGAAATCAGAAACGGATAACATCAGTCCATGCTACATTAAATTTATCGGAGGCTGTACGTAACCACATTGAAATAACGTTAAATTCAACGATATGGTGCTAATTCGAACTCTTGAGTTCGATTTTTGGGGGGTTGTTTCACTCTTTATGGCTTTACAAAATATAGTTGATATTAACAAATTTCAGATATTATAGGTATAAACTCTGAAGAAAAGTGTGTATTTTTCGGGGTCAAAACTAAAAGTTAATAGGATGAAGCGTTTTTATTTTTGGTTGCACGCTGCTTTGAAAACTCGTTTGTCGAGAAAAACCTGCTTAAAGTTTAGGGTAAACTTTTATATGTATTATTAGTTCAATTTGCATAAACTACGTGTTATTATACATTTTTGATGTCGCTGAACACGAATCTGAAGCCAGATTTTCAAAACTGAAAATGGCTAATCCAACATGAGAGACCAAAAAAAAATATTTTGGCCAATTTTGAGTAAAATTTGACCAGAACAGTGTTTTCGTCACTTACATTTAGTCTGTAGTTCCAGGACCGTATATCAACCCTTCCTCTAACTCGAATTGTTCCTGGAGGGCAGTTCTCTCGTTTTTCTTGGCGAGAAACGCCGTTCTGGCTGAGCTGTATATGCTGCGTTCGGCGGTCTGCACACGTTGTACGTCAGCCTTTTTGGCGAATATATTTGCGTGCATACTGCAGTATAAATCATTTTCTGAACGTACGTCGCGGTACGGCAAGTTTTCTATCTGGACCGGGCGTCTCCTGCTGAAAGTGTTCCACGGCGACCTGCTTCGAACGATGGGCTGTAGAAACTTTTGTACCGCACGGAGTCTATCTTTCAAAAATGAAATTATAAAAAAAATAGAATTTTCGACCAGTTTGAATGAGAACCTTGCCTTAACAGCATGTTGCTCTACCTTTAGAACGCATTGTAGCAGCGATTCTGCATGACGTGAATCCCACAACGCCGGCCGCGGTGGCCGAGCGGTTCTAGGCGCTTCAGTCCGGAACCGCACTGCTGCTACGGTCGCAGGTTCGAATCCTGCCTCGGGCATGGATGTGTGTGATGTCCTTAGGTTAGTTAGGTTTAAGTAGTTTAAGTTCTAGCGGACTGATGACCTCAGATGTTGAGTTCCATAGTGCTCAGAGCCATTTGAACCATTTGAATCCGACAACTCCTTGGTAGTTTGCAGAGGTATATGCCACCAGATATTTACGTACATTTCACAAAATTCCCGTGAATTACGGACCAATGGATTGGGGCACGGTCTGGATCCCGATATCGTCCCAGGTATGTTTCATCGGGTTCAGATCGGGCGAATTTGGTGGCCAAGAGATGAGCGTTGAGTTCTGTGTCACGCTCCTCAAACCACTGCAGCACGAATCTGGCATTGTGGCACTGGGAGGTAAGGTTCTGGAATATGTCATCGCCTTCGGGGCAGACACCAACCGTGAAGGGATGCGGGTGGTTCGTAACAGTATTCACGTAGTCAACAGCTTTGATCGAGCCCTCGACTCCTTCAACGGGTCCCAGTGGTAACTCGTGCATCCGCGGCGTGGTGCGTGTTTCGAGCAGCCGATAGCCTAGATGACTGTGTATCCCGAGACGGCTATCGATCTGGCGTAACAAGAAATACGATTCATACGACCTGGCGACAGGGTGTAATCTCGATGATACCGTGGTAACTGCAGCTGAAACAGCTGCGCTAGTTTTTCGGTTGAGAAAACATGGCGCGAACAGCCCGACCAATGTGGTCCCGCAGATTCTCGACTGAGTTTCAAACCTGGGAGTCTGACGGCCAGGGGAGTGCAGTAACCTCGCCATGGTGCTCTTCAAATGGCTCTGAACACTATAGGACTTAACATCTGACGTCATCAGTCCCCTAACTAACCTAAGGGCATCACACACATCCATGCCCGAGGCAGGATTCGAACCTGCGACCGTAGCAGCACCGCGGTTCCGGACTGAAGCCCCTAGAACCGATCGGCCACCATAGTGCTCTTCGAATCACTATGTACATTGCGAGCTGTGTGACATGTTCCATTGTCCTGCTGATAGATGCCATCGTGAGGAGGAAAAACAAACTGGATCTAGGGGTGGACATGGTCTACAAGGGTAGATGCGTTCTCGTGTTGATCCAGTGCGCCTTACAGCATGACGATACGCCCAGAAAATGCCACGAAAACATTCGCCGCCGCGCAGGATTAGGCGAGCGGTCTCAGGCGCTGCAGTCATGGACTGTGCGGCTGGTCCCGGCGGAGGTTCGAGTTCTCTCTCGGGCATGGGTGTGTGTTTTTGTCCTTAGGATAATTTAGGTTAGGTAGTGTGTAAGCTTAGGGACTGATGACCTTAGCAATTAAGTCCCATAAGATTTCACACACATTTGAACATATTGAAAACATTCGCCAGGCGATAAAGCTCCTTCCTCAGGCATGGACCCATTTGCTTTCAGACGCTTCAAGCCATACAAGCCGACAGCCGTCTGTTGGCAATGTCGTTTGGACAGCTGCACGTCCCATGTTCAACAATGTGCGCTATACGGAGTGCTAAGAAACACATGTGCCTGCACCATAATTGCACTCTGTCTTGAGACCTACCGCAGACCGCTGTCTATCCTGCTCCAGGTAGCCGGAAAGTCTCCGACTTCCACGTTATTTGATAAGGCGTGGACGTCCAAGACCTTGTAGCCTCCTCGTGGTTTCATTGTCCTTCAGTCTCGTGTCCACGGCAGTAGCGCGAGAACAGCTGACCAGCAGCGCCGTTACGATAAGCTCGTTCTCAAGCTCCGGGACGTAACAATCTGCCATTTATTAAAGTCTCTACATCTACATACATACTCCGCAATCCACCATACGGTGCGTGGCGGAGGGTACCTTGTACCACAACTAGCATCTTCTCTCCCTGTTCCACTCCCAAACAGAACGAGGGGAAAATGACTGCCTATATGCCTCTGTACGAGCCCTAATCTCTCTTATCTTATCTTTGTGATCTTTCCGCGAAATATAAGTTGGCGGCAGTAAAATTGTACTGCAGTCAGCCTCAAATGCTGGTTCTCTAAATTTCCTCAGTAGCGATTCACGAAAAGAACGCCTCGTTTCCTCTAGGGACTCCCACCCGAGTTCCTGAAGCATTTCCGTAACACTCGCGTGATGATCAAACCTACCAGTAACAAATCTAGCAGCCCGCCTCTGAACTGCTTCTATGTCCTCCCTCAAACCGATATGATAGGAATCCCAAACGCTCGAGTAGTATTCAAGAATAGGTCTTATTAGTATTTTATAAGCGGTCTCCTTTACAGATGAACCACATCTTCCCAAAATTCTACCAATGAACCGAAGACGACTATTCGCCTTCCCCACAACTGCCATTACATGCTTTTCCCACTTCATATCTCTCTGCATTGTTACACCAAAATATTTAATCGACGTGACTGTGTCAAGCGCTACACTACTAATCGAGTATTCAAACATTACGGGATTCTTTTTCCTATCCATCTGCGTTAATTTACATTTATATATATTAAGAGTTAGCTGCCATCTTTACACCAATCACAAATCCTGTCCAAATCGTCTTGTATCCTCCTACAGTCACTCGACGGCGACACCTTCCCGTACACCATAGCATCATCAGCGAACAGCCGCACATTGCTATCCACCCTATCCAAAAGATCATTTATGTAGATAGAAAACAACAGCGGACCTACCACACTTCCCTGGGGCACTCCAGACGATACCCTCACCCACGATGAACACTCACCGTCGAGGACAACGCACTGGGTTTATTACTTAAGAAGTCTTCGAGCCACTCACATATTTGGGAACCAATCCCATATGCTCGTACCTTAGTTAGGAGTCTGCAGTGGGGCACCGAGTCAAACGCTTTCCAGAAGTCAAGGAACGTGGCATCCGTCTGATACCCTTCATCCATGGTTCGCAAGATATCATGTGAGAAAAGGGCGAGTTGCGTTTCGCAGGAGCGATGCTTTCTAAAGCCGTGCTGATGCATGGACAGCAACTTCTCTGAGTCAAGGAAATTCATTATATTCGAACTGAGAATATGTTCGAGAATCCTGCAACAAACCGATGTTAAGGATATTGGTCTGTAATTTTGAGGATCTGTCCTACCCTTCTTATGTACAGGCGTCGTCATGGTGCTCTTTGAATCACTATGTACATTGCGAGCTGTGTGACATGTCACATTGTACTGCTGGTAGATGCCATCGTGAGGAGGAAAAACAAACTCCATCTAAGGGTGGACATGGTCTCCAAGGATAGATGCGTACTTGTGTTGATCAAGTGCGCCTTCCAGAATGACGAGACACCCAGAAAATGCCACGAAAACATTCTCCAGGCGATAAAGCTCCCTCCTCAGGCATGGACCCATTTGCTTTCAGAGATTTCAAGCCATACAGGCCGACAGCATCTATTGGCAATGTCGTTAGGTCAGCTGCATGTCCCACGTTCGACAATGTGCGCTATACGGAGTGCTCCGAAACATATGTGCCTGCACTACAATTGCACTCTCTCTTCAGACCTACCACAGACCGTTGTCTATCCTGCTTTACGGAGTAGGAAAGTCCCAGACCTCCACATTCTTTGATAACGCGTGGACAACCAGCACCCTGTAGGGTGCTAGTGGTTTCAGTGTCCTTCAGTCTCGTGTCCACGACAGTAGCACGCGAACAGCTGACCAGCAGCGCCATTACGATAAGCTTGTTCTCAAGCTCCGGGATGTAACAATCTGCCATTTGTCAAAGTCTTTTAGGTCAGTGGATTCCTTCTTTGCAGCCCGTATCATCGTGTGAGTGATATAGCATTCGTCTCTGTTCTGTTTATAAACACCGTACAACACTATTAATGGATCACTCATTTGAAATTCCGTAATTTCTCCCAATTTGGCTCAAAGGCGCCTACAACCTTTGTAAGTAGGCTGTTTATGTTTTCTTATTGGCAACGTTACGTAGCGCTCTGTATGAAAATCACTGGCTGTGCTGTCTGCAGTCTGTGGCTAGTTTGCATTGTTGTCTGCCATAGTAGTGTTGGGCAGCTGGATGCGAACAGCGCGTAGCGTTGCGTAGTTGGAGGTGAGCCGCCAGCAGTGGTGGATGTGAGGAGAGGAATGGCGGAGTTTTGAAATTTGTAAGACTGGATGTCACGAACTGCTATGTATATTATGATTTTTCAACACTATTAAGGTAAATACATTGTTTGTTCTCTATTGAAGTCTTTCATTTGCTAACTATGCCTATTAGTAGTTAGTGCCTTCAGTAGTTTGAATCTTTTATTTAGCTGGCAGTAGTGGCGCTCGCTGTATTGCAGTAGTTCGAGTAACGAAGATTTTTGGTGAAGTATGTGATTTGTGAAAGGTATAGGTTAATGTTAGTCAGGGCCATTCTTCTGTAGGGATTTTTGAAAGTCAGATTGCGTATCGCTGAAAATATTATGTGTCAATTTAAGCACAGTCTTGTACAATTTTTCTAAGGGGACGTTTCACCTTCCTCTGTAATGGGAAGACATGTTGCATAAGAATCAGTATCTTTCAAACCCATACAGCCCCTCAGAACTCATCTGCATTTGCTTAATCAAATTACCTGAACATTTACGACATATTGTTTTGGCAGGACGTTGCAAAGACGACATCGAAGCTTTTCAGGGACTGTTACAAGAACTGGAAATTGACACTGACAATCGCGGAACGCGAAAACAGTAGCACAACAATTACAGGTCACATCTGTCACAATTCCGCGATGACAGAAATAATACACGACAAGGCTATTCTTACAACGTAAATCGTGACCAAAACAGACACCACCCGTATGACAACCGTTGGCAGAGTAGTAATAATTACAGGGAAAGATCACCTCTCCGCAGTAATGACTATCACAGAGACAATCAGAGAAACAGACGATATGGGAACCAAAATAATTATTATCAAGGGAGACAGAATAACTTCAGGTGCAACGGTCCAGCGCGCAGTTACGATTCAGGGAGAAATTCTCCACCACGTGACCGACAAGAAAGAAACTATGGAATCTACCGACATGACGACAGACGATATGATCGTAACGACAGACCTGAATTGCATCAGAACTGTCGGGATTCAAACAGAGCAGGGCCCTCTCGACAAGGTGAATTTGTAGAAGTTAGGTCTCCAAATCCCAATAACAACGCACGCCAACAAAGACATAGCAGACAATGACTCGCACAGCAGGCAGCCGCGTGCGCCAGCTGGCTCAGAGAAAAATAACATAGATGCTAACCTTGAGAAAAATTCCAGTATTCTTTACCGACATATACCACACGATGATTCCGTTGAAGCTGGAGCTCTGCATAGTAGTAAGAGTAAAGGCTTGCACCACATTTCACATGTAAAACCGTTTATTGAAAGATAATCTGCTTTTTAACTTCGTCCTTGCCATAAAACTTTTCACTTCACATTTCTAGTATGCATTGTCAGACTTAGAAACTGTTACCATGCAACAATGTTTGAAGTTAAATATCCAATCAAGAACCAAGAGAACTTATTTAAACAGAAATTACGAATGCATTGTTATAGTGTGTGTGTGTACATTCTTGCTTGTTAGTTGCACGATTTCGTAACGACTATAAGGCTTACATACTTAGAACATATACTGGTGCTGCTAATGAGATTTTAATGCAACATTTTGGTTTACTTGAAAATACATTCTGGATTTATAGCACTTTCTGTGAGATACCAGATGACACAGTGGTTAGTTTATGTGACAGCTACACGATTGTATCACGACGCTACTAATGAGTGACAATTTACAATGTTGCTTTTGCGGTGTTTCTGTTTCATATCTGCACAGTTTTTCTGAATTATTCTGGAAAGTAAAACATGTTTTAGTAGTAACTTTTGTGGTATAGCTACAATGAGACAGCCTTTTCCGTAGCACAACAATACGTTACAGCACAGTACTTTCTTCATCACGGCAATAAGCCTAATAACTAAGATATCTATACGCAAAGCATTTCACTTTTGTTTATCATGAGGTAAGTACATTGACTTTTGCGGAACTTAGCTTTCGGAGGACGATAACTACGACACTTCCACAGAGATTATCTTACAACAAGACGCACAGTTTAGCGCTACAGTACACGTATTTGAGTGATTAATTTTGTACTTAATACATTTATTTGTAAAGATATTTGAAGTACAATGATACAAAGGTTTTCCGTGATACATTTCATTCCATTGCTGTAATCTGTAACACCTGAGGGTATTATTCATTAATCCTAAGGGGGTTACACGTTTACTTTGTGTACCATGTGTTTGGCAAGCACAAGGAGCCCTAGCTAATATTGTATTTGCTTATACAACTTTACACATCGGTACCATATTTCTGTAACACACAAATTACACAGCTATCTGATCATTTAAATGAGAGATAAACATTTTTTTACTACATCAGTGACACATGTTTACGCAATTACACAGTTGGGTGACTTCACACTTATGAAATTGTTTTTTGTCTGTACTTTGTGAACTGTTCATATTTTTTCGGAACCATTGTGATACTATGAGAGCTTTGAATGATGTATTTGGTGAGGGAGCATGATTTTAAAGTACGTTTGAGGTAGATGACACTATTGAAATGAGCAGAGAATTTTTTTTAGGCTTTGACATTATTGCAGAAAGCTACAACGTTTTTGAGATTTGACTGAGGTGTTACGATGTTATTTTCACGACGACGATGTGTATTATGCTGTTGAGGTATATTTATGATCAATAAGATGATGCTACCGTAAATGAGGAATTTGATTATGCTACGTATTTATTTTGATGAAATATTGAAGAAGTGTCGACGAATACGTATATGAATAATGAGTAGTGGTTAGGGACTCTGATTTGTGGAAAAGGATGTTGGAAACCAAGAATCGTACTTTAAGAGTTATGAAATGTGTGTAAAAGTGCAAATGTATCACAATGCCAACAAAAACTTTTTGAACACTGTTATATTCATAGGATTTTGTTTCTACACATTTCCAACACAAATTCTCGACCTGTGAAATTTTTTATATGAGACTGTCACTGTAATGCAAATTGGTGTCGTAAATATTTCAGTAAGAAAGTTAAGTGACCACCTTCACATAATGAGTCGCGGGCACCCAGCTGTGCGACAGTCGCCTGGAAAAAAGCCATTAGTGTGTGCCTTTCAGAGGCACAGATGGAGAATAAAAAAAGGGTCCTCACTATTGACATTCCTTTGTAGAAAGCATCGCAAATACGACACGCTCAAACCTGAAAACATATGATAACACTGTGGAGCTCTTAATTTATGATATTTACTGAAATGCCTAATGAAATGATGAGAAATATTTTTATGTCTATACACCTGATTATGACTACTGTCTTTCTAGTTGAGAGTTTTTTTACTACCTTATGAAATGCCATATGGCTAATGAATGATGTTTCATGCCTTCCTTTGTACATATTTGCTCATTTTCTTTAATATCTAGTTTCTAGCTGCACTGCAGCATTGGTTATTATAAAATTTAATAGATGTACTAATATCACTATTTTCTGTCTACAGACCCAGTAAAGAATACGTTTATGGTGTACTTTCTTAGAAAAGAGAGCACAAATAGACACTTCCCTTCACAGGAATTGCATAAATAATTTTTTTAATGACTTGGTAACTTTTCTGCAGAGTAAGTTTTTGTGATGCATCACTCTAGTGTTAAGATGTGTCATAGGTATTAAACATGGCCATTTTTACTGTAATATTTTTTCTGCTTGAGCTATGTCATGTTTAGATATAAGTTATTACATTTACTGCTGCTAGCTTTGCCAATTTGCATTTTTTTTATTGCTGTTTGTGTTAATTGTTTGTGCTGCTGCATTGCCTCGTCCCTTAGTTTAGCATCTGAGCTCAGTAGATTTAAGTTAGCTTAAGAGGGGGTAGATTATATAAGAGAATGAGTTGCAATGAATTGGAAGAAATGCATTGAGAAGTTATACGAAAAAAGTACAGAAAGCAGGTATAGGTAGGATTTTCTTGGAAATAAATGATGAACAGATAATGGAAAATAAATGATGAGGTAAGAAATGTGTGAACATATAAATACAGAAAGCATGCTTGGATAGAATTTTTTTGGTGGAAACAAATGTTGAAATAAGAGGAAAGATATATGGAATGAAGTTTTGGGGTGGACTGCAGTACCAAATGTCACACTGAAAACAAACCCTGTCCTGTATTTTTGTGTTATTACACTATGTGATTTTTGTGTTTTTCCTGTCTTAATGTGTTTAGCTAATAAGAGTTATGTTGTAGAATTTTTCTGATAATATGTTATTTTCTTTGTAAAGATGTTTAGACATTATTTATTCTGTTCTGTTTTAATGCTCATGTGTGAAGTTGATGTTTCGAAAGTTATTCCTATAACACTGATGTATATGTTATTTCGATTCTTTTGTAAAGCTTGTACTACAAATGTTATCTGTATTGTTATGTTCTTTAATGATGTATTTTGTACCTTTGTAATTGTATTCTTATGTTATAAAATTGTAACGGACACCAGTTCATCATATTATTAACTTGTAAGTTCCATTTCACTGCACACATTTCTGTTGGTCATAGTATATGGATAATATGTGAGAAGTAGGGACTGTTAGTGTTTGCACATGTGTTAATAATTCAGCAAGGGACTGGATAACAGCATTGCTGGTTCTAAGGACAATTCCAAAAACTTTGTGAGTGCACAAGTGGTGGTTTATGGACTTGCTATATTGTCCGCAAGACTCTTCGATGGTGATTGTGCACCTGCACTGTTGCAACAGATGGCTGCTGGCCGTCTCTACAAGGACTACAGTGGGTCTGCATCTTTGATGGCCCACCAATACCATTATCTCTACAAGGACTATAGTGGGTCTGCATCTTTGATGGCCCACCAATACCATAATCTCTACCAAGACTATACTGGGTCCGCTCTGTGACGACCTACCTACCAATATTCTTCAAAACGTCGAATGATTGCTGTGGGTTTGCTCTGTTGTGGCCCATTACCTGTCTGCATGTCGAGAGTCAGCACTGTCTTTCCGTTGGAAGGACAACACTACTTTTTCAAGACTGCATGGAAATCCTCTACTTCCGTGTGCATTTTCTTTTACTGCTCATACTTTGAGAAAAACACTGCAATTTTACTGTGATGAATGATCAGGACTGTCTTTATGGACTGTGAGAAAATTTTAGCTTTTGACCAACATTGTATCAATAAGTGTGTGCATTTGATATCTTTGTTATTGTAATTATGAAAAATTTTATCAAATCATTATTGGCCACTGCCCAAAACAATTTGTAAAATTTTTTGTGGGGAGCATGGGGGCTATGTAAGTAGGCTGTTTATGTTTTCTTATTGGCAACGTGTGCAGTCTGTGGCTAGTTTGCATTGTTGTCTGCCATTGTAGTGTTGGGCAGCTGGATGCGAACAGCGCATAGCGTTGCGCAGTTGGAGGTGAGCCGCCAGCAATGGTGGATGTGGGGAGAGAAATGGCGGAGTTTTGAAATTTGTAAGACTGGATGTCATGAACTGCTATGTATATTATGATTTTTCAACACTATTAAGGTAAATACATTGTTTGTTCTCTATTAAAATCTTTCATTTGCTAACTATGCCTATTAGTAGTTAGTGCCTTCAGTAGTTTGAATCTTTTATTTAGCTGGCAGTAGTGGCGCTCACTGTATTGCAGTAGTTCGAGTAACGAAGATTTTTGGTGAGGTAAGTGGTTTGTGAAAGGTATAGGTTAATGTTAGTCAGGGCCATTCTTTTGTAGGGATTTTTGAAAGTCAGATTGTGTTGCACTAAAAATATTGTGTGTCAGTTTAAGCACAGTCTTGTACAATTTTTCTAAGGGGACGTTTCACCTTCCTCTGTAATGGGGCAAAAGCGTGGCGGCCTGTGACGTCACCCTCTAGCACGGCGATGCTTCAAACAATAAGAAACGAACACACGCGAAAAAATAGTCTCTGTTGATCAGTTGTGGACATGGGACAACGGCTGGTCAAATATTTAACAATGAAATTCGCCAAACAGCCGTGCAATTGAGATGATATTCTATTTTAAGTTCGCTACCAGTTTCGGCAAATCATTATGTCATCTTCACGCCCCGTATGCACCTCTCAAAAATAATAGATATTCGCATACAGGGGCTATATGTTTTTGGCTGTCGTGAATTCGTAGTTCAAGTGTTTCGTCCGGGCGGCAAGTCAGAGGAGTGTTTCGATCTCCAGAAATGTCATAATAGGCGAGTATAAAACATGTTCCAAAATTCTACAACAAACCGACGACAGAGACATAGGCCTCTAGTTTTTGCATCTCTTCGACGACCGTTCTTGAAAACGGTTAAGACCAGTGCTTTTTTCCAACTATCAGGAGCACTTCGCCACTCAAGAATGGCACGTTAGGGCCCAATTCTTTCGCATACTCCATGTAGAATCGTACTGGTATCCCGTCATGTGCTGTGGCCTTCCATCTGTTGAGCGATTGCAGTTGCTTTTCTGTCCCTTGCTCACTTAGTTATGCGTTCGTGCGACGATTGAAAGGTGGTACTACAACCTTTTCTGTGTCGTCCTCCGTTTGAGTGGCATTATGGTCACAGAGTGTTTGGACAGATGACTTCGATCCGTTTACCGATTTAACATGAGACCAAAACTTCTAAGAATTTTCTGTCAAGAAGATGGACAGAATTTTATTTTCGAATTCGTTGAACACTTCAGGTGAGGCTCTCCTTACGCTACTTTTGACTTCGTTTAATTGTTCATGTGTTCGTTTGGCATATTACACTCATGAAAATGGCTACACAGCCGAAACTTACAGCAGTGAAGAATACAAAGCAAAAGAATATTTTAACTCAACGAAGCACGGTCAGTGTGGCAGTTTTTTCTCAGTGAGAATATTCTGCCCTCTGCACATTGTTGACGTCAGAACAACGTTTAACGAAGATCGTCTACTTGTGTGTTATCCGTCAATGCAATAATTGAAATTCCGACTTGTGATGTGACCTAAAACTTACAAACAAGTGCAGGAGAGGCATCTTTCCGGTTTAACATCGCTCCAACGTTAAATTTGGCTTATCCCTTAAGCAATAGCAATGAAATGCCTCCTGAGGATGAATACTTCCTGCAGCGCTACGGAATCGGACTATATCGCTTCAGACAGGAAGCTATGGTTTCGATTCAGCCATTTTAAAGTCAGATTTTATTGCCGACGAGACATAAAGCTGAACGCGAAGGAATTGCTTTCCTCGTAGTCAACGCGCACGGACAATAGCAATCAAACTTCCATGCAGGTGTTCTGTAAGACCCACGTTCCAGGCGATAAAAAACATTTCGCCGGAGGGCAGTGGCTGGCTATTCGGACGGCTGACCGCAAACGCTTGCATTTGTTTTGTGGGGAAATAACGGCAGCCGCTGGAAAATTTTTTTATTCAAAAGGATATTGACTGGCCATGTAACTTTCTTTCTGTGCAGTAAATTCGTTGAAAACAACCACGGCATATTCCAGCATTGCTTTTCGATTTCAAATCAACAATATATACATCCTTGAAGTACTGAAGTGTAATATTAAAGAGGAATATGTTACTATATTTCGGAACTGATGCTTCAAGTCTAAGTTATTTACTATTTGTGACATCCTTGAAGAACTGAAGTATAATTTTAAAGAGGAATATGTTACTATATTTCGGAACTGATGCTTCAAGTCTAAGTTATTTACTATTTGTGACAATATTTGAAAAGCCTCCAAATTTTCCCATCCAGTTTTACCGCCGTCTATTCACGTACATTCTTAGAAATTTCTTCATCTATTCCAGGTCAGTATTTCATAGCAATATATTTTTATTCATGTGTATCCGTATTTTTTATGTCTTTCTTCATTAGCAATCAATACAGTATCGTTTTCTTAGGTATCAGAGTTTTACCACTCTTACCAACTCGAGTATGACTTTGACATTCACTATCATAATAGCCTCAGTTTTGTTTTCCCTTGACTAGAATTCTGTTCTGAGCAGGTATTACAAGCCATTATGAACTTCTATCAAACAGCATCCAGTTTACAACACTTACTTACACTGATCATATTAATACATCAATCTGAGATGTTGATTTAAAGAAAAGATGAATTATTTATGACAAATTTCAATAAGATATATTTACATAGGGAAGCAGTACTTAGTTATCTCCAGTTCAGTGAACAGGCCTCTGTAGGACATTGTTGAGTTCGCACCATAAATAATTCGTATAACAATAAACCGTCAAGGCAGATTCAGGAAGAACTAAGAGAGTTTAACAAAAGAAATCGACGAAGAAGAGGAAGACGCGATCGAATAAGGCCAGAAAAGTAAATCCCCGGACCATACGGAATCCCCGCAAACTTTTATTAGGTTTACTTACCACAAATGAAAAGACTAATGGCTCTGGAAAGGAATACACCGAAGAACTTTTTAGAAGGGATAGTGGTCTTAGTTGACACGAGTTTCGTAAAGGGTAGGAAACTTCAGCAAAACGTAAGTGAATATAGAAATGTAATATTTTGTTCCTCTCTGGTTTCATAGCCTCCAAGAGTTTTGTAAAAGAAAACATTGTCCGTAGTAGGATGCATAGTTATCCTTCATTTGTTGTGCGATTGGCCAGTCTTGACTGTTAAGTCATTTTCCAGCACTTATTCATAAGCAGTACACTATATGCCCCACGTGCTGTATCATACAATCGAAAAAAACCATTCCATATGTTCATCCATAAGTGGAATAATACATCTGCTTTGCAATCTGAGATCGAAAACATCGTACTAGAAACTAGTAACCACTTCATCTCATGTGTAAACCACACGACTTCCATATTCAGACACTCTGAATATGGGGGGCCGGAGGAGGGAGGGGGGGGAGGGCATAATACTGGAAGACCAATAGCGTAGCGCTCGGATTAAAAACGGTGTAAGACAGGGATGTAGTCTTTACTCCTAATGACGAATCTATATATCGAAGAAGCGATGGCAGGAGTAAAAAAGAAAGCTTCAAGGATGGGATTAAAATTCGAGGCGGAAGAATATCGTCGATAAGATTCACTGATGCCATTGCTATCCTGAGTGAAAATGAAGAAGATTACAAAATCTGTTGAATGGAATGAACCGTCTGATGAGTAAAGAATTGGACCGAGAGTAAACAAGAAAAAGACAAAATTAATGAGAAGTAGGAGAAATGAGATAACAAGAAAATTAACATACAAATTGGTGAACACGAACTAGACGAAGTCAAGGAATTCTGCTTCCTTGTAAGCAAAACAACGCACGGTGGTCGAAGCAAGGAGGACATAAAAACCAGTCTATCACAGGCAAAGAGTGCATTCCTAGTGAAGAGAAGTCTTCTGGTATCAAACATAGGCCTTAATTTGAGAAAGAAAGTTCTGAGAATATACGTTTGGAGTACGGCATTCTGTAATTGTGAATTATGGGACAGTGGGAAAACCGGAACAGAAGATGTGATAATACAGAATATGTTGAAAATTAGGTGGACTGATAAAATGCGGGGTGGTTCTCCGCAGAGTCGACGAAGAAAGGAACATATAGAAAACGCTGACAAGAAGAAGGGACAGGATGACAGGACATGTGTTAAAGCATCAGGGATTAACCTCCTTCGTATTAGAGGGAGCTGTAGAGGGTAAAAGCTTTAGAGCAAGACAGAGATTGGAATGCTACACCGACCACGCTAGCAGAGCAGCGGTAGTGTCCAGTGCTATTGGGACAGTTTCCGCCAAGCATCACATCGTATTTTCTTAAGCGCTTGGTGATGTGTGGAATGATGTCCATAAAGCATTTCAAACTACACATGTTGTTCCATTGGATCGATCACCTCAGCAGTTTGGTCCCATAGGAACCTAACACCACCAACAACAACAACAACAACATGTTTAACTGCATTTTTGCCATAATTCTGACACATAATTTAAAAAAATATGTAAGTCGCCAGGTTCGGATGGAATCCCAGTTCGGTTTTATAAAGAGGACTGTACGGCATTGTCGCCTTATTTAGATTGCATTTATCGCGAATCTCTCCCCCAGCGCAAATCCCAAACGACTGGAATAAAGCGCAGATAACTCCTGTATATAAGATGGGTAAAAGAACGGAACCGCAAAATTTCAGGCCAATATCCTTAGCATTAGTTTTCTGCAGTATTCTAGAACATATTTTCGAGTTAGAATATAATACATTTCCTCGAGACCGAAAAGCTTATGTCCACGAATCAGCACGTTTTTAAAAAGCATCGTTAGTGTGAAACCCAGGTTGTTCTTTTCACACAATATATACTGCGAAGTATTCCGTAGAACATTTGACACGTTACCGCACTGCAGACGGTTAACGAAGGTAGGAGCATACGGAATAGATTCCCAGACATGCGAGTGGCTCGAAGACTTCGTAAGTTACAGAACCCAGTATGTTGTCCTCGACGGCGAGTGTTCATCAGAGACGAGGGTATCGTCAGGAGAGCTCCAGGGAAGTGTAATAGGACCGCAATTATTTTCTGTACACATAATGTACATGATCTGGCGGACAGGGAGGACAGAAATCTGCGATTGTTGGCTGATGATGCTGTGGTGTATGGAAAGGAGTCGAAGTTGAGTGATGATGACTTAAACAAAATTTCTACTTGGTGTGATGAACGTCAGCTGGTTCTAAATATAGAAAAATGTAAGTTAATGTGGAAATACTAACCTGTAATGTTGGAATACAGCATTAGTAGTGTCCTGCTCGTAGTTTAAATTTCTGTTCGTAACGTTACAAAGAGATATGAAATGGGACAAGCATGTGAGGACTTGTAGGGAAGACGAATGGTCGACTTTGGTTCGTTGGGAGAATTCTGGAAAAGAGTGGTTCACCTGTCAAGGAGAACGCATATAGGACGCTGGTGCGACCTATTCTTGAGAACTGTTCGAATATTTGGGATACGCACAAGGTCGGATTGAAGGAAGACATCGAAACAATTCATAGGCAGGCTGCTAGATTTGTTACCGATAGGCTCCAACAACACCCAAGTGTTACAGAGATGCTTCGGAAACTCGAATGAGAATGTGTGGAGGGAATGCAACGTTCTTTTCGAGCAACTGAGAAGATTTAGAGAACCGCCATTTGAAACTGACTGCAGTACGATTCTCCTGCCATCAACGTAGATTCCGCGTGAGGACCACGAAGATAAGATACGAGAAATTGGAACTCATACTGAGGCACGTAGACAGTCGTTTCTCCCTTGCTCTATGTATTTGCGAGTGGAACAGGAAAGAAAACGATTAGTTGTCTTACAAGGTACCCTCCCACAAGAACTTTACGGTGTTTTGCAGAGTATATATGAGCCGTGCACGGCTCGTGTTCATGCAATTTATTGTTTGTCATCTTCTATTACGGTACTGCCGCCTCGTTTTCTTATTCCATTTACTGGCGTGACTAACTTCCTGCCTTACTTGTTCGTAAGCGGGAACAGCAGCAGCACGTATCGATAAGTGCACTGTCGTACCATTTCTGGAGCGACCGATAGTATTTCCGGGTCGTCGTTTGTCTGGCAGTCAGTTGGAAACGGACTAGCAGTGCAATCGGGACGCAGCAGCAGTGAAGTCGGGGGACGGAGCTCCGCTGAGGCGCCGACAGCCAGTGCTCGCCGACCGCTGGCGACACACATGAACTTTCCGACGGACGGAGATTGGAGCGGGACGACTGTTGGTTGGTCGTTCGGTTGGTCGTCTCATCGGCCGACGTATATTTTGTCCTTTCACCGTTTCTGAGCCTGGGCAGTTGGTCGGCTGGTGTGGAGCAGAGCTTGTCGGTGGGTCCGTCGAGTGTCTGCCGGTTGGGTTGTCGTCGGATCGACAATGGTTGTGCTGACTGCCTGTCTCACCTGAGCGAGCGTCAGTATTTGAATTCCTGACCGACATTCGGGACTTCTGAGTGCCGTTGGGTGTACTGCCTTTTCTTGCTTGTTCTTGTTGTTTGTACTTGTATGGCTTCTAACCGATTTTAAATTAACTTTGTTTTACCCTTAAGGCGTCAGATGGTTTGGGCCTTCAGCCTAATTTAAGAACTGTTTTACGTAAAGCCTTTGGCATTTTTAAAATTAATGTTATTGAGTCTTAAGTGTTGGACCTTCAGCCGATTATGAATTTAAGTTGTTTTGCTCTTAAAGTGCCAGACTCTTTGGGCTTTCAGCCTAATTAAGGAACTGTTTTAAGATAAGGCTTTGCCTTTGAAATTTCTGATTTTGGTTGAGCTTTAAGTTATTGGCTTTCAGCCGTTTTTAAATTAAAGTGGTCTTGCCCTTACAGCATTTAACCGCTAATTAACTTCCAAAACTAAAGCTGTGTTTTTTTTATAAAAAAAAATTTCTTGGCTCTTGTCATGTTTGATCAAATAAAAGGTTGTGTGCAAGAGTGTAACTGACAGTCGGTTATTTTGGCCCCTTTTCACAACTTGAACTACCTGTCCTGTTCTGCGAGTTTAGCAGGGCGTTGCAATATACTGGGTGATCAAAAAGTCAGTATAAATTTGAAAACTGAATAAACCACGGAATAATGTAGATAGAGAGGTACAAATTGACACACATGCTTGGAATGACATGGGGTTTTATTAGAACCAAAAAAATACAAACGTTCAAAAAATGACCGACCGATGGCGCTTCATCTGATCAGAATAGCGATAATTAGCATAACAAAGTAAGACAAAGCAAAGATGATGTTCTTTACAGGAAATGCTCAATATGTCCACCATCATTCCTCAACAATAGCTGTAGTCGAGGAATAATGTTGTGAACAGCACTGTAAAGCATGTCCGGAGTTACGGTGAGGCATTGGCTTCGGATGTTGTCTTTTAGCATCCCTAGAAATGCCGGTCGATAACGATGCACTTGCGACTTCAGGTAACCCCAAAGCCAATAATCGCACGGACTGAGGTCTGGGGACCTGGGAGGCCAAGCATGACAAAAGTGGCGGCTGAGCACATGATCATCACCAAACGACGCGCGCAAGAGATCTTTCACGCGTCTAGCAATATGGAGTGTTTTTTTTGGTTTTAATAAAACCCCATGTTATTCCAAGCATGTGTGTCAATTTTTACCTCTCTATCTACATTATTCCGTGGTTTATTAAGTTTTCAAATTTATACTGACTTTTTGATCACCCGGTACGTAGATGCACATTTCGGCCGGCAGCGTCTGTATGCATTACTTCAGTACAACAAGTGTTGGAAAATGGTCGCTCATGAAAGAACACTTTTAATAGGGGGTTACGGTGTTACACGCTATCGTTTCTACAGTCCCTTCTGCAGGCTGGAGATCAGTTGTGAGTGTCTTGCGTGCTGCTCTTGAAGCTGCTACACCCTCGTTACGGACGTTTCCGCCGTGCAGAACGCCTAACGGCGCCCCACACAGATAATTAAAGGGAGCCTACCAGAAGAGCTGGGCACTTAAAAGAAGCAGCGTCGTCTTCCGGGCTGCGATCAGCAGGTGTGGAGAAAAACACTCGCGCTCTGCCCGCAGGTGCTCCAAGGCCCTAACGGGACCTCCTAGTCTAGTTTATATCTACATCTACACCCTGCAAGTATATCCCCCTTACCTGTTATGTCCGCGAATGGTGCCGACTGCCGGTAAACTTCCATATGGATTGGATTGGATTGATTTTGGGGAAGAGACCATACAGCGAGGTCATCGGTCTCATTGGATTAGGGAAGGATGGGGAAATAAGTCGGTCGTTCCCTGTCAAAGGAAGCATCCCGGCAGTTGCCTGAAGTGATTTAGGGAAATCGCGGAAAACCTAAATCAGGTTGGCCGGACGCAGGATTCAACCGTCGTCCTCCCGAATGCGAGGCCAGTGTGCTAACCACTGCGCCACCTCGTTCGGTAAACTTCGATATGAGCTACAATTTCTCTGATTTTTTTCGTCATGATTATTTCGCGAGGCATATGGTTAGAAAGCATTATGTTGCCCAACTCTCCGCGCAACGTACGCTCTCGGAATTTCAATAGTAACCTTCTCCGTGATCCACAACGCCTCTCTTGTAGCGTCTGCCAATTGAGTTTGCTGGGCACAAGTGTAACGCTCTCGCGCGTACTAAAAGATCTCGTGACGAAACGCGCCGCTCTGCGTTGGACCTTCCCTGTCTCTTCTGTTAAACTTTCTTGGTAATGTTCTTTTTATATATGTTAGGGACCGAATACCCATGAAGTCAAGCTCGTACATTCAAATGGTTCAAACGGCTCCGAGCACTTTGGGACTTAACAGTCCCCTAGAACTTAGAACTACTTGAACCTAACTAACCTAAGGACATCACACACATCCATGCCCGAGGCAGGATTCGAACCTGCGACCGTAGCAGTCGCGCAGTTCCAGACTGTAGCGCCTAGAACCGCTCGGCCACCCCGGCCGGCAAGCTTCTTTATTTGGATGTATTACTAGTTTCGTGAACCGTGCTACTACTCAGTTCTTTGGAAAATCAAAAATACAGTCTCACCACAGCTATTTAAAGGAAATAGGAAGCCCGGGGTCACTGGTGATGGACAAGTTTTTGATTGTTTTACAATTTCAATTTGACTGAAAACAGACTTTATTATAAACTTCAATAAGGACATTTGCCCTCTTACTGATGCAACATACAAGTCTTAACTTTAATTGAATTACATAAACACGAATAAGAACCATATTTTGCGTCCGCAACCAAAATCATAGATAGTAGGCACGGTGAATGATCAATCATAAAAAATCATTCTCGTTTAACCGTATCTCAAAAGGCTAGTAACACTATCCACTTCCAACCCAAAGTTACACAGCCACATAATACCACAACTTCATTAAAAAAAAACAAAGACCTTAAAGTTTAATAAAACTGAACTGCCCACATAAAGGTCCACAATGAAGCATGCTTATACTAAAAATGCACAGTGGGCCTACCAAGGTCGCAAAACTGGCACACAGGAAAAATAACAAGTTGCACATTCATTAAAGATAAACAAATGATTAACATAAGCATTAAATAAGAATGACTAGTAATAACTCAACCAGTTAAATGCAATGTGGCCTCACTTAACTAACGGAAATAATGACTCAATGATTCGCAAATTACACTTAACTTTAGAGACAGCGTTAAGGCCCGCAGCAGTATTTGGAAGCAATGACGCTACGGCTGGCAGGCAATACGAGCGTTCACTCCCCACGGCTTGTGCACGGGCTCACAAGCGGGCGGTATATATTTATATATAGTCCGACCGGCCTCACAATGCGGGGTCCTGACAAGAATCCATAACCGCACCGACGCCAGGAAACGAGCGGACTTAACAAATGACTTGCAGAACAAATAGATTGCTTGAAAACTAGGTCAAATCACAGCCACACTGGAATACATAATAAGCATGCCCCCAAATTCTTATGTACAGTACCCGTCTCTAACAGTACCCGTCTTCCAGCAATCTAGCAGGAAACTTAGAGATCACTTGCAATTGCCTTAAGGCACTTTCAACATTAAATAAACATACCAAATCCTGCCGTAACAAATGATTAAACCATTAACTCTGACGGCTGCCGGGCGCTTACACGACCGCAACCAGTCCCCAAGCGGTCAATATGTCCTGAAACAAGTTTAAACTCGCAAGAAAACCACTTAAAACACACACTTCACAGATGATGAGAAACGAAGTGAGGGACATCAGTTTCCTTAAAATAGCCACTGTGGAACCAACGTCAGAACCATCTCCGGCAGCTACCCATGCCACAGTAAATTAAACACAGAATAACTTGGAGGTTGCAAATTACGAACTGGGAAGCTGTTCAGCGTGAGATGACGAACCCACCACAATTTTGCCCGTCAAGGCGCCCAATGATGGGCACCGTACATCCGGCGCGACAAAAGACAAGGGCGGCGAGCACGGCGAGGCCCATGCACCACGGTTAGGGAGGCGGGCTTGTTTTCAACACAAGCTTGCTCGTTGAACGCCGACCGGAGACTCTCCGTCACACGTTCACCCGGAAAACCCGCCGGGGGGAGCAGTCAAAGATAGCGAGACAGCCGAATATCGATATCAGCGATGCAAGTAGAACACCCTAGCGCCAGCCGCCACAGCTCATTTCGGATAACAGTCTAGTCATCTTCACATCATAACACATTCTTGATTAGTGTTGGTGCCATTACGGTTTCACACATCGTAAAAATTCTTCTTAAAATGCGGCATTCATATGAAACGTGATTGAAAACAACTTTTTATCGTTCTTGGCCAGTGTAATTGAACGATGATCATAAAACAAAGGCATTATGCTGTTACAACTTAGTAACTGAGACAATCAGTGTTTACATCATTTCGTAGAGAGATCATCATACACACTAATGAGCCAAAACATTATGACCAGCTGCTTAATAGCTTGCCTGTCCGTCTTTGGAACGAAATACAATACTGTTCGTGTGTATCAGGGATCCTACAGTTTGTTGACAGGTTTGTAGAGCTATGTGACATTAGATGTCTACGCAGAGGTCATGTAATTCGCGTAAATAACGGGCCACTGATTTGCTTAAGCTATGGTGGAGCCCGATAGTGACCCAGATGGCTTCCGTAAGATTTACATCAGGCGAATTTGGTAGCTGAGGCATCAACGTGAGTTCACTATAACGCTCCTCAAACAACTATAGCACGGTTCTGGCTCCGAGACATGGACAATTGTACTGCTATCTTGACATTGCCGTCGAGGAAGACTTCAAGCATGAAGGGATGTAGACGGTTCGCAGCTGTCACCATGTCTTCGATTACTACCACAGCTCCCATGCAAGCGCAGAAGAATGTCCCCCATAACATAAATAACATAATACTGTCCCCACCAACCTGCGTCTATGGCGTGGTGCATGTTTCGAGAGCTGCAGTTCACCTCGATGACGTCGTTTGTGGAGATGACCATCAACTTACGCTACGGTCGCAGGTTCGAATCCTGCCTCGGGCATGGATGTGTGTGATGTCCTTAGGTTGGTTAGGTTAGTAGTTCTAAGTTCTAGGCGACTGACGACCTCAGAAGTTAAGTCGCATAGTGGTCAGAGCCATTTGAACCATCAACTTAGCGTAGCAAAAATGTGATTCACCCGAAGAGCCGACGCGTTTCCATTGACCGATGGTCGAATCCCGATGGTCCCGTGCTCACTTTAGTCGCAATTGACGATGTCGTTGGGTCAGCATGTGAATACGTAGGGGTGGTTTGCTGGGGAGCTCCTTGTTCAACAATGTACGATGAACGGTGTGCTACGAAACACTTACGCGTGCATCAGCATTGTGCTTTTTCGGTAGAGATGTCAAGGATCACCATCTCTCCTACTCTTCAGGTCAGACAAGCCCCCGAACTCCCATTTCTGTGGAGAGTCGTGGACGTCCAACCATTTAGCGCCTAGTGGTAGTTTCACTGTCCTTGTACCTCTTCCCGTAGATGCTCACGACAGTAGCACGTGAACATTGCACCAGCTTCGCCGTTTCTGAGGCACTTGTTCACAGGCTCTGCGTAATAATACTCTGCCCTTTGTCAAAGTCGCTTGTGTCAATCGATTTCACCACCTGCATCCCATATCTTCCCCGTCCCTACATACTCTTCTGTTACCGCGTCATGTGTCCGCCCCCAGTAGCTGAGTGGTCAGCGTGGCAGAATGACACTCCTAATGGCCCGGGTTCGATTCCCGGATGAGTCGGAGATTTTTCTCCGTTCAATGACTGGGTGTCGTGTTGTTCCAATCATCATCATTTCATCCCCATCGACGTAAGTCACCGAAGTGGCATCAAATCGAAAGACTAGCACCCGACGAACGGTCTACCCGTCGGGAGACCCTAACCAGACGACATTCACATTTATTTACCGCGTCACCTGTCTCCAACGCCACCACGCGGCATCAAACACCGCGGGGGGCAGCGATCATAGTGTGGATTGTCAGTGTGTATGTTGCTGTAACATCCATACCGGTATATATATATATATATATATATATATATATATATATATATATATATATATATATATATATATACTCCTGGAAATGGAAAAAAGAACACATTGACACCGGTGTGTCAGACCCACCATACTTGCTCCGGACACTGCGAGAGGGCTGTACAAGCAATGATCACACGCACGGCACAGCGGACACACCAGGAACCGCGGTGTTGGCCGTCGAATGGCGCTAGCTGCGCAGCATTTGTGCACCGCCGCCGTCAGTGTCAGCCAGTTTGCCGTGGCATACGGAGCTCCATCGCACTCTTTAACACTGGTAGCATGCCGCGACAGCGTGGACGTGAACCGTATGTGCAGTTGACGGACTTTGAGCGAGGGCGTATAGTGGGCATGCGGGAGGCCGGGTGGACGTACCGCCGAATTGCTCAACACGTGGGGCGTGAGGTCTCCACAGTACATCGATGTTGTCGCCAGTGTTCGGCGGAAGGTGCACGTGCCCGTCGACCTGGGACCGGACCGCAGCGACGCACGGATGCACACCAAGATCGTAGGATCCTACGCAGTGCCGTAGGGGACCGCACCGCCACTTCCCAGCAAATTAGGGACACTGTTGCTCCTGGGGTATCGGCGAGGGCCATTCGCAACCGTCTCCATGAAGCTGGGCTACGGTCCCGCACACCGTTAGGCCGTCTTCCGCTCACGCCCCAACATCGTGCAGCCCGCCTCCAGTGGTGTCGCGACAGGCGTGAATGGAGGGACGAATGGAGACGTGTCGTCTTCAGCGATGAGAGTCGCTTCTGCCTTGGTGCCAATGATGGTCGTATGCGTGTTTGGCGCCGTGCAGGTGAGCGCCACAATCAGGACTGCATACGACCGAGGCACACAGGGCCAACACCCGGCATCATGGTGTGGGGAGCGATCTCCTACACTGGCCGTACACCACTGGTGATCGTCGAGGGGACACTGAATAGTGCACGGTACATCCAAACCGTCATCGAACCCATCGTTCTACCATTCCTAGACCGGCAAGGGAACTTGCTGTTCCAACAGGACAATGCACGTCCGCATGTATCCCGTGCCACCCAACGTGCTCTAGAAGGTGTAAGTCAACTACCCTGGCCAGCAAGATCTCCGGATCTGTCCCCCATTGAGCATGTTTGGGACTGGATGAAGCGTCGTCTCACGCGGTCTGCACGTCCAGCACGAACGCTGGTCCAACTGAGGCGCCAGGTGGAAATGGCATGGCAAGCCGTTCCACAGGACTACATCCAGCATCTCTACGATCGTCTCCATGGGAGAATAGCAGCTTACATTGCTGCGAAAGGTGGATATACACTGTACTAGTGCCGACATTGTGCATGCTCTGTTGCCTGTGTCTATGTGCCTGTGGTTCTGTCAGTGTGATCATGTGATGTATCTGACCCCAGGAATGTGTCAATAAAGTTTCCCCTTCCTGGGACAATGAATTCACGGTGTTCTTATTTCAATTTCCAGGAGTGTATATAATGTCGTATATTATATGATGTCTGTTACGAAATTATGTAAAAATTGATTGTGTCAAGTTATAAGTTGCAACGACAAACGCCTTCTTTTATGAAGGTCGTTCAATTACACTGGTCAAAAACAACGAAGAGCTGTTTTTAATTATGTCACGTATAGATGTTGCCATTTTAAGAAAGACTTAACGAAGTGTGAAGCCGTTATGGAACCAGCACCAATCAAGAATGTATTATGAGTGAAAATTGCTGGATTTCATGTGAGATCTTGATTCATGTGTTTTCAATTACTAACATTAAAAAAACTTACAGCAGAGCCGGTATCTCCTGGCTGACAATGTCAACAAACTTGATCTACTTGGTAAGGTCCCCAGACAGATGAAGAATAATAATAGCGTACGCAAATATTTCGTAAGCCACTCCTTTCGTGGATGAATTACATTTGCTTCAGGTTCTCCCACTGAATCTCAGTCCACTAGCTGCTTTTCCCAGAGTTTGTTTTATGTGACTATTCTACTGAAGGTTTCACCGGGCAATTATTCAAAGCTATTTAATGGTTGTTACCCTTTTCAGAGATGTTTCTCTAGTAGCGTAAGCGAACAGTATCGGATGTCTTCGCCTATTGACGGGCAATATCTTACATTTATTTGCGCTCAGGTTCAACTACCAGCCCCTGCACCAAACATCGCCCCTCTGCAGATCTTTCTACATTTCACAACAGTATCCTGGCGTTCAAACCATCCTATCGACAATTTCGTCTTCGTAGCGCCTTCCATTTGGAGCGGGGTGAGCTTTTTGGATAATGCACGCCATTTCTTCCGCTCCGACGCTTCCTGTAGATTTAGCCTTCTTCATTCTAGATCTGCGTTTGTAGTGTCTAGCCACCGTAATTTAGGCCTTCCAAGTTGTCTCTGGCCTTCGGCAGAGAGACGATAGGCTGAGCTGATGCCCGTATGATGTGTCCCAAGTCACTTCAACTAGTCGTCGGATCGTTGCAGTGTTGATGTGTTCGAGCAAAGAATGCGTTATCTTTTCAGTACCCGCGTTTCCATGACATGTTGCAATTATTCAGCACTGGCTTCACCATCTTTGGTATTAGGTGGACTGGCATCATCTTATCACAAAGAATACCAGTGACTGAATCACATCCAGGTCGCTTTGATTCTTGCTCGCACGTCCTCATTCGCATAGCCACTCTGTTGTCGAGAACCTAGACATTAGTATGTGTCCGCCTTGGTAAGAGAAACTCCATTAATGTGTATAGTTCCAGGAGACGGAATCGTTTCGAGGTACTCTCTCGTGGATGTTTAAACGGAGGCCAAATCTTTGTAGACGATTATACCATTGTACGAGGTCCATGACTAAGGAATTTATTGCTAGCGCACTCGAGCAGATGTAATTTCGATGGATTGTTCACGCGCTGCCTCTGATATGTACGCTATAAGAGAATCTCAGACCAGAGAGCAGTGTTGGCTGCAGTAGGAACTGTGTGGCAGTAGGAGTAAGTAGTAGCTAGCAGTCTGGTGTATCGAGTTGGCTGGGCCGGTCCTGGGGAGCGATGGCGGTGCCTGAGCGATGTAGCATAAGGTAAAAGCAGCCTCGCGCATATGTACTATTGTTATATCAAGTCCCATGTAAATGTTTTTAAAAAATCTCTTAGTAATAATATTTCTTATTAAAAATAACTTTTGACAATCATTCATCTCAATTTAAAGAATTTACTAATTTCTCCAATCCATGGTCATCCCGATTATTGTAAAGAAAAATCAGTTGTTTCTTTTTATACATGACAAATCTATCGGCCAGCATTGCACTGGGCTGTGCCAGAAAAATTTCTTATAGGAGCAGATATATACGCGTTATCCGGCAACTTCATTGAGGTAAGAATTTACAATTTATTCAGAACGATCTTTCGGGGCCATGACGCAGCACTGCTGACGTCCAAAATTCACCAGTTTAAATTCACAGTCAGTTAATTATTGAAAGGTTATATATGAGTCACATCTTTATTGAGACGTTAGTTGAGAGGTTATGGAATAAACTGTTGGGAGGTTACACTTGTTGTTGATATAACAATAGTACAAAATCAGTTGTTACAAATCACATATGCGCGCGGCCGCTTTTAGCTAAACTACATCGCTCAGGCACGACCGCCCGACTGCGAGCTACAACTACTACTGCTGCCGCCACAGCTCCTACAGCAAACGAAACTGCTCTCAGGTGTGCGATTCCACTGTAGCATACATATCGCAGGCAGCGCATGAGCAATCCATCGAAATTACATCTGCTCGAGTGCGCTAGCAATAAATTCCTTAGTCATGGACCTCTTACACCATGTTCGTACTTTAGTTTTAAGGTCGTCCCTGGTATCAGCCACAAGCACCACAGCACTGGTGTATAGCATTGTCCACGGCACACACTTCTGTAAGTCGCGCATTATGGTATCGATTAAACGGTAACGAAGAGCAGCAGAGACAGAGCTCAGCCTTGATTAACGCCAGCTGTCACAGGGAAGCTGACATGCAGCCAGGCAGAACATTGCACCCGGCTGCTGGTGTTTTTGTACAGCATCTTTACCCTGTTGATAGTTTCAGAAACTCGATGATCGCGAAGGGCATACCAAATCACCTGATGTGGTATTCGATCAAATGGCTTCTGGAGGTCAAGAAAGGCAAGATGTAGTGACTTCCTGTTCTTGCGGAGTTTCTCCAACAGTTAGAGCGCAGCAAAAATTTCGTCTGTTGTGCTACATTCCTTCACAAACCTACATTGATTTATTGAGGGCTGGAATATATTCGCAGGCTCATCAAGGATACGTTCGATTATCTTCATAGTATGGGAGAGCAGCCGGATTGGGCGGTACTTGGTGCATTCCACAGGATCAGCCTTGCCCTTAGAAATAGGTGCAATAATATTACCGACGTCATCCACTAGATCATTTACATGTATTGTGAACAGTAATGGCCCTATAGCACTCCCTTGGGATACTCCAGAAATTATCCTTCATCTGTCGATTTCATCCCATTAAGAATAGAGAACAAGATACGAGCTTACCGAATGTCTAACCGGATTTGAGACTAGATTCAGGACTTCCTTTGCAGGTAGAACTCAATACATTAAGAGGTTTGAACTGTATCGCATGCCTTCCGGAAGTCAAGGCACAAGGCATCAGCTACAGCGCTTTGGACTTCATGGACAAATAGAGCGAGCCAGTCATCGTCCGCTTCGGTGACTGAGCGGCGACTGAATAGGTGATTTCTACTGGATTACTGCCTTATCGTAAGACCAAAACTTCTTAGGATTTCTAGTCAGATCAGCTTGCAAAAGTTTACGAACGCGTGTTGTATTCACTTAATTCGCACTCGTTCTTCATATAGCTGCTACGTGATGCTGTTCGAGCCAACAGGCGATCGCACCACTAAGAAACTTTGTTTCATTTCTCTGGTCCCAGCAGGTTGACGTCATGACAATGACACTGACGGTGGAAATCACGTTTGATGTTTCACACAGTCATTTCCTTAAGAGAACTGCACGATAATGTCGAATAATGACGCAGTGTTTATGCAACCGTTAACATTTCTGGGTTGGAGTATCACTTGTTGCCCTTTATCTTTACCCAGACAAACTCTGGAACAAGTGCTTATTGAGTTGACGGATCGTTTCTTAGGTATCGTGCAGGCAAAAGTAGTTAAAATTTTGTCTAACTATCCCACAGCTATTTATGATCTTGTCGGCCATATTGTTAGCCATCCCCTTGAGACAGGATAGTGGTCGCTTTAGAAGCGCAGTAGGTGGTGTAGAACTTAACGCGTGCTGTGCCGCTGCCGTAAGTTAAAGACAGGAAAGAGACTGAGGCGTGGGTGTTGGTTGGCTGAATGGCTGTAACTATGGCTGCTCTCTGTCGTCGCTCCTTTTAAGAGTCTGAATTAATACAGATTAGCAAAAGATGGAAGAGCCGGCCGCGTTGGCCGAGCGGTTCTAGGCGCTACAGTCTGGAACCGCGAGACCGCTACGGTCGCAGGTTCGAATCCTCCCTCGGGTATGGATGTGTGTGCTGTCCTTAGGTTAGGTAGGTTTAAGTAGTTCTAAGTTCTAGGTGACTGATGACCTCAGAAGTTAAGTCCCATAGAGCTCAGAGCCATTTGAACCATTTTTTTTCTTGCAGCAGATGTTTCGTCGGCTCGTAAAGAACTGGTTAACAAAAAGGAACAGTAGGGAGGCTACAGACCAATGAAAGTCAGTATAGTCTGGCAATGCATCTAGGCGGGGCAGTCAATAAGTAATGCAACACATTTTTTTTCTGAAAACAGATTGGTTTAATTCAGGATTTCAGTACAGCATATTATTCCCCACTTTTCTGCCCACAAGACTTTTTTCAAGATAATACTTACGGAAGACGAAAATTTAATAGTCACAGGGGACTGGAATTCGATAGCAGAAAAAGGAAGAGAAGGAAAATTAGTACGTGAATATGGACTGGGAGTAAGCAATGAAAGAGGAAGCCGCCTGGTATAATTTTGCACAGAGCATAACTTAATCATAGCTAACACTTGGTTAAAGAATCGTGAAAGAAGTATACGTGGAAGAGGCTTGGAGATAATGGAAGGTTTCAGATAAATTAGATAATGGTAAGACAGAGGTTTAGGAACCAGGTTTTAAATTGTGAGGCATTTGTAGCTGCAGATGTTGACGCTTACTACAATTTATTGGTTATGAACCCCAGATGAAAACTGAAGAAACTGCAAAAAGGTAGGAATTTAAGAAGATAGGGCCTGGATAAACTGAAAGAACCGGAACTTGTAGAGAGTTTCAGAGTGAGCATTAGGGAACGATTGACAAGAACAGGGGAAAGAAATACAATAGAAGAAGAATGGGTAGCTTTGAGAGATGAAATAGTGAAGGCAGCAGAGGATCAATTAGGTAAGAAGAAGAGCGCTAGTACAAATCCTTGACTAACAGAGGAGATATTAAATTTAATTGATGAAAGGAGAAAATATAAAAATGCAATAAATGAAGCAGGCTAAAAGGAATACAAACGTCTCAAAAATGAGATCGACAGGAAGTGCAAAATGGCTAAGCAGGGATGGCTGGAGGACAAATGTAAGGATGTAGAGGCTTGTCTCACTAGGGGTAAGATAGATACTGCCTACAGGAAAATTAAAGAGACCTTCGGCGAAAAAAGAACCGCCTGTATAAATATCAAGAGCTGAGATGGAAAAGCAGCCCTAAGCAATGAAGGGAAAGCAGAAAGGTAGAAGGAGTATATAGAGGGTCTATACAGGGGCGATGTACTTGAGGGCAGTATTATGGAAATGGGAGAGAACGTAGGTGAAGATGAAATGGGAGATATGATACTGCGTAAAGAAATTGACAGAGCACTGAAAGACCTAAGTCGAAACAAGACCCCGGGAGTAGAAAGCATTCCGTTAGAACTACTAATAGCCGTGGGTGAGCCAGGCATGACCAAACTCTTCCATTTGGTGAGCAAGATGCGCGAGACACGCGAAATATCCTCAGACTTCAAGAAGAATAGAAAAAGTCCAATCTCAAAGAAAGCAGGTGTTGACCGGTGTGAAAATTACCGAACGGTCAGTTTAAAAAGTCACGGTTGCAAAATACTAACAGAAGTTGTTTACAGACCAATGGAAAAACTGGTAGAAGCCGACCTCGGGGAAGATCAGTTTGGATTCCGTAGAAAAGTCGGAACACGGGAGGCAATACTGACCATACGGTTTATCTTAGAAGATAGGTTAAGGAAAGGTAAACCTACGTTTCTAGCATTTTTATACTTAGAGAAAGCTATTGACAATGTTGAATGGAATACTCTCTTTGAAATTTTGAAGGTGGCAGGGGTAAAATACAGGGAGCGAAAGGACATTTACAATTTATACAGAAACCAAATGGCAGTTACAAGAGTGATTGCGAAGGGAGTGAGACAGGGTTGTAGCCTATCGCCGATGTTATTCAATCTGTATATTGAGCGGGCAGTAAAGGAAGCAAAAGAAAAATTTAGTGTAGGAATTAAAATCCATGGAGAAGAAGTAAAAGCTTTGAGGAATTTTGTCGGAGACAGCAAAGGATTTGAAACACGAGTTGAACGGAATGGACAGTGTCCTGAAAGGAGGATATAAGATGATAATCGACGAAAGCAAAACAAGGATAATGGAATGCAGTCGAATTAAATCAGGTGATGCACAGGGAATTAGATTAGGAAATGAGACACTTAAAGCAGTAGATGAGTTTTGCTATTTGAGGAGCAAAATAACTGATGATGGTCGTAATAGAGAGGATATAAAATGTGGACTGACTATGGCAAGAAAAGCGTTTGTGAAGAAGAGATATTTGTTAACATCAAGTATAGATTTAAGTGTCAGGAAGCCTTTCTGAAAGTATTTGTATGGAGTGTAGCTATGTACGGAAATGGAACATGGACGATAAATAATTTAGACAAGCTGAGAATATAAGCTTTCAAAATGTGATGCTACAGAAGAATGCTGAAGATTAGATGGGTGGATCACATAACTAAAGAGGAGGTACTGAATAGAATTGAGGAGAAGAAGAATTTGAGGCACAACTTGACTAGTAGAAGGGATAGGTTGGTAGGACACATTCTGAGGCATCAAGGAATCACCAATTTAGTACTGGAAGGAAGCGTGGAGGGTAAAAATCGTAGAGGGAGACCAAGAATGAATGCACTAGGCACATTTAGAAGGATGTAAGTTGCAGTAGTTACTCGGAGATGAAGAAGCTTGCACAGGATAGAGTAGCATGGAGAGCTGCATCAAACCAGTCTCTTGTCTGAAGTCCACAACAACAATCTCCATTCAATGAGACGGGATTCCTCCACCTTACTGGGAGGCTCTTCATGTCCGCATGGTATCACTCTACTGGTCGACGCGGAACCAGCGTCTTGCTGCATCAATAACCTCCACATGATCCACGTATTGCTTACCGTACAGAGCACCCTTCACTGGGACAAACAGGTGGAAGTTAGAAGGTGCGAAGTCCGGGCTGTAGAGTGGATGAGGAAGGACAGTCCAATGAAGTTTTGTTAGCTCCTCTCGGGTGCGCAGACTTGTGTAAGGCCTTGCGTTGTTGTGGAGAAGGACGGATTCGTTTGCATTTTTGTGGCGATGAAGACACTGTAAGAGTCACAGCTGTGTGCGGCCGGCTGGCCTGCGGCGTTGTTGTGATGATGACATACACGTCGCCCAACGACTCACCGTGCTTTTGTTCACTGCTAGGTCGCCGTAGACATTATCCAAGCGCCTATGAATATCCACGGTGTTTTGTTTCCCACCTAAAGAAACTCAGTGACAGTTCTCTGCTTGGAACGCACCTCCGTTACCGATGCCATTTTCAAGGCTTCATATAGCGCCGCCTCCTTTAGGAGCTTTATGAAACCGAAGGGCTGTAGGTGTTGAAGCGGAAATATTCCATGATGTCTCGCGAGAAATTCCGCATTTTTGGAATTGAAATTCGGCGATAAAAAGTGTGTTGCATTTCTCAATGAAGGCCATTCGCATTTAGAAATGGACGCATAACTGAGTGGTAACTCTGTCACAAGTTTCCTAAACTATCATTCGCAATAAAGCAGCCGCTGCATGAGTAATGGACTTCTTATAGGACAACTCAAAAGAACGAAAGTTTACGCAAACAATAATGTCATCAGAATAAAGCCCATTCCCTAGAGAGAACGAAAAATGAATTAATATGAATCACTATAACAAAGACGCTAGCCATGGGTCAATAATGTAATCAAAGCGACAGGGGTGGGACAATAGACCTTCCCACGCTACATGTCAATTTGCAGCGCCGGTATCTCGCGGTGCAAACGCAACGATAAGACAGACGCAACCATCGTAGTTGCACCGTGCTTCGTAATTCTAAACATCACGAGTAACTTGCGAATGATTACAAGGCGGTTCCAAGGGTAATAGAAGACAGTACTTAGCCACAAAATGGCGGTAACTGCTGCACGATGTGCTTCGCGAAGTTGGCACCTTTAGTAACTGCAAACACAGACTGATGCAACATAATTGGCTGGAGAGCCGCTCTCTGAATCATTTAAAGCCTCGGTCGACGAACAAAAGTGCAACTCCGCGGTACACGAAGGTCCTTGTAGCTGTTCCTGCGGCTCTGGCCGACTGGAGCGCCCGAATTCTTGCCTTCAAGTTGGGTGGCCCGAACTTCCGTGGATTCCGAGAACGGGGGATACTTTGTGTGTCTCCGCCGCCGCGTGACTTCAACGATGATTCGGTATAACGGCCACTAAACCAAGACAGATTTCGCCATCTTGGGCGTTTTCTGTGTTAAATAAACGGGAAAAGCCAAAATATTTTTTGCCTCCTCCAACCGTCCTCTGTGTAGGCAATAACTCGGTAGTGTCTACGGACCTGCGAAAATAGATTACTTAAGATTGACGACTCTATAATTAAGTAAACAATTAGACCGTGGGGAAGAAAGTGAAAAACACACTTCGTTCGCCGCGATCGCTGTTCAGATCTTATATTGCTCCAAGATGACCGATGTGAACTGCCTTATGCTGACATCGTCTGATCTGAGAGGAGAACAGGAAGATAATGAGTGGGGGAAGATTGCAATTAGTTTCACTTATTACATAAAAACACAAATTCTGACGAACCTTATGGAACTTCTCATTAAAGTACCATGTTACATTACATGATATCAAAGCACAAAAGGCACTCTACACTTATACATATCTTGATAAAATGCACACAGTTGATAACGTCCTGGTAGCATCCATGCATGTCGGCGTCGGACATCACTGTCCCAAGCTTGCCGAATTGCATTGTGCTACAGGTATTGTGTTAACATAGAGGCGGCAGATCCGCTACAAAGATACCTATCTCACCGTTGGATGGAGTAAATGTTAAATGACCACATGCTGAGGCTACAAGCAATGCATTGCGGTGCATCAGAAATAGGGGTGGATGTTTCAAAATGCCCGATATAGCAATACGGAATGCCAGCTGACCATAAATTTAAAATTACCATGGGTTTACACTCCATATAAAATCTCCCGTCAAAAATACTGTTATTGTACGGAGAGAAATTACAGCAATAATAAAATACTTTTAAAAGTTTTAAAAATAACTTACTTCTTTGAGTACCCACTTAACACGACGTAAAGTTAAAATTGCAATGGTGCGAATGCGAATGTTAAGCCGGCCAGACCTGGAAGGGTCCTGAAAAATATCATTCATGAAAGGGGATAGCGTAAACAAAAATCACGCAGAGCTAAACTTTCTTCAAGAGTCATCTCATAGAGATGCTAGCCTACTGGGTGCGAGGTATGCATTACAGAGTTAAGCTGAATTGAGCTATGCTGTAAAAAGTAATGTAGACAACTACAATAAAGGGGACTGATGACCATAGATGTTAAGTCCCATAGTGCTCAGAGCCATTTGAACCATTTTGAACTACAATAAAGTTAAAGGTATGAACGGGTCGTAACAATGCGTATGCGTATAGATCATGACACTGTGTGACGGATATCTGTGATTCATGCCGTGTGTCAGAAACTTCTATAAATGGGGGCATTTTGAAAAATCCACCTTCATTCTGGTGCACCGCTATGCACTGCTGAGTGTCATGTCCGACGCTGACATGCATGTATGATACGAGGACGTTATCAACTGTGTGCATTTTATCAAGATATGTATATGTGTTGTCTAGTACAGGGGTTTATCATAACAGTCAAGACATGATACCTGGAAGCTACAATCGTCATATTTTGACTTTGAACCAAGACGCTAATGGCCTTGCCGAAGTGGTAACACCGGTTCCCGTTAGATCACCGAAGTTAAGCGCTGTCGGAATGGGCTAGCACTTGGATGGGTGACCATCCGGTATGTCGAGAGCCGTTGGCAAGCGGTGTGCACTGAGCCCTTGTGAGGCACACTGAGGAGCTGCTTGATTGAGAAGTAGCGGCTCCGATCTCGTAGACTGACATACGGCCGTGAGAACGGAGTGCTGACCACATGCCCTCCATCTCCTCATCCAGTGACGCCTGTGGTCTGAGGATGACACAGCGGGCCGGTCGGCACCGCTGGGCCTTCCAAGGCTTGTTCGACAGAGAGTTTGAACCAACAGAATCCGTAAGGAACAAATACTGTTCAGACACATTAAATTTTCATACTCCAAACAATCATGAACAGGATTACACAGAGAGATAACAGCCCATATCCAACGTATGCTAGAATATAAAAAACGAGTAACGGTTCTTTCCCTTTCCTTTTATAGGTGCGGATCCTAACTGGTGCTCCTTTTACATCCAGTCCTCGAATGCGGATCGTACCAGCTCGCAAAAAAAAAAAAAAAAAAAAAAACAACATCCTAGGTGGCACCTGCAAGAGTGCAGTATTAGATACAAGCGACGCAGAACGCATAAACATAGACGCTTCTATAAACAGGAACAGAGCACGAAGGTAGTTTGTAAATACTAGTTAGTATAGTTAGTATCAATATTCACACCCGACCTGTCTCGCGCGGTCTAGGGCGTCCTACCACGGTTCGCGCGGCTCCCCCCGTCGGAGGGTAGAGTCCTCCCTCGGTCACAGACGTGTGTGTTGCCCTTAGCGTTAAGTTAGTTTAAGTTAAGTAGTGTGTAAGCCTAGGGACCGATGACCTCTGCATTTTTGTCCCATTGGAACTTACCACAAATTTCCAAAAATTTTCCACACGCGACCTGCTCGCACAACAAGGTACACAGACCTTATTCTTGCATCCTCAAAACCAGTCTGCCGTGGGTAAATAATTCAAGTCTCACAAGAAACAAATCAGTCATCCATAAACAGCGCGGTGCAGACGAATGAACAGAATGTAGGCCGGTTGGTACACTGGCTGAACACAGTACCTCAGCGACACTGCGTCATCGGGAAACAATCCTCACATGCAGTCGGAGCGTTATAGTCGTGTCCAACATTCCACTCCGCCACTTGCTCTTCCATAACACAACTCCAGCACTCCGCTACGTCTGCCTCTCACTTCCTCTTCGGGCCACGTGGCTCCAGCTACTGTCCAGCGACCCCACGAGAGGTTGCCTCACCGCCGAGAAGTCCGCCTCCGTAGTTGAGTGTTCAGTGCGGCAGAATGACATGCGCGGGGCGCGGGTTCGGTTGCCGGCTGGGTCGGAGATTTTTCTCTGCTCGGGGGCTGGCTGTTGTGTTGTCCTCATCATCGTATCATCCACATCGACGCACAAGTCGCCGAAGTGGCGTCAACTAAAAAGACTTGCCCCAGGCTATCGTCTACCCGACGGGAGGCCCTCACCACACGACGTTTCATTTCATACGACCGAGAGGAAGCATGACCAACCTAGGCGGCTTGTGATAACCTAAACCCATAGTGCTGTACCCTGCACGGTGTGGACTTCCTTTAGAGCTCTCGTATCATGTAATGTAACATGCTATATTAATGAGAAGTTCGATACGGTACGTGAAATTTTGTGTTTTTACGTAATAGGTAAAATTAATTTTAGTTTCCCCCCTCCCCAGTTATTATTTCATGTTCTTCCCTTGGATCAGATGACGCCGCATAAGGGTGTTAGAAGCGGCCGTCGTGACACAATAAAAGTATCTATACTGCGATCGCGAAGTGTGTTCTTCCGTTTTTAGGGGGAGGTCTACTATCTTTACCCCGAAAAAGCATGTTCTTTGAGTATTTTTCCTCGGGATGTGTTATAGATATCAATGTCAAATTTGGTCAAAATGTTTACTGATATTTCCTCTACAAACTGGAATTTTTTCGACCGGAAATGTCGAAGAGCAAAGGCAGAAGTGCCGTCGGAACGAAACAAAATTTCGATGTAGACGTCCACGCTCGGTATGTCACAGGTCAGCCGGCTCGTCTGAAATCAAAATTGAGTTGACGTTAGCGAAGAATATAATATTCCTTAGGAGTTGTACCTCGCTTAAGTTATTTCGACCGTAGGAAACAAAATGGCGGCCATTTGAAAAAAATAGCTTTTTTTTCATCGATTTTTTCGACTTCGTCGGCCAAATAAAAATATTTATAGTTGATGGATCGGAATAAAAGAGGTAGAACTCCTAGACAATTTAGTTAGCTTCGTCGGAAACAAAGAATCATGCCAATCGGTTGAGTAGATTTGAGGTTACCATACCCCGCGGTAAAAAAAAAGTCATTTCGAGAAAAATGCGTTTGAAGTTTGACTACATATAAATGCAATGTTATGTAACTTAAGTTCAATCTGCTATTCCGGGTCCATAAACTAGTGAATTCAATTGGTTCAATTGGCTCTAAGCACTATGGGACTTAACATCTGAGGTCATCAGTCCCCTAGACTTAGAATTACTTAAACATAACTAACCTAAGGACATCACACACATCCATGCCCGAGGCAGGATTCCAACCTGCGACCGTAGCAGCAGCGCGGTTTCGGACTGAAGCGCCTTGAACCGCTCGGCCACAGAGGCCAGCCATAAACTAGTCCTTTCTCTTCCTCGTAGAGGGCGTTCTGTTCGATCTGGGCCATCCTGCGCTGCTCAAGAGCCGCTCGTATGGCCAGTTACAAGCGGTTTTCCGCCGCTTGAATCCGGTGGTCGTCCGAATACTTGGCGAACTGCGTCGAATAGAGTCCCAGGGTGACATCCATCGTTGTCACAGCCTTCAGAATCGCTGAATACCCTTCGTTGAAGCTGCTCACTGCCAGGAGAGTCGCAGTCTCCAAAGTCTTCGCACCAGAATGCAAATACTTGGGGGCTAACTTCCAAACACACGCGTTTCCTCCCAAGCATCGGTACAATGACTCGTCCTCAAAGAAAAAAACTGGTGCTTGAAAAAGGCCGATTTCAGGCAGGTGCATTTATTTATTCAACCGCGAATAACAAACATTTCCGTTCCGTATTCGGAAAAACCGTTTCATGGGTGGATTCTGAACACTTTTATGGATCCAAAAATGCAATTTTAAAAAAATCGATTTTTTGAACCAAAAGATAGTAAACCTCCCCTTAACCATGCAGGTCGCTCCACAGCACACTTATACGATCTACGGTTGCTACCATTTTACTCGGAATTTTATTGAAAGTTCGAATCTCTGATCAGAAATAAAGGATTAATTTTATTACTCTTGCTTCTTTTGTGGTGGGGACTTGTCTGGACAGACGCTGTGGCCTGGCCACGAGCGTTATGTGCTTGACAAAGTGACTGCGTCACCAGATGTGTGCACGCCACTCTGTTGTATGGATTCAGCGCTGTAGTGAGTCGGATCTATCTTATTTGGATGAGCCAATGACCACTCTGCGAATAAGTTGCCCGAGTTGTTGGCGTATCAACGTGGACTCTCCAAAGTGTCTACAAGGATCACTTTGAAACCTCCCCTTAGAAAAATTTATCAATGATTGTGCTGATAAATCCCTTACGTTATTTGATTTTCAAACAGCTGAGCAAAACTGAACGTAGTCAGACATTTCTCTCTTTACTTATTCCGATCATCACTAAACTGACACACAATATTTTTTAGCGCAACGCAATCTGACTTTCAATAATCCCTACAAAAGAATGGCCCTGACTAACAATAACCTATACCTTTCATGAATCACTTACCTCACAGAAATCGTCGTTACTCGAACTACTGCAATACAGCGAGCGCCAATACTGCCAGCTAAATAAAGGATTCTAACTACTAAAGGCACTAACTACTAATAGGCATAGTCAGCAAATGAAAGATTTTGATAGAGAACAAACAATGTATTTACCTTAATAGTGTTCAGAAGTCATAATTGTATATCAGTTCATGATATCCAGTCTTACAAATTTACTCTGTCTGATGGACACACGTCCAGATCATCCGCTCTCAAAACTCCGCCATCTCTCTCCCCACATCCACCACTGCTGCCGGCTCACCTCCAACTGCGCAACGCTACGCGCTGTTAACAGCCAACTGCCCAACACTACAATAGCAAATTCCAACAATGCAAACCAGCCACAGACTGCACACAGCACAGTCAGTGATTTTCATATAGAGCGCTACAGCGCGTTACCAACATAAAAACCTAAACAGCCTACTTACAACTTGAAGTGATGTAACCCACTGTAAGCACAGTGGCCGTAAAAACATCTTAAACGACAAGAAATGGAGACGAGTACCACGCCTTGTCACTGACAGTTCGAGTTGTTAGTGAAGGACCGTCTCAACCAGTTTACGAGCGAACATAGCGAAGAGAATTGCTGCAATGGACATCTGCAGAAGGGGATTTCGAAACAGGCTATTGTTCGCAGAGGCGCACGAACCTGCACATCCTCGACGAGCTGAGTAACATAGAAAATGGAGGGCAGTTGAGTGGAGACGCGAAGTATGGTCTGACGAGTCGCAACTTAAGTGCTTTCCAAATGACGCAAGACGTTAAGTTTACCGAGGGTTCACCGCGCCATTCCAACCACATTATGTAACGAGGATCCGAAAAATTTGTGTTCGAAGGCCGTACAGTCCAGAATCGCTATGCCACTCAGGCAAAATCACCGTGAGCATTGAGGCATCCACCAACGCGCCAGGTAGAAGACTAAGCACGTTTGATAAAACACCGTATCGTGCAGCGTGGAGAAGTCCGTAACTGTCTCCCGCACATCCTCGACCGACCGAATTGTCAGCCGTTCAGGATCTTTTTTTTTTTTTTTGAGACCGAGGGCGTGATAATCGCATGAGGAGAAGTCCCCCACTTGAGTTGGAGTGACTTGTGTGTTACTACATTTGCGATTTACTATGGAGCAGCAACAGCCCTTGCCGCACATTCCACAACGGTAGTCTTCGACAGACATGTTTCCCTATGCACACTGTTCATCGTCCGATGGATGTCTACCAGCGTTTGTGCTTCAGCAGCCAAAAACAGAATAACAGCACATTGTTCCTTTTGAACGGATATGGTAATAACGTCGCCATAGTTCAGGTTTTCGCATTTACCGCACGCACGTCAGAAAGAAAACGAATGCCACTGAATCGTGGCACTAGTCATTTATTTACAAAATCAAAATTACAATCTCACCACAGTTATTTAAAGAAAATAGGAAGCCAGGGATCGCTGGTGATGGACAAGCTTGTGATTGTTTTACAATTTCAATTTGACTCAAAACAGACTTTATTATAAACTTCAATTCGGACTTTTACCCTCTTACTGATGCAACATACAAATTTTCACTTTAATTGAATTACATAAACACGAATAAGAATCATATTTTGCATCCTCAACCAAAAAATAGATAGTAGGCACAGTGAATAATCAATCATAAAAAATCGTTCTTGTTTAACAATATCTCAAAAGGCTAGTAACACTATCCACTTCCAACCCAAAGTTACACAGCCACATAATACCACAACTTCATTAAAAAAAAACAGAGATCTTAAAGCTTAATAAAACTGAAGTGCCCACATAAAGATCCACAGTGAAACATGCTTATACTAAAAATGCAAAGTGGGGCCAACCAAGGTCGCAAAACTGGCACACAGGAAAAATAACCAGTTGCACATTCATTAAAGATACACAAATGATTAACATAAGTGTTGAACCAGTAAAATAACTTACAGAAACGCTAATATTAAAAAAGTGGCCTCACTTAACTTTAGACAGCGTTAAGGCCGGCAGCAGTATTTGGAAGCAATAACGCTACGGCCGGCAGGCAATACGAGCGTTCACTCCCCACGGCTTGTGCACGGGCTCACAAGCGGGCGGTATATATTTATATACACTCCTGGAAATTGAAATAAGAACACCGTGAATTCATTGTCCCACGAAGGGGAAACTTTATTGACACATTCCTGGGGTCAGATACATCACATGATCACACTGACAGAACCACAGGCACATAGACACAGGCAACAGAGCATGCACAATGTCGGCACTAGTACAGTGTATATCCACCTTTCGCAGCAATGCAGGCTGCTATTCTCCCATGGAGACGATCGTAGAGATGCTGGATGTAGTCCTGTGGAACGGCTTGCCATGCCATTTCCACCTGGCGCCTAAGTTGGACCAGCGTTCGTGCTGGACGTGCAGACCGCGTGAGACGACGCTTCATCCAGTCCCAAACATGCTCAATGGGGGACAGATCCGGAGATCTTGCTGGCCAGGGTAGTTGACTTACACCTTCTAGAGCACGTTGGGTGACACGGGATACATGCGGACGTGCATTGTCCTGTTGGAACAGCAAGTTCCCTTGCCGGTCTAGGAATGGTAGAACGATGGGTTCGATGACGGTTTGGATGTACCGTGCACTATTCAGTGTCCCCTCGACGATCACCAGTGGTGTACGGCCAGTGTAGGAGATTGCTTCCCACACCATGATGCCGGGTGTTGGCCCTGTGTGCCTCGGTCGTATGCAGTCCTGATTGTGGCGCTCACCTGCACGGCGCCAAACACGCATACGACCATCATTGGCACCAAGGCAGAAGCGACTCTCATCGCTGAAGACGACACGTCTCCATTCGTCCCTCCATTCACGCCTGTCGCGACACCACTGGAGGCGGGCTGCACGATGTTGGGGCGTGAGCGGAAGACGGCCTAACGGTGTGCGGGACCGTAGCCCAGCTTCATGGAGACGGTTGCGAATGGTCCTCGCCGATACCCCAGGAGCAACAGTGTCCCAAATTTGCTGGGAAGTGGCGGTGCGGTCCCCTACGGCACTGCGTAGGATCCTACGGTCTTGGCGTGCATCCGTGCATCGCTGCGGTCCGGTCCCAGGTCGACGGGCACGTGCACCTTCCGCCGACCACTGGCGACAACATCGATGTACTGTGGAGACCTCACGCCCCACGTGTTGAGCAATTCGGCGGTACGTCCACCCGGCCTCCCGCATGCCCACTATACGCCCTCGCTCAAAGTCCGTCAACTGCACATACGGTTCACGTCCACGCTGTCGCGGCATGCTACCAGTGTTAAAGACTGCGATGGAGCTCCGTATGCCACGGCAAACTGGCTGACACTGACGGCGGCGGTGCACAAATGCTGCGTAGCTAGCGCCATTCGGCGGCCAACACCGCGGTTCCTGGAGTGTCCGCTGTGCCGTGCGTGTGATCATTGCTTGTACAGCCCTCTCGCAGTGTCCGGAGCAAGTATGGTGGGTCTGACACACCGGTGTCAATTTGTTCTTTTTTCCATTTCCAGGAGTGTATACTCCGGCCGGCCTCACAATGCGGGGTCCTGATAAGAATCCATAACCGCACCGACGCCAGGAAACGAGCGGACTTAACAAATGGCCTGCAGCACAAATAGATTGCAATGAAAACAAGGTCAAATCACAGCCACACTGGAATATATAATAAGCATGCCCCCAAATTCTTATGTACAGTACCCGTCTCTTAACAGTACCCGTCTTCCAGTAATCTAGCAGGAAACTTAGAGATCACTTGCAATTGCCTTAAGGCACTTTCAACATTAAATAAACATACCAAATCCTGTTGTAGCAAATGATTAAACCATTAACTCTGACGGCTGTCGCGCGCTTACACGACCGCAACCAGTCCCCAAGCGGTCAATATGTCCTGAAACAAGTTAAAACTCGCAAGAAAACCACTTAAAACACACACTTCACAGATGATGAGAAACGAAGTGAGGGACATCAGCCTCCTTAAAATAGCCACTGTGGAACCAACGTCAGAACCACCTCCGGCAGCTACCCATGCCACAATAAGTTTCAACAATCTTCTTAGTTGAACACAGAATAACTTGGAGGTTGCAAATTACGAGCTGGGAAGCTGTTCAGCGTGAGATGACGAACCCACCACAATTTTGCACGTCAAGGCGCCCAATGATCGGCAGCGTTCATCCGACGCGACAAAAGACAAGGGCGGCGAGCACGGCGAAGCCCATGCACCACGGTTAGGGACGGAGGCTTGTTTTCAACACAAGCTGGCTCGTTGAACGCCGACCGGAGACTCTCCGTCACACGTTCACCCGGAAAACCCGCCGGGGGGAGCAGTCAAAGATAGCGAGACAGCCGAATATCGATATCAGCGATGCAAGTAGAACACCCTAGCGCCAGCAGACGCGGCTCAGCCGCAGTTTTGTTCTCTTGCCTACATGTCGGTGCTTCTATACCTGCATAGGAGTCGCGCTACGTTGTGTATACGCTGCACCAGTGCCATCAAACTGTTTGATCACCCCTTACAGTTCAGGCCGGAGGTGGTCCTGTGATGTTTTGGGGCTGTTTTTTGTATCATGAAATGGTCTTTGTTCAGGTTACCGTGGACATGAACCGGGGTTGTTTATTTCAACCAGTTGCTACCGTTTCCTCGACGCTCTCGTGATAACTATGTACTGAGGACATTGCTATCTTCCAAGGTGACGAAAGCCGTGTTCACGGGGTTGCACGCATACTTCCAGGTCTGACCAACACTCAGGCACGCTGCGGGACCTCGAATGGCCCGTTAAATCAGCCGATTTTAATCCCATAGGCAATGTCTGGGACTATTTGCTACACCAGTGAAATGGAGCAGTCAGTATCCCCACAATTGAGTAGCACTATCGGATCTGACAATCACTGAGTGGCTTCACCTGGATTTGGTGTGGCTGAAGAAACTTGTGAACCCTCTTCCTCGTCGAATTGATGCCTCTATCAAGGCAGTTGGCAGTGTTACATGGTATTAGCGCGACGTTTCCACTGGGTGAAGAGAGAAAAACAAAAAGCACGCACTACGAAGGAATTATCTGTATAGCCCAAAAACGGTAGATGTGACATAGATGTACAGAAAAAGAAGTGATTGCAGTTTCAGAAAAACTGGGTAATTTATTCGAGAGAAAGAGCTTCACAAGTTGAGCAGGTCAGTAAAGCGTTGGTCCACCTGTGGCTCTTGTGCAAGCAGTAACTCGACTTGGCATTGTTTAATAGAGTTGTTGGATGTCCTCCTGAGGGATATCACGCCAAATTCTGTCCAACTGGCATGCTTTATAGTCAAAATACTCAGCTGCTTAGAGGGCTTTGCCTAAAATCCTCAAAAAATTTTCAATTGGAGAGACATCTGGCGACTTTGCTAGTCAAGGGACGCTGTGGCAAATACGACGACAAGCAATAAATACTCTCACCACGTGCGGGAGGGTATTATCTCGCTCAAGTGTATGCCCCGATGGCTTGTCATGAATGTCAACAACACGGGACGTACACTGTCGTCGACGTACACGAGTGCTGTAAGGGTTTCGCGGACAACTACCAATGAAAAGAAATGGCATGCCATACCATCACCACTCCTGGCTGTTTGGCCGTATGTCGGGCGACAGACAGATTGGTACTGCACTGCTGTCTGGGGCGTCTCCAGACACGTCATCAGCACTCAGTTCGAAGGGGGACTCATCACTGAAGACAATTCTACTCCAGTCAATGACATGGTCGAGACAACAATGGAATACCATCCTGACGGTACCTTGACATACAGCCCGACAAACAGGAGTGATAATCTGGGGTGCCATTTCCTTTCACCTTTCGTTGTCAGCCGCTGAACCCTTCGAGCACAACTACACTACTGGCCATTAAAATTGCTACACCAAGAAGAAATGTAGATGATAAGCGGGTATTGATTGGACAAATATATTATACTAGACCTGACATGTGATTACATTTTTACGCAAGCTGGGTGTATAGATCCTGAGAAATCAGTACCTAGGACAACCACCTCTGGCTGTAATAACGGCCTTGATACGCCTGGGCATTGAGTCAAACAGAGCTGGGATGGCGTGTACAGGTACAGCTGACCATGCAGCTTCAACATGATACCACAGTTCATCAAGAGTAGTGACTGGCGTATTGTGACGAGCCAGTTGCTCGGCCACCATTGACCAGACGTTTTCAATTGGTGAGAGATCTGGAGAATGTGCTGGCCAGGGCAGCAGTCGAACATTTTCTGTATCCAGAAAGGCCCGTACAGGACCTGCAACATGTAGTCGTGCATTCTCCTGCTGAGATGTAGGGCTTCGCAGGGATCGAATGAAGGGTAGAGCCACGGGTGGTAACACATCTGAAATATAACGTCCACTGTTCAGAGTGCCGTCAATGCGTACAAGAGGTGACCGAGACGTGTAACCAATGGCACCCCGTACCATCACGTCGGGTGATACGCCAGTATGGCGATAACGAATACACGCTTCCAATGTGCGTTCACCGCGATGTCGCCAAACACGGATGCGACCATCATCATGCTGTAAACAGAACCTGGATTCATCCGAAGAAATGACGTTTTGCCATTCGTGCACCCAGGTTCGTCGTAGAGTACACCATCGCAGGCGCTCCTGTCTGTGATGCAGCGTCAAGGGCAACCGCAGCCATGGTCTCCGAGCTGATAGTCCATGCTGCTGCAAACGTCGTCGAACTGTTCGTGCAGATGGTTGTTGTCTTGCAAACGTCCCCATCTGTTGACTGGGATCGAGACGTGGCTGCCCGATCCGTTACACCCATGCGGATAAGATGCCTATCTCGACTGCTAGTGATACGAGGCCGTTGGGATCCAGCACGGCGTTCCGTATTACCCTCCTGAATCCACCGATTCCATATTCTGCTAACAGTTACTGAATCTCGACCAACGCGAGCAGCAATGTCGCGATACGATAAACCGCAATCGCGATAGGCTACAATCCGACCTTTATCAAAGTCAGAAACGTGAAGGTACGCATTTCTCCTCCTTACACGAGGCATCATAACAACGTTTCACCAGGCAACGCCGGTCAACTGCTGTTTGTGTATGAGAAATCGGTTGGAAACTTTCCTCATGTCAGCACGTTGCAGGTGTCGCCACCGGCGCCAACCTTGTGTGAATGCTCTGAAAAGCTAATCATTTGCATATGACAGCATCTTCTTCCTGTCGGTTGAATTTAGCATCTGTAGCACGTCATCTTCGTGGTGTAGCAATTTTAATGTCCAGTAGTGTATAAATCGACGATGTTCTTCGTCCCGTTTTGTTGCCGTTCATGGCAAGCCATCATGAGCTTACATTTCAGGAGAATAATGCCCACCTGCACACGGTGAGAGTTTCTGCTTTCTGTCTTCGTGCTTGCCTATCCTTAACATGGTGAGCATGGTTGACGGACCTCTCCCCAGTTTAGAGCATTATGGGCAGGACCCTCCAACCAGCTTGGGATTTGGACCATGCAACTCGCCGGTTGGACAAAATATGGCACCATATCAATTAGAAGGACGTCCAACAACTGTATCAATCAGTGCCAAACGAATAACTGCTTGCATAAGGGCGGGAGATGGACCAACGCATGATTGATTTGCTCAGTTGTGGAGCCCCTTGTATTGAATGAATAATTCAGTTTTTCTGAAATTGTAATCATTTGTTTCGTGTACACGTACATAACATCTGCCGATTTCCGTCCCATTCCGATAACTCTTCGTGGTGTGTCGATTTCTTCTTTTTTTCTTTTTGCTTAGAGATCGGAGACTTATAAGGAACTTGTAGCTGGGACAAAGGGTAAAGGTACGACTGAACTATGGAGAAACGAACAGTGTGGAAATAGGAAGGGGAGTGAGACAAGGATGTTGTCTATCGCCATGTCTCTTCAACCTGTATGGAGAAGTGCTGGCGAGAGAAGCGCTGAAAGGATGCGGAAACTTCAAAGTAGGAGGACGTCTCATCAACACCATCAAGTATGCAGACGACCTGGTAATGCTCGCCAAATATCAGACAGCTGCAACACATGGTGAACAATTTGGTGGAAACGAGAAGAAAATACGGCATGGAAATCAACATCGAAAAATCAAAAGTGATGCCCATATCAAAACGTGAGAAACACTTGAAGATAACTGTTGACAATCGGGAACTGGAAAATGTGAATCAGTTCAAGTACCTGGGAAGTTTTATCACAGAGGATGCCCACTGCACAAACGAAATCCGAGCAAGAATCGCTATGGCCAAAGCTGATTTGAACAAAAAAGAGGACTCTGCTGACCAGCAAGTTGAGTTTGGCATTGAGGAAAAAACTGATAAAGTGCACTGTATGGAGCAGAGACATGGACCATGAGAAAGAAGGAGAAAAAATACTCAGAGAGCTCTGGACTGTGGTGCTGGAGGAGAATGGAAAAGATCAAGTGGACAGATCGCATAAAAAATGACGACGTACTGCGAAGAGTAGGAGAGAAAAGAAGTATTCTGCGTACAATTCTTCAGAGAAAGGCTAACTGGATTGGACATGTACTTAGACACGAGGGACTCATACATGATGTCATGGAAGGGAAACTCAGAGGAAACTCAGGACGAGGAAGAAGAAGAATTCAACATCTGGACGATATGAAAGATACAAGGAGATACAACAGACTGAAGGAAGAAGCCGAAGACAGGGAACAGTGGAATCAGAATTCTCCGTACGAAGACATGAACCAGCCACTAGGCAGAATACTACATAATAATAATAGAGTGTAATTTGCTCTGTGTATTTCTTGAAGGCATGGTAGAGTGCGAATCACGCAGGGACCTGCTTATGATAACGCTTTCTCCAGAGAAGGGAGTGTAATACCATTCCTGCCTTCTCCTGCGCGTCCTAAGACATGCTGCGCAGCGCCGTCACATGGTTTCTCCTAACGAGCGTACCGAAACGACTGTTTCTGAAGCCCTGCGCATCAGATAAGGAGGATAGCCCGGTGCGATAAGGCCCGGCACGCCGAGGAGTTCCATTGTGTAAGATGCAGACACGAGCTGCTGGCGCGGTCTGTTACAAGGGAGTGGGCAGACGCGGAGCATGACCGGGGTAGCGTGCTTCCAGCGCCGCTTTCGCGTGACACAGCGGGCGAGCGCGTTGTCCCACGGTCACCCAGCTGGCTGCACTGTTTCTCGACGTAGAGCTCGTGTGAAATAGCGTGGCTATGCGCGGAAAGGCGCTCTTGTCCTCAGCGCTGGGCAAATGTATGCCGATGTCCCAAAAGTGCGGCCGCCTGCCGACATGCTCTCTTCGAGCGTTCTCGTAGCTGCTACACTGCCTGATCATTTCTACGGAACAGGGACTTTGTTAGACAGGAATGATCACAGGCAATGATTGACAACATGAAGCACAGCACACGCGAGTTGAGTTGACAGAGTCATTGAATACCAGAATGAGATTTTCACTCTGAAGCGGAGTGTGCACTGGTATGAAAAAAAAAAAAAATGGTTGAAATGGCTCTCACCACTATGGAACTTAACATCTGAGGTCATCTGTCCCCTAGAAGTTAGAACTACTTAAACCTAACTAACCTAATCCGAGGCAGGATTCGAACCCGCGACCGTAGCGGTCGCACGGTTCCAGACTGAAGCGCCTAGAACCGCTCGGCCACAGCAGCCGGCCGCTGATATGAAACTTCCTGGAAGATCAAAACTGTCTGCCGGACCGAGACTCGAACTCGGGACCTTTGCCTTTCGCGGGAAAGTGCTCTACCATCTGAGCTACCCAAGCATGACTCACGCCCCGTCCTCACAGCTTTACTTCGGCCAGTACCTCGTCTCCTACTTTCCAAACTTTACAGAAGCTCTCCTGCGAATCTTGCAGAACTATCACTCCTGAAAGAAAGCCCACCGGGGAATACTGAGTCGGGTGCCTCTATAGCCGTCCTTAACTGTGAAAGTGTTGCCGGCGCAGGAGTTTGTGCACCAACTGAGCTCTCGGCTATGTTCCATAAATATTCGATGGGATTCATGTCGGGCGATCAGGATGACCAAATCATTCGCTCCAACTGTCCAGAATGTTCCTCAAACCGGCCACGAACAGTTCTCGCCCGGTGACTTGACGCATTGTCTTCACAAAAATTCCATCGTTGTTTGGCTACAGGAAATACGTGAACGGCTGCAAATGGTCCCCAAACAGCCGAACATAAACATTTCCAGCCAAAGATCTATCTAAACACAGCCCACACCATCATCGAGTCACCACCTGCTTGCACAGTGCCTTGTAGACAGCTTGGGTCCGTGGCTTCGTGCAGTCTGAAATCTGGACTCATCTGGCCAGGTCACGGTTTTCCAGCTGTCCAGGGTCCAACCGATATGGTCACGAGCCCAGGTGAGGCGTTGCAGGCGATGTCGTGCTGTTAACAAACGCACTCGCGGCAGTTGTGTGCAGCTATAGCCCATTAAGCCAAATTTCGCCGCACTGTCTTAACGGAAATATTCATCGTACGGCCCACATTGATTTCTGCGATTATTTCACGCAGTGTTGCTTGTCTGTTACCACTGACAACTCTACGCTCTCGGGGTCGGCCGCTGGTGGTCGAGCGGTTCTAGGCGCTACAGTCTGGAACCGCGCGACCGTTACGGTCGCAGGTTCGAATCCTGCCTCGGGCATGGATGTGTGTGATGTCCTTAGGTTAGTTAGGTTCACGAGGTGCATTCAAGTTCTAAGACCTCCGATTTTTTTTCTAATTAACTACTCACCCGAAATCGATGAAACTGGCGTTACTTCTCGACGTAATCGCCCTGCAGACGTACACATTTTTCACAACGCTGACGCCATGATTCCATGGCAGCGGCGAAGGCTTCTTTAGGAGTCTGTTTTGACCACCGGAAAATCGCTGAGGCAATAGCAGCACGGCTGGTGAATGTGCGGCCACGGAGAGTGTCTTTCACTGTTGGAAAAAGCCAATAGTCACTAGGAGCCAGGTCAGGTGAGTAGGGAGCATGAAGAATCACTTCAAAGTTGTTATCACGAAGAAACTGTTGCGTAACGTTAGCTCGATGTGCGGGTGCGCTGTCTTGGTGAAACAGCACACGCGCAGCCCTTCCCGGACGTTTTTGTTGCAGTGCAGGAAGGAATTTGTTCTTCAAAATATTTTCGTAGGGTGCACCTGTTACCGTAGTGCCCTTTGGAACGCAATGGGTAAGGATTACGCCCTCGCTGTCCCAGAACATGGACACCATCATTTTTTCAGCACTGGCGGTTACCCGAAATTTTTTTGGTGGCGGTGAATCTGTGTTCTTCCATTGAGCTGACTGGCGCTTTGTTTCTGGATTGAAAAATGGCATCCACGTCTCATCCATTGTCACAACCGACGAAAAGAAAGTCCCATTCATGCTGTCGTCTCGCGGCAACATTGCTTGGCAACATGCCACACGGGCAGCCGTGTGGTCGTCCGTCAGCATTCGTGGCACCCACCTGGATGACAATTTTCGCATTTTCAGGTCGTCATGCAGGATTGTGTGCACAGAACCCACAGAAATGCCAACTTTGGAGGCGATCTGTTCAACAGTCATTCGGCGATCCCCCAAAACAATTCTCTCCACTTTCTCGATCGTGTCGTCAGACCGGCTTGTGCGAGCCCGAGGTTGTTTCAGTTTGTTGTCACACGATGTTCTGCCTTCATTAAACTGTCGCACCCACGAACACACTTTCGACACATCCATAACTCCATCACCACATGTCTCCTTCAACTGTCGATGAATTTCAATTGGTTTCACACCACGCAAATTCAGAAAACGAATGATTGCACGCTGTTCAAGTAAGGAAAACGTCGCCATTTTAAGTATTTAAAACAGTTGCTCATTCTCGCCGCTGGCGGTAAAATTCCATCTTCCGTACGGTGCTGCCATCTCTAGGACGTATTGACAATGAACGCGGCCTCATATTAAAACAATGCGCATGTTTCTATCTCTTTCCAGTCCGGAGAAAAAAAGTCGGATGCCTTAGAACTTGAATGCACCTCGTAAGTAGTTCTAAGTTCCAGGGGACTGATGACCTCAGATGTTAAGTCCCATAGTGCTCAGAGCCGTCTACGCTCTCGGTCTCTAAGTGAAAGCCGTCGGCCACCGAGTTGTCCGTGGTCATAGGTAATGCCTGAAATTTGGTATTCTCGTGACACTCTTGACGCTGCGGATCGCGGAATCTCGAATTCCCTAACGATTTCCGAAATGGAAGTCCTATGCGTCTAGCTCCAGCTACCACTGCGCGTTCAAAGTCTGTTAATGCTCCTCTTGCGGCCATAATCAGGTCGGAAACCTTTCCACATAGATCACCGGAGTACACATCACAGCTCCACCAATGCACTGTCCTTTGATACCTTGTGTACGCGGTACTACAGCCATCTGTGTATATGCATACCGCTATCCCAAAAATTTTGTCACCTCATTGTAGAGGTTGAGTGGTATAAAATATTCTAATGTGTGTGAAATCTTATGGGACTTAACTGCTAAGGTCATCAGTCTCTAAGCTTACACACTACGTAACCTAAATTATCCTAAGGACAAACACACGCACCCATGCCCGAGGGAGGACTCGAACCTCCGCCGGGACCAGCCGCACAGTCCATGACTGCAGCGCCCCAAACCGCTCGGCTAATCCCGCGCGGCGGCGTGGTATACACTCCTGGAAATGGAAAAAAGAACACATTGACACCGGTGTGTCAGACCCACCATACTTGCTCCGGACACTGCGAGAGGGCTGTACAAGCAATGATCACACGCACGGCACAGCGGACACACCAGGAACCGCGGTGTTGGCCGTCGAATGGCGCTAGCTGCGCAGCATTTGTGCACCGCCGCCGTCAGTGTCAGCCAGTTTGCCGTGGCATACGGAGCTCCATCGCAGTCTTTAACACTGGTAGCATGCCGCGACAGCGTGGACGTGAACCGTATGTGCAGTTGACGGACTTTGAGCGAGGGCGTATAGTGGGCATGCGGGAGGCCGGGTGGACGTACCGCCGAATTGCTCAACACGTGGGGCGTGAGGTCTCCACAGTACATCGATGTTGCCGCCAGTGGTCGGCGGAAGGTGCACGTGCCCGTCGACCTGGGACCGGACCGCAGCGACGCACGGATGCACGCCAAGACCGTAGGATCCTACGCAGTGCCGTAGGGGACCGCACCGCCACTTCCCAGCAAATTAGGGACACTGTTGCTCCTGGGGTATCGGCGAGGACCATTCGCAACCGTCTCCATGAAGCTGGGCTACGGTCCCGCACACCGTTAGGCCGTCTTCCGCTCACGCCCCAACATCGTGCAGCCCGCCTCCAGTGGTGTCGCGACAGGCGTGAATGGAGGGACGAATGGAGACGTGTCGTCTTCAGCGATGAGAGTCGCTTCTGCCTTGGTGCCAATGATGGTCGTATGCGTGTCTGGCGCCGTGCAGGTGAGCGCCACAATCAGGACTGCATACGACCGAGGCACACAGGGCCAACACCCGGCATCATGGTGTGGGGAGCGATCTCCTACACTGGCCGTACACCACTGGTGATCGTCGAGGGGACACTGAATAGTGCACGGTACATCCAAACCGTCATCGAACCCATCGTTCTACCATTCCTAGACCGGCAAGGGAACTTGCTGTTCCAACAGGACAATGCACGTCCGCATGTATCCCGTGCCACCCAACGTGCTCTAGAAGGTGTAAGTCAACTACCCTGGCCAGCAAGATCTCCGGATCTGTCCCCCATTGAGCATGTTTGGGACTGGATGAAGCGTCGTCTCACGCGGTCTGCACGTCCAGCACGAACGCTGGTCCAACTGAGGCGCCAGGTGGAAATGGCATGGCAAGCCGTTCCACAGGACTACATCCAGCATCTCTACGATCGTCTCCATGGGAGAATAGCAGCCTGCATTGCTGCGAAAGGTGGATATACACTGTACTAGTGCCGACATTGTGCATGCTCTGTTGCCTGTGTCTAGGTTCTAGGCGCGCAGTCCGGAACCGTGCGACTGCTACGGTCGCAGGTTCGAATCCTGCCTCGGGCATGGATGTGTGTGATGCCCTTAGGTTAGTTAGGTTTAAGTAGTTCTAAGTTCTAGGGGACTGATGACCACAGTAGTTGAGTCCCATAGTGCTCAGAGCCATTTGAACCATTTTTTGTTATGTGTGGCAGGGCATTGTTGTCCACAAATAGAAAGTCGGGACCCACCGCACCCCTAAACAGCGGATATGATTCAGAATAATCTCCTTGCTGGGCTGTAACATACCTCGTGCAAAGATATGCAGCGTTTTTCGGACACTCTGCATAACGCCTGTTCGCAACATAACGCCTAGGCCATAATTATGACGTTCATTAAAATTCTGTGTTGTGTAACGTGTTCCCCTCTTCCTGCACACTAAGTGGTGGCCAGAATTCCGTGCCACAATCAAGTGGGATTCGCCGGAGAACATCACCCTGGACGACTGTTTCTGACCATCATGCTCCATACACCAACAAACTCTTTCACGACGATAGCATGAGTGAAGTGGGATACATTTAGATCAGCCTGATTTAACTGCCGCGAAATGATTCTGGCAGAGACATGTGTACTGGCAGCGGTTGCAAGGAGGGATGGGGAAGTTAGAATTTGTGGGTTCGCAAATAATGGGCGTCAGAGTTCTGTATGACGTACAGTGCACATATTTCGAATGTTTTTTATTTTTGTGTCTTTAGTCTTCGCAGTAAGTAAACCGAGTTTCCCCTTCACACAATACAGTAACCAATAACAGATTCAGAGTAACTTGTATATGCTACTTTTCGTATGTCCATTTTAGTTGTGGTTGATGACATTTCTATTGCAAATTGTAAGGGGTCCGTAGGCCCTTACTATAAGTTTGCACTCGGCACAGGTCGACAGGGCAAACAATCGATAGTGTGTCGTGTTGCGAGAGCGAGTGTAGAGTTGAGCCAGTTCCCAGGTTGCTATATACAAGGCTGACCGACAAAGGGAGTGGCCATCACCGCGGTTTAACCCCTTTGTGTTAGAATAATACGGGAAAGTGAAGAAGTATAAGTACTAGAGTGATCAGTGATATTTCTGTGCCGATATTTTTGGTTTCGCGTCTACCGCGCCGGCATCATTTGGATTGCAGTGTTGGATTGCAGTGTTGGATTACAGTGATTGAATTTGCATGTGACGATAATGAATAGCGAGGAAGCCTGTGCTGAGATTAGCCGTTATTAAATATGTATGACGAAGGCAGTGGCTGTCTCCCTCCTTTTGTATTTTTGAGATGAATATAGGTCCTTGATTAGTGAAGCTGTGTTGGCGTTCTTCTTGTCACCAGACATTTCATTATTACAGCATTTGAGAAGGACAAAATGGAATGTAACAACTCCGTAGCAGTCAAATCCGATTGCCAGCCCCATTAGGTACACGGTCACATTAATTAATATTTATTTGGGCTGCTATTCAGATCCCGATCGAGCGGGATACATAAATCGGAGGTGTTACAAAATGCAAAGCTGCTCAGTTTGTTAGCTAGGTACGGTACTATTCGCGCAGTTCAAGTTGACACTCGGCGCGGTGGCAGATGGGAAAGACCGTAGATGTGCATAAAATATGCGCACCTTCTTCAGACAGTATTTCATTATATAAAACTGCATCATGCGTGAAAATTCTGTAGTTAATATTAACATTGTCCGCAATGTCTGCAAGGTTATTGATACACAAAATGAGCACCAGTGGTCCCAGCAAACTTCTCTGAGGCACACCCGATCGGTCGAGCACTCACGAGGAGAACACGGCAAGTGCCATAACCCGATTTCCCAGAAACTTCGCTCGGTGAGAGATGAGCAGAAATGACAGAACACGTGTCTTTTCTTACCTATAGACGCTCTACCATTCCTGAGGAACCGACAAAGTTTTTGAGGCGTTGTATATTTCGTTCAGCATATAACCAGCTCAGGCGTCGTGGCTTTGCATTTTTTGCGCACCATGTTTGAAATCCGATTATTGCTTTCATTTTATTTTTTAATTTTTTGCCCTGTAGGAGATTACTACACGAATGTGGAAAACAATAAATGAACGAGAAAAATTTGAAACTGTTTTTTATCAAATTCGTTTTGTATAGCCTCTCAATGATATTGGTAGAGTTGCATACATGTTTGCGAGAAGTGGGTTTCCGTGGGCGAGCAAGTACACCCACTTATTTCTGCAGCCTGCAAGGACGGCCTTCTGTTCAGTCTATTCTGACCTGTCCAGTTAGTCTTGTCCTCTTGAGGGAATCGGTAAGGGAAACACGTCACACCCGAATTAGTTCTCAAAGCGGACAGACAGCAATGGATCATACACACATATATTGCATAATAAATGTGTGCATACTGTGAAACCCAGTTCTTACTTTACAATTAATATAACGCCCTCGTATCCCCTAACTTGACACGAAACCTTCTACGGACATGGGTAGATAAATGAGGAAGGAAAAAAAAAACGAAAACAATAATGGCAGAAAGAAACCGTTTTAAAAATAAAATACTAAATTTGTAAGGCTTTCAAAGCAGAAGAAACAAAAAATCGGGAACAACATGGACAGAAGAAAGGAAGAGACTTCATGGGGAGAAAATGAGGGAATACTGGAGAAATAGGAAACAACAACAAAGGAAGAAGAGGAACTGAAGTTGTTAACGTCATCCTAGTAGCTCAATACGATTGTACAAAAAATAAAAAAATAGGGGGGAGGGGGGTTCGAACACAGGACTTAAAGGCGCCCACATGCGATACTACCAACTCTGTCAACGCGTCGACTGAGCCCGTAACGCGCTCAACGGCATATAAATACATCAAAGACTTTGACTTTTGTTTTCTCAGAAACGGTCGATTATCTACGAATAACCAGGTACAATTTTCTTCCACTGAGCGAAGTTTCTGGAAAATCGAGTTGTGGCACTTGCCGTGATCTCGTTGTCTTTCTAACGTTTCGTCTATAAATGGTGCAGACATCATCAAAGTCTACAGATACTCAGTAATTTAAAAAGTAACTGCTTCAAAAATCGAAAGTGCTTAGCATCTGTTAGCGCTCAAATGAGAGAAATAAATTTTTATTTGACTTTACCTTGACATATTAGCAAAATAATACGTTTACAAAATGTGAGCACGTATTGCTGAATAGGGACCCATCAGAGCTACTTGTTGCGACCTATCTTCTCGCTGCTGTCCGCGTGCTTAGCTGCGTGGTAACGTGTTTGCTTACCATGCTACAGGGCCGGGTTCGATTCCCGACCGGGTCGGAGATATTCTCCGCTCATGGAATGGGTGTTGTGTTGTCCTCCTCACCATTTCATCATCACCGACACGCCAGTCGCCCAGTATAGCGTCTCCTGAAATTAGGTTTGCAACCCGGTGGCCGAACTTCCCTGGATAGGGCCTCTCGGCCACCAATGCCACACGATCAGGAGACTTTCCTTGGCTGTTCTGTGGTGTTCCCTGACCATGTTACCCGGATTCGCCTCCCTGCTGAATATACCGTTTTCGCAGCGGAGCTCCACGCGATCCTGAAGGCACTGGAGCTGATGCATCGTGTTCGGGGCGATCGATTTCTTCTCTGCTCCGATTCTCTTAGTGCCTTACAATCACTGCAAAACCTATACCCGACTGAGGAGATGGTCCAGCTGATACATGACCAACTGTACTTGCTCCAACGGCGGGGTAAAGAGGTATCCTTCTGCTGGGTGCCTGGTCATGTCGGCATATGGGGCAATGAACAGGCTGATCGGGCTGCCAAGGAGGCCTGCAGAGAGCAGGATGTGGTCCAGTGTCCTATCCCCTTGCAGTCAGTCATCGCTGCACTCCACAGGAAGTGCATGGAGTTGTGGGAGGACGAATGGCTGGCGGTGACGGCCAATAAACTGCGGTCGGTAAAGTCAACCACTCGGCCGTGGCGTTCCTCCTGCCGGTTGCTCAGGCGGGAAGAGGTGGCCCTCACACGTCTTCGGATCGGGCACTGTCCTCTGACGCATAGCTATTTATTACGGCGGGAGGATCCTCCGTTTTGTGCTGCTTGTGGTGTGCACATCTCTGTCCGACACATTTTAACTGACTGCATTTTATACCGTGATGCAAGGGCAGAAGCACAAGTTTATGGGGATCTGCCTTGTGTTTTAGCTAACGATGAGACGTGTGTGTCTAGGGTTTTTAAGTTTTGTGATGTGTCTGGACTCTGGCCTAAACTTTTAGGCTGGAGGATTTAGTGTATTGCAGAGTGGCTGACTCCTCCCAGTTTTTCCTTGCGGTCAGCCAGCCACTTCCATCTGCTACATTGTTTTAGCTCCCTCTCCCTTTTTCTTCCTGTGTTGTCCATGTTTTACTGCTGACGCCCTGCTTCATCCCACGCTTCGGTGTGGGTGAGCACATATTTTCCAATGATTGTTCCCCGTGTTTTTGGTTCCGTTTTATGTAAATGTTCTGAGTTTTTTTCTTGACACCCGTCTCTCTATGATACTGAACGGGCGCTGAAGACCTTGCTGTCGTGCGCCCATAAACCCCTCTACTACTACTACTACTCATTTCATTTTTCTCTCCTCGATGCCGCAGTCCTTCACTCCTGTGCCATCAACATTAGACGCCTCATTCAGGTGGCGCAGAACAGAGACCGTGAAAACATTAGCTCTAGCAGCAGCAGCAGCGCTATTCGCAGCCTTTAATATTCGTCTGCATTATGGCGAGCATGCAGCGGAAGCTCCCTCAAAAAGCGCTAGTTCCGCAGTGGCTGCATTATAACTGACTGAACCCTGGCTCTTTGCTCCTAATGAGGCCGGCTGCTGACTGCGCACCCTCGCCTTTCGCATCTCATTCCCTTTGCGGGGCCGCCGTACTTCCGACTGACAGACAGAGCTCCGGCGGGTTGTTTGATCAGGCATCATCTCCGGCGATAAAGCAGCGCCGAAACAAAGGCCGTTGCGCAAGCCGCGAGATCTGGTCCGTCTATTGTCGCCTTCGGCCTCAGTAGTGCGTGAGCTAACGAAGCGCAGTGCACATTGTCCTGTAGTGCCTGAAAAAGTTACGTGTGCCGCACAACACCAACTTACCATACTGTTCGCTATTGCCGTTAAGGTACGATTACTCTTCTGTGAAAATGCTGTAGAAACTTTTTGAAATTCATGGAGGTACGTTCCATCTTTGCAACTAAACGAAAGGCAGTTTGTTTTTTGCCACACGCGTTTCACTCCTTTTATTTATGAAACATTTTCAGTGGCCGGCCGCTGTGGCCGAGCGGTTCTAGGCGATTCAGTCCGGAACCGCGCTGCTGCTACGGTCGCAGGTTCGAATCCTGCCTCGGGCATGGATGTGTGTGATATCCATAGGTTAGTTAGGTTTAACTAGTTCTAAGTCTAGGGAGCTGATGACCTCAGATGTTAAGTCCCATAGTGCTTAGAGCCATCTGAACCATCTTCAGTGACCGGTAATACCCTTTTATTTAAGTAACATCTTCAGTGGCCTGTAAAATCTATAGTAGTTACATCTACATTAGTGTCACGTTTGTCATGTTTTTTCTTGTATTTCAGATTAGAATCAACTTTTGTAGAACACATTTCGTCAGGTTAAATTATCGTTTGGTGTTACTCACGGTTTGCAGCGTAGCTAGTCCACGTGTGGCGCTTGAGATGTGTTCATTCGGTCCCCATACTCCAACTGGCAGATTTCCAGCGTTTTCTCGATACATTCATTACAACACATCACTTGCACTTTTCATTGTGTGACATGTGTGTGTTTACAGCATGTACAATTGCCAACTGTCGATGTGTCTTTATTCTTCGTCTATTGTTTGTGTGTGTGTGTGTTTGTGGTTCTATATTTTTCATTTATTGTGTGTATTTATGTGTGCGTTTTTTGTTATGTGTGAATGTGTCATTCCTTGTTAGAGAACAAGGGAGCTTTTGTGTGTATGTGTGTGTATGTGTCTGCGCGGGGAGTGGGGAGGGGCGTATATTGTGGGGTGGAGGGGTGGTCGAGAGACGAAGAGAAGGAGAGAGAGAGAGAGAGAGAGAGAGAGTAGAATGAAAAGTTCAGGTGATGTGTTGTAATAAATGGCAATCGGTCAGTTGTAGTATGGGAACCTAATGGACATATCTCCAGGGCCACACGCATGGACTAGTAACATTGGAAATCGTAAGTAACACCAAACGACAATTTAACCTCACGAAAACTTGTGCTACAAAAGGTGTTTCTAATGTGAGAAAGAAGATAAAAACGTGAGAGAACTCAACATGGTTACATATTTTTAACTGCTACATAAGAAATTTATTGTGCATATAAGAACAAGCATGCATTAAAAGCAACTGAAGATGTTCCATAAATAAAAGAAGCGAAACGGGTATGTCAAAAAATCAACTGCCTTCCATTTAGTTGCAAAGATGGAACATACCTCCATGAATTTTAAAGCAATTAAGGAACGACGGAAAATGGGAAAAAATGAGGAATTTTTTAAAAATTTAAAATGTATAAGCGCCGTGATTCCCATGTGATCGAACAGCTCCGTAATAAGAAAAACCGTACCGCACCGCATCGTACCGCTCCGTCACTATTACACACTGAAGCAACTGTGAAGTCTTCCGTGCCGATGGCTCGAGCCAGATGGTATGATGAGATGTTGACCATAAAAGCTCCGGAGTGTGGTTTTCCACTTCCGTGACCGGTAGGTACTTCAACAGTTGTCAAAAATTTTGCCGGGCGATGACGTTAATATGACGTTCCGCCGGCGTATCGGCAAGTAAACACCAGTCGAGCCTGTATTGACTGACGCCACGAGACAGTCGTGACAAATTGGGAATCCTGCTCCGTCGCAGTGAGAACGACCACTTGGGTAAAATTGAAGAATAGCTACATCGAAGAGGTGAGTGATCTACATTTCAACAGTTTTGTAGTTCATTTCGCATATTTTATTTTTGTTTCTCAGTTTTTCTATATGTGTGTTTATGAGTTGTGTTTGGAGAGTGTTTTCAGTGCTTTTGTCGAATCAGTGCTCTGTTAAAATTCGAGATTTGGACAATATCCGCCATTATCTTCGTCAGGAAAGCAACTGCAAGTCGAAGAAGTGACCACTGTGGCTGTGGAACGTGTCCCAGGACGAATGGTCAATATTCAGGGACGTAACAGGATCGATCATTCGAAGCAAAATAAATCCAGTAGACATGGGCTCTAAAATGCACACCTTAAGAGCTAGGAGCCTTCATATTCGCCACTGTGAAACACATCTCCTCTACTGAACAAGGTCTCATAGCTCATATGATATGCATTTTAGTTCCCATGTTTATTAGACCATTCTGCTTCAAGTGATCCTTACTGTCATATCCCTGAATACTGACCATTCTTGCTGGGACACACTGTATATCTGTTTACTAAGCGTAGCCCATTCTGCATGTTTTCTACGGGGTGTTCAAAAAGCGTCTTCCCAGTACCGTATGATTGTTAGCCGCGCGTGCCGTATGATTGTTCGCCTGCCTGGGTTACTTCCCTTCCACTGGACTCTCTCAACATTCCACTCTTAGTTTATCTCAGCCAGCGTTAGTAGTATTGTTGGTGAGTGTCGTTACGTGTTGACGTGAACGTTTAAGTTTAGTTCCTTTGTTCGTTTGTTTCGTATTTGATACTGTTAAAATGGTATCCATTGAAGAACGTGTGATTTTAGTCGAACAAGTGTTCAAAGCTGGAGGTAAATACACAGTTTCAGTTCGTCAAACATTTAATTCAGTTTTCCCGGAGACAACACTCCCACATCGCGATACTGTGCGAGATTTGATTAACAAATTTCGAAGTAGGGGTTCAGTGACAGTTGCACTGAGAAGTGGTCGTCCCAGCGTTTTGTCGGAGGATAAACAAATCGATATTTCCGATAAAAAGTCCATGAGCCCGAACAAGTCAGTAAGAAAACTCACTCAGGAAATCTATGTTGGTGTCGGAACGGCCCACACAGCTGTAAGGAAAACTTACAGATTTAGAACTTTTCCCATACAAAATGACAGTAGCGCAAGAAGTGAAAAATACTGATCATGGCAAGAGACTGCATTATTGCCGATGGTTCAAAAATTTCGTTCAACAGAATGGAAGGGATACTCTTAATGAAACATTTTTCACTGATGAGGCGTGGTTTCGTTTATCCGGATACATGAGCTCGCAAATTTCTCGTATGTGAAGTACTGCAAATCCATTGTGTGTTCATGAGGAACCACTTCATTCTGTGAAAACAGGAATTTGGACTGCAATTTCTAGACGTCGGATTGTGGGTCCCATATTTTTCAACGAAACAATAAACGCACAACGATACTGTAATGATAATCTGTACCCATTCATAGGAGAACTTGTGTTAAGCGAAATACTGAACGGTTATTTTCAACAAGATGGTGCAACCGCGCATACAGCTCGCGTTTCAATGTCACTGCTTGCTGATGTTTTTGGTGATCGCATGATTTCACAGGGACTTTGGCCTTCACGATCGCCTGACCTAACACCAAATGGCTCTGAGCACTATGTCCCCTAGAAAAAAAATGGTTCAAATGGCTCTGATCACTATGGGACTTAACAGCTGTGGTCATCAGTCCCCTAGAACTTAGAACTACTTAAACCTAACTAAGGACATCACACACATCAATGCCCGAGGCAGGATTCGAACCTGCGACCGTAGCAGTCGCGCGGTTCCGGACTGCGCGCCTAGAACCGCGAGACCACCGCGGCCGGCTGACCTAACACCTCTTGACTCTTTCTTCTGGTGTTGCAGCGAATGCAACTGTCTATAAAAACCGTTGAAAATCCATCGATGAATTGAAAATGCAATATCCACTTTCACTGCTTCTGTTACACAAGAAATGTTACAGCTTGTATTTGGAAACATGATTAGACGAACTGAACAACAGAGGGGACACTATCAACATTTAATGTGAAAATCTGTAAGTAAAAATGAATATTCAGTAAATTAATAACTTGTATTTCACTGAGTTTCTTTTCGGTATATTCACTGCGGCATACGGCACGCGCGGCTAACAATCATACGGCACTGCCGAGAGACTTTTTGAACATCCCGTACGTTAAACCGGGCTATTCACGCGATTTTGGAAGACACTGCTTCTTTACGTTTTGCGACAATAGCGACACTTGAATATTACTCTTTTTCGCCTGGTTTTATATACGTTTGAGTATTAATAATAGCTATGGTGCAGTATTGTCGATAAAAGCAGAAGTTCACCAAAGCAGGATAAAAAAAATGGTTAAAATGGGTCTGAGCACAATGGGACTTAACATCTGAGGTCATCAGTCCCCTACGACTTAGAACTACTTAAACCTAACTAATCTAAGGGCATCACACACATCCATGCCCGAGGCAGGATTCGAACCTGCGACCGTAGCACTAAAGGAGGATCAGTTACTTATCATATTTGCGTAAAACAAATGTCTAATTGGAATTCTCATATTGATATAAGACACTTCATATTTTGAGAAATATAGAGACACGGTATTTTAAGTCTTAAATTGACAACCTCTCAGCCATTCTCAGTGGAGCACTGTGGAGTAAACTTGCATGTGCGTGCTTATACGACACAAGCAGCATCTTTGTTTACACCACGATGCATAACATGCTGTCGAGGAATTTATAAACAGGTTGGAATCTTGGCTAAGCCAGTGGAGCCTAAGACCTAAGCTTACAAATGGTTCAACTGGCTCCAAGCACTATGGGACTTAACATCTGAGGTCATCAGTCCCCTAGAACTTAGAACTACTTAAATCTAACTAACCTAAGGACATCACACACATCCATGCCCGAGGCAGGATTCGAACCTGCGACCGTAGCAGCAGCGAGGTTCCGGACTGAAGCGCCTAGAAGCGCTCGGTCACTGCGGTCGGCCTAACCTTACAAAAAGCCACTTAACGTTGTCCCTACACCGCACAGATTTGCAAACATAGAAACCACACAACAAATCACTTTTTAAAAAATGGTTCAAATGGTTCTGAGCACTATCGGACTTAACATCTGAGGTCATCAGTCCCCTAGACCCAAGGACATCACACACATCCATGCCCCAGGCAGGATTCGAACCTGCGACCGAAGCGGCCGCACCGTTCCAGACTGAAGAGCCTAGAACCGCTTGGCCACAGCGGCTGGCCACTTTTTAAACACACGTAAAATGTAATTCGATTAGGCGAACTTTTAAAGTGGCGAAACAATACAACAGAAAAAGTGAGGAAGCAGAGAATCGACTAAACCAGAGCCGGTCATTTCACTCGTGCAGCGTGTGCGGACCGCTTGCAGGCCAAGGCCCGGCCCTTCACTCGGCTTTGTTCGGCACATCTCGGAAATATCCGGAATAACGCGACATTTCATTCAACAGAGCGGTGCGGTATTTTCCGGTCGGCATGGCTCTCTGAGTTCTGTAGAATCGTGGTGTCAGAGCAGTTTACCTTTTGCTATTTGTTCGTGGTACGAAGGGCTTTCACGTGTCCAGTGGCTGTTTGCACAAAAGGAGTCAGTCTAGCGATCTATCGTGACGGTTCATTAACCATCCCTCTACAATGTATGTGTCAGAATGTCCCGAGAGCGACAAATACGTGCCTGTATTAGTCGCACGTGATGGGGCTGAAGTATGTATTTAAAAAAAATTGTAGTTCATTGTTATCTAAAATGTTGAAAATTACACATCCCACTTACAATATGAGTGGGGTCAAAAAGAGCTGACATTGTAGAACATGTCGTGGAATTTCAATACATTGTAGAGTGAAGGTTAAAAATGAATAGGAATGACAGAACAGAAAGATGAGAAATCTCGTTTCGCTTAACCGACAGGTACTGCATATTTGCTATGAAGCGACAGTACAATACCATGACGAAACTTTGAAAGAGCAAAAAATTACAACGACCCACAGACGGTATAGATTGTTCTGTACATCAAGAAGCGCTTTGTGCTAAATTTGCAGACATTGAGCACATGAAAATCAGTGACATGAATAGTTAAATTTCTGAAGTCGCACGCATTATTCCATTGTCAGTTGCAACAGTTTTCAATGGGACTTAACGAAGGGGATAGAGACTTCATATATAACTGCAAAGTACATTTGTTAAGTCAAGGGGCATGGCTGGAACGACTTTTAGATTTAAATCTCGCTGCTGTTGAGTTTTCCTAAGCTCAGCCGTTAAAGTAAATGCCAGTTCTGTGTAATTCAAATAAGTACAACCTTAATTTCCTAAACGTTTTGAGGACACTACCAGTCTTACAGTCGGCCGCTGTGGACGAGCGGTTCTAGGCGCTTCAAACCGGAACCGAGCTGCTGCTACGGTCGCAGGTTCGAATCCTGCCTGGGGCACGGATGCGTGTGATGTCCTTAGGTTAGTAGTTCTAAGTTCTAGGGGACTGATGACCTCAGACGTTAAGTCCCATAGTGCTTAGAGCCATTTGAACCATTTTTTTAACCAGTCGTACATCTATTTTTAAGCTGTTTTCGGGACCGTTGGCTGTTTGCCTTCAATGAAAGCGCCCTTGTGCATGTGCAGGTGTAACTGTTCCATCTGCAACGTAATTCCCTTTTCACACGCAAATACACCTAACGTTATAACTGTCTAGGAGATATACATTGCTCTCTTCAGGTAGAGTTTCCACGCCTCCACAATTGGGTTGCAAAAGTGCTACAATATTTCTATCAAAATATTTGTGTGTGAAAGAAGTTTTTCCAATGTCGTGTGACTAGGGCCTCACGTCGGGTAGACCATTCGCCGGGTGCAAGTATTTCGATTTGACGCCACGTTGGCGACTTGCGCGTCGATGGGGATGAGATGATGATGATTAGGACAACACAACACCCAGTCCCTGAGCGAAGAAAATCTCCGACCCAGCCGGGAGTCGAACACGGGCCCTTTGGATTGTCATTCTGTCGCGCTGACCACTTTTTTTTTTTTTTTTTTTAACTTGGGCACCCTAAAGGTCCACGAATACTTCAGTCCTGGTGTACAGAAGAAACATACATAAAGGCGGCAAATCCAGAAACGATATAAAAGAAAATGGCTCTCACAGGTGACCTTAGCCAACACCCTCTCTTTCAAATGTCAGGCGAAGCATATTTGCAAAATCATCACGGAGGCCTGGCAATCGCAAGCGCTGCCAGTAAGCAGTAAGCATGTACTGCCGAAACGCTAGGTGTCCATCCTCTTCATGACAACTGATGACAAAATGTACGAAATGACCAATCAACCACATGACGGTATTGAGCTTCGTTCGTGGAAAAAAGGAAGAATCGGGCCGGACGATGATGTCAATATTATAAGCGGCTTCAGCAGACCTAGTGACAAAAGCAAGTTGTTTCCTGAGCCAACGCCAATTAGCAAGGTGCCCACAGCAGGTGAATCGATGTTCAAGGGTATCCAGGAGACCACACCGAGTACAGGTGTCTGTGTCAGAAAGACCAATACGGTGCAGTCGTACATTGGTGGAAACCAAATTATTTATTACCCTATACCACGTGGACGCCACGGCCATAGAGTGGATCGGCAGACTAACATTCTTCCAGACGTTCCTCCAGGACACGGATGGAGACGCCAGTTCTATTGGATTGGGACCGGCCAGCCCCTCCCAGCGGGCAACCAAGCCCTTGGTCGTTGGCACCGGTCGCCGCAAGAAGACTTCACCGAGGTAACTCACCGCAATGTAAAATTCCCGAATGTGTTTCAACTTAAAATTTAGGCGTCCGACATCGACAGGTGGAGCAAGGCTCGCCGGACGCACAACAGTAAAAAGCCTGGATGTAATTGAAGTCACTTCTTGCGTAACAATTAGAGTCGTTCGGCGGATGTACAAAGCAGACGCCTTGCGAGTAATGTCAGAGAGGCCCAAGCCTCCGGAGACACGCGGTTTCGTCATAACCTCGTAACGTAACTTGAATAGATGGCCCTTCCATATAAACCTGCTAGACAATTGGCGCAACCTTTTCGCCACCATCATGGGGAGTGGGAAGAGCTGAGCAACATAATAAGCTTTACATAGAACGTAGGTGTCTAAAATTCTGACTTTTTGCAAAATGGTAGCAGAGCGCTGCTCATGGACCAGCAGAGCCCCCTGTATCTTCTCGGTGACAGATTTCCAATTGAGAGCCGCCATTTTTAGAGGACACCGATCAATGATAATCCCCAAGGACGTATGGCGATCGACAAAAGTGGCCCAAGGGACATCAGCATCGCGAAATCCTCGAATATCAAGGAGCTTACATTTACCCTGATTGAGACGCGCTCCAGAGACACGACAGTATGCATCAACTGCCCCTTTCAACAACGGGATATCATCAGGTTGACGGAGGAGAACAACGACATCATCCGCATATGCCTTAACAGAGAGCTTCCCACCAGAGAGGGACATACCCTGAAGCTTGAGAGCGATAGTCCGAAGCAGCGGTTCCAGGGACAATACGAATAAAGACATAGAGAGCGGACTACCCTGAGGTACCCCGCACCACTCAGCTACCGGGGCGGACAGTTTTTTCACTTATGAAACTAAATGATCTATGATTACGTGGTAACCAGAGTCCGAAAATCTGTGAAATTGTCTGTGTCTGTCCGTATGCCGACAGCTTGTACCAGAAAAAAATTATATTATGTCTTCAGCACGCAAAAAATAATTAAATAACGCTGTAAATTTCTTTTGTTTTTAATCTGTGTAGTTGAGAAGTGTGAAATATAAAACCAAGTCGTATGCAGTGCGACTGAACTGCGGTTCAAATTAGAGATGGGTTGTCCGCGAACTATCGGGTCCAAAGGAACGGTTCACCAAGATGAACGGTACGAGCGAGGAACGAATTCTAAGGAACGGTCTTTCATAGTTCACTTCGGTCGCGGATTTCTACTTATAGTTCCCAGGAACGGGAAACGGTTGGTCTCGTTCCCTCAACGGTACGTCGGCCAGTCTCGTGCCAGCGTCGGTCCCGTTCCCAGCTGCCTCGGTCTCGCTCGGCCGGACTCGTCCTTCTTCGCGTGGCCACCCGTCGCAGATTCGCTGCCGACTGCTCCTAGTTAGTTCAGTATCCAGTTGTTGCTCGTTTCGTTCGCTTCGCACGCCCATTCTAGATCTGTTCAAAATGGTTCAATGGTTCTGAGCACTATGGGACTTAACATCTGAAGTCATCAGTCCCGTAGAACTTAGAACTACTTACACGTAACTGACCTAAGGACATCACACACACCCATACCCGAGGCAGCGTTCTAACCTGCGCCCGTAGTGGTCGCGCGGTTCCAGTCTGTAGCGCCTAGAACCGCTCGGCCACCCCGCCTGGCTCTAGATCTGTTTCAAACCTTTTTTGAACTCTGAACTTCTGGTTCTTTTCGTATATTATTCATCGTCCACGACCGGTAATTAAAATGTATTTTATAATTGCGTAAATTACATAAAAATAACGTAGTATGTAACAGGCGTATCTGCTTACTTCAATATTTCGATAAACAGCAGAAGAAATACTTCTAAAAAGACAAGATTTTTTGTTATTACACATGCAAAGGACGTCGGCACGACACACAGGAGTGGCAATTTTCCGTCTTTTTTTTTGTCCATGTGACCGACTTACAACCGAATGAAGCCCGAGATTCGTAATCGAGTGTATGGTTTCACATTTTGTAAAGAGAATACGATAGCTCCTACAATATTATTTCAGTGGTACAGGGTGGCGCAAGAAAAATCGGCCCCGAGTACTAGACTGCTCATTGTCGCTTACCAATCGTCATCTATTGTTTCGAAGTTGTTATTTGCATTAGCTTATTTGTTATTTCTTCACTGCTTAATTATTACATGTTTATCTACTCTGGTCGTAGCGGTGAACAAATCCTGCGTAATTGGCGAGCAGTCTGTACTCGGGGCAGGTTTTTCGTGCGCCACCTTGTATTATTTCACTGCAATCAGCCACATAACGCTACAGTTGTCTAAACGAAATGTTTTGCAGAATCACGAAAATTACAAGTGTGTGAGGATTCTGTTATGAATAAAAACTCTGTACTCCAGGGGGCAGGCAAGTGCCCCGTCTCGGCGCCTTCTATCTTCAGTCACCTGCCCTGCTAATTTTCAATTTTTCATGAGAACCATACACAAGACACAATGAACGCTGAACGAGTAAAAATGAACTGTTCCCAAGAAAAGAGCGATCACCAGTGAACTAGTTCCCAAGGATGAACGGCTTTGCCCATCTCTAGTTCAAATGCGGTGCGTTCGCTGTTCCTCTCTTTCCCCCAGATACCGTGGCGTGCCGGTGGGGGAAACGTGCCTGTCAGGTTGACCGCTATGGCACTCGTGCCAGAGCACGGATCGTGAGCCGAATTCTTGGCCACCCCTGGGCTAAACCTAGCAGTACTACTAGTGAGATATAGAGTGGTCGGTGCGGGCCCACCAGTAGTTTTATTTACATATAAAATATTCGTTGGCCCAATACTTGAATAAGTAATGCAGGCATGGTTAATGCCACTGTATCAAACTTCGAATATCATGTCTACCGACAGGTGGATCTGCGAGTAGCTGGACACTTAGCATATGACTTTTGTCTTTATGTACAAATAGTAGGGTGGAGCATAAGTTAGTAACATTTTTATTTTGTATGTTGGTATTCCTGTTGCTATAGGTTTAGTTATCGATTGTCATTTTTTATTTGTAGCTCACTATTGCTATTATATTTGAGTTCACATATTGTCATTTTGTTATTTGGGGATAGCGAGTGGAGCTCTAAGCCTAAATCCTAAAACTCATTGGGTGGCCGTATGTGTATCTCTGTTTGCTTGTCATCAATTGGCTCGTGAACAACAGCGACCATTCCTGTCCTATGTCGTTACTGGTGACGAGCAATGGCGTCTTTATGGTAACATAAGGAAAAGAAAGGAGTGATTGAGCCCAAACAAACAGAAATTCGCTGTAAAAGAGGTGCGTGCATCCACGAAATATAATGTTATGCATCTGGTGAAGCTGCGGCGATGTAGTGTGCTACGAGTTGCTTTCCACACGTATAACAATCACTGCTGATATTTGTTGTCGACAACAGAGACGTCTTGCAGACGCTATCCAAGAACAACGGCCAGGAAGACTGAGTGAAGTGACGCTGATCCACGACAACGCCCGCCCGCATCGTGCTAGACGACAAAAAACACCATGCAGGTATTGGCTTGGGAAGTCATTCATCTTACGCCCTCAGGTTTTCAGCTTTTCCTGTCTCTGTCGGACAACGTTCAAGCAACTTCCGCTGGCCGGTGTGGCCGTGCGTTTCTAGGCGCTTCAGTCTGGAACCGCGTGACCGCTAAGGTCGCAGGTTCGAATCCCGCCTCGGGCATGGATGTGTGTGATGTCCTTAGGTTAGTTAGGTTTAAGTAGTTCTAAGTTCTAGGGGACTGATGACCTCAGATGTTAAGTCCCAAAGTGCTCAGAGCCATTTGAACCATTTTGAAGCAACTTCCTTCCCGGATGATAATGCGCTCCAAACATGGTTCGACGAGTTCTTCGCTTCAAAACCACGTGACTTCTACAGTCGCGGAATCGAAAAGTTACCCCAACCCAATCTATACAAATAAAAGTCTATTGCCGCAGGTATCAGAGATCGTGAGAACAGTTTGACCGAGTTGCTTGATTTCTTTTTGTTGCGTTCATTACTGTCCGGATAAAGTTTATATGAAAGAATTATTTTTTTTTTGCAAAATCCAAGGGAAAAGTTGAAATTAACATAAATTCCGTGTGTATGAAATATCATGAATTATTGCTGTCTCTGGATCACAGGGTTACGGGTTCGATTCTCGGCCTGGTTGGGGATTTTCTGTGCCCAGGGACTGGGTGTTTGTGTTGTCCTCGTCATTTCATCATCCTTATCATTTGTGAGAGTCACCAAATTGGATTGTGAAAAGAAAATGGGCTGTGTAAAAATTGGGACTTAGTATGGGCGCTGATGACCGCGCAGTTGAGCGCCCCACAAACCAAACATCATCATCATCATCATCATCATCATCATCATCAATTAAGAAGGATTCGACAGATAGGCTTGGTTTTTGTCTCTGTTGCCAGCCGCTGTGACCAGGCGGTTCTAGGCACTTCAGTCCGGAACCGCGTGACTGCTACGTTCGCAGGTTCGAATCCTGCCTCGGGCATGGATGTGTGTGATGTCCTTAGGTTAGTTAGTTTTAAGTAGTTCTACGTCTAGGGGACTGATGACCGAAAAGTCGGAAATTAAAATCAATTCTGAAAGATCATCACATCTGAAGTTAAAATCTTCTGTGTTATTGGGCCGCGTCATGTTTCTTCTAAAATGTTCGACGTTTTGACCCCTCTGCTGGGATCTTCCTCAGGATCTTTTGGCGTCCACTACTGCTAACTTCAGTGACAACGGCCTCTAAAGCCTGCAGACTTACATCATCACATTTACTGTGTTCGTGATTGTGGATGGTAATGGTACTTCTGGTATGAAAAATAAAATAAAAAATATTTTCCATTCAGTTTCACAGCGCTGCTGTCACGTGTTTTCATAAAAAAATAAATTTCCGTGTTATATATGTGATATGTTGTTGTTGTGATCTTCAGTCCAGATACTGGTTTGATGCAGCTCTCCCTGCTACCCTATCCTGTGCAAGTTTCTTCATCTCCCAGTACCTACTGCAACCCACATCCCTCCGAATCCGCTTAGTATATTCATCTCTTGGTCTTCCTCTACGATTTTTACCCTCCACGCTGCCCTCTTATACTAAATTGGTGATCCCTTGATGCCACAGAACGTCCTACCAACCGGTCCCTTCTTCTAGTCAAGGTGTGCCATAAATTTCTCCACTCCCCAGTTGTATTCAATACTTCCTCATTAGTTATGTGATCTACCCATCTAATCTTCAGACATTTCGAAAGCTTCTGTTCTCATCTTGTCCAAACTATTTATCGTCCACGTTTCACTTCCATACATGGCTACACCCCATACAAATACTTTCAGAAACGACTTCCCGACATTTAAATCTATACTCGATGTTAAAAAATTTCTCTTCTTCAGAAACGCTTTCCTTTACATTGCCAGTCTACATTTTATATTTATATATGATATATAAATACATAGTAATATACAAAGGGGAAACGTAGTGCCGGCCAGGATGGCCGAGCGGTTCTAGGCGCTACAGTTTGGAACCACGCGACCGCTTCGGTCGCAGGTTCGAATCCTGTCTCGGGCATGGATGTGTGTGATGTCCTTAGGTTAGTTAGGTTTAAGTAGTTCTAAGTTCTAGGGGACTGATGACCTCAGAAGTTAAATCCCATAGTTCTCAGAGCCATTTGAACCATTTTTGGAAACGTAGTTACAGAAAAGCTCGAAAAGTTCTTGGCGGATTTATTACAGATTTTTAAGCGATACTCTAATAAACAGTCAGACGGAATTGGACATAGAGAGGGGGGAGGAGGAGATGGAAAGAGAGAGGGCCGAGGAGGTTATGCACAGAGAGATGGGGGAGGACGAGATGTACGTAGAGAGGGGGGATGAGAAGGTGGGTAGAGAGAGGAGGCAAGGAATTTAGGATGTGTATGCCATTCCTATACATGTTTAACAATTGTGAAGCATTGCCGAGTTTTATAGTAGTAATACAGATATTAACAAATTTTTCTTTTTCGGAAGTTCTTTTCGTACTATAGCCGGTGTGGATTAGATGTCGCTTCAGATATTTACTGCCCAAGTAGCAAAACTTGTCTATTATTTTCGGTGTTTGATTTCCTAACCTCATTATTTCAGCATCGACTTTTTTTTTTACTTTTGTTGATATTCATCTTATAATTACTATCCATTCAGTTCAAGTGATCTACCAATTTCTTTGCCCCTTTGACAGAATTACAGCCTCATCGCCCAATCGCAAGAGATTTAATTCTTCTCTCTGAACTTTAATTTCCGCTCTGCAATTTCTCCGTGGTTGTCTTTACTGCTTTCTCAGTGTACAGATTGAATAACATCGGAGATAGGCTGCAACTGTCTGACATCCTTCCCAACCACTACTTCCTTTTCATTTCCGCAACTCCTACAACTGCAATCTGCTTTAAGTCGTGAGTAACTTTTCATTTCCTGTACTTTATTCCTGCTACCTACATAATTTCAAAACGTGTGCTCCAGTGAAGACAGTCAAGTACTTTTCTATATCTACAAATACCATGAACATAGTTTTACCCTACTTTGGACTGTTTTACAAGTCGTAGAGTCTGTATTACGTACCTCGCATGTTCGTATATTTCATAGAAATCTCGAGGTCGGTCTCTAATAGTTTTTCCATTCTTCTGTAAATAATTCGCTTCAGTATTTTGCAACCATGTCTTATTAAACTGATAGTTTGGCAGTTTTTACAACTGTCAGAATCTGTCTTTTTTTGGAATTGGTATTATTACATTCTTCCTGAAGTCTGAGGACATTTCCCTGTCTCATATTCCACGCCAGGTTAAATAGTGTTGCCACGGCTGGATCTCCCAAAGATTTCAATAATTCTGAGGGAATGTCGTCTACTCCAAGGACCTTGTTTCTACTTAAGTCTTTCAGTGCTCTCCCATATTTTTCTCGCAGTTGCATATCCTCTATCATAAGTACATTTACTTCCTCTCCCCTCTCTGTGACATTGTGTTCAAATTCTTATCCATAGATGAATGAATTAAAATTTTATGTTAAAGGGATCCGTATCTCAATCGGTAAAAGCAAAGGCGTTACAGGATCACATTGTTATCGGTCAGTCTGTCTCTCTCTGTCCGTCGGTCCGACTGTGAAAAGCCGTTTTTCTCAGGAACGGGTACATGTATCAAATACAAATTCATGCTATATACCAAGTCATACAGTCCCTTGTCCGTCTAAAAATATGGCGCTCCTAAGTCAATGCAATCAAAAGATGCGGCCATTTACGTCACTTATTTTGATGCTCGCAAATTCAGGGTTCTTTCTTTTGACATAGTATCATGAAATTTGGCAAGAAGTATGCTTTCACTATACAGGCAAAGGAAAAAAATCCCAAAATTGTTAATTTGTAATTACATCACACGAAAAATTTCTTTGTGATTTGTTATTTGACTGCCCGTCTGCTATGACCCCTTTTTCTCAGGAAAGGATAGGCTTATCAGGTTGAAATTTATGTCACGTACTAAGGTCTATGAGTCCTTGGAGGTGTAAAAATTTAAGCTTCTAAGTCAATGCAATCAAAAGATGCGGTCATTTATGTCACTTATTTTGACACTCGCAAACTAACTCGTCAGAACCTATAAGGTACATCTCGTTACCTAGAGTCATGAAATTTGGCAAGAAGGAATGTTTAATAGTACAAGTTAAGAGAGAAACCAGATAACAGTAAATCTGTAAAAAAATTATTTCTTTTGCCGTTTGTTATCCGATCTCAAATTTGAATTGAAAACGTTCTCGAAAGTCTTGTTATCCCCGGAGCAGATATCTTGTCAGTATCAATGTGGATAACAGGCAAAAACCGTCGGGATTATCGATTACTGCAGTGAGTGAACTGTCTGTATACATAATTAAGTTTGTAAGGAACCCTAACAACGCGAATCCTGCTGGCATCTGGCCAATTATTATTTTTTTTTTTTGAAATTGCGCTCCTGAGAAATGTATTCTCATGTACTTAATCGATTTGTTGTATGTGATATACAATGCGGTACATACACATAAAAAGAGCGCTTCAGTACGCACCTCAAATGACCTCGACGCCGACGGGCCGTTAAACTCTAGCGTCTGTTCCTTCCTTTTCAGTTCGATCTCGCGTCCTTAGGACAATCGCAGCGATGCGCTAGCTTCAGATGTGCACTTGTTCTAGCTGGAAAACCAGAGGGAAGTCAGGAAGACGGCAGGTGGCGCAACTCTGGGACGCCGCTCTCTGGTTTGCGCCGCAGAGGGGACCTTATAAGCCCGGGGCGGGCAAAAACACAGCGCAGTGACGGTGAGAGATCAATACCCGCCGCCGCGGTGTCCTCACTGCGAGATCGGGAAGACCACAGTTCGGTAGGGGGGCCCGCTGTCGGTGTGTTTCAGTAGGCCGACACATTATTAATTCCAGTTTTAAACATGGCTGTTTCTCAGAAAGCGTATATTAGAGTCAAAATTTCATTCTTAAGAGGATATCCTCAGAGGACTCAAAACCTAGATCAGTGTACCAAACAGTTATTTGCAACCGGTTGGCTCTATGATCCCTACGTTAAGAATATCAGTTCCCTTGTATAGCTGCGTCAACTTGTGCTCAGTAATGCTCAAACATCTATCCCTTTCCTCGTGAGATCTCCGGACAAAAATCATTGTCCAGTCACATTAATACGAGCAACGTCTACACTAATGACCATTAAAATTGCTACACCCAGAAGAAATACAGATGATAAACTGGTATTCATTGGACAAATACATTATACTAGAACTGAGATGTGATTACATTTTCACGGAATTTGGGTGCACAGAGCCTGAGAAATCAGTACCCAGAACAACCACCTCTGGCCTTAATAATGGCCTTGATACGCCTGGGCATTGAGTCAAACAGAGCTTGGATGGCGTGTACAGGTACAGCTTCATATGCAGCTTCAACACGATACCACAGTTCACCAAGAGTAGTGACTGGCGTATTGTGACGAGCCAGTTGTTCGGCCACCATTGACCAGACGTTTTCAATTGGTGAGAGATCTGGAGAATGTGCTGGCCAGGGCAGCAGTCGAACATTTTCTGTATCTAGAAAAGCCTGTAGAGGACCTGCAACATGCGGTCGTGCAATATCCTGCTGAAATGTAGGGTTTCACAGGGGTCGAATGAAGGGTAGAGCCACGGGTGGTAACACATCTGAAATGTAACGTCCACTGTTCAAAGTGCCGTCAATGCGAGCAAGAGGTGACCGAGACGTGTAACCAATGGCACCCCATACCATCACTCCGGGTGATACGCCGGGTGATACGCCAGTATGGCGATGACGAATACGCGCTTCCAATATGCGTTCACCGCGATGTCGCCAAACACGGATGCGACCATCATAATGCTGTAAACAGAACCTCGATTCATCTGAAAAAATGACGTTTTGTCATTCGTACACCCAGGTTAGTCGTTGAGTACACCATCACAGGCGCTCCTGTCTGTGATGCAGCGTCAAAGGTAACCGCGGCCAAGGTCTCCGAGCTGATAGTCCGTGCTGCTGCAAACGTCGTTGAACTGTTCGTGCAGATGGTTGTTGTCTTGCAAACGTCCCCATCTGTTGACTCAGGAATCGAGACGTGGCTGCACGATCCGTTACAGCCGTGCGGATAAGATGCCTGTCACCTCGACTGCTAGTGATACGAGGCAGTTGGGATCCAGCACGGCATTCCGTATTACCCTCCTGAACCCACAGATTCCGTATACTGCTAACAGTCATTGGATCTCGACCAACGCGAGCAGCAATGTCGCGATACGATAAACCGCAATCGCGATAGGCTACAATCCGACCTTTATCAAAGTCGGAAACGTGATGGTACGCATTTCTCCTCCTTACACGAGGCATCACAATAACGCTTCACCAGGCAACGCCGGTCAACTGCTGTTTGTGTATGAGAAATCGGTTGCAAACTTTCCTCATGTCAGTACGTTGTAGGTGTCGCCATCAGCGCCAACCTTGTGTGAATGCTCTGCAAAGCTAATCATTTGCATATCACAGCATCTTCTTCCTGTCGGTTAAATTTCGCGTCTGTAGCACGTCATCTACGTGGTGTAGCAATTGTAATGGCCAGTAGTGTATGTTCGACGTCAACACCCACAGACAGCAAATGGAAGCAATAGCAGTGGAGGATATATACGCTAAAGCGAGACGGGGAGACGCAGTCGTTGTCGTAATGCGGAAATGGATCGATTTATCTGACGTCCAAAGGGCATGGACACTGCCTTTCTGGCCAAGGGAGGAAGCATTTCCCAAACGGCTGAGTTTGGGCTGTTCGCATGCCGCCGTGATTAAAGTTTACCGTGTATGACAAAATGATGGTCCAAAACGACGGCAGCGCAGTTGCGTACGGGTGAATAGACGTGCAACTGTTGAGCAACTGACCGCCCAGATGAACCAGGAGGCTACCAACAGCGTCTCCTCAACGACCTTCAGCAAACGTTGGTGGAGTTCAAATGTTCAAATGTGTGTCAAATCTTATGGAACCTAACTGCTAAGGTCATCAGTCCCTAAGCTTACACACTACTTAACCTAAATTATCCTAAGGACGAACACACACACACCCATGCCCGAGGGAGGACTCGAACCTCCGCCGGGACCAGCCACACAGTCCATGACCTCAGCGCCTAGACCGCTCGGCTAATCCCGCGCGACCGTTGGTGTAGTACATGGGTTTCCGCAGCAGTCGCCCGATTCATGTACCCAAGTTGACTGCTGTTATTCGGCGACAAGGCTGGAATTTGCACGCCAATACCGTAACTGGACGTCAACTGAGTGGCTACAAGTGGCCGTTTCAGATGAATCACGTTTTATGCTCCATGGCACTAAAAGAACCGTCCTGCTACAATCATAGGCAGGCGATATGAGGGAGCGTTATGGTCTGGGGAATGTTTCTGTGGCATTCCATGGGTGATTTCGTCACTCTGGAAGATACAGTGGATCGACACAAGTATATATCTATCCTTGGGAGGACCATGTCCAACCCTAGGTGCAGTTTGCTTTTCCGCGACACGATGGCATCTACCAGTAGGACAATGCAGCGTAGCATACAGCTCGCAGTTTACGTGTGTGTTTGGAAGAGCACCAGTATGAGTTTACCATACTCCCCTCGGCACGAACTCCCCGTATTTAAGCCTAATAGAGAATCTGTGAGACTGTCTCGGTCGGGCTGTTCGCGTCATGGATCCTCAATCGAGAAACCTAACGCAGCTGGTCACGGAATTGGAGTTGCCATGGCTCCACACCGCTGGCAGTCGCTTCCAGAACCTCTCACTCTCTTATTGGACGTCTCGTAGTGGTCCGTGCTGTTAAAGCTGGTTGTTCAGACTTCTAACAGGCGGTCGCATTAATGTCACTGGACAACGTGTTAGGCATCCCCTTAAAAGAGCAGACTGGGATTTTGTAGTGTTGCAGATCCTGAGGAAATGATACCTGAAGGTCATGTGATCCTCCATCTCTGACGTAAGCCTTGGCGGTGAAGTCGTGTCTGTGTGCCACTCAGTTGTACAAAATAAGCCCAGTAAGATGATCAGACGTGACAGAATGGCAGAAAGGAGGTACCGTGTTTGTACAATAAGACGAGCACCCCCTGGTTGTTGTTGTAATCGTGGGTGTATCAACATGGAGTGCTGAACGCGTCCACAAAGAATGGTTCATAACTGGCAGTCATTTAACACGGCGTATAAATGGTGTATTAAGAAGATACTAACCGACAGGCGCCGCGCGGAATTAGCCGAGCAGTCTGGGGCGCTGCAGTCATGGACTGTGCGGCTGGTCCCGGCGGAGGTTCGAGTCCTCCCTCGGGCATGGGTGTGTGTGTTTGTCCTTAGGATAATTTACGTTAAGTAGTGTGTAAGCTTAGGGACTGATGACCTTAGCAGTTAAGTCCCATAAGATTTCACACACATTTGAACATTTTTTGAACCGACAGGCACTGGAAACGAGTGTCACTTCTTGTAAGTGACAATCGTTCTCAAACCCAACAGGAAATGACGCTGTCAGTGAATTCAGGTACAGCTCAATAAGTTTCCGAAAGAACATTACTAAAGGAACTGCAGGCAATTGGTAGTTGGGGTCAGGAACTACGCAAAACACCATTGCTTACAACAGCGCATAAATACGCTAAATACGCACTTCTACAATGGGCCAAACGACAAAGCAAGTGGACAGTAGGTGACTGGAGGTGTGAACTGTGGTCCAGCGAGACGTGATTTTGCACCGAGCTAGGTGGCAAACTGGATTCTCTAATCAGACAGTTCCCACACTTCAAACAATACGAAGATTATAAAAAGTTGAAATTTGAATTTTGTACCAACATTTCTTCGTCTGCACTGTCAGGCATGTAAATATGATCAGTCAATGTTAGGAAACGGCACTGAAGAATGTTCGAAAGTTGCTTGCTGCGTTCAATGACTAATGCAATTCTTTTTTTTCTCGCCCAATTTCGGTCGAAAAAATGAGGAATTTGTTGGGGGCTATCGTGGAATATTTCCGCTTCAGCCCCTGTAGTTCCATGAAGTTCCGATTGGTGATGGCAATATACATAGCCTTCAAAATGGCATCTGTAATGGAGGTTCGTTCCAAGCAGGGACCTGTTACTGAGTTTCTTTTGGTGGAAAACCATAGCATCGCAGATATTCATAGGCGCTTGCATATTGTCTATGGAGACCTGGCAGTGAAAAGAAGCAAGGTGAGTCGTTGGACGAGGCACCTGTCATCATCCCAAGGTCGTGCAAACCTGTCCGATTTCCCTCGCGCCGACCGTCCTTCCACAGCTGTGACTCCTTCAGTGTTGGAACGTGCGGACACTCTCAGTCGAGGTGATGGACGGATTACAAACACTTCGCTTCATATGCACCGATATGATGGTCAACTGCGGTCCTGAAAACGACCAAGATGATGTTTCTGGTGTGAAAGATCAGCCGCCAGAGAAATCTGACACCCAGGGTACGCCCGGTTGCGTCTTGGCTCCACTTCTCTTCAACATTTATAACGACGACGAGCCATTGACTCCGGGCACAAGGAGATTCTTATATGCAGATGACCTAACCCTTGATACGCAGAGCTCATGCTTTAAAACAGTGGAAAGAAACCTCACAACTGCACTTAGAACACTGTCAAGCTATTACAGTCGGAACCAACTTAGACCAAACTCTTCGAAGACACAAGTGTGTGCCTTTCGTTTAAGGAACAGGGAAGCTAATCGTGAGCTACATATTGAATGGTCAGGCATCCAGCATAATCACATCCCTAAATACTTGGGAGTCACTCTCGACAGAACTGTGTCATTCAAAACTCACTGCAAGAACACCAAAATGAAGCTCCCCACTCGAAACAACTTAATTCGCAAAGTAGCAGGGACACAGTGGGGCTCACATCCACAAACTATTCGCTCTTCTACAATGGCACTGTGCTTCTCTACTGCGGAATATGCTTCCCCAGTCCGGTGCAGGTCATCTCACGCCAGACAAGTGGACATTGCTCTCAACGAAACCTGCAGGTAGATCACAGGTTGATTAAGACCAACCCCAACTGATAAGCTCTACTAGGTGGCTGCGTACGCAGAACAATGGCTGCCAACAAGAGACTGAAAGTGGAACAGACCAGTGCCCACCCACTGCACAGATATAATCCACCACAGCAACGGCTGAGCTCGCGAAAGAGCTTCCTGAGGACATCCGAGAAGCTCACCATTTCACCAGAGAAGGAAAATCTGGAGTTATGGAAGAAGTCGACGCCTCACCTATACGGATGGATGCCAGAAGCTGAAGAACTACCACCTGGACGCAATGAGAGCTGGCTGGTGTGGAAATCTTTAAATAGATTAGGATCAGGAGTTGGACGATGCAGAGACAACCTGAAGAGATGGGGCTTCATAACAGAAGATACGTCCTGTGATAGTGGACAAGGACAAACCACAAGCCTCATGCTTCAGTGCGCTTTGTGCCCTACATCCTGCCCTCTCTGCTGGTATTACTGCCACACTCGTCGACCAGTTGGGGTACTCAAACGTGAGTACTCGCTGAGTTCCTCGCAGCCTAACAGAAGTCCATGGCGACGACCTTGCCGCAGTGGATACACCGGTTGCCGACAGATCACCGTAGTTAAGCGCTGCCGGGCGTGGCCGGCACTTGGATGGGTGACCATCCGGACCGCCATGCGCTGTTGCCATTTTTCGGGGCGCACTCAGCCTCGTGATGCCAATTGAGGAGCTACTAGACATAACAGTAGCGGCTCCGGTCAAAGAAAACAATCATGACGACTGGGAAAGCGGTGTGCTGACCACACGCCCCTCCCATCCGCATCCTCATTTGGGGATGACACGGCGGTCGAATGGTCCCGATGGGCCACTTGTGGCCTGAAGACAGCATGCTAACAGAAGTCCATAAAGAGCAATGAAGGACCATGTGTGCGGAATTACTTGTGTCTTGAGAGGCTGGTGCTCACAATTTTTTGTTGAGCTTTGTCACAGGCGTTGAAACATCGGTTCATCACTCCGAAACGCAAGCAAAGCGGCAATACCTGGAGTGGCCCCACACCACCTCTCCTCCAAAGAAAAAGTTCAAACCGCATCCTTAACTGGCCCATGCTGACTGCCGTGTCAGCAGCAGCGCTGCTCAGTCGCTGCTGCTGGAGTACTGGTTATCAAAAATGGTTCAAATGGCTCTGAGCACCAAGGGACTTAACTTCTGAGGTCATCAGTCCCCTAGACTTAGAACTACTTAGACCTAACTAACCTGAGGACATCACAGACATCCATGCCCGAGGCGGGATTCGAAACTGCGACCGTAGCAGCACCGCGGTTCCGGACTGAAGTGCCTAGAACCGCTCGGCCACAGCGGCGGGCTACTGGTTATCCTTCTTATTTTACTGTCCCTGTTAATACATATCGATGAAACAAATACCGCGCTAGATTAATCTGGGACCGCTCAATCGATTGGGCACACAAAAGTCCGCTCTAACAATCATTTTGCTCGTAACAAAACCAACACTTTCTGTTGGCACTGAGCGTTGCACGAAAGACTTGATGAGCAGTATACGTCTGGGCTGACTCCAGCTATACACTGCCAAAAAGAAATTGCAAATATTTGCCGTAACAGTGGAGAGAATTCGTCTGACGACTCTTAGGACAGGACACCCTGTATATACATACAAGGGAGAAGTTTACGGTCGATTTGTAGGGTTTAGTGACGTTAGCAGCCGTATACCGACAGAAACAATAACAGAGGTGTCTTGAAGAATTTGAATGAAAAATATAAGTTGATGGCGCTGACGTTTGATGTGAGGGCCGTCATGACGGAACATTTAAATGGTGTGCAAACAAAAATAGGAAAAGTAATTCCACAAGCCACATTTACACACTGTTACGCTCACAAGTTGTTTAGTGCGTGTAGAGTGCTTTTGCTAATCTGAGTGGTTTTGTAACATTTTTTGTCCATTCATCGAAGAAAACAAACTTATTAGATGCAATACTGAAGAACTGATTTCCAAAACTTACACCAACAAGATGGAGTTGTGCAAGTCTCTTGGTACAAACTGGCAAGTCATAGGGTTGAAGATTTGTACAAGTACTTTAGGAAAACACCTCAATATTGGGATAGAACTGCCGTTACTGAAGCTTGCGGATTTCTCACGCTGTTAGAGTTTTTCGACTTAACTTCCTTTTGTGTTCGTTCGAAAAACTGTTTTCACTGACAGATGTTATTACACTTAACACACTGCAGTCAAATTACTCAGATATTAAATTTTAGCCGGCCGGAGCGGCCGAGCGGTTCTAGGCGCTACGATCTGAAACCGCGCGATGGCTACGGTCGCAGGTTCGAATCCTGCCTCGGGCATGGCTGTGTGTGATGTCCTCAGGTCAGTTAGGTTTAAGTAGTTGTAAGTTGTAGGGGACTGATGACCTCAGAAGTTAAGTCCCATAGTGCTCAGAGCCATTTGAACCATTTTCTTATTTAAATTTTACACCCACCGGCCTTGCCGCAGTGGTAACACCGGTTTCCGTCAGATCACCGAAGTTAAGCGCTGTTGGGCTGGGCTAGCACTTGGATGGGTGACCATCCGGTCTGCCGAGCGCTGTTGGAAAGCGGGGTGCACTCAGCCCTTGTCAGGCAAATTGAGGAGCTACTTGATTGAGAAGTAACGGCTCCGGTCTCGGAAACTGACGTACGGCCGGGAGAGCGGTGTGCTGACCACAAGCCCCTCCATATCCGGATCCAGTGACTCCTGTGGGCTGAGGATGACATGGCCGCTGGTCGGTACCGTTGAGCATTCATGGCCTCTTCGGGAAGAGCTTTTAGTTTTTTTTTAATTTTACAGAAAAAAAGTGGAAGACTTGAAGGAAAATCTGCGCACTAGGAGGTACAATGGAAATAGGATGCAATGCTGAAGGCATACCAAGCAAGAGAAGATAGGAAAAGGGCACAGAAACAACTGTATAGAATAACTACAAGATGATGTACCTTTAGATATTAGATACTATAATCATGCTTTTAAATAACAGATTTAATTCGCTGCCTGACATAAAGTTTATTGAAATGTTTAACGCGAAGTAGTTCTCAAGCTTTGCAGATTTGTTTCCCAAGGAGGCGTTTGAAAATTTAAGGACAATAAATGGGAAGTTAGGTTAAAGCCCCACATCATCTTGAAGCCAAGTATGTCAAGGAGCTAAAAAGTTTCGTGTGTCGAAATCAACTTCACACTGGACTTCCAGAACACTACAGACTCCGTGAACTGATTTTAACCAAGCGAGTCACATCGCCGTCAGTAGAACGACCGTCTCCTGCAAAGAAAAGAATAAAAACCTTCAATACGAATGCATGAGGACAAAAGCGTCTGTCCGCACTCTCCATCATTTCGGTAGAAAAGGATCTGTTAAGCCAGATGAAAGTTCGAAACTCATTTTCCGGCGCCGGTGCTGAAAAGTCTTGCAAGAGGAAGTGCAGAGCCGAGATCCGCTATAGATGAAACGATAGTGAGTGAACAATGTCACATGCAGAGTACACACGACTGATAAGTTTCGTGTTGCATGCGTTACCAACATCTTCAGGATACACCACTGCATTATGATTATGCTATTGATACCTCTACGTAGTTCATCGGGCTGGAAGAATATGTGACAGGTTTTCCGACCACTCCCGCGCCCTGTTATATCTAGACTGGCCTGTGGGACGTGTAGGAACAGCGGGTAAAAAGCCGATATCACTTCCCCGCTGTCTGGTGGGATTGCGCGATCAGTATGCGGCACGCGAGACAAAATGACGCAACGTACTGCTCCGAAGATTAACGAGCAGACTCTTATTGGCGTATTCGTATTAATTATCTGCGCTGCTACGCTATTAAAGCCGGTCTAATTAAGGGTCGTCCGACCTCCCGTTTACCAAAGATACAGGGTTAAATTTAGCGCTACCTCACCCAGCCGCTTCCCACAGCTCTTGCAATCAGGGGCGGTGAAAACGAAAGGCGCTTGCCCCAGTCTGCGGCCGAGGTAAATATTGACAGTCGACGGGGACTTCAAATGTATTTCCTATCCAGTATCCGCCTGTGTAAGGCGTCTGCAACGTTCCTACTTACGGGGAGACACTGGTTTGTTTGGATACTGGGAAAAGTGAGAGGATATCACAACACTAATAAGACAGAACTTAAGAAGTAATAAAAACAGAGTAAAGAGAGCTATATTCAGAATTCAGAATTGAGCAAAACAAAATATTAACATACTGGCTAAGAAATAAGGCAGTGCCCTGGTATTCATTTTGCCAATTTTCTGTAAGAAACAAAAAAAGAACTGTTTGTAGAGTAATGTGGAAAAAGTTTCATTTCGACGTATTTGTGAAATAACTTTTGAAATAAAAAGAAATCGTACAAACAAATATGTATAATGTACAATTGCATAGCAACAATATCGAAATAAACTAACGTCGGATGCAGAATACAAATTCTGTAATGTTTATTTAACTCAGAACTTGATTATAAACAATATTTGTAGTTACATGTCTAGGTAGCTGGGTGCAGCTCCTTCGTGTGTTAACAACGCGGTTTTGTAAACGTCTCTATGGCAACGCCTCTTCATAGCTCTATAGACGACTATTGTTTTCACCTACAGCCGTTTGCACTTCGCAATTGAAAACTGTACAAAGTGCTGCTAGGTGTCAGGAATATGCTTAAATTGACTGAACTGTAGGTGTGTCTTTTTACTAGCGAAAGATAAGTGTATTAAGATTCCGTGCATGATGCGGCATTTGATCACTCCTGTCAGTGTTTATGACGTCATATCTCTTGTTCTGTGTGGCATAGAATGATATATGTGTGTAGATACACTCAGCTACAGATGTGAATATTGCCTGCGAAATATGCTTGGAAAAAAAGTTAGTAGCAAAGAAGTAATAATTTTATACGTCATCCATGATGCGACAGCGTTTCACACGTCTCAGTGTCTGTAACGTCATATCTCCAAGCCTAGGCGTCATATAGAATGACATAATTTTGTATGTGCATTTAGCGGTATATGTGGATACTATCTGTGAAATTTACTGCGAATAGAGTTAGTAGCACAGAAGTAATAAACTTCATGATGCATGATGCACCAACTTTTCGCGACTCTTGTTGTTTATGACGTCATATCACCTGAACTATCATGAGTTGGTGGTTATTATCCCAACAGCGATTGTTACCTGACAGTAAGGGATACGTGTACCAAGTTTGGTTGAAATCGGTCCTGTGGTCAAGGAGGTGATGCGGAACATACGTACATACCCTGTACATCCATATTTAGAATACGTATGTTCGGATTCCCGACATACATTAAGCCGTGGGCAGCCTCTGACGTTACACAATGATAAACGTCACAGAAAACATGAGTTGAATCTTATCTATAGACACAAGAGTACGATAAAATCTGAGAGAGAATGCTGAACCATGAGAAACAGTCGAAGGTGACAGAGGAGATTTCGGTGGCTATTGGCATATGGCTGACAACATTGGGTTGCAGTCCTAGCGCCAGATAATCGCGTTTACCAAGTGAACGAAAGGTCGTGAGTATTCGAACGACATTGATGTTTTCTATTCAAAGAAATGAACAGCTGAACTGCTACTACAGCATGGCGGCCACGACGGTGACGGTAGCTGCAACTTTCAGTTCATCTCGAAACACAAACTGAAGGAGTCGAATGTGGTTACGGCCAGATCTTTTGTGGCATAGCTGGCGCCACACACACTCTGGTGGTCTTCCGACTTCAAAAAGTAGAGCCATAGCCAACTACATGGGAGGCCAAGGAGCCAGAGCCTGCCTGCTCAGACGTAGTAGCTTCCCTTTTTGCCACAGGATTTCCTATACTGGCTCAGCCGCAAATACTGGAAAGTCGGTTTTCACTTTATCATTACGCCTCCCACAAGGAAGAAGATGCTCGTTTAATAGTTGAGCAATTTTTAACGGTTGCCGCCATTTTGAGTAAACTGTTGAAACGTCTCTCTCTGAGCCGTTCCATTCGTTGTGTTGAGCTGACTTCGATCTTCTGACACATTTTAGCACTTGTAATTGTCGCTGCATCTGTGCTTCTGATCTGGGGAAAAAGACTAACTGCAAAGCATTTCATCAGACAGGCAGATCCTGTGATTTCTCGACTTATATTTTATGTTTCACACAGTTACATATCTGTTAAAATGTGTATGTGTATATAACCATGTTTATGTTGTTTTATTTTTGTTGGGTCTAGTGAACTCCGTGGCCGTTAATGATAATTGGTGAATGACGCAACCAGCCACAAACACTTTTTACATGTTTTATTTTAGTGCCATAAGCGCTTTCGGACTAAAATGCCCATCTTCAGATGGATAATGCTTTTCGTCACATAGATGTTTTGATCAACAGCATATCGCCTGCGCCACACTGCACAAGAGCACTAAGTGTCACTTTGTCAGTTATTTCATTAATGAAAATACGCTAAAGTGCTGCTAATATTTGATGCAAAATAGTTGTGTTCACTTACATACGTTCCAGTAGATAGCGATCTGTTTGTTGTGGTCCATGTGGTTTTATATCTCGATGTATATGTTCTTGAATTCCGCCATAGTACACATATTGTAAATAAATCACTCTGACACACTTGATAATATTCTTAAAATGCTTGTTGAGCAACGCACATGTGTTATACACTTGATGTTTTACTTTACAATGCAAAAATATTGACCAAGGATGTAAACAGAAGAAAGATGATGTGTGAGATGTGCAACATGTGACATGTTAATAATAGAAAAATGTTTGCACCCTACGTGTAAACTAATTATTAAAAGACAGGAGGATAATTTTTGTTTTCACTGCCAACGGAAATTATTGAGGAAATACGTCAAGCCAACTGCTGTATAATACAGATATTTGATTAGCTCTACAGTTCATAAGTTAATTGCAGTAAATATAGATTAAAGAAGTTAAAGGGTGGGATGAGAGCATCGCATTTGTTCATCACGGTAATTTATAGTTATATAATTATGTATTGGTATCTTAAACTGAAGTGGTGTGACAGTTAGCGGGCAATTTGTGTTTGATTTCTATGAACAGCCAATGGAAATTATTTAGAAAATGTTTATTTTCTACCTCCAGCTGTTCATTTAGAATGTATTGGGGTGAGTTTGGGCGTGAATGTGTATTTCTAGTTCCTCTAGAAGGTCCATTTTCTTGCCCTTTTTAGTGGATGTAATATCCGTTAAGCTGTCAGATATTACAGTTATTTACTCTTAAAGCTGTTCTATCAAGTCAACAGCAATAGCACTGCTGCTCTTCGCGAGTGTCGGCGCATCAACGGAGCACCTCTTTCTTCAACGGAGTTGAAGAACACGATTCGGAAGTTCGAATTAATTGGCGATTTGAGAATTGCTTCTAGGAGAGGCCAACGGTGCAAAATTGTTGAAGTTACAGTTGCTACGGCTGAAAATGCTGCAGGCAGTGTGCGATCTTCAAGCAGTGCACGAGATGTGTCGCAAGTACTGAAGTAGCGCGGCTCCAAGCTGTCGCGGATGCAGATGGTCGTCACACTGGGCAACGCTTGTAATATGGAACGTAAACATGGTACGCAATTAACAAGTGTTAACCTCTCATTTGGAAATTAAAATATGTTTCTTTCGGTGGTTTATTCGTGATTTCTCTTCCACATGTCCTTACAAATATTGCCACGAAGTTTCATTTTCCTACGATCACTCGTTTTTCGTGGGGGCCCTCTCAAGTAGCGAAAGTTTAATTGTAACTACCCTGTAGTTCGGATCATGGGGATGGGTTCTTTGAATAGTAGTGGCAGTTTATCCAACTTTTTCTGTAAAGCTAATTAGAATTCAGCTGGGTCAAAGAGGTATTACTGAACTCTGGTCAGCAGCTATTGTATAGGTTGGTACACTTAACTGAGGCGTATTTTCTCTGACGTTTCCACTGCTACCTACCGACTTCGATCCGGTAGCGTTATCTGGAGCTTCGGTAAGTTAGGGTGTTATCTCCAGTAAAGTAAGTCAGCAACTTGGAATTGTAAGACTTTTCTTTCACATGTAACCATTGCAAATCATACTGTAGAATTTATTTCAATTGGGGAGTGGTTTCATGTTTATTAACATCCCGTTTTCTTAACTCGATTCTTGTCCTACCACAACTTAAATATCTCAGTTCAGCTTGTGTGTGTCGGTTATATGTGAATGCGTTGTGTATATTCAATGTGTTTGTGCTCTAATTTCTTTTTCTGTTGTTCCATTTCATTTCATTTTGCGAGTTTCGTAGACCAGTAAGAATAGTTACTGTCCGGATCAGTGCGTGTAAGTTCGGTGATCGGAATTATCGTTATGGAATCTATTCTTCTTTCTATGTTGGTTGCTAGTGCGAATATGCGTGTTCTTCGACGAATCCCTCGTTTTACATATCCTATATTCTTCCCACGTGTTAGGATACGATTTATGAAGTGCGTAATGTGTTGTATGATGAGTAACAAGCTGCAGCATGTCTTTGCGATTGTAATGTTTCAAATGTTCAAATGTGTGTGAATTCCTAAGGGACCAAACTGCTTAGGTTATCGGTCCTTAGACTTAGACACTACTTAAACTAACTTATGTTAAGAACAACTCACACACCCATGTCCGAGGGAGGACTCTGACATGTGGTTCAGAATAGACAAGACGGGCTGCTGACGCAACTGCTTCCATCTGAAGATGATCATGAGCGTTAGAAACACGCAGTCTAATTAAAAATGTACAACTGAGTCGGAACAATAAAAGGAAATTACCTTAAACATTCCATTAATTTAATTTTTCTTCTGCTCTTATATTTAGAGACGACGCTTTGTCATCAACTCCGTATGCTACCATTATTCACTATACACTGCACTCAGTGATGAGCTTAATATGCGTCTAGAGAATGCAGAGTCAACGGAAACACTACTGCATAAGCTGCGTAAACATGGGTTGTAGAATTACTGCAGCTAAATCTCTATAAAATCAGCTAAATGGAAGAAGATGTTCCTCTGTCCATGTGGTACGACGAGTTCACTTTTAGAGTGTTTTCTAGTATGTTTGCACATGGAAAATATAAGGAGTAGTCCGCTACTCAAATTGTGTTTCCCACCTGTGAAGGAAGATGAAGGTTCTCAAAGGAATGAAGAAAGTTCAGATAGTTTAACGTCCCGCTGACAAGATGATTAGAAGGGAACAGCAGGGTTTAACGCCGCATCAACGACAGCGTCATCAGAGACAGACGACCTGCTTCGACTGGAAAAGCAAGGAAATTATTAGCGATCTTATTTATGAAACTATCTTAGCATTCGTTTCCAATGATTTAGGAAAACCATAGAAAATGTAAATGAGAACCGCCGGAAAGGAATTTGAATCCTGATTTTCCCAAGTTCATGCGAGCTCATTATCTTAAGCTACTGCGAAACACTACTCAATGCATATGATAGTAAATGCCAGTTACAACTGTCCTCTTCGAGATGCAGCTCCCGCGCCTTCACAGCAGAACGTGTGAGAAAATACACTACCGGAAAAGAAATTAATAGAATCTTTTAGAGTTTTCCAACTTACTCAGGATTTACTGTTGCAACAGTGCATGTGGAGTACATAAAATGATTACATTTGAGGACGAACAGCGCAAGTGGTTCTGATGTACCAGGTATCGACCCATGCTGAATCACCCGTATTAGTACGTGGTGTAGCCTCCACGGGCGGCAATACAGAAGCTTCCATATAGTAGATCGTACAGATGGCAAACACTGTCCTTGGGGTACATCCTGCCACGCATGTTTGACCTGTTCACGCAGGTCTCTAAGACTTATTGGTTGACGAGTCGCACGAGTCACTTCTCGTCCAACAATACAATTCGATTGGAGACGAGTCCAGAGATCGTGCTGGCCAGGGAAGTTGCTTGAATACTGCTCAGCAGTGTGGGATCCGTACCAGATAGGGTTGATAGAAGAGATAGAGAAGATCCAACGGAGAGCAGCGCGCTTCGTTACAGGATGATTTAGTAATCGCGAAAGCGTTACGGAGATGATAGATAAACTCCAGTGGAAGACTCTGCAGGAGAGACGCTCAGTAGCTCGCTACGGGCTTTTGTTAAAGTTTCGAGAACATACCTTCACCGAAGAGTCCAGCAGTATATTGCTCCCTTCTACGTATATCTCGCGAAGAGACCATGAGGATAAAATCAGAGAGATTAGAGCCCACACAGAAGCATACAGACAATCCTTCTTTCCACGAACAATACGAGACTGGAATAGAAGGGAGAACCGATAGAGGTACTCAGGGTACCCTCCGCCACACACCGTCAGGTGGCTTGCGGAGTATGGATGTAGATATAGATGTAGATATCTTGCAGAGCGCGTTGAGTTTCAGGGGGAATGTGTGGATGAGCATTATCCTGTTGGAACAACACATCACCTTCCTGTTGAAAGAACGGCAAAAGATAGCGTGCGCACCAGAAACACCAGAGGTGAACAAGAGTTGTAGCTTATGGCACCCCAGACCATAAGCCGTGGGGTGGGCCAGTGAGTTTTGGACGAATGCACTGTACGAGACAGCGCTCACCAGTTCCACGTTGCACGCGCAAACGACCACCACTTGCGTGAAGGCAGAATTTACTTTCATCGCTGAAGGCGACGGCGCGCCGCTCCATCTTTTAAGTGATCCTCTGGCGCCACCAGTCGAACCGTGCACGTCGGCGCTGTGGCGTGAGTGGATGGCGGGCTGGAGGCGTGCGCGCCCCAACTCCCACTCCTAATAACCGGTTCTCAACAGCTCGTGTTGACACGTCTGGGTTCACAGGCTCTCTTATCTGTGCTGTGGTCTCTGTACGATCTGCCATTACTGCCCTCACAATACGACGATCCTGGGGGCTGTCTGTGGTATGTGAACGTCCAGAACCTAGTCTATGGCTGTGATAATGTTCACGTGACCGCTTATGTGAGGTGCGACAATAAAGTAACGAGACTGATTTTCTTTTCAAGTTGTGGCAACCGTGCAGGGTTGCGTAGGCACAATATCTTTGACCTTGGTCTATAATCTGCATGGGGGCCCAGAAAGCTATGCGCAGAAAGCAACGTGTTTTCGCAGTTGTGCGCATGACGTCACGGTGGAAGCAGCTGTGCCAAACAGTACACAGTTCGAATTGTGTGTGATTGTTTTTCTTGCGTTGTTTTGTGTTTGAAGGAGTATTTTGATTGAGTTCTTTCTTCTGAGGTACTCAGTCAACAGCGGAGACATTCGGAATTCGGGAGTGTTAACGGTTTTTGCTGTAATTGATATTTGATTCGGAACTGAAATAGTTAGCGATAGTGGACAGCGGGATCAACATTGTGTTCGCCAGCTCTATAGTTTATGGTTCGTCCTGTGAAATTCTTATTGGAGAATCTACAAGTGAGTGAGAAAATTAATTTTTACAATGCCAGGCTCTGCTTTTACGGGCTGTTTTTCCTACAACCGGAGCACAAAGGGAACTGGCGTAATGTGATACAGGTTCCCGCGTAATGAAACATTACAAAAACTATGGTTGTCGAAATGTTGTAGGAAAGACAGTGTAAATGTTGCGCATGCACGAATATGTTCTCGCCATTTCGCAGAAACAGATTACTTAAGGGATTTACAGTCTGAATTGCTTAATTTGCCCCGAAAAAGAATGCTCAAGCCAGATGCAGTTCCTTCGTGCAATTTGCCGTGCAGCAGTGCGACTGTCAATGTGTCACCCGCAACAGAAGACAGAACCAAACGGCATAAGAAACGAGAACTACATAAGAGATCTCTGGAAACTCTGGAAAAGCTGTCACCAAATAAGAAACATCATAATAAGAGCACATGTACAGATGACAGTTTTTTTCCAGACACGGATAAAGTTAGTTTCATGAATACTATAGCGGCTTTAGAAAGAAGGAATGCTGTTCTTACAAACAAGTGTGTACAACTTCGAGCTCTTAAGTAAATTCATTTCAGTGCGATTAAATGAATAGTTTCTGATTTATTTGAGCCGAGGTTTCGAATTTCAAGTGTGTGTCAGTGTGGTTGTGATCTGATATTTTACCGATGTGTGAGGCATAAGCTGAGAAAGAATATAACTCATCAGTTTTGTGATAGTTTAGCAGCAGAAAAGCAGTTTAGACATCTCAATTCTGGCATAAACAAAATCTTCCGCCAAAAACTTGACAGCCGGCCGGAGTGGCCGAGCGGTTCTATGCGCTACAGTCTGGAACCGCGCGACCGCTACGGTCGCAGGTTCGAATCCTGCCTTGGGCATGGATGTGTGTGATGTCCTTAGGTTAGTTAGGTTTAAGTAGTTCTAAGTTCTAGGGGACTGATGACCACAGCAGTTGAGTCCCATAGTGCTCAGAGCCATTTGAACCATTTGAACCAAAAACTTGACGTAAACGCGCATGCCGTGTCGTCTGCTTGTGAGCGCTTGCTTCCACGCTGACGTCACTAGGCCAGCCAATGGCAGAGCAGAGCACTTACTGCCCAACCTTATTATTTAGTAACCTTGATAATCTGCTTCTACTCCAAGAGGCACATCGATGCAACTGCTCAATCGTGAGTTGTACTGTAATAAATCAACACGTGTTTGTATCTCTCGTCGCGGAAATGGAACCGCATAATATTGCCAACGGCATGCCATTTCTTTTTGCGTTAAATTGGGTGAAAACGCGACGGTAAGCTTCAGAAGGCTTTTGGAGAGGAGGTTATGTCAAGAGCTCAAGTTTTTCGTTGGCATAAATTGTTTAGTGAAGGCAGAACGAATGTTCTTGTTAAGTGGATGAGACGCCTGCAGTCAGCACTCGGTCAGTTGCACGTGAAATGAATGTTTTGCAGAGTAGTGTGTGGCGAGTATAAAGGGAAATGCAGCTACTCCCCTAAGTGCGTGCTTTGACGCTGTTCAGATGACTCCGATTGAAATTAGAACGGGTACAACAGAACTTGGTGCGTCGATGTCCTACTGCATTAACGCTAGAGGACGCCACTTTGAACAACTGTTGTAAATTTAGTAGCTTGTGAAACCCGTGCAGTTAAACGGAATTTATTATTATTGTACCGTAGGCTTAGAATTTTCGATCTCTCTGACTTCAAGTTACGTGTGCCACTGCTAGTCTATCCACAGGGGAAATTATCTGTGGCTATTGGGGAGTATTCAGCGGGAATTCTATACCCTATGCTCAAGATGCGGAAGTTGAGGCCGTTTTCGCTTGTATGAGGTATGCTCAATCGGAAATGAGACCATCGCTGTAGCGGAGTTGTATGTAATTCAAGTGAGTGAATGCGTTTACCGTGAGATGGTGCGGTGGTATTCCCAGTTGCACAAGCGGAGTTGACGGCTTCGCAACACTTTCCTCAATTCTGGAGAGCTGTTTCCGCAGTTCGTTGCATGATGGATTTCTCCCGATCAGCACAAAGAGCAGTTATCCAATTTCTTCGCGCAGAAGGGCAGTATGCTTTACAAACTTATCGCAAGATGAAAGAGGTGTATGGAGAGCAGTGTCTCGCTCGATGATCAATATGCGGTGGTGTCAACGTTATGAGATGCGGTGTGTGGCCAAGAGGACCCTCGAACTCCTTTAAAAATTTCAGTGGAAGGTCCTTACACCCCGATGTCTCCCAAGCGGCTCGCGTATCTTTGACGTATTAAAACAATCTCTAGAACATCAGATGTAAATCTGTGGCAAGGAAGTGAAGAGCACCGTGGGAAAACGGATTCGTCAGCAGCCTAGAAATCTCTACACTGAAGCCAGCCATTCCCTTCCTACGTGCTGGGATCCGTGCATCGATATCAATGGTAGTTACATACAGTTGCACTGATCCACTTAAAGTCTAATTATAATATTGTTATAAAAATTTCTTTACATGCACCTGTTGTCTCCTTTACATTTGGACACAACTTGTACCTTTGACACGGACGTTTCCGGTATAGGATCCCTTACCTCTGGCTGATAAATTTATTCTTCTCCATCGCCCTTGAAAGTTTGTAACATCATCACATGGTCTTCCACGTATAAAAAGAATCGACACACAGTTTAACGTTTTGTTCTGATTTGTAATCGTTAGGACGCCTGTTACCAAAAATACAACTTTAGTCTTATTATTCTTCCAATGCAAGGTAGAAATATGATTAAAACTTCGGAATAATACATACCTTACTTTACAGTTATCATAATTACACATATTACAATATTGATTCTCAGTCATAGAATAATGACCAGCAAAAATGGGCGAATATTACCTATAAAGCAAGAAGGAAGTTAGCAACAGAAATAAACTGAATACACACCTAATAAATTAGCAGCCCAAAAGAGCCAGTTTCTTCTTTTTTTAAGAGTAAGGCCTAATATTTCTTTAAAAATAAGCTTGCCTCTCTTCACTTCGATGGTATGACGTTTGTCGCTTTGTATTCTATTTATGGGGCGCAATTTCCTTGTTAAATAAGAATAATAATAATTTTGCACAGGATCTAGCAATTGGTACATTCGTACACTTCAGTCGAGTTTCCAACATACGGATAATTTTATTTAATGTACAACGTGTACAACTTTGCTTCCGCCGTTTTTCCCCAACATTTGGGGCTTTAATGAAACAAATTGGTTACACATGTATGTTTCAAAGTATTTCCCATCGCTGGTAACTAATTTCTCCCATCTTTCGGGCAGTGTACGAATCCCGCGTCGAAAAAGTTGTTCATCTTTTGAAGCGATCCACGAATCGATTCAATTTGTGACTTCTTCATGAGATTGGAAGTGTTGGTCAGCCAGGCCATGCACCATTGGCCTAAACAGGTGATAGTCAGAGGGAGCAATGTCTGTAGAATACCACGGGTGGGATAAGACTTCCCGTTTTAACGTTTCCCAGTACGTTTTGACCTCTCTTGCAACGTGGGGTCGAGCGTTGTTGCGCTGAAAAATCACTTTATCGTGCTTCTCGCTGTACTGCGGCCGCTTGTCTTTTAATGCTTTGCTCAAACGCATTAATTGCGTTGGATAACGAGCACTTGTGATTGTTTCACTTGATTTTAAAACCTCATAGGACACGATGCTGAGCAGGTCCCGCCAAATGGCTCAAATGGTTCAAATGGCTCTGAGCACTATCGGACTTAAATTCTGAGGTCATCAGTCCCCTAGAACTCAGAACTACTTAAACCTAACTAACCTAAGGACATCACACACATCCATGCCCGAGGCAGGATTCGAACCTGCGACCGTAGCCGTCGCGCGGTTCCAGACTCTAACGCCTAGAACCACTCAGCCACTCCGGCCGGCTCCCACCAAATGCAGAGCATGATTTTGGAGCCGTGAATATTCGGTTTGGCCGTCGACGTGGAAGCATGGCCGGGATATCCCCATGGGGTTATCATAATGAACCGATTTTTCGTCCCCGGTCACAATGCGATGCAGAAATCCCTTCCCTTTTTGCCTCTGAAGCAACTGTTCACAAACACACAAACGCCGTTTAACGTCTCTTGGTTTCAGCTCACACGCTATCCAAGTTCCTTCTTTCTGAATCATGCCCACAGCCTTGAGACGTTTTGAAATGGCTTGCTGTGTCACTCCCACTAATCGTGCCAATTCTCCTTGAGTTTGACACGAGTCTTCACTCAGCAATGTCACCAATTCTGCATCTTTGAAAGCATTCTCTCTACCACCACTTGCCGGTCTACGACGTTAAGATCACTGTTCTTGAAGCGTTGAAACCACTCACGACACGTTCTTTCACTAATAGCGTCCTTAACATACTTACTAGAGAGCATTCGATGAGCCGCTGTTTTCTTCATATTGGAACAAAACACCTCCCGCAAATGACGAGAATTATGCTCGTAAACTGATATTTTCAATCAAGAACAACTTTATGATGCAGACATAAATCGATTAATGTTTGAATGAGGTTATGTTGACCGAGGTCCAAGCTAACTGCCTGACGTCTGTGATCTGTTTCTTTCGACCGCTGCCTACCGTTCTGCCACCTATCGGCAAACGGTGGAAGCAAAGTTGTACACCTTATATTTGCTTCATATTGAAAAGATTATGCTCCATGACCCTTGACAGCTACCGGTTTTGCTGCCAGCGTTCAACAGCGAACGGCAGACGTACAGGGTACGTTTTCGCTGGCGGCCACAGCTTTCAGATTATTCGAGAAAAACCCGTTTGAAGGTCACTTCTGTTCGTTTTTCTTGAATTATTCAAAAACTATGGCCTCTCACGAAAACGCATCCCAGTACAAAATTCAACTACATTAAATTTATGTTCACAATTTCTGTAGGACTAATAGTTAGCACATAGTGAATGAGAGGATTCGAAAATCTTGCATGTGATATTTAAAGGCGATGTGGGTTGCATAAAATCTATGGGTAGGGACGGCTGAATCACACTGTATAAGTGGAGTGTCGATTCGAGAAACCCACGATCGAGTGGAGTTTCTCAGCGGTTAACACACTGGACTCGCATTCAGGAGGACGACGGTTCAAACCCGGGTCCTCCATCCTGATTCAGATTTTCCGTGATTTCCCTAACTCACTTCAGGCAAATGCCGGGGTGGTTCCTTTGACAAAGGGCACGGCCGATTTCCTTCCTCATCCTTCCCGAATCCGAGCTTGTGCTCTGTCTCTAAGTGGCTAAGTGTAGTCCGAACGTTAAACACTGTTCTCCTCCTCCTGGGAAATCCATTGACATAAGCGATTTCAACAAAGGGCAGATTGTTATGGCACGGCAAATGGGAAAGTGCATATCGTAAACAGCCAAGCTGATCGGCTGTTCGTGTACTACCGTCGTCAGCTCCACGGAAAGTGGTTCAAGAATGGTGATCTGTGGCAGAGCGGGCGACATAGTGGATTCCGGTTCACGCACAAGTGTTTCGGAGCACACTGTCCAGCGCACCTCATTGAATATGAATCTCCACATCAGACGATCCCTATGTGTTTTCAGATGTTGACTCAAGTATATAGTCAGTTACGATTGCAGTAGGCGTGGGATCAGCGAGGTGGATCACCTTTCTTGTTAGACGAGGTCGATGGTCATATGAGATAGACCTGCATCCAGGCGAACGGCTCCTCGAAATATCCACCGCGCAGTGGAGACACGCTGGTGGAAGCGGTAATACGGTATAGGGGACATTCACAAAGGCCTCCAAGGGAAGGTACCATGACAACTGCGGACTACGTTAACATTCCCCTTCATGCTTATCGAAATCCCAGATTGCTGTGCAATCTTCCAGAAAGGGTAACTGCCCGTGTCAAAAGGCCAGAGCCGGCCGGAGTGGCCGTGCGGTTCCAGGCGCTTACAGTCTGGAACCGAGCGGCCGCTACGGTCGCAGGTTCGAATCCTGCCTCGGGCATGGATGTGTGTGACGTCCTTAGGTTAGTTAGGTTTAATTAGTTCTAAGTTCTAGGCGACTGATGACCTCAGAAGTTAAGTCCCATAGTGCTCAGAGCCATTTTGAGCCAAAAGGCCAGAATGGTGCTACAGTTGTTTGAGGAGCAGGAAAATGAACTCACGCTGATGTGTTGACTACCAAGGTTGCCTGATGTGTAACCCGTGAAATAGTTATTGGACGCTATCGGGCGCGAGGTCCGCGCCCGCAAACCACTGGTCCGTAATCCGTGATCTGTGCGTAGACATCCGGTGCACTATTTTTAAAAAGTGGAGAATACAATATATCGACATTAAGAAAAAGATCAATATCTGAAACGTTATGTCGAAAACAGTATCGATAAATCGTTATACCGACGGAAAAATATCGACGTACCTGCCAATAAAAATATCGGCTGCACATTGTAAATAGCCGGCCGCGGTGGTCTAGCGGTTCTGGCGCTGCATTCCGGAACCGCGGGACTGCTACGGTCGCAGGTTCGAATCCTGCCTCGATCATGGGTGTGTGTGATGTCCTTAGGATAGTTAGGTTTAAGTAGTTCTAAGTTCTAGGGGACTTATGACCTAAGATGTTGAGTCCCATAGTGCTCAGAGCCATTTGAACCATTGTTAATATACTGCTGTTTTTAGAGACGATTTATTGTTAGGTATACTGTATATGAACAGGCTAGCAGCCCGCCTATCCCTCTTAGAGAAGAAACTGAAAGGAAAGCGATGCACGTTCACGCCTGGCGATAACCGCTTTGCTAACAATGGTAACTGCATATAAGTGGCACAATAAAAGGTGTCCGATGTGTCCGTCGTTCGTCACATATGCGATTTGTCCGGAACACTTCATGTCGACTTCCCTGTTTTTTTTGTTTTTTTTTTCATTTCTGCCGACAGCAGCGACGTGACACTTTAGTGTCAAAATTACGTGGTGAAGCTAAACGTTGCAATTTCTATTGGTTGCGCCGAGCGCCGATTACGTCAGGATTTCCCCTCACAAGTCTCCTCCCACCGCAGAGACCAGTCTTGTCATTCAGATTTTTGTTCGTCATTTTCAGCAACTGCTTTTGAAGAATGTCGAAGTGAAAAAATACCACACTAGCTGCGGTAAAAATTGTTGTTTCATTCACACCCGCATCCCCCGCGCCAGAGTGCAATCGAAGTTCTTCTTTTGTGCTACATATACGGTACTTGCTCCACGTGGTGAAAGAGAAAAATTGGACGTGATGAAAGCTCAGAAAGTGGTAATACTCCTTTGGCAAAGTGAAAGTAAAATTGTCATACTACAATTTTAAAGGAACAACTTCAAATACTTTCCGAAAGTTGTGAAAAGAGTATAATATAAAATAAAAATATCGGCCATCCATACTGCCGTTTTGATATCTATTCATCAGTAGCGGATATTCGCCCATATATATCGATATTGCTCGGCAATATATATATATATATATATATATATATATATATATATATATATATATATATATATATATATCGAATGCCAATGACTTGTCGCATTCAGGTCACGCAGAATCGCTGCCGTACTGTGTTTCAAAGGTGATTAGGTTAGTAGTGTTTAACGTTCCCTCGACAACGAGGTCATTAGAGACGGAGCGAAAGCTCGGGTTACGGAAGGATGGGGAAGGAAATCGGCCGTGCCCTTTCAAAGGAACCATCCCGGCATTTGCCTGAAACGATTTTAGGGAAATCACGGAAAACCTAAATCAGGATGGCTGGAGACGGGATTGAACCGTCGTCCTCCCGAATGCGAGTCCAGTGTGCTAACCACTGCGCCACCTCGCTCGGTTTCAAAGGTGAACCAACACACTGTTAAACAGGTGGTTCATCAGTGTATGCCCGGGATGTAGCCGAAATCAAAAAATTGTTCAAATGGCTATAAGCACTATGGGACTCAACATCTGAGGTCATCAGTCACCTAGATTTAGAACTACTTAAACCTAACTAACCTAACTTGGACACCACAGACATCCATGTCCGAGGCAGGATTCGAACCTGCGACCGTAGCAGCCGCGTGGTTCCGGACTGAAGCGCCTAGAACCGCTCGACCACAGCGGCCGGCGTAGCCGAAATCGGCGAAATTGGATTACAAGTGACCAGGAATCATGGGCGAGATACGTTTCGCTCCGCAGAGGACGCGGCGACCCGAGAGCATGTGGTACGCCCCTAGCTTATCTGCTGCAAGCTCAGCACCGCCGCGGGACGTGCTAACCAACGGCCGAGCGCTCCCTGCACCGCTCGTATTTTCACGGCGCGCGCTCCTGCACGCGCAGCCGCTGTTATCTGCAAACGCAGGCTGGCGCGCACAGCAAGCAATTTCTCTGTGGATGTCATACAGGAAACACCGCTACCTACTCCCGACAACTGAACTTCCTTAACTAGGTCTTTTGGAGTTCAGTATTTCCATTGTTGTTTAGTTTTACTGTAGCAAAAAAGAAAAATAGATGTACGGCTGGCCGAAGTGGCCATGCGGGTCTAGGTGCTGCAGTCTGAAACCGCGCGACCGCTACGGTCGCAGGTTCGAATCCTGCCTCGGGCATGGATGTGTGTGATGTCCTTAGGTTAGTTAGGTTTAAGTACTTCTAAGTTGTAGGGGACTGATGACCTCAGAAGTTATGTCCCATAGTTCTCAGAGCCATTTGAACCATTTTTTGAATAGATGTACGTGTAGTATAAATTCAGCTCTGAACACAAGGAAACTAATTAATCGAGGTATTTTTGAAAGCAAACATACTATTTTCCCGTTCTCAATTTTTTTTTCTGTGACTCAAAGAATTAAAACACTTGGAATGCATATCAGGGATCTAAAAGAACAGTAAAAGAAGTTACAGAAATCGAAGGTGATGCTGCAGAAAGATTTTGTGGTAGCCACATTGATATTGACTAGACAGACACACACACACACACACACACACACACACACACATATATATATATATATATATATATATATATATATAGGGTGGTCCACGTTTTTTTTTGTTGATTTTCATCTTATATCCTCCTTTCAAGACACTATCCATTCCTTTCAACTGCTCTTCCAAGCCCTTTGCTGTCTCTGACAGAATTACAATGTCATCGGCGAACCTCAAAGTTTTTATTTCTTCTCCATGGATTTTAATACCTACTCCAAACTTCTTTTCTTTTGTTTACTTCACTGCTTCCTCAATATAAAGATTGAATAACATCGGGGAGAGGCTACAACCCTGTCTCACTCCTTTCCCAACCACTGCTTCCCTTTCATGTCCGTCGACTCTTATAACTGCCATCTGGTTTCTGTACAAATTGTAAATAGCCTTTCGCTCCCTGTATTTTACCCCTGCCACCTTCGGAATTTGAAAGAGAGTATTCCAGTCAACATTGTCAAAAGCTTTCTGTAAGTCTACAAATGCTAGAAACGTAGGTTTGCCTCTCCTTAATGTAGCCATTTGTTATCCGATCTCAAATTTGAATGGAAAACATTCTCTAAAGTCTTGGAATCCTCAGGGCAGATACCTTGCCAGTATCAATGTGGATAACAGGCAAACACCGTTGGGATTATCGATTACTGCAGCGAGTGAACTGTCTGTATACATAATTAAGTTTGTACGGAGCCCTAACAACGCGAGTCCTGCTGACGTGTGGCCATTTTTTTTTTTTTTAAATTGGGCTCCTGCGAAATTTATTTTCATTACTTAATCCATCTGTCGTATGTGACGTACAATGCGGTATACAGGGTGGTCCATTGATAGTGACCGGGCCAAATATCTCACGAAATAAGCATCAAACTAAAAAGAACGAAACTCGACTAGCTTGAAGGGGGAAATCATTGGTCCAACTACAATGTTCATATTTCTTTACGTACTTCACGAACATGTAATAAAAATGGGGGTTCCTATTTTAAAAAAACGCAGTTGAAATCCGTTTGACCTATGGCCGCACCATGTATCGGGCCAGCCGTAGCGCCATCTGGTTTCCCCCTTCAAGCTAGACAAGTTTCGTTCTTTGTAGCTTTTTCGTTTGACGCTTATTTCATGAGATATTTGGCCCGGTCACGATCAATGGACCACGGGAAAGTGGCACAAGTTGCCCACTACAGATATCTGGAGGAGATAATCCAACCATCTGGACTGAACTCAATAGCCAATAAAGATAGAATCTCCAGATTACAAAAAGCATACAAGTTCATTTGGAATCACTATAATAAGAAATATATTTCTGTCAATGCGTAACTAAGGCATTGCAACGCAGTAGTCCTACCAGAAGCACTTTATGCTCCAGAAACTAGGTGATTCATGGTCACACTAAGATCAGAGAGATTGAAAAGCAGGAAAAAAAATTCTTAGGAAAACATATGGACCAGTGTTTCGGGAAGGAATTTGAAAGAAGTGGCCAACTAGAGGGATTTACAAGGACATAAAAACAAAAACAGACACTGTTAGAAAGAGAAGGATGAAATTTTATGGATATATCAGCAGGATGAATAAAAGCAGGCTCACAAGACAAATCTTTGAGTTGGTGAACAACAGCAAAAACAAGACAAAGAGGATCACAGAAGCAGAAGAAGACATTAAAGAACTGGGGATCACACGAGACAACACACACAGGACGAATCAATTAGACACACAGAGAGTTTCCACAAGCGGTAGGCGACCAAATACACGTCGTCCGATGACACGACCAACCGAACGACCAACGAACGGTCGTCCCGCTTCAATCTCCTTCCGCCGGACAGTTCGTGCGTGTCGCCAGCGGTCGGCGAGCACTGGCTGTCCACACCTCACAGGGGGAGGCCGCCAATTGTGAAATTCAGATACGATTCATACTGCGCATAATAAAAGCTCATGGCCAGAAGTGTAATGTGGCAAAGCACCAAGATGCACTTCTCAGCCGTTGTCGAGAAAATCGACAGTTAAAGGTAACCGTTGCTGTGAAATACTTGCTAGGCTAAATAACTTTCTACAGCGTCGTGGCGCAGCGGTAAGCGCTCGGGTTCGTAATCCGAAGGTCGCTGGATCGAATCTCGCGCCACGCAACTTTTTTTTATTATTTGTTTTTTTGTAATTCAAATGTATATACAGGGTGTTTCAAAAATGACCGGTATATTTGAAACGGCAATAAAAACTTAACGAGCAGCGATAGAAATACACCGTTTGTTGCAATATGCTTGGGACAACAGTACATTTTCAGGCGGACAAACTTTCGAAATTACAGTAATTACAATTTTCAACAACAGATGGCGCTGCAAGTGATGTGAAAGATATAGAAGACAACGCAGTCTGTGGGTGCGCCATTCTGTACGTCGTCTTTCTGCTGTAAGCGTGTGCTGTTCACAACGTGCAAGTGTGCTGTAGACAACATGGATTATTCCTTAGAACAGAGGATTTTTCTGGTGTTGGAATTCCACCACCTAGAACACAGTGTTGTTGCAACAAGACGAAGTTTTCAACGGAGGTTTAATGTAACCAAAGGACCGAAAAGCGAGACAATAAAGGATCTGTTTGAAAAATTTCAACGGACTGGGAACGTGACGGATGAACGTGCTGGAAAGGTAGGGCGACCGTGTACGGCAACCACAGAGGGCAACGCGCAGCTACTGCAGCAGGTGATCCAACAGCGGCCTCGGGTTTCCGTTCGCCGTGTTGCAGCTGCGGTCCAAATGACGCCAACGTCCACGTATCGTCTCATGCGCCAGAGTTTACACCTCTATCCATACAAAATTCAAACGCGGCAACCCCTCAGCACCGCTACCATTGCTGCACGAGAGACATTCGCTAACGATATAGTGCACAGGATTGATGACGGCGATATGCATGTGGGCAGCATTTGGTTTACTGACGAAGCTTATTTTTACCCGGACGGCTTCGTCAATAAACAGAACTGGCGAATATGGGGAACCGAAAACCCCATGTTGCAGTCCCATCGTCCCTGCATCCTCAAAAAGTACTGGTCTGGGCCGCCATTTCTTCCAAAGGAATCATTGACCCATTTTTCAGATCCGAAACGATTACTGCATCACGCTATCTGGACATTCTTCGTGAATTTGTGGCGGTACAAACTGCCTTAGACGACACTGCGAACACCTCGTGGTTTATGCAAGATGGTGCCCGGCCACATCGCACGGCCAACGTCTTTAATTTCCTGAATGAATATTTCGATGATCGTGTGATTGCTTTGGGCTATCCGAAACATACAGGAGGCGGCGTGGATTGGCCTCCCTATTCGCCAGACATGAACCCCTGTGACTTCTTTCTGTGGGGACACTTGAAAGACCAGGTGTACCGCCAAAATCCAGAAACAATTGAACAGCTGAAGCAGTACATCTCATCTGCATGTGAAGCCATTCCGCCAGACACGTTGTCAAAGGTTTCGGGTAATTTCATTCAGAGACTACGCCATATTATTGCTACGCATGGTGGATATGTGGAAAATATCGTACTATAGAGTTTCCCAGACCGCAGCGCCATCTGTTGTTGAAAATTGTAACTACTGTAATTTCGAAAGTTTGTCTGCCTGAAAATGTGCTGTTGTGCCAAGCATATTGCAACAAACGGTGTATTTCTATCGCTGCTTGTTTAGTTTTTATTGCCGTTTCAAATATACCGGTCATTTTTGAAACACCCTATATATACACACACACACACACACACACACATACACACACACACACACACACACACACATATATATATATATATATATATATATAATTCCCGGCAATCAGTTGCAACAATTATGCATATAATAAGTTGTTGAAAGTCGTTTGTCGTAAAAAAATAAAACTTGAAATAAAATACAATATCACAAATAATATTCAAGTGGATACAATTTGTTGAAAAGTTCGGTATACAATCGCACATAATTAACGATTAGTGACCAGAAGTAGCTGGAGTATCGCACGAACCAGAGTGATAGTTATCATAGAAACATGGAAAGCAGAAAACAGCACAACATCGAGCACATCTGATAAACGATGCGTTTTTACAAGAACAATTGTTTCTCAAATTATCTGTTGGGAAACACACCTGATTGACATTCTGAAAAATTGTTTTTTTGTAATTCAAATATATATATATATACAGGGCTATTACAAATGATTGAAGCGATTTCATAAATTCACTGTAGCTCCATTCATTGACATATGGTCACGAGACACTACAGATACGTAGAAAAACTCATAAAGTTTTGTTCGGCTGAAGCCGCACTTCAGGTTTCTGCCGCCAGAACGCTCGAGAGCGCAGTGAGACAAAATGGCGACAGGAGCCGAGAAAGCGTATGTCGTGCTTGAAATGCACTCACATCAGTCAGTCATAACAGTGCAATGACACTTCAGGACGAAGTTCAACAAAGATCCACCAACTGCTAACTCCATTCGGCGATGGTATGCGCAGTTTAAAGCTTCTGGATGCCTCTGTAAGGGGAAAACCGATGGATCGGTTGTGGTGGAGATCATGATCAGCAATTCATGTCATGGCCTCCACGCTCTCCCGACTTAACCCCATGCGATTTCTTTCTGTGGGGTTATGTGAAAGATTCAGTGTTTAAACCTCCTGTACCAAGAAACGTGCCAGAACTGCGAGCTCGCATCAATGATGCTTTCGAACTCATTGATGGGGACATGCTACGCCGAGTGTGGGAGGAACTTGATTATCGGCTTGATGTCTGCCGAATCACTAAAGGGGCACATATCGAACATTTGTGAATGCCTAAAAAAACTTTTTGAGTTTTTGTATGTGTATGCAAAGCATTGTGAAAATATCTCAAATAATAAAGTTATTGTAGAGCTGTGAAATCGCTTCAATCATTTGTAATAACCCTGTATACACACACACACACACACACACACACACACACACACACACACACACACACACACACACACACACACACACATATATATATATATATATATCTGTGTGTGTGTATACATTTGAATTACAAAAAAATAAATAATAAAAAAATTGCATGGCGCGAGATTTGATCCGGCGACCTTCGGATTACGAACCCGAGCGCTTACCGCTGCGCCACGACGCTGTAGAAAGTTATTTAGCCTAGCAAGTATTTCACAGCAACGGTTACCTTTAACTGTCGATTTTCTCGACAACGGCTGAGAAGTGCATCTTGGTGCTTTGCCACATTACACCTCTGGCCATGAGCTTTTATTATGCGCAGTATGAATCGAATCTGAATTTCACAATTGGCGCTCCGTCCCCGACTTCACTGCTGCGTCCCGACTGAACTGCCGTACCCGACTGCCTCCACTGCTGGCCCGTCCACAACTGAACTCGACGACACACGACGACCCGGAAATACTATCGGTCGCTCGAGAGATGGTACGACAGCGCACTTATCGGTACGTGATGCTGCTGCCACTCACGGGCAAGCAAACCAGCAACCTAGTGACGCCAGTAAATCGAATTAAAAGAAAAACTTGGCGATAGAACGACAAAAACAAGATGACGAGCAACAAACGGCATGACCGGGAGCCGCGCACGTCTCAGCACCCTATATCACCCACGATGTGATCCATCGAGTTCAGATCAGGCGAATTTAGTGACCAAGTGATGTGAGTTCACTATTATGCTCCTGAAACCACTATATTACGGTTCTGGCCTTTTAATGCTGACAGTTATTTTGCTAGAAGATGCCATAGCATGAAGCGTGAATGGATGGACATAGTACACAATTACGTTGACGTAGTTCACAGCCGTATGGTGCCTTCGACTATTGCCACAGGTCGTATGGAATGTCACCCAAAAGACCGGCCTGCGTACGTGGTGCGTTGCATGTATGAGAAAGCCTTTCACCTGAACCACAGAGTATCCTGATACGAGCATCGACCTGGTGTAGCAAGAAACGCAGTTCAACCGACCAGGTGACACATAGCCACTGATCTACGATTCAACCTCCGCGATCCCATGCCCAACGGTGATTTCCCTAAATCGCTTCAGGTAAATGCCTTTGACGGGCACGGCCGATTTCCTTCCCTATCCTTCCCTAATCAGATGGGACCGATGACCTCGCTGTTTCGTCCCCTCCTCCAAATCAAGCAAATAATCAATGGTGCCGAGTCCAGTCGTAATTGACGATGTCGTTGGGTTATGTGGTGTCACCGCCAGACACCACACTTGCTAGGTGGTAGCCTTTAAATCGGCCGCGGTCCGTTAGTATACGTCGGACCCGCGTGTCGCCACTATCTGTGATTGCAGACCGAGCGCCGCCACACGGCAGGTCTAGAGAGACTTCTTAGCACTCGCCCCAGTTGTACAACCGACTTTGCTAGCGATGGTTCACTGACAAATTACGCTCTCATTTGCCGAGACGATAGTTGGCATATCCTTCAGCTACGTCATTTGCTACGACCTAGCAAGGCGCCATTACCAGTTACTATTGATGCTGTAAAACATGTACCGTCAAGAGCGATGTTCACCAATTATGTATTAAAGTTAAGTATTCCAGCAGCTACGTACGTTTTTTGCCAGTATAAATTCCTTGTCCTGTTCCAGACCTCACGCCAGCCTGCGTGAGCTTAAACGCGTGCCTTTCGGCTTCCTCATAGTGGGTTGGCTGTCTTGCCAATCCACAACAGGTTAACATGTAAACACGTAGAGGTCGTCTGCTGCAGAGGTAGGTGTTCAACAACGTGCGCTTTACAGTGGTTTGCACATAATAAATGTCTATGCACGAGTGTGGACAGTCCGACCAGAGGAAATGTGTACATTGGCTGTGAGGGCATCACTGTGTTCTGACTGGGTATGAAAAATTGGACAAACAGAGCTATATGTATGTTCAGGACAAAACAGAAAGTTTCTCCTTTTGTGTTTCTTATTACCATTTGTCCGAAGTAATAATGCGAAAGACAAACAGCTCCTCGTGGCAGACCTGTGTATGTAACGTGCGCATGACAGTGAAGAGTGCTTCTACATGGTCCAGTCACATTAATGTGACCACCGTCTATGTCCGACGACAACGAGCAATAACCACTCACAGATGGCACCACTAGCAATGGTGCATAGTGTGTCGGTGGAGAGGGCCGGGGGCGGGGGGGGGGGGGGGGGGGGGGAGGGGGACCTCGAAACTACTGCAGTCGTTGACGTAATGCGGAAATGGAGCAGTTTATCTGACATTCAAAAGGGCGTGATCACTGGCTTTCCGGACATGAGTGGAAGCATTTCGGAAACAGTTCGTAAACTGTTCGCTTGCCGCCGAGGTTAAGGTATACTGTGCATGGCAAACTGGCGCCATCCAAAACTGGCGCCGAGGCGACCGTGGTGCGCCACAGGCCATAGATGGCAGGTGTGGACGACAGCGGCGGAGATGCGTGCGGGCGAACAGACGTGCAACTGTTAACGCAGCTGACCGCACAGATGAATCAAGGGCCTACCAACAGTGTCTCCTCGACGACGATTCGGTGAAAATTGTTGCGTATGGGCCTCCGCAGCTCGTACCTGGTTCATGCACCCATGCTGACTGCTGTTCATTGACGACGAAGGCTGGAATTTCCACGCTAATACCGGAAATGGACGTCCATTGACAAGCGATAGGTGGCCTTTCCAGACGAATCACGTTTTATGTTCCATCGGCCAGACGGCCGTTGGCAAGTTTGGCGTGAAACGTCTGAAAGCTAATAACTTGGAAATTTTCGGTAAGGTCTTATGGGACCATGCCCGAGCCGAGGGAGGACTCGAACTTCTACCGGGGGGGGGGGGGGGGGGGGACAACCGAACTGTGAAACTGCGACAAGGCGCTGGAGACCGCTCGGCTACCCCGCGCGGCAACTGAAAGCAAATAAGTACGGAGCGTTATGGTCTGGGGATTTTCACGGTATTCCATGGCTGACATCTTAATTTTGGAACGGACAGCGGTTCGAAACAAGTTTGCATCTATCCTTGAGGATAATGTCCACCCCTACATGAAGTCTGTTTATACTCGGCACGGTGGCATCCGCCAGCAGGACAATGCAACGTTTTACACAGCTCACAGTGTACGTGCGTCGGTCGAAGAGCACCGGAATGAGTTTACCCTACTTCCGTGGCCACCAAACTCCACGAATTAAAACCCAACCGAGGTTCTGTGAGATCACCTCGGTCGGGCTGTTCGCTCCATGATTATCAGCCGAGAAACCTAGCGCAGTTGGCCACTGCACTGGACTCAACGTGGCTCCACATCCCTGCCGGATGCTTCCAGAATCTCAATGACTCTCTTCCTGCACTTCTCGGAGTGGTTCGCACTGCAGAAGTTGATTATTCACGCTTTTGATAGTTGGTCACTTTAATGTGGCCTGGACAGTGTATTACGGATAAGAGTTAAAGGCGAAAAAAGAGAGCGGAATTTTAAGTCCGACAATCTGCACAAGCTGTCAGCAGTTTGAAGTGGAACTTCCCTATTGCTCGAACATTCCGTTCATACATATTCTACACTCAAGCCTACACCGAATAAATGGCGTACAAAATACGTTCATGATCATAAATTAAGGATAATTGCAGAATGTGGTGCCACACAACGTGGCACTACACAAAACTGGCTCTAATAGCATAGGCACATAGAGAGCACACACGACACAGATCTGTAAGTCCACGGTTTTGGTGATAAGTTGAGACAACCGTCCCGAAACACACGTGCTACAAAACGCGACGTTTCCTGCGCGTGTACCCCGACATCAGTGTGGGATATGATCAGCGTGCACACGTACACAGACCGCACAACGGGTTGGCATACTCTGGATCAGGTAGTCTACCTGCTGTTGGGGTATAGCCACACATTCTTCCACCACTGCCTGTCGGAGCTCCTGAACTGTTCTAGGGGTTTGAAGACGTGCAGCGATACGTCGACCGAGAGCATCCCAGACGTTCTCGATGTGTTTTAGGTCTGGAGAACAGGCAGGCCACTCCATTCGCCTGATATCTTTTGTTTCAAGGTACTCGTCCACGATGGCAGCTCGGTGGGGCCGTGCGTTATCATCTATCAGGGGGAAGGTGGGACTCACTGCACCCCTGAAAAGGCGAACATACTGATGCAAAATGACATCCCGATATACCTGACCTGTTACAGTTCCTCTGCCAGAGACATGCAGGGGTGTACGTGCACCAATGATAATCCCACCCCACACCATCAAACCATGACCTCCATACAGGTCCCTTTCAAGGACATTAACGGGTTGGTATCTGGTTCCTGGTTCACGCGACATGAAAACCTGGTGAGAACCACTGTTCAGACTACGCCTGGACTCGTATGTGAACATAACCTGGACCACTGTTCCAATGACCTTGTACTGTGTTCTTGACACCAGGCTTTTCGGGCTCTCATGTGACCAGGGGTCCGTGGAATGCACCTTGCAGGTCTCCGGGGGAATAAACCATGTCTGTTCAGTCGTCTGTAGGCTGAGTGTCTGGTGACAACTGTTCCATTGGCTGCGGCAAGGAACCGAGCAAGGCTACCTGCAGTACTCCGTGGCCGTCTGCGGGCACTGATGGTGAGATATCGGTCTTCTTGTGGTGTTGTACAGTGTGGACGTCCCGTACTGTAGAGCCTGGACACGTTTCCTATCTGCTGGAATCGTTGCCATAATTTGGGATCACACTTTGTGGCACATGGATGGCCCGTGCTACGACCTGCTGTGTTTGACCAGCCTCCAGTCGCCCTAGTATTCTACCCCTCATAATGTCATCAATATGTGTTTTTTGGGCCATTTTCAACACAGAGTCACCATAAGCACGTCTGAAAACGTCTGCACACTGCATGGGGGCTTAATTATAAATTTAATGCAAATATTTTTTTAATTTTTTAGTCGCTGTATGTACGGTTACGCAGTCTCGTAAACGGTTGGCCCTGACTAGTTTTAGTACGCAATCTGACTGCATAGAACAACAATAAAGAATGAAAGAAAATTTCCGTTAACACAATTAATTAATTAAGTCCCCAGCAACTATAAAACGTACGAAACCAAAGCACAAGTGTAACTGTTCCGTGTGTGGAAGTGTGATTCAACGTACACATCTGGCACGGTTCCTCTTCAATAAGACAAGAAATTTTAAATACCATTTATACTGAAGTAATTAAAAAAAATAGAAATACTATAATTGCGTAAGGAAACCAGAATTACACTCTAATACAAGAACACAAGCCAGATGGTTTGTTGACTGAACCTGTAATGACGCATTATTTAAGACACTGAAATAATAAAAAAAAGGGAATTTTTTTACCTTCATATATATTGACGAAAAGCACTCTGATCATTACAATATCTCCATTCGAACAACATCTGCTGTCTAGCCCATCAAACAACTGCATAAAACATGGAACAAGCACTCCCTACTACAACATCTCAACACCGACTCACTACTACTACTCCACAAGCACTGACAACTGCCACATCTCGACAAGCACTCTCCACCACGACTTCTCGACAAGAACTGGCAGTGGAGGCGGCGGAATAAAACTCATTGGCGCAATCTCTGGCGCTGTGGCTCAGTGTAGCCACCTTTCAACACTTACTCGCTGCACCGTACTCTGACATGCACGAACACACCTCTGAGTATGTGGACTGCTGCCAGCACCACCGTGCGACGACCGCAGGTCAAATGCACCGCATGGTCAAACTGCGAGGTGATTTAAACCCGCAAACCGCCCACCAGAGCGTTGTTTCACCATGTATCAGCATTATGCTTAATTTAAGAGCATGAGTGTAGCAGCAGAGAGAGCCTCTTTGCTGCCGAATTGTTTCCGGTGAGGCACTTCTGAGCAATAATGACCTGCAACGCGCTTGCCTGAAGGATTATCAACTGTGACAGGCAGGTGGTGTGATGTACCAAGTCCAGAAAACTCACCGTGTAGTCAAAATTACGAATGAAATGTTTAACAATCGTAATTACGTCGGCTACTGCCCAAATTATTGCAGACGTCTCTTGCGTTCTATCAGAGACACGGAAATGAGCAGCTCGAGTTTCGCTCGTGTCACATTTCTTGAAACTGTGGTAACAAAGACTGAGGTTGTCTTCGTGCCGCGAAAAAACGCGCATCCGGTCGGTTCAGCAGCCGGTCACGCCGTGTAACGGCAGCGGTTATTACGCGGGGTCTGAACCGGAGACCGCTGCAGTCGTGGACCGTGACGTTCCGCTCATTGCCCGTTCAGCTACACGCCACCCGCTTCCCACGATGCTACCGCCAGACTGCACCAAACAACATTTGCACTAGCAGAAGTCGCAGCAACATCGTAAGGTGCTTTTACAATGGCCATATTTCACTGCAATATTTGCCCGCAATAGCGTTGCCTCCATCATTGTGTCTGCAATATGCAAGAATTTTACGGCATGGCGGGGCAACGTTGCTCATGTTGCAGACAGTCGCCGACTTATTGTCGAAGGGTTGCCGATGTTGTCCACCAGGGATGGAGAATAATTCGTACTGCAGGGCAGTATCTATTTCTCTCCTTGTCTGGAAATTCTTGTCTCTCACTGTCACCTATGTTTCCTATTTCCCTCAATGACAGCGCTGCAGTCACAGATCTGTGCGAAAACAGTATCTCTTTTTATTTTATTTTTTTACAATATCTGTTCCTTCAGATATGCCTGTCTAAAGCAATAACTATTGTAAAAATAAAATAAGTATTACAAGCCCCGACGGGCAAAAACGACGAAAATGACATTGGTCTTCATTCCTTGTGCTTTCATGCTCCCCGTTGCGAGAATCGAGTAAGGTGAGAGCGTCACGGCGTGCAGACAATGTGTGGAATGGACGTTTGAATCGGTGTCGGAAGCGTGCACAGCTAGCCGATATGGTTAAGGCGACCATTGACGATAAGCTGGAAATCCAGGTTCGTGTCCGGGCCCGGCACAAATTTTCATGTGTCTCAAATAAATAGTATTTCTATACCTACGACAACTGATGTCACAGAAATCGGAATCATTGGATAAATTTCGAAAGCAATATCGTTTCGCTTTTGTTCGAAAGGTTGCACGCGGACAGCAGCTACCTCCTTGTCAGTTGTTTGCTGTAAGTTTGTTCTGTACAGTAATCGAGAAGTACACAAACAAGGAAATATGAATTTCACAAGTGTGATACATCTGCGACAAGAGTTACGAGCCCTCGAAAGTATTATACGAGTTTATGCAAAGATCGCACTCTATGCGTTTGACGTTTACCTCCACCAACTCAAATATTTTAGAATTTCGTAGAATTTTAGGAATTTGCATATCGTGATTTGGTAGTCGGTCTGTTCTGCATAACTGATCTGAAAGAACTCGGACTACTTATTTGAATGGTTGCAGGTTCCTCACACACAATAAGTAAGAATGGACATTGCAAATTAGTAATGAAATCACACCAATGGCGAATCGGTACAGCATCGAAGCGTTGCGTCTTCCCTGATAGAAATGCTGGAAGATGAAACTCATAAAACAGTATTTTTTTTTTGGTCATCAGTCTACTGACTGGTTTGATGCGGCCCGCCACGAATTCCTTTGCTGTGCTAACCTCTTCATCTCAGAGTAGCACTTGCAACCAACGTCCTCAATTATTTGCTTGACGTATTCCAATCTCTGTCTTCCTCTACAGTTTTTGCCCTCTACAGCTCCCTCTAGTACCATGGAAGTCATTCCCTCATGTCTTAGCAGATGTCCTATCATCCTGTCCCTTCTCCTTATCAGTGTTTTCCACATATTCCTTTCCTCTCCGATTCTGCGTAGAACCTCCTCATTCCTTACCTTATCAGTCCACCTAATTTTCAACATTCGTCTATAGCACCACATCTCAAATGCTTCGATTCTCTTCTGTTCCGGTTTTCCCACAGCCCATGTTTCACTACCATACAATGCTGTACTCCAGACGTACATCCTCAGAAATTTCTTCCTCAAATTAAGGCCGGTATTTGATATTAGTAGACTTCTCTTGGCCAGAAATGCCTTTTTTGCCATAGCGAGTCTGCTTTTGATGTCCTCCTTGCTCCGTTCGTCATTGGTTATTTTACTGCCTAGGTAGCAGAATTCCTTAACTTCATTGACTTCGTGACCATCAATCCTGATGTTAAGTTTCTCGCTGTTCTCATTTCTACTACTTCTCATTACCTTCGTCTTTCTCTGATTTACTCTCAAACCATACTGTGTACTCATTAGACTGTTCATTCCGTTCAGCAGATCATTTAATTCTTCTTCACTTTCACTCAGGATAGCAATGTCATCAGCGAATCGTATCATTGATATCCTTTCACCTTGTATTTTAATTCCACTCCTGAACCTTTTTTTTATTTCCATCATTGCTTCCTCGATGTACAGATTGAAGAGTAGGGGCGAAAGGCTACAGCCTTGCCTTACACCCTTCTTAATACGAAGTAACTCAAAATAAGTTAGTATATTGTGGAATTGCTACAACTAGTGCCCAGTATTATTATTATTATTATTATTATTACTATTACTGCCTGCAGTCAGACACAAAGTATTAACAGCCTGAAATCTTCCAATTTCTGCCAGTTAAGAAGTAAGGAGTGAAGCAATCAAGTGATTTACAAACAGTAAGTAAGGTGCTACACATTTCAACCGGTTTGATTTTAAATTTAGTTGCAGTGTGCAGGTCACGCAAGTGCCGCAGTGGAGAGGCGTAGTGCATGGGAAGTGTGCTTTGTAACAAGTGTGCACTCTCACTGTGGATAGTTAGCTGCCTTTTCTGAGAAGGGGTTATGGGTAACACTTGCGATACAACACGAATTCGTTCGTCATTCATTTTAACGCACACATACACACACACACACACACACACACACACACACACACAAACTGAATATCATTCATCTTTCATCATTTTAAAAAGAAAAGTGTACCATGAAATGTCTTTCAATCTACAGTTTATTTAGGTGCTAAAGTTGGTGATAGTGTGGGGGTCGGGAGAAGGGGGCACCTGTCGGCACGGATGGGGGAGGGGGGAGGGCAGGGTAGAGCTAATGTCTAATTGCACTCAGGGGTAATCGTCCAAGAAAGTTTGGGAACCACTCTTCTCGTACATATTTTCCACACGTTCGGATTCTGTGTAGTACTCCAAGATTTTTCATGTAATCAATCCACTTGGTTTTCAGCGTCTGTCTGTGACAACATACGCGTGTATGTGCACGCGTGCGTGTTTCACTCGTTGATTTGCATTGTAAATTTATTCATCGTCTTTTGTTCGCATCCGTAATACTGAATGCAGTAAATGATTCCGTATTTGTTTTGGTTTCACCCAAAATAGAAGCTACTTTCGTCGAATTGTGTGCTGTGCACATTTCCTCCTGCCTACGAATCTGTCTTCCTGACGATTCTCTTACCTTCAACCTAATTTCTAGAGAACGAAATAAAGGACAATATGACTAGCGTCGTTAGAGATATCGTAAGCCGTAAATCAATTGAAGTGAATGGCCGGGTCATGGACGTTCATATTCATATACTCATATGATTACTGTTGGGCGTTGGCGGGAAGAGGGGGGGGGGGGGGGTTGCGCTTAGAAAAATGTACTGGACAAAACACTGAAATTCACAACAAATAAGCAACTAGTAACATTCTTTATAAAGTGCGCATTACGTAAAAAACTAGTGTTTCTACCCTGTTTCTAGGTAAAATATAAAAAAGGAACCAATGCTCTTTATGATGATAAAAATTTCTTTGAAATTTAGAATTAGACTTTAGGTACATTTTGAGTTGATTAAATTTTATTCAGTGATGCAGAAGCTACAGACGAACGATTATATTATAGATGCAATCAATTTGTGGAGTACTTACCGTTCTGAAACTGTGATAGGTGGTGGTGGTCAGTGTTTAACGTCCCGTCGACAACGAGGTCATTAGAGACGGAGCGCAAGCTCGGATTAGGGAAGGATTGGGAAGGAAATCGGCCGTGCCCTTTCAAAGGAACCATCCCGGCATTTGCCTGAAACGATTTAGGGAAATCACGGAAAACCTAAATCAGGATGGCCGGAGACGGGATTGAACCGTCGTCCTCCCGAATGCGAGTCCAGTGTGCTAACCACTGCGCCACCTCGCGCGGTACTGTGATAGGTCGCGCCTTTTACAAAAAGGAGACTGAATATTTCCCCACGTTTTATGACGTACCATTTTGAAACGATTACACATAGAAATGTTTTTCATATAAAATCTGATATGTAATTAATGTTCTTGAAAACTGTACAGCCAACTTTTACAATAATTCGAAATTTTGCAAAATAAACCACCAACATTAATTAATTTTGAAAAATAAAAATTTTTGTTAGAACATAAATTAACAAAGCTTTCAAGCCACGTACATCCCTGTGCAATAAAGCTGGATCTGGAAGTACCACTTTTGGAAGATAAGCTGTACACAATAATACTGTCGGAGTATTTTCAACATACCTAATTACAATGACTTAGGACATGTCATGTGACGGGCATCTAACATCACGTGGGGCCTCCTCTGGCAGGGCGAACTGCAATGAGACGCCGTGGAAGTGAATCTACAAGACCCTGGTACTCCTCTGGAAGCAGGTAACACCAAATCGTTTGCAGAGCGGCAGCCAATTTTTTGCTGTTCGTGGGTCCATGGCACCGAGCCTGTGTTCCATGACATAGCAGATTTTTTCGATGGGGTTCAAATATGGGTTCCGGAGTGGCCACCTCAGTTTTTGGATCTCCCATGCATGTCTCTGCAACTGTTCTCGGGCTATGTGTGAGCGATGCGGCGGTGCGTTCGCTATCACTTGAAACACCGCAGAACCGTCGGGGCGTTGGAAGGCTACAAATGGGTGGAGATGGTCCCCGAGCAGCTCAACACACTACGGATCATTCAAAGACCCGTCCAGAACAACTAGGAAAATGCACCCCAGACCGTAACAGACACACCACGGGCTTGCACCACAGCATCTTGGCATGAGGGATCCACCTGTTCACGTGTTGTGCGCGGTGCGTCCCATCGGCGTGGTGCAGTTGTGATTCGTCCGTGCATATCACGTTGCGCCATTGTTCCAGTGTCTATCCGAAGTGACTGGTGACAAATGCAAGCCGTTGTGCCTGATGAAGTTGGGATAACAGTGGCACTCGTGTGGGGAGAAGGCTCCCATACCCCACGGAACCCATGTTTCTACGGACTGTCGGCTGAGAGACGTGTCTGGCACGTCCTGTGTTGAATTGAGCCGCGCTTTGTTGCCCTTCTGCTACTACTGATGATCCGTCTCAGATGTCGCCGGTCACGGTCATCGAGGTAGGCTGGACGACCAGCAGTTCGTGTTTTGTGGACTGTGATACCCTCGTACAACCATTCATGGTACATCCTGGACGCAGTTGAACGTGTGAAGCCGAATTCCTGCACCACTACCGAAATCGAAATTTCTGTCCGTCGGGCACCGACCACCGTACCCCGTTCGAACGGCGCCAGCTCACGACGACATTGTATGTGACACAAATCACTTGCAGAACCACTTGTCAGTAGTCTTACATACAACTACAGCTGGCACAGAGGGCATATGGTGCGCATACAACACAACTGAGCCATCTGTGCCCCACTATCTCATAATATTTGCTAAGCCAGTGTAAAATATATAAACATTCAATACTATTCTAATTATTTATTTTACTTATATTTGTTTTACGTTTTAAACTATTATGTTACCTTTTACTTTCATGGTTTTATTTTTATTTTTTTTTGCAATGAAATGAATACCCCTAGCTGCATACAGGCGTTGATATAAGTTAACGGGGACAGTGGAAAATGTGTGCCCCGATCGGGACTCGAACCCGGGATCTCCTGCTTACATGGTAGATGCTTTATCCAAGTCCCGGTAGGGGCACAGATTTTCAACTGTCCACATTGATATTTATGGATGCCTGTAAACAGCTAATGGTCCGGATTTCATTGTAATTTCATTCTTCGAGAGCTGCAAGATCACCAATGGTATCAGTTTTTTCGGACATGGTTGGAAAAAAAAACAGATATCAACTTCATATAAACAAGGTTTACCGGCCAGTGGTCTTCTTCAGTGCGGACGCACTCACATTGCTCAAACTCTTACGGGAATCGGTAGATTGACTGCCGCGAGTAACGAGTATAGTGGGCAGGGGCACTACAAATGTAGTGTGTGCACAGTAAGTTGGGAATGTGGGTCCCACGGGAGGCGTGCCAGAGATCAGTCCCTGCAGCAGTTGCACTATCATCTGTGTCCTTCGTGGCTCAGTTGGATAGAGCGTCTGCCATTTAAGCAAGAGATCCCAATTCGAGTCCCGGTCGTGGCACACTTTTTCAACTGTCCCCGTTAACTTATATCAACGCCTGTATGCAGCTAGGGGTATTCATTTCATTGGAATATCATTTTAACTAGCTGCATATTTTTTTGTTTATCGTTTAACATACGAGTATCTTGTTAATTGAAAATGATAAGTAAGTTATTATTGTGATATAAAATATTTACAATAATGATAATCTGTAAGGAAAGGCTTAAAACATGGCTTTCTTTTACACCATGCGCATAAAATGAATGAAATTTCTTCACGTAATTTACACGACGGCAAAGATAATATAAAACATAATTCTGCACGATTTTAAATTGTCATGGGTGATCCTTTGAATGTCCTGATTTCTGTAAAGGCATATTTCAGTACATTGCTAAGTCTTAGCGAATGGAATTAATGACGTACTGGCACTGCAGCTTGATTGTACAAAAGTGGCGATTGACATCAAAACCATTCAATAAAACCACACCTGACAAATCATCTCACGAAGCTCTATCAACACTAAATGCTGTACGGCTGTACCTGTGCTATCGGATCCTTTGGTATCACCGGATGTCTGTTGTCCTCGGGTAAAAGACTCAATTATTTTTCTTAATTTTTTTTTTTTTTTTTTTTTTCACTGACAGTCCGCCTTTTCATAGTTTTAAAAGGAACTAATGGGAGTTTGGACACAGTATCTGAGACTCTTTTCTCGAGGCTCCAAATGCCCTTGTGACACATCTAATCTGTTATACAAACGTCTAACCCGGTCAAAAGATACTTGAAAGATTTCTTTCCCAGTGAGAGAGAAATACACTGAAGCGCCAAATAAACTGGTACAGGCATGCGCATTCATATACAGAGATATGTAAAGAGGCTGACTACGGCACTGCAGTCGGCAACGCCTATATAAGAAGACAAGTGTCTCACACAGTTCTTAGATCGGTTACTGCTGCTGCAATGGCAGTTTATCAAGATTTAATCAACTTTGAACGAGGTGTTGGCGCACGGGCGATGGAAAACAGCCTCACCGATGTAGAGATGAAGTGGGGATTTCCCCGTACGACCATTTCACGAGTTTAGCGTGAATATCAGGAATCCTGTGAAACATCAAATTTCCGACATCGCTGCGACCGGAAAAACATCCTGCAAGAACGGGACCAACGACGACTGAGGAGAATCGTTCAACGTGACAGAAATGCAGCCCTTCTGCAACTGCGCAGATTTCAGTGGTGGGCCATCAACAAGTGTCAGCGTGACAAGCACTTAACGAAACATCGTCGATATGGGCTTTCGGAGTCGCAGGCCCCCGCGTGTACCGTTGATGACTGCGTGACACATAGCTTTACGCCTCGCCTGTTTTATTTATGTAACTTTGTACGAGGGTTTGAATTTATCTAACTGTTCTGGAATTTTTTTCTGCTTAACTGTCATTTTACATGCATGTCTTTTTTTGCCGATGGTATTTTCTTCGCTGAAGCGCCAAAGGCATCTGTATTCAAATACAGAGATATGTAAACAGGCAGAATACGGCGCTGCAATCGGCTACCCGTATACAAGTGTCTGCTGCAGTTGTTAGACCGGTTACTGCTGCTAAAATGGCAGCTTATCAAGATTTAGGTGAGTTTGAACGTGGTGTTACAGTCGGCGCACGAGCGATGGGACGCAGCATCTCCGAGGTAGCGATGAAGTGGGGATTTTCCCGTACGACCGTTTCACGAGTGCGCCATGAATGTCAGGAATCCGCTAAAACATAACATTTCCGACATCGCTGCGGCCGGAAAGAGAGCCTGCAAGAATGGGACCAACGACGACTGAAGAGAATCGTTCAACGTGACAGAAGTGCTATCCTTCCGCAAACTGCTGCAGATTTCAATAATGGGCCGGCAACAAGTATCAGCGTGCCAACCGTTCAACAAAACATCATCGATATGGGCTTTCGGAGCCGATGGCCCACTCGTGTACCCTAGATGACTGCACGACTCAAAGCCTCATGCCTCGTCTGGGCCGTCAGCACCGGCATTGGACTGTTGATGACAGTGAAACGTCCCCTTAGAAAAATTATACATGACTGTGCTTAAACTGACACACAACATTTTTTAGCGCAACGCAATCTCACTTTCAATAATCCCTACAAAAGAATGGCCCTGACTAACATTAACCTATACCTTTCACAAATCACTTATTTCACAAAAATCTTCGTTACTCGAACTACTGCAATACAGCGAGCGCCACTATTGCCAGCTAAATAAAAGATTCAAACTACTGAAGGCACTAACTACTGATAGGCATAGTTAGCAAATGAAAGATTTTGATAGAGAACAAACAACGTATTTACCTTAATAGTGTTGAAAAATCATAATATACATAGCAGTTCATGACATCCAGTCTTACAAATTTCAAAACTCCGCCATTTCTCTCCCCACATCCACCACTGCTGGCGCTTCACCTCCAACTCCCCAACGCTATGCGCTGTTAACATCCAGCTGCCCAACACTACAATGGCAGACAACAATGCAAGAGCACTACGTGGCATTACCAATAAGAAAACCTAAACAGCCTACTTACAACTCGAAACATGTTGCCTGGTCGGCCGAGTCTCGTTTCAAATTGTATCGAGCGGATGGACGTGTACGGTATGGAGACAACTTCATGAACCCATGGACCCTGCATGTCAGCAGGTGACTGTATGGTGTGGGGCGTGTGCAGTTGGAGTGATATGGGACCCCTGAAACGAGTAGATACGATTCTGACAGGTGACGCGTACGTAAGCATCCTGTCTGATCACCTGCATCCATTCATGTCCATTGTGCATTCCGATGGACTTGGGCAATTCCAGCAGGACAATGCGACACCCCACATTCCCAGAATTGCTACATAGTGGCTCCAGGAACACTCTTCTGAGTTTAAATACTTTCGCTGGTCACGAGACTCCCCAGACATGAACAGTACTGAGCATAGCTGGGATGCCTTGCAACGTGCTGTTCAGAAGAGCTCTCTTAGGGATTTATGGACAGCCCTGCAGGATTCATGGTGTCAATTCCCTCCAGTAGTACTTCAGACATTAGTCGAGTCCATGCCACGTCGTGTTGCGGCACTTCTATGTGCTCGCAGCGGCACTACACGATATTAAGCAGGTGTACCACTTTCTTTGGCTCTTCAGTGAATTCGTTGGATGCATTCCAAACCATGCCTTCCTGCAGTTCCCTCTAGTGCGACGGAAGTTATTCACTGATGTCTCAACACATGTCCTGTCATGGTGCTTCTTCTTCTTGCCAACGTTCTCCGTAAGTTGCTTTCCTCGCCGATTCTGCAGAGAACTTCCTCATTCCTTACCTTATCAGTCCACCCAAGTTCAACATTCTTCTGTAGCACCACCTCAAACGTTTCGACTCTCTTCTGTTCCGGTTCTCTCACTGTCTAAGATTCACTACCATACAATGCCATGCTGCAAATGTACAGTACATTCTCAGAAATTTCTTCGTCAAATTAAGGCATATGTTTGATACTGGTAGACTTCCCCTGGTCAGGAACGTCCTCTTTATCTGTGTTAGTCTGCCTTTGGTGTCCTTCTTGGTTCGTCCGTCATGGGTTATTTTGCTTGCAAGGTAGCAGAACTACTTCACTTCATCTACTTCCTGATCACCTATTTTGATAATTAAGTTTCTCGTTATTCTCATTTCTGCTACATCTCGTTACCTTTGTCTTTTTCAGGTTTACTGTGAATCGATATTCTATACTCATTAGACTGTTTATTCCCTCCAACAGTGCCACCTCCTATCTGCCCACTGTTGTTTGTCTAAGAGCGGCCAGAAGTGGCGCTTCACTCAGCAGAGCCTCCACCAGCTTGAACAGTCCCCTGCTGACATGCAGGGTCCATGGATTCATGAGGTTGTCTCCATACCCGTACACGTCCATCCGCTCGATACAATTTGAAACGAGACTCGGCCGACCAGGCAACAGGTTTCCAGTCATCAACAGTCCATATCGATGATGTTTCGTTAAATGGTTCGCTCGCTGACACTTTTTGATGGCCCAGCATTGAAATCTGCAGAATTTTTGCACTATCAAGTTGAACGATTTTCTTTAGTCACCGTTGGTCCTGTTCTTGCAGGATCTTTTTCCGGCCGCAGCGATGTCGGAGATTTGATATTTCACCGGTTTGCTCATATTCACGGTACACTCGTGAAATAGTTGTACGGGAAAATCCCCAATTCATAGCTAACTCGGAGATGCTGTGTCCCATCGCTCGTGCGCCGGCTACAACACCATGTTCAAACCTACTTCAATCTTGATAACCTGCTGTGGTGTCACCGCCAGACACCACACTTGCTAGGTGGTAGCCTTTAAATCGGCCGCGGTCCGTTAGTATACGTCGGACCCGCGTGTCGCCACTATCAGTGATTGCAGACCGAGCGCCGCCACACGGCAGGTCTAGTCTAGAGAGACTCCCTAGCACTCGCCCCAGTTGTAGAGCCGACTTTTCTAGCGATGGGTCAGTGTCTACATACGCTCTCATTTGCAGAGACGACAGTTTAACATAGCCTTCAGCTACGTCATTTGCTACGACCTAGCACGGCGCCATATTCAGTTACTATATGTCTTCTGAACAGATAATATTGTGAATCATGTACCGTCAAGAGCGACGTTCCTCATTATTGGATTAAAGTTATGAAACTAATTACGTCCGCTTTCTGAATTCTAATTCCTTGTCATGTTCCAGACCTCACGTCAGTATAGTTCTTCCCTCCCTACGCCAGCCTGCGTGAGCTAAGACGCGTGCATTTCGGCCTCCTCTAGTAACACGGTGTTGGCCTCTCTGCCAACACTACACCTGTCATTTTAGCAACAGTAACCGATCTAAAAACGGCGCCAGACACTTGACTCATATAGGCGTTGCCGACCGCAGCGCTGTATTCTGCCTGTTTATATATCTCTATTTGAATACGGAAGCCTATATCAGTTTCTTTGGCGCCACAGTGTAATTGAGGATGTAGTGTGTAACACTGAGTTGAAGAGGTTGGCACAGGTGAGGAAGCCATGTCAGGGCATACCAAAACAGCCAGAAGACTGAAGGCCCCACCCTCTCGGAAAAAAGAAAAAAAAAGAAAGAAAGGTGTAGTGTAGATCGACTTGCTTGCGGAACATGAAGGAGCCGGGGTGTCTGTACGTGGAATTGTGGAATGAAATGACAATGACTTCTGATATATCAAGAGAAGTTCATAAATATGTTCTAATTTTCTACAGTAAATACCAGAGTCCATCAAGTGTAAAAGCGACTTTAAATTTGAAAAACAAATCCTGCTCACATCTGATTCTAAATAACAAGAGTCACAGTGATGAACTGTAAATGAGTCACATTCGTTAGCTGTGACTGAGAGAGAATTAAGAAAATGAATACGGTGCTATTCAAGTTGTAATAGAGCAGGGTAGCGTCATAAGTTCGCATCCCTTTGAAACACAGCGGCACTGAGTCAGCGCTCTAGCTGATGAACGAGCGGCAGATGGTCGCTCGCGGTCTACAGTTTTTGGCACGGCAGAGAAGTGGGCTGCCCTGCCAGCGCGCGGCCCTGTGGTCCTCTCTGGCACTGTACCAGGCAGGGAGTCAACGGACCGGGGTGCGGCACTTGTTTATACACGACTGCCCAGCGCCGCTCCACGCAGCTCCATTTCTTCACTGTGGAGAATATTCTTCACTCACTTGTGGAGGTTCATTTTACCGCCTGCTATTACCACGTTGATTAGAACTACTGACAGCCTTGGGACAGCCAGGCCTGACAAAACTCTACCATCTGGTGAGCAAGATGTATGAGACAGGCGAAATACCCTCAAAGAAGACTATAATAATTCCAATCCCAAAGAAAGCAGGTGTTGACAGATGCGAAAATTACCGAACTATCAGTTTAATAAGTCACAGCTGCAAAATACTAACGCGAATTCCTTACAGACGAATGGAAAAATTGGTAGAAGCTGACCTCGGGGAAGATCAGTTTGGATTCCGTAGAAATATTGGAACACGTGAGGCAATGCTGACCCTACAACTTATCTTAGAAGAAAGAGTAAGGAAAGGCAAACCTACGTTTCTAGCATTTTTAGACTCAGAGAAAGCTTTTGACAATGTTGACCGGAATACTCTCTTTCAAATACTGAAGGTGGCAGGGGTAAAATACAGGGAGCGAAAGGCTATTTATAATTTGTACAGAAACCAGACGGCAGTTATGAGAGTCGAGGGACATGAAAGGGAAGCAGCGGTTGGGAAAGGAGTGAGACAGGGTTTTTAGCTTCTCCCCGATGCTATTCAATCTGTATATTGAGCAAGAAGTAAAGGAAACAAAAGAAAAGTTCGGAGTAGGTAATAAAATCCATGGAGAAGAAATAAAAACTTTGAGGTTCGCCGATGACATTGTAATTCTGTCAGACACAACAAAGGACTTGGAAGAGCAGTTGAACGGAATGGACAGTGTCTTGAAAGGAGGGTATAAGATGAACATCAACAAAAGCAAAACGAGGATAATTGAATGTAGTCGAAATAAATCGGGTGATGCTGCGGGAATTAAATTAGGAAATGAGACACTTAAAGTAGTAAATGAGTTTTGCTATTTGAGGGAGCAAAATAACTGATGATGGTCGAAGTAGAGAGGATATAAAATGTAGACTGGAAATGGCAAGGAAAGCTGTTCTGAAGAAGAAAATTTGTTAACATCGAGTATAGTTTTAAGTGTCAGGAAGTCGTTTCTGAAAGTATTTGTATGGAGTGTAGCCATGTATGGAAGTGAAATGTGGAGGATAAATAGTTTGGACAAGAAGAGAATATGAGAACGAAGTTTTTCGCGGCGGCACTTATGTATAAAATATTCTCGGTATTCTTGCCGCGTCAGTTCTAGATAAAATCTCGAGCTTTCGACGATTACCTCCATCGTCATCGTCAGGAGCTGACTGTCTCTACTGCTGCTATGGTAGCCTCTATATAGCCCGAAGACGGCTTCTGATTGGTCGGATTCTGATTGGTCGGCGATTACGTGCTGCAATTGCGGAGCACAGCCTCACGAACAAACACAAAATATTGTTCGATGAAACTAAAATTCTGTCCCATGCCTCCACGTACTGGGATTCTGTTATTAAGGAGGCTGTTGAAATCAGAATGAGCCAAAAGAACTTTAACCGCGATAGCGGATACCATCTGAGCTGTGCGTGGAAACGAGCGCTTGATGCAGAGAAGCAGCAGAGACGTTCCTTCCAAGGTTTACGTTTAAACGGAAGCGGTGGCGCCACCGGCGCACACAGTGACACCGTCTGAGACAACAGCACGTAATCGCCGACCAATCAGAATCCGACCAATCAGAAGCCGTCTTCGGGCTATATAGAGGCTACCATAGCAGCAGTAGAGACAGTCAGCTCCTGACGATGACGATGGAGGTAATCGTCGAAAGCTCGAGATTTTATCTAGAACTGACGCGGCAAGAATACCGAGAATATTTTATACAAAGAAGAGAATAGAAGCTTTCGAAATGTGGTGCTACAGACGAATGCTGACGAGTAGATGGGTAGATCACATAACTAATAAGGAGTTATTGAATAGAACTGGGGAGAAGAGAAATTTGTGGCACAACTTGATTAGAAGAAGAGATCACTTGGTAGGGCATATTCTGACGCATCAAAGGATCACCAATTTAGTATTAGAGGGCAGCGTGGAGAGTAAAAATCGTAGAGGGAGACCAAGAGATGAATACACTAAACAGATTCAGAAGGATGTACGTTGCCGTAAGTACTGGGAGATGAAGAACTTGCACAGGATAGGGTAGCATGGAGAGCTGCATCAAACCAGTCTCAGGACTGAAGACCACAACAACAACAACGACATTACCACGGTCTCCTTTTGTGTTGTGACTGCGTTTCTACAAGGAAAAATTACTGCATTTGATATGACACCACATCTTTGGCTGACCGAAATAGGACTATTGATATTTTTCAGAGCAACAGGAAGAGATGGCATTAATGCTGAATTATCAAAATATGGAGGAATGATGCTACACCAAGGACTGCTACATCTCTTCAGTGAATGTTGGAAGAAGAAGAGTATTCCCAAAGACTGGAAAACAGATAGAGTGACATCAATTTTTAAAAAAGGAAATAAAAGCCTATGCAGTAATTACAGAGGAATAAATTTACTAGACTCTGCATACAAGGTGTATGCTAATATTTTAAATACAAGACTTAAAAACATGTTGTTGTTGTTGTTGTGGTCTTCAGTCCTGAGACTGGTTTGATGCAGCTCTCCATGCTGCTCTATCCTGTGCAAGCTTTTTCATCTCCCAGTACCTACTGCAGCCTACATCCTTCTGAATCTGCTTAGTGTATTCATCTCTTGGTCTCCCTCTACGATTTTTACCCTCCACGCTGCCCTCCAATACTAAATTGGTGATCCATTGATGCCTCAGAACATGTCCTACCAACCGGTCCTTTCTTCTGGTCAAGTTGTGCCACAAACTTCTCTTCTCCCCAATCCTATTCAATACTTCCTCATTAGTTATGTGATCTACCCATCTAATCTTCAGCATTCTTCTGTAGCACCACATTTCGAAAGCTTCTATTCTCTTCTTGTCCAAACTATTTATCGTCCATGTTTCACTTCCATACATGGCTACACTCCATACAAATACTTTCAGAAATGACTTCCTGACACTTAAATCAATACTGGATGTTAACAAATTTCTCTTCTTCAGAAACGCTTTCCTTGCCATTGCCAGCCTACATTTTATATCCTCCCTACTTCGACCATCACCAGTTATTTTGCTCCCCAAATAGCAAAACTCCTTTACTACTTTAAGTGCCTCATTTCCTAATCTAATTCCCTCAGCATCACCCGACTTAATTAGACTACATTCCATTATCCTTGTTTTGCTTTTGTTGATGTTCATCTTATATCCTCCTTTCAAGACACTGTCCATTCCATTCAACTGCTCTTCCAAGTCCTTTGCTGTCTCTGACAGAATTACAATGTCATCGGCGAACCTCAGAGTTTTTATTTCTTCTCCATGAATTTTAATACCTACTCCGAATTTTTCTTTTGTTTCCTTTACTGCTTGCTCAATATACAGATTGAACAACATCGGGGAGAGGCTACAACCCTGTCTTACTCCCTTCCCAACCACTGCTTCCCTTTCATGTCCCTCGACTCTTATAACTGCCATCTGGTTTCTGTACACTTAAAAACATAGCAGATACAGTACTGCATGAGGAACAAATGGGTTTTAGGAAAGGACGCTCCGCAATAGATGCAGTTTTTATTCTACATCAAATAATAGAAAAACGGAGAGAGTATAATAAAGAAACACACAGCGTTTTTATTTACTTTAAAAAAGCTTTTGACAATGTCAATAGACAGAGACTTTGGGAAATAATGACGAATCGCAGACATCCAAAGCATGTAGTAAATGCGATAAAGAGTTTATATCAAGACACAAATATCACTCTAGAATTCAATGGTAAAACAACTAATGAGGTAGCAACTAACAAAGGGGTGCGACAAGGCTGCTGTCTGTATCTCTCCAACTTTGTTCAACATCTACATTAATGAAATAATACATACATGGAAATCAGAATTTCAGAAAGGCATCTACCTTGATAGGAACATTCTTTTAAATAATTTACTATATGATAATTATGAAGTGATCCTGGCAGATAAGGATGATGACATTCAGAAAGGAATCTAATTGCTAAAACAAATAAGTGCAAAATTTAACATGGAAGTTTCAAAAGAAAGACTACGACAATGGCGTTCATGGGGAAAGAACCAATCTGAACTAAAATAGTGATAGAGCAGAAGATTTTAGAGCAAGTAAACCATTTCAGTTACCCTGGATGTGAAATGACATATGGCTACAGCAGAGATATTGAAATTAAGCTTAATAAATTCAGTTGGGTATGTGGAACAATCAACAGGAACCTAAAAAACAAAACCAGGAGAGACAGTCAAATTAAGTTTTACAAAACTGTTGCAATTCCCACACTGTTCTATGGAAGTGAGACATGGGTGATTACCAAGCATCAAGAAAGCCGGATTCAGGCACAAGAAATGAAATTCCTTAGAGGTGTTAAAGGTTGCAGAAGAGAAGACAAGAAACCAAGATATTAGACAAGAACTGCAAACTTTAGGCTCAATGATAAAATTCGAGATTATAGAAGAAAATGGATTGAACATCTACAAAGAATGGAGAGTGAGAGTCTTCCTTTAAAGGCAAGAAATTATAAGTGCCATGAGAGAAGAGGCAGAGGAAGACCGCGACAGAGATGGGTACCGTAACAGGCAATTCCTGCCTGATACCTGAAGAGAAGATGAAGATGAAAATGTTTTTCAGAATGTCGGGAATCCGATATATTGGTATTTTAAAAAATATCATTATCGGCCCCCGATATATCGAAAAAGTATAGATATATCGACGAAAAAATGTCGACGTACCGGCCTATAAAAATATCAGCTGCACGTTGTGAATACACTGCCGTTTCAGATCTGTATATTTAAGTGTTGATTTATTATTAGATATTCTGTACATCAACAGGCTAGCAGCCTGGTTATACCCCTTAGAGAAAGAACTGAAGGGAAAACGATGCACGTTCACACTTGGTGATAACCACTTTGCTAACAATGGTAACTACAGGCAAGTGGCACAATAAAAGGTGTCCGATGGGTCCAGTGTTCGGTTTCGTCACCAATCGGATTTGTCTGGAACGCTTCATGTCGACTTCCCTCTCCTTTTCATCTCTGCCAACGCCAGCGACCCAACAGTTGTAGTGTTAAAATTGCGTCGTGAAGTGAAACGTAGCAGTTGCTGTTAGTAGCTTCGAGCGCCGATTACGTCAGCATTAGACCTCATGCATCACCGCTCACCCCAGAGATCAATCTTCACATTTAGATTTTTTTTTCATAGTTTTCAGCAACTGTTTTTGAAGAATAAGGATGTGGAGAAGTAGCACACTAGTTGTGTTAAAAACTGGTGTGCTGTTTCTTAACATCGGAACTCTTGTTATTCTATTCACACTGCCATCCCCCCACCCCTTCTCCCTTCTCCTCCCAGTGCAACTGGACTTCTTCTTTGTGCCACCTATACTTGCTTCACCGAGTCAAAGAGAAAGAGTGGACGTGATGAAAGCTCAAAAAATAGAATATTGGCGTTTCGATATATCGATATATTGGAAAAGAAATACCGAAATATCTTTTGGAGAAAGTAAGGACACACAAATATCGATATTTTATAAACAACCCTAGCCAGCGATACAAAATCTGCTCATCTGCCGACTTCTATAACCGTGTTCCTGTGCCTGAAAGACTTTTGAATATAATGCCTATATTATTCATTTTTAATTGGTGTGCAGGTAACCTTTTACTTTTAACTGCAACAAATGTACGTAGAGTCTAACAAAAAACAAACAAAAAAAAAGACACACCACGTAGGAGTTATGCAAATTGGTTACAAATTGGCGTTTATATACGTATCGACGGAAAACGCAAATTTGTAAACTTTTGACCTTGGGGAACAGATAAGTCAGATGGTGCAAGGTCAGGCGAATAAGGTGGGAGATCTAAAACTGGAATGGTGTACTTCGGTGGAACATCTTAACAGGATATGTGGCGCTTCAGTCTGCGCTGCTGCTACGGTCGCAGGTTCGAATCCTGCCTCGGACCTGGATGTGTGTGATGTCCTTAGGTTAGTTAGGTTTAAGTACACTCCTGGAAATGGAAAAAAGAACACATTGACACCGGTGTGTCAGACCCACCATACTTGCTCCGGACACTGCGAGAGGGCTGTACAAGCAATGATCACACGCACGGCACAGCGGACACACCAGGAACCGCGGTGTTGGCCGTCGAATGGCGCTAGCTGCGCAGCATTTGTGCACCGCCGCCGTCAGTGTCAGCCAGTTTGCCGTGGCATACGGAGCTCCATCGCAGTCTTTAACACTGGTAGCATGCCGCGACAGCGTGGACGTGAACCGTATGTGCAGTTGACGGACTTTGAGCGAGGGCGTATAGTGGGCATGCGGGAGGCCGGGTGGACGTACCGCCGAATTGCTCAACACGTGGGGCGTGAGGTCTCCACAGTACATCGATGTTGTCGCCAGTGGTCGGCGGAAGGTGCACGTGCCCGTCGACCAGGGACCGGACCGCAGCGACGCATGGATGCATGCCAAGACCGTAGGATCTTACGCAGTGCCGTAGGGGACCGCACCGCCACTTCCCAGCAAATTAGGGACACTGTTGCTCCTGGGGTATCGGCGGGGACCATTCGCAACCGTCTACATGAAGCTGGGCTACGGTCCCGCTCACCGTTAGGCCGTCTTCCGCTCACGCCCCAACATCGTGCAGCCCGCCTCCAGTGGTGTCGCGACAGGCGTGAATGGAGGGACGAATGGAGACGTGTCGTCTTCAGCGATGAGAGTCGCTTCTGCCTTGGTGCCAATGATGGTTGTATGCGTGTTTGGCGCCGTGCAGGTGAGCGCCACAATCAGGACTGCATACGACCGAGGCACACAGGGCCAACACCCGGCATCATGGTGTGGGGAGCGATCTCCTACACTGGCCGTACACCACTGGTGATCGTCGAGGGGACACTGAATAGTGCACGGTACATCCAAACTGTCATCGAACCCATCGTTCTACCATTCCTAGACCGGAAAGGGAACTTGCTGTTCCAACAGGACAATGCACGTCCGCATGTATCCCGTGCCACCCAACGTGCTCTAGAAGGTGTAAGTCAACTGCCCTGGCCAGCAAGATCTCCGGATCTGTCCCCCATTGAGCATGTTTGGGACTGGATGAAGCGTCGTCTCACGCGGTCTGCACGTCCAGCACGAATGCTGGTCCAACTGAGGCGCCAGGTGGAAATGGCATGGCAAGCCGTTCCACAGGACTACATCCAGCATCTCTACGATCGTCTCCATGGGAGAATAGCAGCCTGCATTGCTGCGAAAGGTGGATATACACTGTACTAGTGCCGACATTGTGCATGCTCTGTTGCCTGTGTCTATGTGCCTGTGGTTCTGTCAGTGTGATCATGTGATGTATCTGACCCCAGGAATGTGTCAATAAAGTTTCCCCTTCCTGGGACAATGAATTCACGGTGTTCTTATTTCAATTTCCAGGAGTGTAGTTCTAAGTTCTAGGAGACTGATGACCTCAGATGTTGAGTCCCATAGTGCTCAGAGCCATTTGAACCAGGATATGTGGGGTGGGGGATGAGACGGTGCTTTGTCTTGATGCAGAACCCATGGCTCGTTCTTCCACAAGTCGAGTCGTTTTTTCTTATTTTCTCATGGAGTTGAACAAGAACCTCAACTTAACAATGTTGATAAATAGTTTGACCTTCAGGAACCCAGTGAATGTACACAATTTCACGAATATCGAAAAAGAAAAACAGTGATCATCACTTTGAATCACTTTCGAGCTTTCTTTGCTCCCGGTGAAGCTGGGCCCTTCCAGTGCACGATCTAGGGCTTGGTTTCCGGATCGTAGCTAAAAAAATTCGTCGCATGTTATCACTGATTCCAAGAAATTATGATCATCTTCAGTGCTATTCCAAGTGTCAGTACAGACATTTTTACGAACTTCTTTTCGTTGGATCGTGAGAACTACCGGCACCGGTTTCACACACAATTTCTTCTTGTTAAATTTGTTATGTATAATTTGCCTTACGCATTCTTTCTCAATTTCTACAGTTTCAGCAATCGATCGAATACTCAGCCTACGGTCAGATCGAATCAGATCACTCACTTCTTCGATATTTTCCACCCGTCTTTGTCGTTGAAGGGCGCCCCGGGCATGAGTGATCTTCAACGTCTTCTCGCCCATCTTGGAAACACTTGAATCACTGAAAAACTCGCGCGCGTGATAAACGATCTTTGCCATACACTTCTTGTAGTAAAAGGAAAGTTTGAGTTGTAGTTTTTTTCTAACTTTATGTGGAACTTCATGACAATTCGTTGCTCTGTTATTACACTTATCATTATCTGGCAAAGCAAAATAACAGTTCTTACACAAACGAAGGCCACGGTTGCACTGATTTGTCTACAGACACCAGAGATGTTACATTCGACTGAGAAGACTTCGCGTTTCACAGCCATAGAGCAGAAATATCTCTGGAGTGAGCATTCAGAAGCGCAGAATTGATTTTCTGCTGTCAACATACGTTGCCACAATGGTCACGTGATCTCGGGACGCCGTAGATTTGTCCGACATTTGTCCTATAAATTTTGAATAGTGTCATATCGCTAGTAAAGACAGATTCCTTTCGTAAGTGCTGTGGACGTAGCATAGACGTGTTGCAGGCACCATAGCAGTTTACGTCTGATATTTGAAATAAATTGGGCTCTTAGCTTTGAAGAGCAAAATGAACGAGCATGACGTCACAGAAGCTTCACGTTAGCATGTATTTACAATGTCTTTCATGTCACATCTCGTCAAGTCGCTTAACACAGTACTGAACGGCGAAATTGGGGTTTTGAGTCACCATCCCTAATATGCATAAAATGTTAGAGTATAGCATCAGAACTGAGGAGCTAACAACGACAAAATTTGTCAATGGCCGAAGCAAACTTTATAACCTATGTTCTTGATCAATTATGTTTGGTAAATTACTGAGAAGTGATACAACGTTTCAAAACATCGACAATTATTTACTAGGGAAAATATGTACATTCATACACATCAAAGAAAGCTTCAAACGAATTAATGAAGCCTGTTAAACTTATCCATTATGTTTTTTCTTATGTAATTAATAACGTCATAAACAACTGTATTTTACTCCTTCATTAAAGCTGACTTTTTTGCTTAAAAAGTCATATGGTGGAGTTTGCTTCGTCTATTTATGTTCTTATACATATACATTGTGGGCGTCAGCGACGTTGTGTTATTGTAAACCCTAAATAACTTTTCGCCTTCAGATATAAGATCTCGGTTGTGTAAGAAAGTGGATAAAATATCCCAGTCGTCATGAAACATCTCCAATCTGTCACTAAAACAGAGCGCTATTATAAAATAAAGATTATGAAGGTACAACAGTACAAAATCCACTATTATAAGGGGAATGAGCGCGGCGAAAATAGGTTAACTTAAGATGTTAACAGACTGGTACCGTTAAAATTTTCTTCCCGAGAAACCTTGACGTACCGTGAAATGACGTGACGTTCCGTTGACGACCTGTGCGAATACCTCCATTCGAAAGGTATTGTAGAATGTTTTGGTGTCATGTGCCGAGACGTGACATTACCTGATGGCGGACGCGAATTGGCGCTAAACAATCGACGTCGTCCCTAGATCACGTGACAATTCCAGTTTAATGTTGACAACATGCGCAGGACGCAATGCTCACTCCAGAGATATTTCTACTCTGTGTTCACAGCTATCGGTCGTTCATCTCTGGCGCATGCGTACTTACTCTGTGACAGCATCACTCCCGTTATTTTATAGCCACACCTCGTAAGTATGCACTTTAAATTTCCAAAGATCAGATGAAAGCTGAAAGCTTCTTTGAAAATTAACCATTGTGAAATAAATAACACGCAGGTCATTTCGAATGTCATGTACACAGTGCATGCGCGACTGTTACGGTGCCGTGATCAAGTTGAAAATCATGTCACTTGTGAGCGAGGCTTAAGGTATGGCAGTCAGTGGAAGCTGAAACCGAATCAGGTCGGATTACATGTAGTGACCAGCGTTCCTACATCGAAATCGAATGCCTACATGGAAATATCTCAACGGAAATTTAAAACGGTTTAAGAGAGATGTGTGGGAGTAATGTAGCGCAAGTTTTCCCAGACTGTTTCCCGTAGAACACAGGTGTTCCGTGAGAAGGCAATAAAAGCACCACGCAAAATATTAACAACATGGCTTTTTTTATTCGACATGTAGGCGAAACAAAACACTTTTCCAAATTTTATTATGATTTTTGTTATTAGTTACGATATAAAATAGAAATAATCACTGAATGAAACAAGTTTTTCATATTTTTTAAAAATTTTATTAATCTTCAAAATAACAACGTGTTCCATCAAAGTACCAGGACTCTCAGAGTGTTCTCTCAGAGGAAAAGTTTGCGAATCGCTGGCCAAGAGTGTATCACGGCAGTCTGCTTGTTTGCGTTAAGGTCGGGTAAACACTAAAATGGATGGCCATCAACTGCAACAGACTACACCTCTCAAGTTATTGTTAATGACATTTTGAAAGAAGATCGACGAAAAACATGTGAGGAAATTGCATATGAGACCAAAATGTCTTTCACTTCAGTTTACAAACTCTGAAGTTCGAGATGAAAAAAGTTGCTGCCAGATGGGTTCCACATGATCTGAGTGAAGACCAGAAAGCAGGTCGCAAAACAGCCGCAGGTGAATTACTTCAACGGTATCAAACACAAGGAGGTCGTTGAAAAGGATTGTTGCACTTGTTGAAACCTGGATTCGAGATTTTGAGCTAGAACAGAAGTCTCAGTGGTCGCGATAGAGAAGTTCCGACTCTCCGCGCACGAAGAAATCCCGTCGCCAGCGATCAAAGGTGAAACTGATGATGATCTTTGAGTGTGACATGAATGGAATCTTTGTGCTGGCGTAAGCTGTCACCAGCACACCTGTCGGCAAAGATGAAGCGCGAAGATCGATATTAGGCGTTGGATCAAGCGTTCCTATCACGAGGGAGGCCAGAGACACACCGACAAGCAACAATCCACCAACGCCCTCTCGACAGCATGTATTTAAGTCGCCTCCACTGACGGAAGGGCCTCACTAACTCACTCTCCAGTTTGGCATCTGCCAGTCATTCGCAGAGCGGCTCGCAGGCTACGACAGTACATAGCGACCAAATTAGTGTCCATAGCGGGACTAGCAGTGAAACTGAAGTTTGTCATAGCAGGGATTGTTACTGATGAGCTTGTATCACAGCTCATAGATTCTATTAAAGTTAAGTACCTAGGTCATGTAAATAAAGAACCGTATTAATCCATGTGTGCATTTGTGTTGTAGAAAGCGGATACCGGCAACTTATAACAACATTCCCTCCCTTGCTTCCTTGTGGTACAAGACTCTACAGTCTTAGATACAAATAGAGCGCCCAGGCATCGTCTGAAACGGTTGCGTAGTACAAGCTATTTCTGTAAAATGTTTTGCGCCCGAAAATTAGTCAAAGAAAGCCTGACGTGCTTGCATCTAGTGATGTCATTTTGCATGATAATGCAAGACCGCATATTACCCAACAGGTGTGAGAAACGCTTGAGAATTCTGGATGGGAAGTACTTACCCACCACCATACAGTCCTGATATGAGTCCGTCAGACTCTGATTTGTTTCCCAAATTGAAGGAACAACCCCGTGCAAAACGTTTTGATAGAATTGACGAAGGTTCCAGTGAGGTGGCCCCGAGTAATCTGACAGCTCAACAATGAAGGTGCCCCGTCCCGAATACAGAAGTAGCTCAAAACGTGCGGAAGCTGTCGCAGGCAAGAATGAAAATTGTATTGAATATCTGTAAAGGTATTTTCTACAATAAATTACTTTCTACAATTCTGTCTTACAGTGTGCAGAACTTGAGAAGAAATTTACTTCCGTTATCCCTAAAACAAGTTCTCGAGACATTCTCCAGACTGCTTTAAAGGAAAGTGTGTCTAGCCGGCCGGTGTGGCCGTGCGGTTCTAAGCGCTTCAGTTTGGAACCGCGTGTCCGCTACGATCGCAGGTTCGAATCCTGCCTCGGGCATGGATATGTGTGATGTCCTTAGGTTAGTTAGGTTTAAGTAGTTCTAAGTTCTAGGGGACTGATGACCTCAGATGTTAAGTCCCATAGTGCTCAGAGCCATTTGAACCATTTTGAAAGTGTGTCCAGAGTTTGTCCCACACACTTGACTCTCGAATAATAAACAACCGCATTTGAACGTCTGCTGAGATTTGATTGAAGTGAAAAACGCGGACAGTTCTTTTTTGGAACAAGTCACTAGGGTCTTGCTCCTACAGGAATCGCCTACAAAACGACATCGTGCAGAAAGGGGCTCTGACGGTTCGGCAAGGCCGAAGGAGGTGCGAATCTGAAGGACATGTTGAACAACAACCCACAGAAGGACGTTTCTGATAGTTTTACGTGGTTGCATGAATGTTCTGTGAGTTGGACTCTAGTGGGTGAGGTTATGTGGAACACATGAAGCACGAAAACTACCACCTTAATTTTTCTCTATTTCTTATTAACCTAGTTTCGAAACTGATGGAGAACGTGCAAAGAGACAAACAAATAAAAGGTGATCCAAAAAGAAAGAACAGATTTCAGTTCTTGATTATAGACAAACTGCAAAAGATAGAAACACACTGCACATGTCACCGGATAGAAGGAAGTTCAAAGTTTTATGACTGCGTGGACACTATAGTATACAATCAACATGAGCACCATGCGTTTCTATAGAAACATCAAAACGGTAGTACATTTCATTCCACTCGCGAAATAACAGGTCCCTATTTATTGAATCGACAGTTTCAAGTATTCGATTTCTCAGATCTCGAAGAGTAGCTGCCACAGTTGGTACAAAGACTCTGTCTTCTATGCACCCCCGCGGAAAAAAGATCGCAAGGTGTGAGGTCTAGTGCCCTGGGACGCCAAAACAATGAACAAGATCTTGTTGTCCACCTCTTCCAATCCAGTCTCTTGTCTTGCTACAGATAAATAACAGGGCACCTGTGTCAAAACTTTGAACCTTCCTCTATCTAGCGACACGCGCAATGTGTTTCTACCTTTTATAGTTTGTCTGCAACAAACAACTGAAACCTGTTCTTTCTCTTTGAATCGCCCTGTATTTAATTTATTTTTTCGAGATGACGGTGAAAACTGTATGGCTGCAGTTCGCGGCAGGACGGTGAACCTCTCTAGATGTGCTGCTATCCTGCTACGCGCGTCGGGGAAGGGACGTACCGTAATTAAGGCGCCACTTTTAACGTCGTTAAAGAAGCTATTAGGAGCACGCTGGGACGCGGCGAGATACAGCGACGACCTACCGCTAAATTAGGGACAGGCAAAAGCGCATCTCGTAGCGTAAATGCTGCCTGATGGCTCACTTAGCAGCTCGTCGCTCCAGTAGCGGCATGTTTGCGTCACACAGTATGGCCACGGCCAGCTACATACTGGCGAGAAGGAACATGTATAATTCTATATTCAGAGACTAACAAGCAGTCGATGCTCTATATGATTAACTCAATAGCTATTGAACTCGCCAGACGGAGAAGGAAGGAAGGATGGTTGGAGTCGAATGTCCCGTCGTCGTCCTGGATATTAGAAATGGAACACCAGCTGAAGACCTTACTGGTTAGTTAGTTACATAGGTACACTGACGGAAAAAAATTGCAGCATCAAAAAATAATTAATGTAGAGTCCTGAAATTTTGGGAATACATTTGTCTAGTTAATATATTTAACTGATTGACACTACAAGATCACCGGTTAGTGTTAGCGCGAGATAACTAAGCTAAAGTCCTCCCGAACAGGCCATGAAGCCCCAAAGGTACCGACCGGCCGCCGTGTCACCCTCAGCTACAGCCGTCACTGGATGCGGATATGGAGGAGCATGTGGTCAACACACCGCTCTCCCGGCCGTATGTCAGTTTCCGAGACCGGAGCCGCCACTTCTCAATCAAGTAGCTCCTCAGTTTGCCTGACAAGAGCTGAGTGTACCCCTCCTACCAACAGCGTTCGGCAGATCGGATGGTCACCCATCCAAGTGCTAGCCCAGCCCGACAGCACTTAACTTCGGTGATCTGACGGGAACCGGTGTTACCACTGCGACAACGCCGTTGGCCTTAGCGCGAGATAAGCCATTGCAAATGTGAGATGCTGGTGCATGAACAACCAGTTTAACCGCCAGAATGTTGAATGCAAGCACGCAAACGTGCATGCATTTCGTTCTACAGGTGCCGCATGTCAATTTGTGGGATGGACTTCGGTGTCTGTTGCTTTTGGTCGGTCAGTACAGAGACAGTTAACGCTGGTTGTAGATGACGCTGGAGCAGTCGTCCGGTGACGTCCCATATGTGCCCGACTGGAGACAGATCTGGCGATCGAGCAGTTCAGGGTAATATGTCGACACTCCGTAGAGTATGTCGCGTTATAACAGCGGTATGTGGGCGAGCGTTATCCTGGTGGGAAACACCCCCTGAAGTGCTGTTCATGAATTGCAGCACAACAGGTATAATCATCTGACGGATGTACAGATTTGCGGACAGGGTGCGTAGGATAATCACGAGAGAGCTTCTGCTGTCATATGAAATCGCACCTCAGACCGTAACTCCAGGGTGTCTAGCACGCAGGCAGGTTGGGTGAAGGCTCTCAACTGGCCTCCTTCGAACCAACAGACGGCCATCTCTGGCACCGAGGCAGAACCAACTTTCATTAGAAAACCCAACAGGCCTCCACCCTGCCCTCGAATCAGCTCTGGCTTGGCACCAGTGAAGCTGCAGATGGTGGTGGTTTTGGCCCAGTGGAATGCACGCTACAGGGCGTCTGGCTCGGAGCTGTCCTTGAAATAATCTACTTGTAATATTTTGTTGTGTCCCTGTCGGGCCAGTTGCTGCTCAAATTCCTGCTGCAGATGCAGTACGATGCACCACAGCCATACGTCGAACACAATGGTCTTACCTCTTGGCAGTGTCACCTGGCAGTCCAGAACCCGGCTTTCTTGTGACCATATGTTCCTGTAACCACCACTGCCAGCAATAATGTACAGTGGCTACATTTCTGCCAAGTCTTTCTGCAGTATCACAGAACGAACATCCAGCTTCTTGTAGCCCTATTACATGACCTCGTTACACGTCAGTAAGGTGTTGATAATGGAGTTTTCGTCACCTTAAAGGCACTCTTAACTAACATCAACTCACCAAGTCCAATCTCAAAGGTAACTAACGCTGACGACCGTCCAAAAAAAAATTCAAATGTGTGTGAAATCTTATGGGACTTAACTGCTAAGGTCATCAGTCCCTAAGCTTACACACTACTTAACCTAAATTATCCTAAGGACAAACACACATACCCACGCCCGAGGGAGGACTCGAGACTCCGCCGGGACCAGTCCATGACTGTAGGCCCCCAGACCGCTCTGCTAATCCCGCACGGCTCGCGACCGTCACAGCGTATATTTAAAGCACACCTGGCTTGCATCCTCATCCAGTGGCGCTAATAGCGCTACTTTTATGCGGCTGGCACGAAATTTGAAAAGACATTATGATTCAAATGTAGAAACACGCCTACCACTTTTCGTTTAAATCGCACAGCTCTTTCTTGATGCTGTGATTTTTTTTCCCTCAGTTACTTACATGCTGCGACCTCTCGCAGTGATGTGGAATCAGACAGTGAACTTTTTCGGTGAAATATGTTGCAACATGCAGACCATTAACATGATTGTCTTATGCTTCTTTTTACTTACAGTGATCTGTGCTAATCTATGTTTGAACACTGAACTGCCAAAGAAACTGGTATAGGCATGCATATTCAAATACACAGTCGGCAACGCTTATATAAGACAAGTGTCTGGCGCAGTGTTAGATCGGTTACTGCTGCTACAATGGCAGGTTATCGATATTTACGTCAGTTTTAACGTGGTGATACAGTCGGCGCACGAGCAATGGGACGCAGCATCTCCGAGGTAGCGATGAAGTGGGGATTTTCCCGTACGACCATTTCACGAGTGTATCGTGAATACCCGGAATCCGGTAAAGCATCAAACCTCCGACATCGCTGCGGACGGAATAAGATCCTGCAAGAAAGAGACCAACGATGACTGAAGAGAATCGTTTAGAAGTGAAACCGTTCCGCAAACTGCTGCAGATTTCAATGCTGGGCCTTCAACAAGTGTCAGCGTGCGAACCATTCAACGAAACATCATCGATATGGGGTTTCGGAGCCAAAGGCCCACTCGGGTACCCTTGATGACTGCACGACACAAAGCTTTATGCCTCGCTTGGGCCAGTCAACACCGACATTGGATTGTTCATGACTGGGAACATGTGCCTCGTTGGACGAGTGGCGTTTCAAATTGTATCGAGCCGATGGACGTGTACGGGTATGGAGACAACCTCATGAATCCATGGACCCTGCATGTCAGCAGGGGACTGTTCAAGTTATTGGAGGCTCTTAAATGGTGTGGGGCGTGTGCAGTTTGAGTGATATGGAACCCCTATACCTCTAGATACTACTTTGACAGGTGACACATACGTGTGACCACCTGCATTCATTCACGTGCTTTGTGCATTCAGAATGATTTGAGCAATTCCAGTAGAATAATGTGACACCCCAAACGTCCAGAATTGCTACAGAGTAGCTCCAGGAACACTCTTCTGTGTTTAAACACTTCCGCTGGCCACCAAACTCCCAAGACATGAACATTATTGAGCATATCTGTGATGCCTTGCATCGTGCTGTTCAGAAGAGATCTCTTTGGCTCCTCCGTATATCTCTCTCTTAAACACACACACACACACACACACACACACGCACACGCAGAAATTTTTGCACGGAGTAGGAGCTGTCGAGCAGATATAATTTCAGTCCGTTTTAGAATTTACTTATAAGGTAAAAGGTGAAGTTACGTGTTCTGCTTCTAAATGGGCCAGTCAGGCCCGACCGGCCGCCATGTCATTCACTACAAATGATGTCATCGAATGCGGTATGGAGGGTCATGTGATTAACACACCGCTTTAACAGTCGTTGTCGGGTTTCTGACCTTGAAGCCGCTACTAACCAGCCAGGTAGCACCCCTCTGGGATGCTCCTTGCGCCAGTCCTCCCACCAAGGAAGAATCCCTGGCAGTAAGGGTATCGAACCCGGCTCCCCACATGGCTCTCAGCTGCGCTCACCAGTCGGCCACGAAGACGGTCACAAGTTATTTATACCGGCGATTAGACTGGAGAGCAAAGGTGGAAGGGATTAGCGTCGGCCTTGTTGGAGAAACAATACTAGCGACGGCCTTATAGGAGAAACAATACTAGTGTTGGACGAACGACATTGTGCTTAGCACCTTCCGCTATTAGATTAGACCAGGCTCGTCCAAACTGTGCCCCTGGGGCGCTGGCGCACGCGGCCAGCGCCCCGGGCGATTTCGTGTTGCTGCAGTGGCCGAATCGTGCCGCTTAGCTGGACGTGCGGACCGCCCGAACGCCAGCCGGCAGATTTATTTGTTCGCCCGTTTTCCCTTCGGACAGAGGACGTCTCACAAGTGCTTCAACTAGAGCTGATTAACCTACAGTGCCATATCCGCCTGAAGGACCGCTTTGTTATGTGTAAAACTTTGGATGACTTTTACAGCTGTCTTCCACGAGAGAAATATCCTCTTTTGTACAAGCACGTGGCCAGTGTTCTCTCAATGTTAGGTTCCACGTATATTTGTGAGCGCTTTTTCTCTCTTTTAAAGCTTGCTAAAACTAAGAACCGTTCATTCCTTAACGATAAAAATATGATCAATTCTTTGAGGTTAGCAGTCTCACGGAATATTGTACCAAGCCTAGACAAAATCGTTTCCTCGAAAAAGGAAAACATGTAAAATGTTAATTCTATTTTAATAAATTTTCAAGCTTGGTCAGTTAAAATTATTACGTACAAGACAGCAAACTAAGGAACCGATTTCTAAACTCTGAAAAGGGATACAAAAAATGGTAGCACGAAGTATAACAAAAAATACTTAGTTGTAACTACTAACAGTAAGAATGAGACACTATATCCCTCACATAAAATTATTTCTAAAATAGAATATTTTGTTTACGTTAGATCTGACCGCGGGACAGTCCAGCGCAGAGCAGTGCTGTGCGGTCTCACTCGCTCCGCAGCTCTCTCTCTCTCTCTCTCTCTCTCTCTCTCTCTCTCTCGCTCGCTCCTACGCCGACACTAGCGACACACGGTCGCGGACGGGGCGCTGAACTACACTGTCTTGCGCCCCTCGACTGGATTAGATGGTTCAAATGGCTCTGAGCACTATGGTAATTAACTTCTGAGGTCATCAGTCCCCTAGAACTTAGAACTACTTAAACATAACTAACCTAAGGACGTCACACACATCCATAAGGACGTCACACACATCCATGCCCGAGGCAGGATTCGAACCTGCGACCGTAGCGGTCGCACGGTTTCAGACTGTAGCGCCTAGAACCCCTCGGCCACCCCGGCCGGCTATTAGATTAGAGAGTTTTATTCACCACGAAATGACTTTACGATATTTTAGCCTTTGGCATAACTGTTTTGTATACAAGCCAGTCACATTAATGTAACAGCCTATGTCTGGCGCCAATGTGGAATTACCACTCTCACAACGGCAGGGGGGATCACTAGGAGAGGAGGGTATATAAAGCGTTCGGATGGGGGAGCGGGGGGTGGGGGAGAGGAGGGGGTAAACGCGGAAAACAGTACAGCTGTACCAACTGAGCTACCGAAGCACGACTCACGCTCGGTACTCACAGCTTTACTTCTGCCAGTACCTCGTCTCCTACCTTCCAAACTTTACAGAAGCTCTCCTGCGAACCTTGCAGAACTAGCACTCCTGAAAGAAAGGATATTGCGGAGACATGGCTTAGCCACAGCCTGGGGAATGTTTCCAGAATGAGATTTTCACTCTGCAGCGGAGTGTGCGCTGATATGAAACTTCCTGGCAGATTAAAACTGTGTGCCCGACCGAGACTCGAACTCGGGACCTTTGCCTTTCGCGGGCAAGTGCTCTACCAACTTGCCCGCGAAGGCAAAGGTCCCGAGTTCGAGTCTCGGTCGGGCACACAGTTTTAATCTGCCAGGAAGTTTGATATCAGCGCACACTTCGCTGCAGAGTGAAAATCTCATTCCAGTACAGCTGTTGTAATGCGTAAGCGGAGTGATTTATCTGACGACCAAAAGGGTATGATAAATTGACCTTCAGGCCTAGGGTGGAAGCATTTTGGAAACGGCTAAACCTTTCGCATATCGCCTTGGCTAAAGTATAACATGCATGGCAAAATGCCACTACCCACAACCCGCGCCGAGGCAATTGTGGTGCACCCCAGGCCATTGATGACAGGGGTGAACATCAGCTGCGGAGAGGTGCATGGACGAAGAGATGTGCAACTGTTGAACAACTGGCCGCCCAGATGAACCAAGCGGCTACGAACAGTGTCTCCTCTACGATCGTTCAATAAATGTTGCTGCCTATGGGCCTCCGCAGCACACTGCTTGTTCATGCACCCATGCTCACTACTGTTCATCGGCGACGATGGCTGGAATTTGCACGCCACCGTAACTGGACGTCCATTGAGTGGCACAGTTGGTTCAAAAATTGTTCAAATGGCTCTGAGCACTATGCGACTTAACTTCTGAGGTCATCAGTCACCTGGAACTTAGAACTACTTAAACCTAACTAACCTAAGGACATCACACACATCCATGCCCGAGGCAGGATTCGAACCTGCGACCTTAGCGGTCGCTCGGCTCCAGACTGTAGCACCTAAAACCGCACGGCCACTCCGGCCGGCGGCACAGCTGGCCTTCAGACAATCTGAAGACGGGTTCTATCCAAAACACGTCACATAAAGTCATTGATTTATCAGCTGGTGGCTTCTTATTTAGTGACCAATAAAGCAGTAGCGCAGTACTCCTACCCATTTCCTAGGTGGTCACATTCTTCCTGCGTGACTTTCTGTTACAATTACAGGAAACAAGTTGTACGGCCGTGGCACAAGTTAGCGCGCCCAGTGTGTCTTGACTTTTAAGTGAAAATCGTTGTTACGTCGCAAGAATGCGCTCGATGTGTCGTATGATAATGCGAAAGTCCAGACTGTCCTACACATGTATGTGTCGATAAAAAGAATAAATTTGCGAAGCTTCTTGTGTGTAGTATTTTATGTTTCTGGCGTCTCAAACGGATCACCTTGTATATAGTGACTACTAAAGTCACTGTATTTCTTGTTGGCCCTCTGGTATGATTTTTTTTTAGCAATTTAATTGAAAGCTTTGTTGTTTTGGTAAAAATAAAATTGGTTCTTTTTGTCGTGACAGAATAAATTACTATTAATCACACCAGATTTGTCGGAGAACAGCAGCAACATGTGTAATTGATCCAGCTTTAAGAAATTCTATTACCTTTTAGCGGAAAATTCGTGCGGTACTCTCCGACGTTAGAAAAGTCGTGGTGTTCCGTTCGGAGCAGGAGGCGGCTGTCTTTTCTCATTGGCGATATCGAAAATTACTAAAAAAAAATGAACAGAAATTTTTTTTCGGAGGAAGATCGCGCGGAGAAAACAGACGGAAGTTACATGAAAGAAACCTAAGGGACCAACTAATTGGATTTGTACGAACATATAAACGGAACTGAAAGAACTTGGAATAAATACTATAACGATGTCGTCACGACAGCCTCCTGTTCCGACAGAACACACGCTGGATCATAAGCTGCATAAATCTTTTAAACAGGAAAGATTATCACAAGTATAATTAATGAAAATAAGGTTGAGAGATTTTCTTTGAAATTAAATAAACTTCAAGGCTTCAAGTATTATATTATGAAACGGAAACTTACATTAACATGGCCACCCATTGTGGCGGTGGAGCGAATTTTCATGATATACATTCTCGCTTGTTTGTGGCTACATATATTTTTTAATCACTTAAACTCTTAAAGTTACAATAAAATGATTATATCAGTATGGAGCACAATACTTTTGCGTCCGACTCGCAACACATTCACAAAACAGCTAGAGAGCGGCGCGGCTCCCTGCAGAAGTAAAAATTGGCAATTGTTATTTTTGAAACATAGGTGCATCGTTTTTTTTTAACTGATCGATAGCAGCGTATAACAGTTTATAGCTATCGTGATATTCTGCGCTTTTCAGGAGCGCGGCAAAGATATCTGGTTACAACATTCATTGGTATATGTTAAAAGTTCGCACATACTGACGCGAATACAGAAAAAAAAACTTTTACATTTTAAAAATCGCAGTGATAAAGGCTGTAATGTCACAGCCCTTGGAAATGTTATGTCTGCAATTTAGCAGAGCTGCAGACAGTTATTTATTTATCATATGTCGTCATCCTTGCGTCTGCGCCCTGTACTCCTAACATCCATTACGTATATTCAGACGCAAGGCTGACGACATATGGAAGTTGGGGTGTGGCCGTGAGTCGTGCACAGGTAGCCAAATGGTAAGGGGACCATTCGAGATAAGCGGGAAATGCGGGTTCGTGTCCTGGTCCGGCACAAATTTTCACTGTCGTCATTCCATTATACAGCTGATGGCTGTCCTCATTCGCAGTTGTGAATTCATTTGATGTCAACAACTGTCTGTCGTTCCGCAGTGCAGCTCCAAGATGGTGATGAAGGTTTCCCCTGCCTGGGGAGAGTGTCTACATATCTTATAAATTATAGAGTGCAGCAATCAGTCGTCCTTTTTAGATTTTATTATGCAAATCCAGATTTCGGCTAGGAGTTAGCCATTCTCAACGCGCTATTTTTTACTCTCAATGCATGTAAGTCCCTCTTGCTAGGGCTTCAGTCACAGTTTGAATAGCGCATTGTGAGTGGCTAGCTACTACCCGAAATCTGGTTTTACATAACAAAATCTAAAAAGGACGACTGACTGCTGCACTCTATAATTTATGAGTCACATACTGTTGCTTAGTGCATCCACTTTCCGAATGGAAGGTAACCTGATGGTCTACATATCTTCCATGGCCCGTTCGTTTTCGGTTCAGGGTTGCCCGAGGCTGGTGTTAGGCGGGGGAGGTTTCTTCTGCAAGCATGGCGGTTTCAGACTTGCGGAGGGCAGTTCTATAGCCAGCAGCGTCTCCATTCATCGACGGCATTGAATTCAATTTCCGTGAAACTCCTGGCTGTAATAAAAGTGGAATGTTTGGATATTAGTCTGTTTCGCCCCGCAGGGAATACACCGTTCGATATTGGAAGGTCGGTGTTATCAGGAATCTTTTTATATGCACACAGTAGCGCGGTCTTCTGTCTGACGTCATATCCACTAAAAACGCGCAAGGCACCCTTAAGTTGTGTATCTATCATTCTTTTACGTATGAACGATGAAGCTAGACGTTCGTACAATACTCTGCCGTTGAGAATATCAGTCCGGGAGTTGATAATCGAAGAGTGTCTGCTTACGATGACACAAAGTTTATGGGGGTGGGGGAATGCTGTTTCTGCTTCTCAGCTTAGCAGATGTTCGTGTCAAGTGCACCTTAAAAGGAAATGTCCTCTATAACGTGATTCCAAGCTATTTTCAATGTACAGTATGACGAAGTTTGTCTCCCTCAAAACAGACGTAAAGGGCACAGTGTGCTAACCTATTGGACAGATAGATACATGCTTCGGCTGTTTTATTTGAGTTTGGAGGTAACCTGCAATACCCAAATATTGTCTTAAGATGTCTAAATCAAAGGATACGATTTCTTCAGTTGTTTCAAAGGTTTTCTGTTGGATCGACATCGCCCAGTCATCCACATAGGCAAACTTTCTGGACAACATTGAAGGGCCATAAAAACTAGCATAGGCATGCGTATTCAAATACAGAGATAATTAAACAGCCATAATACTGCGCTCCGGTCGGCAACGTCTGTATAAGACAACAACTGTCTGGCGCCGTTGTTAGATCGGTTACTGCTGCTACCATGGCAGGTTATCAAGATTTAAGTGAGTCTGAACGTGGTGTTATAGCAGGTGCAGGAGAGAAGGGACACACCTATTCCTAGGTGGCTGTGAAGTGGGGATTTTCCCGTACGACCCTTTCACGAGTGTACCGCGAATATCAGGAATCCTGTAAAACATCAAACTTACGACATCGCCGCGGACAGGAAAAGATCCTGCATGAACGGAACGGCGCCTGAAGAGAATCGTTCAACCTAACGGAAGTGTGACCCTTTGGCAAATTGCTGCAGATTTCAATGTTGGGCCGTCAGCAAGTGTCAGCGTGCGAATAATGGTGTGGGGTGTGTGCTTGGAGTGATATCGACCCCTAATACGTCTAGATACGCCTCTGACAGGTGACCCATACGTAAGCATCCTCTCTGATCACCTGCATCAATTCATGACCATTGTGCATTCCGTTGGACTTGGGCAATTCCAGCAGGACAATGTGACACACCACACGTCGAGAATTGCTACAGAGTCGCTCCAGAAACACTCTTTTGAGTTTAAACACTTCCGCTGGCCACCAGACTCCCCAGACGTGAACATTGTGGAGCGTAGCTGGGATGCCTTGCAATGAGCTGTTCAGAAGAGATCTTCGCCTCTTCGGATTTATGGGCAGCCCCTGAGGATTCGTGGTGTCAATGCCCTCCAACACTGCTTCGGACATTAGTCGAGTCCATGCCACGTATTGTTGCTGCGCTTCTGCGTGCTCGCGGGGACCCTACACGGTATTAGGCAGGTGTACCAGTTTCTTTGGCTCTTCAGTGTATGTTGTACGAATATCAAATACGCGGGAAAATCAGAAAGTCTTTGCCCATGTTTTTTTTTCAGCCAAATTACGGCTGTGAATGAGGAGTCAGCTTATCCATTCCCAGTGTTCGACCTTTCTTGGTTCGCGCCGCCCTTATCTGCCGGTAGCTCCGCCGCACGGCGCTGCTGTCGGTTGTTGAAGATGGTGGTTGTGTTTCAGACGTCCACTGCGTCAGAGCAGCGAAGTGTGATTCGTTTTCTATGGAGCAAGGAACGAACGCCTATCGAGATCTACAGGAGAATGCAGCCCACATATGGGGAAAACTGTCTCTCTTTGAAAACTGTGAGGTGTTGTTGTTGTGAGTTCGACAACGGCCGTAAAATCTTGCATGACAATGAGTGGACGATGATGCTGCGTTCGTCGCTGACTGACATTTCCCGCGTGGATGCAGTGGTGAAGGCAGATCGGTGTGTGCATACCATGGCCATTTCCCTGAAGCTTGGCGTATTGTATGGGAGTTCGTGGGACCCGAAGGTACCGGAAGGTTTTATGTCGGTGGGTGCCTAAGCAGTTGGATGACATGATGAAAAGCAAGCAAATGATGTTCCACTGAATCACCTGGAACGGTACTCCAAGGAAGGTGAAGGTTTTCTGGACCGCATTGTTACTTGGGATGAAACGGAATCAAGGCAGCAGTTCATGGTCAGGGAACATCCTGGTTTGCCTGTGTCAAAAAAATTCTTTTCAGCGCCACCCGTTGCGAAAGGGGTGTTAATGGCCTTCTAGGATAGCTGTGGACCGCTCCTGCTGGGCTTCGTACCACAAGATGCAACCATCAATGCCGACAGTTATTGTTCCACACTGTCACATCTAAGGGCTGCCATCAGGTGAAGATACTGAGGAATTCTCGGTGTGGGCAATGTGATTCTGCTTCATGACAAAGCGAGACCAGTTGTGGCAATCAGAACTACCGAAAAGCTCCAGGTATTTCACTGGGAAATCCACCATACGGTCCAGACCTCGCCCCTAGTGATGACCATGTGTTCGGACCGCTGAAGAAGTTCCTGGCAGGACAGCGACAGTGGTTTCATAGCCAGCCAGATGAATACTACCTCAGGAGTATCTCAAATTTAGTGCTGCGATGGGACAAATGTATGAACCGGTGTTGGGATTATGTAGAAAAATGGTGTAAGGGAAATAGAATAGGATGTATATTTGTCTACTAAAAATGGGGGCAAAGACTTGTTGATTTACCCTCATATACAGAAGGGCTCAAAAAAAATGCATCCACTGTTTAAAAGTCCATAACTGGCAAACTAATTGAGGAAGTTGTCTCATCTTTGGTAGTGTAGTAGTTTGTAGTTCCGGCAATCGTCACACAAGCGTTGTATTGCATTGTTTTGTTTTGTCAGATGACAGTCGCCAGATAGTCAGTGTTTTGTTCTTAGTTGCACCTAGTTACTCGCTCACCACAGAAGTCTGTGAGACAGTGTGCCCATGAAACTGAAGTGAATCGCTCAAGTGTTTGGCGAATTTTGAAGACAGCAAAGTGGAAGTGCTACATCCCACGATTGCTACAAGCAATGAACGAGTACGATCCAGATTATAGAATGGAGTACTGAAAGTGGTTTACTAACATGGTGCGCAATGATGAGGAGTTTGCAGAGATGATTGTATGGTCTGATGAGGCACAGTTCAAACTCAATGGTACAGTAAATCGCCACAATTGCGTCTACTGGGCCGTAGAATATCCGAACGTCCATGTAGACAAAGCTGTGAATTTGCCAGGAGAAAATGTGTGGTGTGGGTTGTCTTACCGGGGCTTGATTGGGCCATTTGACGGCACAGTTACCAGTTCGGTGTACCTTCAGAAGCTTCAGACATCCATTATACCTGCCATCCTAGACTTGTAAGGAGGTGGAAGAGTTTACTTTCAACAAGATGGTGCCCCAGCCCACTATCAAAATCGTGTTAGGTCGTATCTCGACGAAAATCTACCAGGAAGATGGATAGGCCGTAGAGGTGCTGTGGAGTATCCACCACGTTCCCCAGACCTAACTCCTCTGGACTTTTACCTGTGGGGAACACTAAAGGACGTCGTTTATCGACAAAAGCCATCCACATTGGATGAACTTCGAGAATCCATCGTACATTCATGTGCAAATATCCAACTGAACACGCTGCAGTCGGTAGTTCGTGCTGCAGTTCGGCGGCATCGTTTGTGTGTGGATGTTGTGACCATTTCGAACGCCTACAGTGATATCTTTAAGTTGGACTTTAAGCTACACTTTCACCAAAAAAGAGACAACTCCGTCAAGTTTGCAAGTTATGAACTTTTAAACAGAGGATACATTTTTTTGGACCCCTCTGTATATAAATCAAACAAGAGAGGAGAAAGAACGAATCCTTGTGGTATGCCATTATTTACTACTTTTGGACAGCTATTGTTTTTTCCTACAGTTACACTCTAAATGTCCTTCCAGGTAACACTTCAATTAGTTTCGTTGTAGTAATTTATAAAGCAACTTATTCCTCCAAACTGTGTCATATGCTGCACTTAGATCTATGGAAGCAACTGATATCCTCTGCTTCATTGGTTACGCTGTTTCAGTAAATGTTGGCAATGGTAAAACTTGTTCACCGCAGCTCCGTCCAGGTGGGCGGAATCCAGCTTGCTCAATAGGATGGTTTTGAAAGATCACTGGACTAATCCGATTGTATAGAATTCGTACAAGGAACTTATAAACAGCGCTCATTAGTGTTAGGCGATAGTTCTTTGGCTGATGTTTTGCGGCTTTGAGTATTGCTATAAAATCCTCAGTGTTATGTAACAAATAAAAAGTCTGTGAACAGATTCCAGGAGGGAGGATGTGCACCATCGCCCCCCCCCCCTTTTTGTTCCCCATTGCGGACGCCAATGCACACAGATATGAAATTCAACTTCTGTGTCTGAAGATGATCATCTGGACTGACCCGGTAGTGATAAGACATTTGGTTCGACAGCTTCCTGTGTTATTCACAATGTCGTTCCTGCAGTATACTGGGTGTTTACAATTAAAGTCCAGTTTGGGCTGTAATTATCGTATGGCAATGAAATTTGGTAGATATGGTAATGCGTTAACGTGTGACCGATTAATGCTGAAAAAATAGTTCCAATTTTGCAACCACGTGCAAATCTGCTGCTCTATAGCATTTCGTCGACGTCTCCGGTGCTCGCAGAGAACAAATTGTACAAGTGGCGGTTTATAATGAAATCAACGTTATGCCTTTGTCACTTGATCGACCCTTTCTGCCCACTTCCTAATCCATTACATACGGAAAAATTGCTATACGTCCTCCTTGGATTCACAGTGCTACATACGCACCTGTTGGCCAAAATGTGAACTAATTTTTGTCCAGTGTAAATCTGTTGCTCATTAACGCATTAGAATATCTACCAGGTTTCGCCATCATAGGTGATTACACCGCATACTGGACTTCTGTGACCTTATTCATAACCACCCGGTATCACAGCTGTGGAGCACAGTTTAGCGAATCCTAGTGTTCAACTGTAATGTATCTTTCTCATGCCGAAAGTTTTTTGGAAATTTGTTGTAAGTTCCTGTGGGACCAAACTGCTGAGGTCATCGGTCCCTAGACTTACACGCTACTTAATCTAACTTAAACCAACTTACGCTAAGGACAACACACACACCCATGCCCGAGGAAGGACTCGAACATCCGACGGGGAAGCCGCGCGAACCGTGTTGCCGCAGACCGCGCGGCTACCCCGCGTGTCTTATGCCGATACGGAAGAGTTGTCGGAGGAATTATTAATCAATCCGAATTTCGCTCTGGAGAATAATTTTAAGTGCTCTGATTGCGATGTGGTAGGTTGCTGTAATCGTTGATAATTCTCTCATCTGCAGTATCGTAATAAGTGAAAAGAAAGGAATTTGGGGTGAATTCTTGTTGTTAATCAAGCTTATAATGGCAGGTTACATTGCTAAGCGTAAGATATAACGTCTTATCACAGTTTTTAATACCATAATTGTTGCAACTCTGTTATCTCAATACTATTTCTTTTTTATTTTTCGTTCTTCTTCCATTCATACTGTTTATACTAAAAAAAATGTAGCGCTTAATTAACTCTCTTACAAACTGACTGAGTAAATTTTACCTTGCTATAGTGGTGGGGTGTTTTCTTAAATGCTCTCTCATGGTTGAAGTATTTTCTGAATGCTTAAAATTTTTGAAACAGATTTTGCACCTCACTTCAGAATCTCCTAGCTCATGAAAATACTGCCAAGTTTCACATTTGGTAGTGCCTTTCTGTCTACCGATTCAGCAGTCTTTGCTCTGTGTTCAACACGATACAAAAACAGACAAGTAAGTCGAATGCTTAAAACAAGCGTTTTCCAAGTGAACGAAACGTTTCCCTGCTTGGCGAGGCGTCACAGTTTTCGTACACCTGACACATATCGTTCGCAGCCACACTACTCATTCAGTTGTTGGCCTTTGGCTTCTCTTGCGCTCAGTTGTTGAAAGTGTTGGAACTGAGTCATGCAGCGAAAATTTTGGGTAAATAATAATAAATTATTACTAGGGTCATTCGATACGATACTTGCAGTAAAATGCTGATGTGAGGTAAAAACATCGGTAGAAAACTGTCGAATTAAGAGTAAAAAGGTATCGGTGTCGTACTGAAAGTACTCGATAACAAAAAGTATCGATACTTTTTTGTGTTCCTACTCGAGACAGGCGAGTCTCAGTACAAGAATAGCACACCAGGGGCGCTGCAGTACGCTGGCGTGTAAAGCGAACTTCATGTAGGCATCGGTGGCGCAGCGCGAGTTATTCATGTGACGGCCGCTCCACAGCAGTGTAGCGTAACGGCTGCCATGTTTACCCGCGCTGTCACACGACATGCAGCATGACGTCACTCCTGTCTCGTCGCACGCGACACGGACTGGCAAGCTGCGCTGAGCGCAAATCCTTATCCCGAGTGACGAGATTCGGTGTCACGCAGATTTCAATTTCCTCCTTAATTAAGCTCCCCCCAGAAACCAATCGTATCGCAGCCAATAAAGCGGGAGGAGCGAATTTGCCTCCCGAAACGTCGTGGACGCACCCTGCGGGTTTGACGCTGTTAGGAAGCCGAGAAGATTCTATTGCATCGACGTGCCGCGAAAACGTTCGCGTGCAAATCAGCACTGACTGCTTGAATATCTCTTATAAATTTCACCGAACGCGCATGGTTCTTTAAGGATTCAAAGCAGGCTTTCGCGGGATATTTGGCATCTATATTATAACGTCTGCCAGTTCAGGGTTTTCATTTCAGTGACGCTCGCCCGTGAGTCAAACAACCCTGTTTTGATTCGCGCTGCTTTTCTTTGTACGTGTTCAATGTTCCCTGTTAGTCTTAATGAATTTTGTATTAAAAAACACTTACTAACGGGGCGGTGCGTGTACGCATGTGTGTCGCGTTATAGCGCCGACAGTTCGTGGAATTCAAAACATAAGCCGAATCGTGCATCATGCAAGCTCATATCTGCGTGCATCTGCCGCGTCATGTGGACAAAACAAATTATGTAACAGTTACGCTCACGAGTGGACGACCAGTGGACTTGAGTGGTTGAATGTGAAAGTGACTCAAATTCATGAGTCAAAACAGCGAGCGAACAGTGTAGCCATCAAATGGATCGACCGAATATTACAGCGGAAATCTGCTTAGAACTGTGTTACCTTAATTTATTGTTAGCATCCACTCAGTCCCTTCGTATTGAACCATATACATAATAAACACTTCAGCATAGCTTGCAGTGTCACAGGAGAGGGAGCAGTCTGTGCGGGATTCCGCAGGTACACTGAAGAGGCAAAGAAACTGGCACACCTGCCTAAAATCGCGTAGGGCCGCCGCGAGCACGCAGAAGCGCCGCAACAGGACGTGGCATGGACTAGACTATTGTCTGAAGTAGTGCTGGAGGGAATCGACTTCATGAATCCTGCAGGCATGCCCACAAATCAGTAAGAGTACGAGCGGCGGAGATCTCTTCTGGACAGCAAATTGCAAGGCAGCCAAGATAGGCTCAATAATGTTCATGTGTGGGGAGTCTGGTGGCCAGCGGGAGTGTTTAAACTCAGATGAGTGTTCTTGGAGCCACTCTGTAGCAATTCTGGACATGTGGCGTGTCGCATTGTCCTGCTGGAACTGCCAAAGTCAGCCGGAATGCACAATGGACACGAATGGATGCAGGTGATCAGCTTACGTACGTGTCATCTGTCAGAGCCGTATCTAGACGTATCAGGGGTCCCATATCACTCCGACTGGACCCGCTCCACACCACCACAGAGCCTCCACCAGCTTGAACAGTATCCTGCTGACATGCACGGTACATGGAATCATGAGGTTGCCTCCATACCCGTACACGCCCATCCGCTCGATACAATTTGAAAAGAGACTCGTGCTACCAGGCAACATGTTTCCAGTCATCAACTGTCCAATGTCAGTGTTGACGGGCTCAAGCGGGACGTAAAGCTTTGTGTCGTGCAGTCATCGAGATGCACGAGTGGGCCTTCTGTTCCGATAACCCGTATCGATGATGTTTCGTTGAATGGTTCGCACTCTGACACTTGTTGATGGCCTAGCACTGAAATTTGCAGCAATTTGCGGAAGGGTTGTACTTCTGTAACGTTGAACGATTCTCTTCCGTCGTCGTTGGTGCCATTCTTGCAGGCTCTTTTTCCGGCCGCAGCGATGTCGGAGATTTGATATTTTAGCGGATTCCTGATATTCACGGTACACTCGTGAAATGGTCGTACGGGAAAATTCCCACTTCATCGCTACCTCGGAGATGCTGTGTCCCATCGCTCGTGAGCCGACTATAACGCCACGCTCAAATTCACTTAAATCTTGAAAACTTACGATTGTAGCAACAGTAACCGATCTAAGAATTGGGCTAGACACTTGTTGTCTTATATAAACGTTGCCGACCGCATCGCCGTCTTTTGCTTGTTTACATAACTGCGTATTTGAATACGCATACCTATACCCGTTTCTTTGACGCTTCAATGTAGATTGGAAACGTGCAAGGTCGTGAAACATAAACGCTCTTCCCGACGTAGAACCGACATATATTCCAGACCAGCCGTTTTCACCCCTTACTGCACGCCAAGAAAATTCAGATTCTTTCCTCATTTGGTGGCCTCTTGTGGAGTATTTCTGCACAATATGAGAGCCTCACGAGATATGTTCTACAGAGGAAATCGAATTGGTTAAAAAATGGCAGCGTACTGTATTATCGCGAAATATGGGGGATAGTGTCGCAGATCTGATAAGCGAGTTGGGGTGACAAGCCATTCAAACAAAGGCGTTTTTCGTTGTAGCGAGATCTTTGCATGAAATTTCGATCACCTATGTTCCCCTCCGAATGCGAAAACAAATTAGAGTTTGCATGGAAAGAGGGCGTGCTATTCGTGAATCCGCATGCCCATTTCAGTTTCTTTGCCGCTTTAGTGTAGTAGGTGCTCAAAATTCCTGCCTCCGGCGTCCTAGCATGCCTAACACCTACTTATAATTTAGTGCCACACTCGCTCAACGATACCGAGAACGGTATGAATAACCTCACACGCTGAATGTAGCCTCGCCACTAGGTCTTCCGCTGCCTCCAACAGGGTTTTGTTCACAACGTTCCCACAGGAAGAAGTCCAGTGAGTTCAGGATAGGCGACCGAGGTGGCGAAATTACAGGGCCACCTCGACCAATCCAGCAACCCCGAAAAATCCATCCGATCTGGGCTCTAGCAGTTCAACTGAAGTGTATGGGTGCCCCACCGTGCTGGAACTACACATGTAGACGGACTGCAAGTGGAATGTCCTGCAGTAACTCCGACAGCACTTCCCAGATAAACGTGGTGTAGCTGTCGCCTGTGACTCGAGGAGGAAGAATGTAGGTGCCAGTCAAGCAATCGTGGACCATGCCAGCCCCTACACTGATGGTGAATTTTTCCTGATGGCCTCGTTCGTGGGCAACATGGCAATTGTAGTCGTTGAACACACCTTCACGGATGAAGGCTGCCTTGTCTCTAGACAACACACACACAGCGTGAATCTGCTACCTGGCGCAATGCTGCAGAAAACACTGCCCGAACTCCACGTGCTGAGCAAATTCGAGGGTTGGCGGCGCCTATGTTGGCTGACGATGGAATGGATGCGTTCTCTCCTCACGCAGCACCGGCCAAACCGCTGAGTGGGAGCTTTGCATTGCGTGTGCCACAGCGCGAGTGCTTGCAGATGCGTCTGCAACAAACCTCTCTAGTACACTGAAGCGCCAAAGAAACTGTTATAGGCATGCGTATTCAAATACAGAGATTTGTAAGCAGGCAGAATACGGCCTATATAAGACAACAAGTGTCTGGGGCAGTTATTAGATCGGTTAATGCTGCTACAATGGCGGGGTATCAAGATTTGAGTGAGTTTGAGCGTGGTGTTATAGCCGGCGCACGAGCGATGGGACACAGCATGTCCGAGGTAGAGATGAAGTGTGGGCTTTCCCGTTCGACCATTTCATGAGTGTACCGTGAATATTAGGAATCCGCTAAAACATCAAGTCTCTGACATCGCTGCTCCTGGAAAAGGTCCTGCAAGGACGGGACCAACGACGACTGAAGAGAATCGTTCAACATGACAGAAGTGCAACCCTTCCGCAAATTGCTGCAGATTTCAATGCTGGGTCATCAACAAGTGTCAGCGTTCGAACGATTCAACGAAGCATCATCCATATGGGCTTTCGGAACCGAAAGCCCACTCGTGTATCTTGATGACTGCACGACAGAAAGCCTCACGTCTCGCCTGGGCCCATCAACACCGACATTGGACCGTTGATGACTGGAAACATGTTGCCTGGGTGGACGCGTCTCGTTTCAAATTGTATTGAGCGGATGGACGTGTACGGGTGTGGAGACAACCTCATGAAGAGACTTAAGTCATCAAACATATGAAGGGCTTATTTCAATAGTAGTACAAATCCATTACCTCCTTTTCTTTAATGCTTCTGAAATTAATGATCCAAACAAACATAAAGAAAGTTTCATCTCTAGCAAGAAGCCATATGGATGAATATTTCTGGTATATCAACTGCAGATTTTTCAGCGCTCATTTTACTTTCAGATTCTGTATCTCAGAATGAACAAATATGGACTTGTACCACTATTGGGTCGACAGAAGCGTCCGATCCAACGCGTCGGCTTTGACCCGTGACGTAAGGGTGTTGTCGTGTGTGACGTCATGACGGCGCGGAGTTTGGTTTGAGTGTGGCTGTCTCCAGTTCTGTTTTATCTTATTTTATTTACTTTTCTGATCTGTTCATTCTATCTCGTGAGATTTTTTTAAAATTTAAAAACACTTATTACTTATTTTAATTATCTGTTTCCTCGAATTTCTGTTTTAGTTTATTATATTTATCTTTCTGGTCTGTTCGTTCTATCCCGTGAGATTTTTTTTTTTTAAGACAAAAAACACTAATCAGCTACTGAAGCATCTTTATCTTCTATGGGTTGCAGAGGTTACGACCCCTGGGGAGGTGGGTGGGCATTCATGCATGGCTGTCTTCACTTACACGTTGTAGCTACGCAAGGCGTCTAAATTTGTTTATATTTAGTTTGCCCCCCACCCAAAACACCCCATTTCCCGCGCTTGTCCCGTTAGTGTCATTAGGCTTCTTGTGGAAAGTGTGTGTGTGTTTGTTTTTGTTTCCGCCATATTTGTGACGTCATGGGTCAAAGCAGACGGGTGGGATCGGACGCTTCCGTATTTCCCCACTATTGAAATAAGCCCTTCATATACTGTATTATCCTTCACTGTTAACAACGCTGGGGTAACTTTTCGATATCATGACTGTAGAGCTCCCGTGTTTTTGAGGCGACGGCATCGCCGAGCCATGTTTGGGGCGCATTTTCATCTAGAAAGGAAGTTCCTTGAATGTTGTTCGATAGATTGCGGAAAAGGTGAAAATTTAAGGGCACTTGATCCGGCTAGTAAGGTGCGTGCGGCATGACTCTCCAGCTCAACTGCTGTATAGTGTTTTTTTTTTTCAGTCTAGCACAATGTGGCGGGCATTATTGTGGAGTAGTATCGTATCAGGCAGTTTTCCTGGTTGTTGTTCTTGGATTTCGTCTGCAAGGCAACTCAGTTGTTATCAATAAAAGTCAGCAGTGTTGGTTACACTCAGGGAAGCAATTCGTAGTACATCACACTGTTGGGTGCGCGCAGGTCTTTGTAGGCAGAGCTGCTTTTCTTTTTCTTATGTTATCATGAAGACACCATTTCTCGTCACCAGTTACGATACAGGATAGGAATGGTTGGTGTTGGTCACGAGCCAATTGATGACCGAGCAGAGATGCACATGCGTTTTGTGGTTTTGGATTAGAGCATGCGGTACCCACACACCCGACTTTTGAACCTTCTCTATTGAGTGCAGATGTCACACGATCGTGTAATGATCTCCGCTCATCACATTTGCCAGTTCTGCCGTACACTGATGTGGATCATCGTGGTTTATTGCATTTAACCGATCTTCATCAAACTCTGAAGGTCTTCTTGAAAGTGGAGAGTCACTGATATCAAAAACGATTCTTCTTAAAACGAGAAAACCAACTTCTTGCAATGCTCTGTCCAATGACATTAGCCCCATACGCAGGGCAAATATTTCTGTCTGCATCCGCTGCTGTCACCCCTTTGTCGAACTCAAACAGAAGAATATGTAGGAATTATTACGATTTCTGCACCTGCCACTCCATTTTCTAGCGCCCACAGCTCCACTCACTTTCTCCAGATGACAAATGACAATATGTAAACTCATATAGCAACAGTGAACTACAAATGAAAAAATGACAATCGATAAATAAACCCATAGCAACCGAAATACCAACATGCAAAACAAAAACACTACGAAATTACGCACCAACCTACTATATGCACTTATATGCGTTACACCCAGTATATACAGGGTGTTTCAAAAATGACCGGTATATTTGAAACGGCAATAAAAACTAAACGAGCGGCGATAGAAATACACCGTTTGTTGCAATATGCTTGGGACAACAGTACATTTTCAGGCAGACAAACTTTCGAAATTACAGTAGTTACAATTTTCAATAACAGATGGCGCTGCGGTCTGGGAAACTCTATAGTACGATATTTTCCACATATCCACCACGCGTAGCAATAATATGGCGTAGTCTCTGAATGAATTTACCCGAAACCTTTGACAACGTGTCTGGCGGAATGGCTTCACATGCAGATGAGATGTACTGCTTCAGCTGTTCAATTGTTTCTGGATCCTGGCGGTACACCTGGTCTTTCAAGTGTCCCCACAGAAAGAAGTCACAGGGGTTCATGTCTGGCGAATAGGGAGGCCAATCCACGCCGCCTCCTGTATGTTTCGGATAGCCCAAAGCAATCACACGATCATCGAAATATTCATTCAGGAAATTAAAGACGTCGGCCGTGCGATGTGGCCGGGCACCATCTTGCATAAACCACGAGGTGTTCGCAGTGTCGTCTAAGGCAGTTTGTACCGCCACAAATTCACGAAGAACGTCCAGATAGCGTGATGCAGTAATCGTTTCGGATCTGAAAAATGGGCCAATGATTCCTTTGGAAGAAATGGCGGCCCAGACCAGTACTTTTTGAGGATGCAGGGACGATGGGACTGCAACATGGGGCTTTTCGGTTCCCCATATGCGCCAGTTCTGTTTATTGACGAAGCCGTCCAGGTAAAAATAAGCTTCGTCAGTAAACCAAATGCTGCCCACATGCATATCGCCGTCATCAATCCTGTGCACTATATCGTTAGCAAATGTCTCTCATGCAGCAATGGTAGCGGCGCTGAGGGGTTGCCGCGTTTGAATTTTGTATGGATAGAGGTGTAAACTCTGGCGCATGAGACGATACGTGGACGTTGGCGTCATTTGGACCGCAGCTGCAACACGGCGAACGGAAACCCGAGGCCGCTGTTGGATCACCTGCTGCACTAGCTGCGCGTTGCCCTCTGTGGTTGCCGTACGCGGTCGCCCTACCTTTCCAGCACGTTCATCCGTCACGTTCCCAGTCTGTTGAAATTTTTCAAACAGATCCTTTATTGTATCGCTTTTCTGTCCTTTGGTTACATTAAACCTCCGTTGAAAACTTCGTCTTGTTGCAACAACACTGTGTTCTAGGCGGTGGAATTCCAACACCAGAAAAATCCTCTGTTCTAAGGAATAAACCATGTTGTCTACAGCACACTTGCACGTTGTGAACAGCACACGCTTACAGCAGAAAGACGACGTACAGAATGGCGCACCCACAGACTGCGTTGTCTTCTATATCTTTCACATCACTTGCAGCGCCATCTGTTGTTGAAAATTGTAACTACTGTAATTTCGAAAGTTTGTCCGCCTGAAAATGTACTGTTGTCCCAAGCATATTGCAACAAACGGTGTATTTATATCGCTGCTCGTTTAGTTTTTATTGCCGTTTCAAATATACCGGTCATTTTTGAAACACCCTGTAGATACAATGTTCATGTTACTGGTAGCACGACCAGCAAGTCACTTTGACCGAGAAACGAAGCAACCTGACTTCCTTGGTCTCACCACTACTCCCACACCAGCAAATGTAACAACTTACAGAATGATCATTTGCTGTTTAGGAGATTGTATCCTGCACATATAATTGAGTGTGTCTTACCACAGAGAGGCTCCGTACTATAACTCTGTTTCTCTCAGGCGATAGTTTCGTCTGCACTCATTTTTTAATCTCTCAATTTATGGACTTCATCGTTTAAGCAGAAGACTAGGCATCACTTTTATTTCACTACAAATTAGTATATTTGTACTGTTTTTCAATTTAATTTCCCCCCTAATCTAAAGGAACTGAGACAGTTTCCAGTTACTGTGACGTGGTAGTGTGATCTGTCACCAGCTGCAAGAATATTCGTATACTATAAGTGCAAACTAAATTGACGCCGGCGTGATGGCTCATGGGAATGACTGTAAATGGGGAATGTCCTGCCATCGCCGAGTGACAACTTAGTTTGCGCGTGTTGTTGTTGTGGTCTTCAGTCCTGACACTGGTTTGAGCAGCTCTCCATGCTACTCTATCCTGTGCAAGCTTCTTCATCTCCCAGTACCTACTGCAACCTACATCCTTCTGAATCTGCTTAGTGTATTCATCTCTTGGTCTCCCTCTACGATTTTTACCCTCCACGCTGCCCTCCAATACTAATTTGGTGATCCCTTGATGCCTCAGAACATGTCCTACCAACCGATCCCTTCTTCTGGTCAAGTTGTGCCACAAACTCCTCTTCTCCCCAATTCTATTCAATACTTCCTCATTAGTTATGTGATCTACCCATCTAATCTTCAGCATTCTTCTGTAGCACCACATTTCGAAAGCTTCTATTCTCTTCTCGTCCAAACTATTTATCGTCCATGTTTCAATTCCATACATGGCTGCACTCCATACAAATACTTTCAAAAACGACTTCCTGACACTTAAATCTATACTCGATGTTAACAAATTTCTCTTCTTCACAAACGCTTTCCTTGCCATTTCCAGTCCTCATTTTATATCCTCTCTACTTCGACCATCATTAGTTATTTTGCTCCCCAAATAGCAAAACTCCTTTACTACTTTAAGTGTTTCATTTCCTAATCTAATATCCTCAGCATCACCCGACTTGATTCGACTACATTCCATTATCCTCGTTTTGCTTTTGTTGATGTTCATCTTATACCCTCCTTTCAAGACACTGTCCATTCCGTTCAACTGCTCTTCCAAGTCCTTTGCTGTCTCTGACAGAATTACAATGTCATCGGCGAACCTCAAAGTTTTTATTTCTTCTCCATGGATTTTAATACCTACTCCGAATTTTTCTTTTGTTTCCTTTACTGCTTGCTCAATATACAGATTGAATAACATCGGGGATAGACTACAACCCTGTCTCACTCCTTTCCCAACCACTGCTTCCCTTTCATGTCCCTCGACTCTTATAACTGCCATCTGGTTTCTGTACAAATTGTAAATAACCTTTCGCTCCCTGTATTTTATCCCAGCCACGTTCAGAATTTGAAAGAGAGTATTCCAGTCAACATTGTCAAAAGCTTTCTCCAAGTCTACAAATGCTAGAAACGTAGGTTTGCCTTTCCTTAATCTATCTTCTAAGATAAGTCGTAGGGTCAGTATTGCCTCACGTATTGCGCATGTAGTAGTTTCAATTATCACACAAAAAATTAAGTTGCACCATTAATTTTTCGTTTGTTTGCAGGTAAGTTATATGCATGCAGTGCCAGTGCACATTGAAATAGTCGGGACACACAACCGCAGCACGTTGCTAGGGGGGGAAGACAAACGAAAACGACACAGCTCATCTCCCGTTTAACAACGAATGATTTAAAATCCGGACCGGGAGGGGTCACGTGGTGTCCTTCGCCCCCTACTTTGGAGACGCCTTATTGGATTTCATCATGTTTTGTTGGTTCTCTATTACTCTAATAACAGTGTGCCGTTTCAAGGGCAAAGGCACATTGAAGATTTAACTCAAACGTCACTCTTTGTACGTTTTGTTATAATCAAATGTCAGTTAACGATAGATGGGCGGTAAAAAGCGTTTCGGAGAGCCTAACATAAACGATACTAATGCTCAGAGATGTATGCGATCACAGTGGTCCTGTGGTTAGAGATGTGTGTTCATGGATTCGAAGGAAGCATGTTTGCATCCTGCTACATGTTAATGCCTTTTTCCATCTTCGCAATAGTAACAGGTTCTGGTTCTTTGTTAATCATGTACCGATCCGCAATAAACGATGTCATTTAGATATAAGAGTGCGCTCTGCCAGGAACGGGTTTCTTCGATTTTTTGAGTTCAGTCTAAGTAAAATTTGATAGTCACAAATATTTGGCTCTTTTTTCCGTGGCGATTACCGATGGTGTTACAAACGAACCTAAGTGGGCAGCGAAAGAAATAAGTAGCAAGGACATTTACATTGTAGCTTGCAACAAATATTTAGCTGCGATCGAATCTCCATCTTCATGCACACTCCGCAAACGACCGTACGGAGCGTGGCGGAGGGTACGTTGTCCCACTACTAGTTTCACTCGCAAATAGAGCGAGGGAAAAACAACTGCGTAAAAGTCTTCGTATGAGTCCTTATTTCTCACATCGTATCTTCGTGGTCCTTAGCGAAATGTATGGTGGTGACTGCAGAATCATTCTGCAGTCGGCCTCAAATGTCGGCTCTCTAAATTTGCGCGGTAGTGCCTTGCGGAAAGAGCACCATCGTCTTCCCTCCAGCGATTCGCACTTGAGTTCACGAAGCATCTCCGAAATACTTGCATGCTGACCGAAGCCACCGGTAACAAATCTAGGAGCCCGCCTCTGAGTTACTGCGATGTCTTTCTTTAATCCGACCTGGTGAGGATCCCCAGCATTCGAACAGTACTCAAGAATGGGTCGCACTAGCTTTGTATACGCCGTCTCCTTTATGGATGAACTACACTTTTCCAAAATCCTCCCAATCAATCCCCTCTTCCGTATTACCAATCTGATGTGCTCATTCCATTTCTTACCGCTTTGCAACGTTACGCCAAGATACTGAATCGAAGTGACTGCCTCAAAGTGCGCCCTACTAATGCTGTATTCGAACGTTACAGGACTGTTCTTCCCACTCATTTTTACTTAAAGTTTTCTACATTTACAGCAAGCTGTTATTCGTCGCACCAACTAGAAATTTTGTCAACGTGACCTTGTACATTCCTACAGTCACTGAACGACAACACTTTCCCGTGCACCGCAGTTTCATCAGCAAACAGCCGTCAATTGCTGCTCCCCCTGCCCGTCAGGTAATTTATGTATACAGAGAACAAAAGCGGTTCAGTCACGCTCCCCTAGAACACTCCTGACGGTATCCTTGTTTCTGATGAATACTCGCCGTCGAGGAGAACGTACTGGGTTCTGTTATTTAAAAAGTATGGAAGCCAACCACATATCTAGGAACCTCAACTGTATGCTCGGATCTTCGTCAACAGTCAACAGTCTGGAGTGGAGCCTCGTGTCAAATGCTTTCCGGAAATCTGGCAATACGGAATTTGCCTGTTTCCCTCCATCTATAGTTCGTCGGATATCATGTGAGAAACGGGAAAACTGACTTTCGCAGAAGCGATGCTTTCTAAATCCGTGCTGATTTGTGGACAGACGCGTTTCTGTCTCGAGGAAGGTATCGTTAACAATGCTTTCGTAAATTCGGGGGTCGAGACAAAGGTCGTGCAACACAGCGAGCGAAGGACGTCACGCGACCCAAACGCCAGCCAAATGCCGAACGTCAGTTGTAGCTTCTGAATTTTATGCCATTCGTGTGTATCAGTGGCCTCTGCCATTTCGATTTGGGTCTTCTAGCGACGTGCTGCGGTTGTGTGCCGCGAATATTTCAGTGGGTACCAGGACTGCATACATGTAACATTACCTGCAAACGAACAAAAAATTAATTATGGTTCAAATGGATCCCAGCACTATGGGACTTAACTGCTGAGGTCATCAGTCCCCTAGAACTTAGAACTACTTAAACCTAACTAACCTAAGGACATCACACACATCCATGCCCGAGGCAGGATTTGAACCTGCGACCGTAGCGGTCGCGCGATTCCACACTGTAGCGCCTAGAACCGCTCGGCCACACTGGCCGGCCAATTAATTACGCAACTTAATTCCTTCTATACAGTGTGTTACAAAAAGGTACGGCCAAACTTTCACGAAACATTCCTCACACAAAGAAAGAAAATATGTTATGTGGACATGCGTCCGGAAACGCTTACTTTCCATTTTAGAGCTCATTTTGTTACTTTTCAAATCACATTAATCATGGAATGGAAACACACAGCAACAGAACGTACCAGCGTGACTTCAAACACTTTGTTACAGGAAATTTTCAAAATGTCCTCCGTTAGCGAGGATACATGCATCCACCCTCCGTCGCATGAAATCCCTGATGCGCTGATGCAGCCCTGGAGGATGGCGTATTGTTTCACAGCCGTCCACAATACGAGCACGAACAGTCTCTACATTTGGTACCGCGGTTGCGTAGACAAGAGCTTTCAAATGCCCCCATAAATGAAAGTCAAGAGGTTTGAGGTCAGGAGAGCGTGGAGGCCATGGAATTGGTCCGCCTCTACCAATCCATCGGTCACCGAATCTGTTGTTGAGAAACTACGAACACTTCGACTGAAATGTGCAGGAACTCCATCGTGCGTGAACCACATGTTGTGTCGTACTTGTAAAGGCACATGTTCTAGCAGCACGGGTAGAGTATCCCGTATGAAATCATGATAACGTGCTCCATTGAGCGTAGATGGAAGAACACGGGGCCCAATCGAGACATCACCAACAATGCCTGCCCAAACGTTCACAGAAAATCTGTGTTGATGACGTGATTGCACAATTGCGTGCGGATTCTCGTCAGCCCACACATGTTGAATGTGAAAATTTACAATTTGATCACGTTGGAATGAAGCCTCATCCGTAAAGAGCACATTTGCACTGAAACGAGGATTGACACATTGTTGGATGAACCATTCGCAGAAATGTACCCGTGGAGGCCAATCAGCTGCTGATAGTGCCTGCACACGCTGTACATGGTACGGAAACAACTGGTTCTCCCGTAGCACTCTCCATACAGTGACGTGGTCAACGTTACCTTGTACAGCAGCAACTTCTCTGACACTGACATTAGGGTTATCGTCAACTGCACGAAGAATTGCCTCGTCCATTGCAGGTGTCCTCGTCGTTCTAGGTCTTCCCCAGTCGCGAGTCATAGGCTGGAATGTTCCGTGCTCCCTAAGACGCCGATCAGTTGCTTCGAACGTCTTGCTGTCGGGACACCTTCGTTCTGGAAATCTGTCTCGATACGAGTACAAACGTACCGCGCCACGGCTATTGCCCCGTGCTAATCCGTACATCAAATGGGCATCTGCCAACTCCGCATTTGTAAACATTGCACTGACTGCAAAACCACGTTCGCGATGAACACTAACCTGTTGATGCTACGTACTGATGTGCTTGATGCTAGTACTGTAGAGCAATGAGTGGCATGTCAACACAAGCACCGAAGTCAACATTACCTTCCTTCAATTGGGCCAACTGGCGGTGAATCGAGGAAGTACAGTACATACTGACGAATCTAAAATGTTTCCTGAAAGTTTGGCCGTACCTTTTTGTAACACCGTATATAGAACTTTTTCATTCGTCAGATGTACCACTTACGTGAAAAGGCGCCGGTGACTGGTATGGACACCAAGCTCAACAAAAAAATAAAAAGTGATGAGCCAGAGTGATGTGTCCCCTGCGTCACTGACTTGACAAGTGTAAGCCAAAGCGAATGATAGCTGTGATCAAGGTTCGTGGAGTAGTTCTCTGCCAATAGACGAAGGGTACTTTTTTCCGCCTTACGTTTATTAGCACCTACTAACCGGGAAAGCAACCAGTTTGTTTAAGCCACGTAATAAAACACGCGCTAATACTTGTACCATCATCATGGATGCTTTGTCTGATCGGGTTAATGTAGCCAGTGCATGATGTAACAGAAGTTTATGTGACAAGGTTATACCTGCCGTAGAGAGCACAACCAGTTCTGCAGCCGCATAAACACGTTATACGGAGCTGCAGTCAGTTGCTCGCAGCATGCCGTAATTGCCAACTTGAAGTAGTAAATATCCTGTTATAAAGTGTCACGTTCTTGAGACCTTCAATTTTAAATCGCTGTGTAACTTCATTTCACTTGTTTGCATATTTATCAGGACAGGACTCTTGAAAGGAAAACTCCTGTAAAAGTTCCGTAACTCAGTGTAATGAAGAGATAAATAAATTGCTTAAGAATGCCAATGTTCAGCTCGTGGTCTTACCAGTAAACGCTTTCTCCTTTATACCACCTGCTTCTTTAAGCTTTCTGGGATACTAAAACGTAAGAAATATTCCGTATGACGTTTACTTGCTTCACTTTCGCCGGTACTCCGGACCTCACACGGATTGCAACATGTATTCAAGTAAACGCATTCTGTCGAGAGGTTTAGAAATTTAACGCATTTCGCATACTTTAAAAAAGGCGACTTTACGACAGTAATCTGCATCCTTACATTGCGTTAGATTTATTCACATCTAGTCTAAGTAAAATTTATCCTGGATGACTCACTCACAGACACAAAAACAATTTGCAGTGTTTTCCAGGAAGAGTGATAGGAGCACTCCTGTTCGCATCATACATGAATGACTTCGTGAGTGGTGTTAGTTTAAATGTTGAATTTAAGGCACTGTTTACTAGCAAGTGTTATCTGATAAAAACTGCAAAACATTTCATGCATTTTCACTAACTATGAGTCTAGCACGAAGATTGTTATAATTAACCCTTTTAGAAAGTTAGAAAAAGAAGAAAATGTCTCTAATGCTTTCAAGTAAATGTGAAGTACCTCTCTGCAAATGAGATTTTCCTTAGTCCTGAAACAAAAGGGAAACAGTACTTCAGTCCTGTGCAACATACATATCAATAACAATGATGAAGTAGCACATGGACAGGAATTAGTGAGGAGGGCAGAATATTCCAAAATTTTGAGTGTACAGACGGATGAAAATTTGCACTGGAAGAAACTTACTATTGCAATTATTAAACAACCAAGTTGACCTCTTTGCTCTCGGGAACATCTTGACATGTTCTGCATATTGCCACTCATTAATTTCTCAGCCTATGGCGTAATAATTCAGGGTAATTTATCTTTTTGAAAGAAACTATTAACGGAATAAAAGCGAAAAGTGAGAATAATGCGCTACGGTCGCAGGTTCGAATCCTGCCTCGGGCATGGATGTTTGTGATGTCCTTAGGTTAGTTAGGTTTAACTAGTTCTAAGTTCTAGGGGACTAATGACCTCAGCAGTTGAGTCCCGTAGTGCTCAGAGCCATTTGAACCATTTTTTGAGAATAATGTGTAGAGCATTATCTACGTATTGGGCATGCTAATCACATGTTAACAATTAATTAAAATTTTCTTTAGCGTTTGAAAGCAATAGCTACAACAGTCGAAGAAATTAGTCAACTTGATTATGTATCACTGAAACTGGCGGTGACTCAGAAAGAAGTTTAACATCCAACCCTAAAATGTCTGTTCACTTGCCTGGTAACAAATTAAAATTTTAATCTAACCCGAAATCGGTACTTCTAGTCAGTTCTTTCTCCATCTTAGATGGATTTATATTTAAAAACTTGTAGCATGTGTAATACACAAGGCTAAGATATTTACTGTTGTTGTTAAATTCAAGCGTATTTCAGTAGAAACATCTGATATGAGAGCCTAATACGTTCGGTTTTACACACAAACATTTCATGTGTCGTTGTTGCTGTTGTTGTTAGTCTGCTACTGGCTTGATGCAGCCTTCCAAAAAATGGCTCTGAGCACTATGGAACTTAACAGCTGTGGTCATCAGTCCCCTAGAACTTAGAACTACTTAAACCTAACTAACCTAAGGACATCACACACATCCATGCCCGAGGCAGGATTCGAACCTGCGACCGTAGCAGTCGCACGGTTCCGGACTGCGCGCCTAGAACCGCGAGACCACCGCGGCCGGCGATGCAGCCTTCCAAGCTATTCTATTTTAAACAAATCTTTTCTTCCAACTACGTAGACTTCCACGGCCAGAGCCAGTAAAATAAATGTTTTCTGGGCATGGCATTGCGTCATATTGTAAATTACTATTGTTGGTTTAAACCAATGATTCGGCGACAGCGTAGCCTTCTTATGGGTCTTTCCATATCTGCAAAATTACGGAATCATACATCCGTTTGAACCTACCAACTCTATTCAAGCTTTCGTGTCCCTCTCGAATTTGCATTCCCTGCAGATTAACTGTTCTGTAAAGCCTACAGATTTTCCTGTAAACCTATTCTGTGCGCAGGCAGCGAATAACAAACTTGTTCTAAACTTGTTTGAGAGAAACAATGTAAATGATACATGGAATTAACAATTTTGGGCTTGGAGACTTTTCCATTCGAAGCGTAATCTACCCGTTTAGTAGGAGGTCCAAGAGCAAAACATGACCTTTCTTCGTCCTTTTGGCTTGGTGTATGGTATTGTAAAAACGAATGGTAAAAAAAAATTAAAAAAAAAACTCATTGCCGAGTACGTTAAGTATAGCAAGAAACTGCTGCGACTGTGTTCGTAAAATGTACGATCTTTGAAGTCAACATGTGCACTTAGCAGGATTGTACATCCACAATAATTAATGTTTTATGTATTACCTTTCAACGTGATCAATTCAATGCTTATTCAGTTCTCAACATGTTTAATCCATACTTCCATACTAATACCAGTGTTTCTAATTGCGAAAATAACTCACATTTTTATGACTTTAGCGCTGAACCGATTCGTATGGTAATTGGTATAGAGAGGCTGCTCTAGAAAGTTGTATCTTTTTGAGTACCATTAACATTTTAAAATACGGTGTACGCGAGTGGCACGCTGAGGACGCTGGCGCAATGTTTGGTGACTCTTAGTGCCTGTAGAGTATTCCGTGACAGTGCAAATCCAATGTTACTGTGAGCGCGTTGTTTGTGATATTGAGTTCTTACATCATCTAGCATAGGTGGAGAGTTTTCGTGGAGATAACAACAATAAAATCGGATGGTAAGCCCGGGAACCATATTTAAAACTACTGCTATAAACCTCGCAAACGCAAGTCTGATTTAGTGCAGCGTTCTAAGAGAGCTCTAGCTGCGAAAGTTACTGGAATCCAACAAACCTCAGAGCAATCTCATGTCCGCCGAAATTTGGATGCAGAATATCAGGCGGAGTCGTACCTTTACATGTGGAACGTGAGAGGCGTTTGGCGAGCCTGCATTTGATAATGATCTATTGACTGACTATGTTAATCATAAATACAGGGTTATTACAAATGATTGAAGCGATTTCACAGCTCTACAATAACTTTATTATTTGAGATATTTTCACAATGCTTTGCACACACATACAAAAACTCAAAATGTTTTTTTAGGCATTCACAAATGTTCGATATGTGCCCCTTTAGTGATTCGGTAGACATCAAGCCGATAATCAAGTTCCTCCCACACAAGGCGCAGCATGTCCCCATCAATGAGTTCGAAAGCATCGTTGATGCGAGCTCGCAGTTCTGGCACGTTTCTTGGTAGAGGAGGTTTAAACACTGAATCTTTCACATAACCCCACAGGAAGAAATCGCATGGGGTTAAGTCGGGAGAGCGTGGAGGCCGTGACATGAATTGCTGATCATGATCTCCACCACGACCAATCCATCGGTTTTCCAATCTCCTGTTTAAGAAATGCCGAACATCATGATGGAAGTGCGGTGGAGCACCATCCTGTTGAAAGATGAAGTCGGCGCTGTCGGTCTCCAGTTGTGGCATGAGCCAATTTTCCAGCATGTCCAGATACACGTGTCGTGTAACGTTTTTTTCGCAGAAGAAAAAGGGGCCGTAAACATTAAACCGTGAGATTGCAAAAACACGTTAACTTTTGGTGAATTGCGAATTTGCTGCACGAATGCGTGAGGATTCTCTACCGCCCGGATTCGCACATTGTGTCTGTTCACTTCACCATTAAGAAAAAATGTTGCTTCATCACTGAAAACAAGTTTCGCACTGAACGCATCCTCTTCCCTGAGCTGTTGCAACCGCGCCGAAAATTCAAAGCGTTTGACTTTGTCATCGGGTGTCAGGGCTTGTAGCACTTGTAAACGCTAAGGCTTCTGCTTTAGCCTTTTCAGTAAGATTTTCCAAACTGTCGGCTGTGGTACTTTTAGCTCCCTGCTTGCTTTATTCGTCGACTTCCGCGGGCTACGCGTGAAACTTGCCCGCACGCGTTCAACCGTTTCTTCGCTCACTGCAGGCCCACCCGTTGATTTCCCCTTACAGAGGCATCCAGAAGCTTTAAACTGTGCATACCATCGCCGAATGGAGTTAGCAGTTGGTGGATCTTTGTTGAACTTCGTCCTGAAGTGTCATTGCACTGTTATGACTGACTGATGTGAGTGCATTTCAAGCACGACATACGCTTTCTCCGTTCCTGTCGCCATTTTGTCTCACTGCGCTCTCGAGGGCTCTGGCGGCAGAAACCTGAAGTGCGGCTTCAGCCGAACAAAACTTTATGAGTTTTTATACGTATCTGTAGTGTGTCGTGACCATATGTCAATGAATGGAGCTACAGTGAATTTATGAAATCGCTTCAATCATTTGTAATAGCCCTGTAAATAATCTTAGGGGCATGGATCAAAAATATAGGCACTATAACGCGTTAAAACGGAAGGGAGAAACGGTTGGTTGTGTTGCTCTGGTGGAAAACTCTCACATCCAGTACTACGTGAGCCAGAGAAACCCCTAAAAACTCTACTTCTGCACGAATGCAATGAATCATGGCATTTTTTAAATATAAATAGAAAATGTAATATATGCTTTCAGGTTCGATAACAGCAAAATAATAGAAACAAATTCATTGTTGCCTACGTACCGGCACTGCATACTTTTTTTTATATATACGTCTCTACATCACTAACATCTCGTAAAATGACTAGCTTACTTAGTCGCCATAGCTCATCATAACAAAACTACAGATGTACGAGCGACGCAACGGGTAAGAGTTACATATAAATGACTTGCTACTGTTAGCGTATTAAAAAAAAAAAGCGCTTCTTGTTGTGACTGTAGCTGTGATGCTCTTCTAATGTGTAAAAAGGGTTTTGTAGAAGGAATTTCTTAAGCTGAAACTTCAGCTTCACTGCGGGAAAAGCGATACCTATACTTGGCAGTATATTGGTTAGTTTTAATCCTGCAGACTGTGGGCAGTTTTCATAGAGTCCTGTTCTGTGCCAGTTGACGTACAGTTTTTCTTTGTTTCCAGTATTTTACAGTCAGAAAGTATGCTGGGGTGCAGACTTGTAACGATAAATATAGCTTTTAGACTCGTACATGTTTATTATGGTCAGTATAACAGTTCTTCATTCCCTGTCTTGAGCTCCACATATGATACTTATAGCCCTTTTTGGAAGAATCAGTAACTTGTTAAGATTTGCTTTGGCTGTTGCTTTCGAAATATCGATGCCATAGTTCACATTTGGAGGATAAAACAGTATGCTATGCAGCCTTTAGGACAACAGTGTCTTTGCAGAACTTGCTTAACATATTTTTTGCACATATATTCTAGGATAGCTAATGTGTGATAAAGTCGTTACGCACGTCTTATTTCAGATTACTTTGAATGGTTTTGCCTACATTATCTACATCAATACTGCGCAAGCCACCTGACCGCGTTTGGCGGAACTTACTTTTTGTACCACTAACTGATTCCCAGTACCCAGTTCCACTCGCGAAGGGCGCGTGGGAAGAATGGTTGTCGGTAAGCCTCCGAATTAGCTCTAATATGTCGAATTTATTGTCCAGAAATTTCAATAGTAAGCCTTTCCGTGATGCCCAACGCCTCTCTTGTTGCGTCTGCCAGTGACGTTTGTTGATTGTGTCTATAACGCCCTCGTGCCGACTCAAATGGTTCAAATGGCTCTGAGCACTATGGGACTTAATTTCTGAGGTCATCAGTCCCCTAGACCTTAGAACTACTTAAACCTAACTAACCTAAGGACATCACACACATCCATGCGCGAGGCAGGATTCGAACCTGCGACCGTAGCTATCGCGCGGTTCCAGACTGTAGCGCCTAGAACCGCTCGGCCACTTAGGCCGGCTCGTGCCCACTAAACGATACCATGACGAAGCATGCCCATCTTCATTTGGATCTTCGGCGTCTCTTCTGTCAATCCAAAGAATTTTACACTAAACTCATTTTTACCATTTAACTACCAGTGCACAGTTTTACTTCATCATTGAGTCTTCAGCTCCATGAGCATGTCTTCATAGGTTTTACATTTAGGTGGCTTTACTTAAATTACTGAACTCTGTAATTTGTCACATTACTGCAATGGGTCTGTAATTCATTAAACGATTCGTTTTTACACACGATTGATTAATTATCTGCACACAGAAGTACTCTGGCGTTTATAGAATTAATCGAATAGCGTTCACATAAGTCAAAATCAGAAGAGCGTCTAACACTTAGATATACAAAGTTTTATATTAGTGATTCTAGATTTGGGAACTGCACTATCAGTTCTAAGCAGTACAAGCTGTTTTCTGTGACACAACTAGGTCATAAACAATGCATCTTTTGACGATGACCCGTAGCTTACCAAGCAGAATAGTAACGTTCTGACAGTCAGAAGCTTCCTCATGGTGTTGGCATATACCTAAAGCATGTTCCTTGTTCTCAAAGCAATTTGTAATCTCTGAGCAACTGCTATGCTAGTTGATTTCACTTTTAGAAATCCATTCTGAATTTCGCACATTAGGTTGTGTCTGTTGAGAAATTATAATCCTAGACCGAAGAGCCTAAGAAACTGGTACACCTGCTTAATATCGTGTCGGGCCCTCGCGAACACGCAGAAGTGTCGCAAAACGACGAGCCATGGACTCGACTAATGTCTGAAGTAGTGCTTGAGAGAATTGACACTATGAATCCCGCGGGGCTGAGCATAAATCCGTAAGAGTATGAGGCGATGGAGATCTCTTCTGCACAGCACATTGCAAGGCACCTCAGATGTGCTCAATAATGTTAATGTCTGGGGAGTTTGGTGGCCAGCGGAAGTATTTAAACTCAGAAGAGTCTTCCTGAAGCCACTCTGTAGCAATTCTGGACGTGTGGGGCGTCGCATTGTTCTGCTGGAATTGCTCAAGTCCGTCGGAATGCACAATGGACATGAATGGATGCGGGTGATCAGACAGGATGCTTAGGTACGTTTCACCTGTCAGAGTCGTATCCAGACGTATCAAGGTCCCATATCATTCCAACTGCATACGCCCCCGCACCATTACAGAGCCTCCACCAGCATGAACAGTCCCTTGCTGACATGCAGGGTCCATGGATTCATGAGGTGGTCTCCATATCCGTACACGTCCATCCGCTCGATACAATTTGAAGCGAGATTCGTCCGACCAGGCAGCATGTTTCCAGTCGTCAACAGTCCATTGACGGTGTTGACGGGCCCAAGCGAGGCGTAAGGCTTTGTGTCATGCTGTCACCAAGGCTACACGAGTGGACCCTCGGCTCCGAAAGCCCATATGGATGATGTTTCGTTGAATGGTTCGAACGCTGACACTTGTCGATGGCTCAGCATTGAAGTCTGCAACAATTTGCGGAAGGGTTGCACTTCTGTCACGTTGAACGATTCTCTTCTGTCGTCGTTGCTCCCGTTCTTGCAGGATCTTTTTCCGGCCACAGCAATGTCGGCTATTTGTGTGTTACCGCATTCTTGATATTTGCGCTACACTCATAAAATGGTCGTAAGGGAAAATCCCCACTTCATCGCTACCTCGTATATGCTGTGTCCCATGGGTTGTGCGCCGACTGCAACACCACGTTCTAACTCACTTAACTATTGATAACTTGCCATTGTAGCAGCAGTAACCGTTCTAACAACTGCACCAGACACTTGTTGTCTTATATAGGCCTTGCTGACCGCAGCGCCGTACTCTGCCTGTTTACAAATGTCTGTATACATAGCAGTTTCTTTAGGGCTTCAGTGTACAATTTCTTGTACACTGGCAGACAGGGACTGTTGAGATTGGTGTGAAAGTTGAAGCATCACTTAGTGCACGTACATCCAAATGTATTACTCCAGGTACGAAACCAGAGCGCAGCAGAGATCGCACGTGTAGGAAACGGCTGCAGCAGGGAACAGCTGATTGCGACAGGGGAGGGGGCGTGGCGGAGCGAGCGGTCCCGTTCGCCGCTCGCCTCGGCCAAGGACGCAGCGTGGTCCGGTTTTGGCAGCCGCAAACACGCGCGCGTGTGCCGCGTACAAAACACGCCTGTTGTCTCCGGCCCTTTAAAACGCGTGGCTGGCCCTGGCAGCTGAGAGGCGTGGCGGAACAGTTAACACACTGGACTCATATTCGGAAGGAGTGGAATTGAAATATCCATTTGGCTTCGATGATTTACATTTCTTAGCTGGAAAAAAACAGTCTAGGTTGCAAAAAGAGCATAAGCTTTAGTGACGCGTTTCGGCTTTTCGAGCCATCTTCAGAAATCGTGAGACTGTCTCACGCAGCGTGCGCATATGCGATCATGTATTGACGGCCACAACAATTTGTCTAGCAATATTGTGCAAGCTTGGAAATGAGGCTCTATTTAAACATAGCTGCATGACTTCGCCGAAAGTACACACCAAAATTTCGATTGCTTATGATAATGCATTCCCCGCATTTCCTATACGATTTCTGAAAATGTCTCAAAAAGGCGAAACGCGTCAATAAAGCTTATGCTGTTTTTGCAGCCTAGACTGTTTTCTTCCTGCTGAAAAGATATCACAGAAACCGCATCATGGCGCCAGAGTGCGAGAATTTGTATAAGATATTTATGTTTCATGACTAACTCCGGGTTCAAACATTGAAATTTGTTCCTGAAATCCAATGTAACTGTATATAAGGTCGTGTTGAGGTCATTGTTGGCAGCCGGAATAAAATAAGAATAGGATCCTTTCACAGACCTCCCAATTCAGATGATACAGTTACTGAAAGGTTCAAAGAAAACTTTGATTTCAAACACGTATCCGACTCATACGATAATAGTTGGTGGTGACTTTAATTCGCCCTCGATGTGTTGGCGAAAATACATGTTTAATTCCGGAGGCACGCATAAAATATCATCCGAAATTGTGCTAAACGCATTCTCTGAAAATTATTTCGAGCAGTTAGTTCATGAGCCCACGCGAATAGTAAACGGTTGTGAAAACACACTTGACCTCTTAGCAACAAATAATCCTGAGTTAATAATGAACATCAAAACTGCTACAGGGATTAGTGAACACAGGGTTGTCGTAGCGAGATTGAATATTGTAATCCCTAAATCCTCGAAAAATAAGCGAAAAATATACCTATTAAAAAAAGACAGTAATTCACTTGACGTCTTCCTGGGAGACGATCTCCACTAATTCCAAATTAATAATATAAGTGTAGACCAGATGTGGCTTGAATTTAAAAAAAATTGTATCGTCAGCAATTGAGAGATTTATACCCAATAAATTAACAAACGACGGAGTTGATCCTCCTTGGTACACAAAACGAGTTAGAACACGGTTGCAGAAACAACGAAACAAACATGCCAAATTTAAACAGACGCAAAATCCCCAAGATTGGCAGTCTTTTACAGAAGCTCGTAATTTAGCACGGACTTCAATGCGAGATACTTATAACAGTTTCCACAACGAAACTTTGTCTCTAAACCTGGCAGAACACCCAAAGAGATTCTGGTCGTATGTGAAGTATGTTAGCGGTAAGAAACAATCAATGCCTGTGCGATAGCAACGGAGATACTATCGAAGACAGTACTGCCAAAGCAGCGTTACTAAACACAGCCTTCCGAAATGCCTTCACAACAGAAGACGAAGTAAATATTCCAGAATTCAAATCGAGAACAGCTGTCGACATGAGTAACGTTGAAGTAAATATCCTGGGAGTTGTGAAGCAACTTAAATCACTTAATAAAAGGAAGTCTTCTGGTCCAGACTGTATACCAATTACGCTTCTTTCGGAGTATGCTGATGCATTGGCTCCATGCTTAACTTTCATATACAACCGTTCGCTCGACGAAAGATCGGTACCCAAAGACTGGAAAGTTGCACAGGTCGCACCAATATTCAAGAAAGGTAGTAGGAGTAATCCACTAAATAATAGCCCCATACCGTTAACGTCGATATTTAGCAGGATTTTGGAACATATATTGTGTTCAAACATTATGAATTACCTCGAAGAAAACGGTCTACTGACACACAGTCAACATGGGTTTAGAAAACATCGTTCCTGAGAAACACATCTAGCTCTTTATTCCCATGAAGCGTTGAGTGCTATTGACATGGGATCTCAGATCGATTCCGTATTTCTGGTGTTCCCGAAGGCTTTTGACACGTACCACATAAGCGGCTCGTAGTGAAATTGAGTGCTTATGGAATATCGTCTCAGTTATGTGACTGGATTTGCGATTTCCTGTTAGAGAGGTCACAGTTCGCAGTAACTGCCGGAAAGTCATCGAATAAAACAGAATTGATTTCTGGCGTTCCCCAAGGTAGTGTTACAGGCCCTTTGCTGTTCCTTAACTATATAAACGATTTAGGAGACAATCCAAGCAGCCGTCTTAGGTTGTTCGCAGATGACGCTGTGGTGACTAATAAAGTCATCAGAAGATCAAAACAAATTGCAAAACGATTTAGAAAATATATCTGAATGGTGCGGAAATTGGCAGTTGACCCTAAATAACGAAAAGTGTGAGGTCATCCACATGAGTGCTAAAAGAAACTCGTTAAACTTCGGTTACACGATAAATCAGTCTAATCTAAAAGCCGTAAATTCAACTAAATGCCTAGGTATTGCAATTACGAACAACTTAAATTGGAAGGAACACATTGAAAATGTTGTGGGGAAGGCTAACGAAAGACTGCGTTTTATTGATAGGACACTTAGAAAATGTAACAGATCTACTAAGGAGACTGTCTAGTCCGTCCTCTTTTAGAATACCGCTGCGCGGTGTGGGATCCTTACCAGATGGGACTAACGGAGTACATCGAAAAAGTTCAAAGAAGGGCAGCACGTTTTGTATTATCGCGAAATATGGGAGAGAGTGTCGCAGAAATGATACACGATTTGGGCTGGAAATCGTTAAAAGAAAGACGTTTTTCGTTGCGACGGAATCTTCTCACGAATTTCCGATCACCGACTTTCTCCTCCGAATGCGAGAATATTCTGTTGACACCGACCTACATAGGGAGGAACGATCACCACGATAAAATAAGGGAAATCAGAGCTCGTACGGAAAGATAGGTGTTCGTTCTTTCCGCGCGCTATACGAGATTAGAATAATAGAGCACTGTGAAGGTGGTTCGATGAACCCTCTGCCAGGCACTTAAAACGTGATTTGCAGAGTATTTTTGTAGATGTAGATGTAGAAGACGAAGAAGGGCCTGTGACGAAAATGTTAACGATAGCCTGTGACTTCTCATTGTGTTCAATCTAAAACCTGCACGGGAACCGTGAGATGTGCGAGTGTCGGTAAACGAATTGATAATCTACGAGTATAAATAGGTAGGTGTGTGACATAAGGAAGTCTGTGTCGCTCCGGGGACTGTGCTCGAATCTGTAAGGCGACGGCTCGCAGTAAGGGGGAAATCTGGGTTCGAGTTCCGATCTGGCACAAATTTTCAAATATCGCTTTAGGTAGTACATCTGTACCTATTAAAGTTAATTTGAATTTCAGGAATAAATTTAGGCGATTTAAGCCGAGTGAGGTGTTGCAGTGGTTAGCACACTGGACCCGCATTGGGAAGGACGACGATTCAGACCCGCGTCCGGCCACCCTGATTTAGTTTTTCTGCGATTTGCCTAAATCACCCCGGGCAAATGCCGTGAAAGTTCCTGTGAGAAGGACACAGCTGAATTCTTTCTACATCCTTGAAACATTCCATGCTTGTCCTCCGTCTCTGGTGTCCTCAACGTCGACGGGACGTTAAACCCTAATCTTCCTCCCTTCCTTCGATGATTTAATTTCCACACGCTTTTTCTACATCCCTTCAGTGAATGCTGCAAACGGTTTCTTCAACAACGCACTGTGGCTAGCCCATTCTTCTTCAAATGAGCCATTGGCTCGCCAGCATGATATCTAAAGAGACAGGACCAGTAACCACGGACGTTCGCAGAAATTTTTTCAAGTGTTGCCAGATTCTAAAATTGTCAGTACAATTGATTTGGTGAATTTTAAAACCTGTCCTCTCCTAAGAAGTCAATTCGACAAAAAACTTGCTGTACCTCAAACTATTGATAGTTATCCATTCACTAATTTTGAGGTAGATAATTCTGATACCTCAAAAGCAAGTATATTTTAATAGTATATGCAAATTTTATCGTTTTATGTTACTTATTTGAATATGAACGCCATATTTTTGATTCAACTACCTGAAATTACATCCACATACCATTAAATCCGGTGTATCCAACGGGTTAGGAAATAAAGCTAGAAAATGTCACAAAATATTAGTCACATTCCCATGGCGTAAGGTCGAAACTGCACATTAAAAAGCTGAATTAGAGAAAAAAGGCAGAACGATTCAGAAAACTCTGTTGCATATCAACCAAAATTACCAAGAAAAAATGCCAGATTAATACTCCTCGAAGGGGAAAAAAGGAATTAACTTTAAAAAAGGCTTATTGAAATTAGATGCCATCTGCAAGACACTATTTTCTTACAACACTTCGGGTTTGATCTCTTTACTAGAGTTACTGAATTAATTTCATCCTTTCTATTTCTTGAAGTTCGCTGGAACAAATCAAGCTCAACAAAAAGCGTTTTGAAAGCTGTATTTTTTAGACTGTCTACCTAACGTATGGCCTAGGCCAAAGAGGAGTTATTATAAGGGGCTATCAGATGAAAACAAGACGGTTGGGGAAAAAGTAAGTAAACTGTATTATTTGCAAACTAATCGGCTTAGCTGTTAATACGTTTGTCATACTTTAAAGGAAAACGGTCAATGCCCTCATGGAAAAAGTTTGCTTGCTTGGCTGCTTATGTAGCCGTGATTGAACACGGGCACATCCTTCTGCCCCCGAAGCAAATCGACGCTCGAAAGACATTCGTGGTCCGCCCACACGCTAACCAAGGTTGTTTCGAGTGCGCTGCATAAGTTTCGCTGGGAAGCCCTTATACATCCTCCATACAGTCCCGATCTCTCCCCATGCGAATTCCATATTTTTGGAGCTCTGAAGAACGACATTCATGGGCGTCCGGCTAAGAAGTGTACTCGTGGGTACAATCATGGGTCCCGTCGCTATGTGAAAACATTTTCCCATGAAGGCGTTGACCTCTTGTCTCACAGTGGGATAAATGTAGTAACTGTTATGGCAATTACTTTCAAAATAATATACATTTTTCGTACTTTTTCTCATCTGTCTCGTTTTCATTTGACTGCTTCCTATACAGGGACTCCCATTTATCTTGACCACCCTAAATAACTGTTTGTCCAGAGGCAAATTACAAAATGTTTCAATGAAATGTTCTTTACCCGTCAGGGGGACATCAATCAGCATGATTGCCTACGGTGTAGCTTTGTTTTTTTACAAAGATATGAACAGCGGTATGACTTTTTTAAAATGGCACCCTGTATTTTTTATTCGGTAATTCAGTTCATCTCCTAAAGACCTATTCAAAAATGTATCGCAGTGTACCATTTACTGAAACACAACGTTATTAGTTACATAACACAACATTGACTTTGAGCCACAAACTCGTCCACTTGCTGGAGTTGTCAGAAAACAAATGAAAACCAAAATATAAGACAAAATTGACTTTGACGCTTCTGTACCATTGCCCAGGAGTAGAACATTCAAAGGCGCTCAAAGTGTTGACCCTGGACGCCGATACACTGGTTCAAATGGTTCAAATTGCTCTGAGCACTATGGGACTCAACTGCTGTGGTCATAAGTCCCCTAGAAGTTAGAACTACTTAAACCTAACTAACCTAAGGACATCACACACATCCACGCCCGAGGCAGGATTCGAACCTGCGACCGTAGCGGTCGTGCGGTTCCAGACTGTAGCGCCTTTAACCGCTCGGCCACTCCGGCACTGGTGCACTCGTTGAATGCAAGGATTATTTACTGCTTTCAATGTTGCCTGCTGAAGAGAATTACAAGCAAGCACGATACGTTCCTGCATGTCCTCTGGAGTTGTTGGAATATTGCGACAGATAACGTCTTTAATGCATTCCCAAAGAAAAAAGTCCAGACTGTTTAAATCAGGAGACCTAGCAGGCCAAGTAACTGTTCCTCCTCGACCAATCCATCTGGCAGGATACCTTCAGTTCAGAACTCGACGTGCACGCAAGGCATTATGTGCTGGACATCCATCGCGTTGATACCACATAAGCATTCTGGTTCTTAGCGGCACTTCATCCAGAAGAGGAGGAAGAATTCTTCTGAGGAAGTTGGGATACGCTGTGCCGTGTAGACTACCATTGATGAAATAAGGACCAGTAATTGTAGTACCAAGCATCCCGCACCAGACGTTAACTCTCCATTGACGATCATGCTCCATCTGTCTAAGCCATCGTGGGTTCTCGCTGAACCGATAATGCATGTTCTTTGTATTTACCTGTCCTTTGTTTGAGAAGGAACATTCATAGGTAAATAGAACATTGGAGAAGAAGTTCGGGTTGGAGAGGATTTGCTGCTGTGCCCACTGACAGGTCTGTACACGATTCTGGAAATCATTCCAATGCAATTCTTGATGTAGGTGTACATGGTAAGGATGGAACCTGTGACGTGTAAGAATACGATGTACACTGGTTTTAGGAATGCCAATCTCGTGTTCAAGCTGTCGTGTGCTCACATGTGGATTCATAGCAACGGAACCGCGAACAGTAATTTCGACAGCTTCGTCAGTGCGAATGCTACGACGATTGTGTTGTCGTGTGTTGAAACTACCCGTTTCCTGAAGCGTCGCAAGAAGACGAGAAAACGTCTGTTGGGAAGGTGGGTTCCTGTCAGGATATCGCTCTCCGTACAGTTCCGCTGCCTGCGTAGCATTTCACCTACCTTCAACAACAACAACAACAACAATAAAAGAAACATTATGTCGATGCAGTTTATAGGAAGGACAGCCTTTACTGTATGCCTACTCTACATAAGAGTATTAAGAAGGACTTAACTACTGTACTAAATGTACCCGTACATAAGAAAACAGTATTGCTATTACTGTTCTGCTAACTTACATGCCCCATAGATGAGTAGCATTTCTACCATCTCTTCGTTGGTGTACATTCTACTCACACAACTCTTCAACTGACAATGAGTGATGGAATGACGGGTGTGCATTCTACTTACGCTTACATTTGTCCTCTGTCAACGTCAGCACGTGGATGTGTTCCATTACCCCGAGTACCTCCACTAAGCGCTGGGAGCATCAACGTCAGTGTTGTGTTATGTAGTTAATAACGTTGTGTTTCGGTGGATGGTACACTGTGATACATTTTTGAATAGGTCTTTAGGAGATGAAGTGAATTACCGAATAAAAAATACAGGGTGGCACTTAAAGAAGTCATACCGCTGTTCATATCTTCGTAAAAAACGAAGCTACAACGAAGGCAATCATGCTGATTGATGTCCCCCTGACGTCTAAAGAACATTTGCTTGAAACACTTTGTAAATTGCATCTGGACAACAGTTATTTAAGGTGGTCAAGATAAATGGGACACCCTGTATATGACTAGATCCGGGGTTCCAGAATTTTTTCTCTGGCAGAACACTATAACAATCCCGGTACTTTGATAGAACATCTTTTTTATTTTGGAGCTTAATAAAATTTTTAAAAATGAGAAACACCTGTTTTATTCAGCAATTACTTCAAATCTAAATCATAACTAATAACACAGAATGCATAAAAATTTTGAAAATTAATTAATATTGTCAAATGTCGAAGAAGAAGAACGCCATGTTATCAACAGTTTTTCGCGGAGCACTTATTCACATACTTTGGGAAATCTTGCTTTACATATACAAAAAAAGTAAAAGTGAAAGGGAAAAACTAGCTATTAAAATGGCCTACTTGTAAAACATACATTAGTTAGTGTTGTTGGTTTGAGTAAGCTTCTTGGCGGATCATATACATGATTTGGGACCTGGCACCGTATACGTAGTTGAAAAAAGTGACAGGAGCGCCTGTAACAGTACTGTTTTCGTGTCCCATAATGGTAATGTCACATACGATTCTATCATTCTGTGTGCCATAAATTCGGTGTCATATCATCACCAAGCAAGCTTCTTTTTAGCTGTAGCGTAATAGTTATAATTGAAAAAGTTAGAAATACATTGTGATAATGCTATTTTGTCTAAAACTGGCATGGTGAGACCGTGGCTGTGTACGGTTAATGTAGGTTGATTCTTACAAAGTAGACAGTAACCAGCCACTATTAATACTGCTATTTATTTAAGCCAATAGCCCCGTAACCGGTTTCGAACTGACAAGTTCATAATCAGACGGCTGTTCACAGGAATTACAAGATGCACTTTACATAATCGCCAGTTTTCGATTTTTATTCTTCCACTGAAACGAAATATTTTTGGTGTGTTGGTGCCCTACGGTTGAAAACAGTGTTAGAAGCGCCCTGTGTGAACATAACTAACCTCCAAATGATGAATTTTCGATGTAAGTTCTATAACCAGTTAACTTCACGTATTTGTTTACTCTGTATTTCATCATTTGGAGGTTGGTTATGCTCACACAGGGTGCTTCTAACACTGTTTTCTACCGTAGGGCACCAACACGCCAAGAATATTTCGTTTCAGTGGAAGAATAAAAATCGAAAACTGGCGATTATGTAAAGTGCATCTTGTAAATCCTGTGAACAGCCGTCTGATTATGAACTTGTTAGTTCGAAACCGGTTACGGGGCTATTGACTTAAATAAATAGCAGTATTAATAGTGGTTGGTTGCTGTCTTCTTCTTTGTAAGAATCAACCTACATTTATTGTGATAATGTAATAAACCACCGTGCGGACAGGCCTTGAAGGCCCAAAGGTACTGACCCGCCGCCGTGTCATCCTCAGCCTTTTACGCGGCACCGGATGCGGATACGGAGGTGCGTGTGGTCAGCACACCGCTCTCCCGGCCGTTGTCAGTTTCCGTGACCGGTGACCAACGAGTTAAAATTTCATAGAGTGGCTATAGGTCCGCCATGTTTGAAGCAAATTGAAGTTCTGGCCGCCATGTTTACTTTAGTCAAGGCATTCGTCTGCTGTGTCCCGCCCCCTTGTAACTGCGTTTGACTTACTTGAAATAGCCCATACTAGCTTTATTTTTTCTAAAACAAGCAATAGACAGCAGTGATTTCAGTGTACACTGACAGCAAAAAGGGATGTTTTTGTCGAAATATGGCTAAACTTTTCGATGTAGATAACACTACAAGACAACTCAAAAAAGTCTGTCCATCCACTATAACGTTACTTGTTGCCCATAAATTAATGCAATTAGAGCAGGTACCACCAGAATATTACGGTGAAACTTCTAAACATGCTGTGGTTAACTATTAGAAACAGTAACGGGCGCAGAGATGCGATATTTTTGTCGCTATTTCAAAGTAAACAGTCAAAGCCTCAAAAACCAGTACACTGTGAACGAGAATTTATTTGAAATATGTGTTACAAGTAGTTAACACAAGCATAGTAATTCAATAATAATAATAATAATCTACAAGAAAAGTAATGTGCTAATGATGTCACTGTAACAGCACTATCTTGCAAATTGTCGAAAGATCGCTTTCTGGGTTGTGGTCGTAATACTTTATCTTGCTTTTGTAAATGTGGTTGAAAGTTAAAGATAGTAGGTACTGCTTTTGACAAAAGGCGCCTCTGGACATTTGTGTGGTACATATATTTCTCTTCAAAATGAGCTGAACAGAGGTAACTGGCTGTAGTAGGAAACCAGTTTTCTCGCTTCATATTTATAACCCATCTTTTTGTAATTTCCTTATCTTTTAAAGGAAATCTGTAATCAACGATAAATAAATTACTTTTCTGCATTTGTCTTAAGCATAATTACAGCTCCAATGCAAATGACTCTTTAATAAACATTAAAAAACGTGTGTCGCATTTCGGTACTAATATACTTACTTATAATTTGAAATATTTGTTGTTTTATCGCTGCGATTTGTGCAGTTGAACGCTGAACACACTGCAGGCATGTTGACTTTATATTTTGTAACAAAAAAGTCAACTAGAAAAGTTAAATATTGCAGTAATATCACAACAGCTGACACACTTCCAACACAAACAACAATAACGCTTTCCTAATGTTTTGACTAAGGAGAACATGGCGGCCGAGTTAGCATTGGTTGCCGCTAGGAGCGCTGTAACTAGTATCTCAGCCACTCTATGAAATTTTAACTCGTTGCCGGTGACGCTACTTCTCAGTCAAGTAGCTCTGCAATCGGCCTCTCAAGGGCTGAGTGCACCCCGCTTGCCATCAGCACTATGCAGACCCGGACCAATCCAAGCGCTAGCCCAATCCGACAGCGCTTAACTTCAGTGATCTGACGTCAACTGGAGTTACTACTGCGACAAGGCCGTCAGCTGATAATATAGCAAGGGTAAAGAAAATCTAGTTAATAATGTAGACTAAATGCTGGTGTTAGATCGGAGTTTTCCATTGCGACATTCCTTAACAAATTCTACTTGGAGTTACTGCCACTTTAGGTTTGTCACTCTCGAGCTTTCGACGACTTCCTCTGCCGTCGTCGTCAGGAGATTAGAATAACACATGCGTGAATAAATTAAAACGTCGCCAGTTATAGCGGACGGCAAGCAGGTGTACGGACGTCGGCACAGTAGGAGATATCCGTAGCCATACCTGCAGTCGTATTTTGCCCTCTGAAACTGTTACGCGCTGTCAGTCGTTTGTCGCTCACGCAGGACATACCCTTATGGGTGGCCGAGAATAACATTTTAGAGACACACCACCTCTCAGAATCGACACGAAGAGGCCTCGGGGGATACCACAAAGGGCATCAATGAAACCACCCCTTCCACTGGGCCGCTGATTCCATTTCGCGGTCGAAAATAATTCGCAGAGTAATGAGTAACAAACCCTTACGCTGCTGAGCCCCTCCTCTCTCTGCCCCCCTCCTGGAAGGTTCAGCCCATCTGTAAGGACATTGTGGGCCTTCAGCTCCATTGAGAACGTGATCGCACCCCTCTGGAGTGTACAGCGACCACAATTTATGCTCTGTTGTACAGAGTGGAACCACTGGGGACAGCTCAAAACCATTCGACGAAATTTGAACGTGATCCGAAGCAGGAGAGGGTGTTTTTTCCAGTCCTCCTGCTACGAGCCCTCCTGTGGCATGGTCACGGGGCAGATGCGACACTGCCACATGCGTGAATAAAATGGCAGAGTCTCTGTGAGACCCCCCCCCAATTCGGTAACACCATCGGTGGCACTCACGCACCTTTGTTGCGCATGCAAGCATTTCGACACACCTGATCTTCTAGTCGCATGCGAAATCTTAAGGGATATCGAAAGTGAAGCGCGTCTCGCTGACGCCTATGAATCAGTGAATGGTTGTCTCCGTACAGCAGCCGGCCGCGGTGGTCTCGCGGTTCTAGGCGCGCAGTCCGGAACCGCGCGACTGCTACGGTCGCAGGTTCGAATCCTGCCTCGGGCATGGATGTGTGTGATGTCCTTAGGTTAGTTAGGTTTAAGTAGTTCTAAGTTCTAGGGGACTGATGACCACAGATATTAAGTCCCATAGTGCTCAGAGCCATTTGAACCATTTGAATCTCCGTACAGCGACATTTTTATAGCGCTCAACGAAGATACACGTGTGGCACCGACGGTGTTCCGAGCTGGGGGGAGTCTTAAAGGGCGTCTTTTCCGTTTTACTCACACATCTATCAATATCGTAACCCTCCTCCCCCCTCCCCTCCGTGATTATGCCACAGAAAAGCTGAAAAAATGTAAACACCATCTGCTCCTCCTCCTGGCCGCCCAGGATTAGCCGAGCGGTCTAGGGCGCTACATTAGGATAATTAAGGTTAAGTAGTGTGTAAGCTTAAGGACTGATGACCTTAGCAGTTAGGTCCCATAAGATTTCACACACATTTGAAGTATCTGCTCCTTCGGATCACGTTCAAATTTCGTCGAATGGTTTTTAACGGTACCTAGTGGTTCCGCTCTGTACAACAGAGCAAAAATTGTGGTCGCACTACGCTCCAGAGGCATGGGATCACGTTCAGTGACGTTGAAGACCGCAATCTCCTTACAGATGGGCTGAATGGTCCAGGAGCGGAAGCGTGTCAGCAGTGTCAAAGGTTGACAACAACGAGGTCCTATTGCTCATTACTCGCTTTCGACCTCGAAATGGAATCAACGCCCAAATGGCAGGGGTGGTTTCATTGACGCCATTAATGCCACCCCGTGAAGCCTTTTCGTATCGATTCTGAGCGGCAATATGGTCTGAAACATTTTCCTCGGCCACTCATAAGAAAACAGCGGTTCTGACTTACATCTCACAAGGGAACCTCCCCATCGCACCCCCCTCAGATTTAGTTATAAGTTGGCACAGTGGATAGGCCTTGATAAACTGAACACAGATCAATTGAGAAAACAGGAAGAAATTGTGTGGAACTATGAAAAAATAAGCAAAATATACAAACTGAGTAATCCATGGGCCACATAGGCAACATCATGGACAATGTGAGCCCAGGAGCGCCGTGGTCCCGTGGTAGCGTGAGCGGCTGCTGCACGAGAGGTCCTTGGTTCTAGTTTTCCCTCGAGTGAAAATTTTACTTTCTTTATTTTTGCATAGTTATTATCTGTCCGTTCGTTCATTGACGTCTCTGTTCACTATAATAAGTTTAGTGGCTGTGTTTTGCGACCGCATCGCAAAACCGTGCGATTAGTAGACGAAAGGACGTGCCTCTCCAATGGGAACCGAAAACATGTGATCACAGGGTCATACGTCAACCGATTCCTCCACAGGAAAACACATCTGATATATTCTATACGACACTGGTGACGGCATGTGCGTCACATGACAGGAATATGTTGTCGACCCACCTAACTTGTGCACTTGGCGAATGGGTAAAAAGATTCTTCTACCTTGCCCGATTTAGGTTTTCTTGTGGATGTGATAATGACTCCCAAAAAAGTTATGAAAACATAAGAGGTTGTCACATAAACTGAAAATAAAAAATAAACTTTTCACTCGATGGAAGATTTGAACCAAGGACCTTTCGTTCCGCAGCTGCTCACGTTACCACGAGACCACGGCGCTCCTGCGATCCCACTGTCCACGATGTTGCCTACCTTCCCATGAACTACTCAGTTTGTATATTCTGCTTATTTTTTCACAGTTCCACACAACTTCTTCCTGTTTTCTCAATTGATCTGTTTTCAGTTTTTCAAGGCCTATCCACTGTGCCAACTTATAACTAAATCTGAGGGGGGGTGCGATGGGGAGGTTCCCTTGTCAGAGGCGTCAAAGTGGTAAAATTTGGGTAAGAGGTTGTGTTGCAACCTTCTCATCTGTGACACGTCCAGGTGGCGTTGGACAGAATTGTGGTGAAATTTGGTGCCAGTGATATAATTAACTCAGCTTAGTCCGCCCCGATAGCTGAGTGGTCAGCGTGACGGGTTGCCGTCCTTCGGGCCCGGGTTCGATTACCGGCTGGGTCGGAGATTTTCTCCGCTCAGGGACTGGGCGTTATCATCATTTCATCGCCATCCGGCGCGCATGTAGCCCAATGTGGCGTCGAATGTAATAAGGCCTGCACCAAGGCGGCCGGACCTGCCTCGCAAGGGGCCTCCCGGCCAATGACGCCAAACGCTCATTTCCATTTTCCAACTCAGCTTACACTTGACATGGATTTCTAAGCTCTGGTCGTTTTAGAGGTATGCGTCGACCGACACCTTGCTGTCTGAAGCGTCGTCGAAACCGAGGGTGACGTCTCAGGGCGCTAATCTTTTGCATCAAGGTTGTAGACACCTTTGAGCCAAATTGCTAACGTATTTTAAAAAAGCGACCCTTTAATTTTGTTGCACACTGTATTGTAACGGAGACGATCTGTAGAGATCCATTGTCTGAAGTTAGCGTATTTTATGATAAAGATGTTGTGCACGTGTGACGATCATTTTGACTAGAATGGTGCTAATAGGAAAAGATTCTTTTTATACAGTATGAAATTTTAAATAGTTTTTCACATTGAAATTTTGTAAACATATCGGCGAACTGTTACACTATTGTTAGTGAAATGAAATGTCGTGTGGCGAGGGCCCTCCCGGCGGGTAGAACTGATCGCCTGGTGCAAGTCTTTTGAGGTGGCGCCACTTCGGTGACTTGCGCGCCGACGAGGATGAAATGATGATGATGAAGACGACACAAACATCCAGTCCCCGAATGGAGAAAATCTCCAACCCAGTGGGGAATCGAACCCGGGTCCCCCGACATGTCAAGCCGGCGAGCTGTCTACTCTCTTTTTAGTACTGTAGCTTCTCTTGACAGTTATACAGTTTCTTTATCATAAAATACGCTAATTTCATATTTTTTTTATTCATTTTTATAGATTATCATGACGAACATACTTATGTATGCACTTCACAATTTTGTTTAAATGATCCAGTGTATTAATAATTAGTTACATAGCCACCAGGGACTTAACCTTTATATGAGTAACCTTACCACTCATATCAAATGACAACGTGGTATTCTCAATATTAATTTTTGTACTTATTTTCTGTCTTGCGTATTTGAAGGTGGCCGGTCACGGCTGGAACAGGTAATTTATAGCTGAAATTTTGTATGATCGTGCAGTAAGATACACTATTTTTAATAAGAAATTCATCAGTCGGTTACGTCTCCTGAAAGAGAGCAGCACTGTATCCAAATGCGACGACCACACGTGGAACAACTTCTTTAATAGATACACGTGCAGAATATATTGTAACACATAATACCCTGGAACACTAACGTCTGTCTTGTTAAGATAAGCATGGGCGAAATTTGATCTCAACCAGATGGAGACATAATCGAAAGGTTTACATTTCAATACCCTTGCAGTGAGCAGGACGGTGTTTCAAAGAGAACTCAGAGGTGACTCGTAACGAGTCTCACAATAACCTTGCAAACGTCGCGTGCGTGGAGCCATGTTTACTAGAACGTACCTGCTTGTAGTATTGCATATTTTCACCCGTGTATCAATCACGATACGCCCTGAACGGTATTTCCTTCTATCACATTCAATACTGTGACGGAAAAAATGGCCACACCAAGAAGGAGTTGTGAAACATAAACGGAAGTTGGTAGACGTGTTTCTACTATTTAAAGGTGTCTTTTCAGATTTCGCACCAGTTGCATAAGAGAGGCGCCAAATAAATGTAAATATCGGTGACTAGTGCCTCCCGTCGGGTAGACCGTTCGATGGGAATGAAATGATGATGATTAGGACAACACAACATTCAGTCCCTGAGCGGAGAAAAATCTCCGACCCAGCCGGGAATCGAACCAGGGCCCTTAGGATTGACATTCTGTCGCGCTGACCACTTTTTTTTTATTCTTTGTTAAATCTTATTTTGTTCGCTTTCGTTCGTTGCATCTGCTCGGGGCGGACGTCGTAAGACATTCCATTTAAGTTCGTTGTTGATCGATTAACTCAGTTTTTTTTATTACCGAACACACTGAGCTACCATGCCGGCAGCACTCAGCTACCGGGGGCGGACAGAGAGGCGCTCGTAGCGACACTATGAGAATGAAAATCAGGTTTCCTTTCTTTTCAGGCTGGGCGTGGCGTGTTGATGTTAGAAGGAGGCTAGTTGAGAGCCTGCAAACAGCATGTGTTCGTGCTAGGTACACTGTACCTACGCCACGAACTGTGGTCTGAGGTGCGATTTGGTATGACAGAAGGAGCACTCTCATGGTTATCCCACGCATCCAGACTGCAAAATTGTACGTCATTATGGTGATTCCATATATCGTGCTGCCATTCATGAGCAGTATTACAGAGGGTGTTTTCCAACAGGATAACTCTTGCCCTGTTGTAACCGAACATGCTCTGCAAGGTGTCGATGTGTTGCCTTACTGTGGCCGATCACCAAGTCTGTCTGCCATCAAGCACATATGACACGTCATCGGACGACAGATTCACAAACAGCACTAGCCGTCCTTGATTAACCGAGTAATTGCAACAGACATGGAACTTCTTCTCGCAAATTGACGTCTCGCACCTGTACAGCACGACGCATGCACGTTTGCATGTAGGCATTCAACGGTCTGGCGATTACACCGGTTTATTACTGTACTAGTATTTTACATTTGCAATAGCTCAGCCGGCCGCAGTGGCCGAGCGGTTCTAGGTCCTACAGTCTGGAACCGCGCGACCGCTACGGTCGCAGGTTCGAATCCTGCCTCAGACATGCATGTGTGTGATGTCCTTAGGTTAGTTAGGTTTAAGTAGTTCTAAGTTGTATGGGACTGATGACCTCAGATGTTAAGTCCCATAGTGCTCACAGCCATTTGAACCATTTTTTACAATGGCTCATCTCGCGTTTAAACTAACCCGTGATCTTGCAATGTTAATCATTTAAGTGCGTCACATTGATAAATAAATTCCCCAAATTTCATTACTCTGCATTAATTGTTTTTTTCTGTTGCGATTTTTTCCGTCAGTGCAGTTTTGATGACAGTTTCACTGAAATCATTTCAGCTTCTTATAATTACCCATAGTCTGTGTTCAAGATTTGTAGAATTTCAGCTCCAGTGTGTTTCAAAATCGGTTTGTTCTGATATTAGAATAATTTTTTTTTGTTTTTCTTTATTGTAATTTTAGCACCTCATACAGGCGGGCTGTCAGCAGCATAGTACGCCGCTCTTCAGCCTTAAGTGGTACAGTCATATGACAAAGAGGCGACATAGATAATACAATGAGAATGGCGGGCAAAAAAAGTAGAGACAAAAAACAATAAATATGAAGCCGTTCACGCTGTACGATAAAAACACTAACACTTGTTGACACGGCGCACAGAACACGGAGGACGGCGACGGCACATGTGAACAGTGGAGTTGTAACTGCGAAAGAACGCGAAACACAAAACGAAGCACACACACGAGACACTTATGGCGATGATCTCCAGTGTGCGAATGTTCACTGAGCGTGTGCGAGTCCGGGGACCTGCCAAGAGAGGAGGAGGAGGAGGAGGAAGGGGAGTGGGAGAGCGAGAGGGGAGAGCAGAGATGCCACGGGCAGGGGAGATAGGGGGGGAGGGAGGAAGGGGGAGGGGAAGCCCGGGGGAAGAGGGGTGGGGGGAGGGGACGGGGGAAAAGGAAAGAGAAGGGAAGGGAAGAGAAGGGAGGGAGGGTGCCTAAAGGAAAGGACACCGGAAGTGGGGGGTGGGGCAGGGTCAAAGTTGATAGGAGGGGTAGATGGAGGGGAGGAGGACATCATCAGGGAGGGGGAGCTGGCGGAAGCCACCTTGGGAGAGGGTAAGGAGGGTGGAGAGATGGAGACCAGGTGGGACGTGGGAATACAAGCGCGGCAGCGGGTGGGGGTGGGAGAGGATCGGGGAGACGAGCGGGTGAGGAGGATCGAGTTTATGGGAGGTGTACAGGATCCGTATCCTTTCAAGGAAAAGGAGGACGTGGGGGAAGGGGATGAGATCGTACAGGATTCGCGTAGGGGAGGGGACACGGGTGCGATAGGTGAGGCGGAGAGCATGGCGTTCAAGGATTTGGAGGGATTTGTAAAAAGTAGGGGGGGGGGGCGGAGATTCAAGCCGGATGGGCATAACAAAGGATAGGGCGGATGAGGGATTTATAGGTGTGGAGAATGGTGGAGGGGTCCAGACCCCACGTACGGCCAGAGAGGAGCTTGAGGAGACTGAGGCGGGAGCGTGCCTTGGCTTGGATTGTCCGGAGGTGGGGAGTCCAGGAGAGGCGACGGTCGAGGGTGACGCCAAGGTACTTAAGGGTGGGAGTGAGGGCGATAGGACGGCCATAGATGGTGATATAGAAATCAAGGAGGCAGAAGGAAGGGGTGGTTTTGCCTACAATGATCGCCTGGGTTTTGGAGGGATTGACCTTGAGCAACCACTGGTTCCACCAAGCGGTGAACCGGTCAAGATATTAGAATAAAAAGTTTGCGTCCTTTTATAGCGTGAGTATACTGTAAGGTGGTGTCCACTCGCCACCAAACATTATTTGCAGTAAGCCCGCATTAGGTCCTAATATGGAAATACATCAAGGAGAGCTTCTAAGATTCCTATACAGGGTGGTCCATTGATCGTGAACGGGCCAGATATCTCACGAAATAAGCGTCAAACGAAAAAACTACAAAGAACGAAAAGGTCTAGCTTGAAGGGGGAAACCAGATGGCGCTATCATTGGCCCGCTAGATGGCGTTGCCATAGGTCAAACGGATATCAACTACATTTTTTAAAAATAGGAACCCCCATTTTTTATTACATGTTCGAGTAGTATGTAAAGACGTATGAGTGTTTTAGTTGGACTACTTTTTTCGCTTTGTGATAGATGGGGCTGTAATAGTCACAAGCATATGGCTCACAATTTTAGACGAACAGTTGGCAACAGGTACGTTTTTTAAATTAAAATACAGAACGTAGGTACGTTTGAACATTTTTTTCGGTTGTTCCAGTGTGATAGATGTACATTCGTGAACTTATCATTTCTGAGAACGCATGCTGTTACAGCGTCATTACCTGTAAATACCACATTAATGCAATAAATGCTCAAAATAATGTCCGTCAATGTCAGTGCATTTGGAAATACGTGTAAAGACATTCCTCTCAACAGCGAGTAGTTCGCCTTCCGTAATGTTCGCACATGCATTGACAATGCGCTGACGCATGTCAGGAGTTGTCGGTGGATCACGATAGCAAATATCCTTCAACTTTCCCCACAGAAAGAAATCCGGGGACGTCAGATCCGGTGAACGTGCAGGCCATGGTATGTATGGTGCTTCGACGAACAATCCACCTGTCATGAAATATGCTCTTCAATACCGCTCCAACCGCACGCGAGCTATGTGCCGGACATCCATCATGTTGGAAGTACATCGCCATTCTGTCATACAGTGAAACATCTAGTAGTAACATCGGTAGAACATTACGTAGGAAATCAGCATACATTGCACCATTTAGATTGCCATCGATAAAATGGGGGCCAATTATCCTTCCTCCCATAATGCCGCACCATACATTAACCCGCCAAGGTCGCTGATGTTGCACTTGTCGCAGCCTTCGTGGATTTTCCGTTGCCCAATAGTGCATATTATGCCGGTTTACGTTACCGCTGTTGGTGAATGACGCTTCGTCGCTAAATATAACGCGTGCAAAAAATCTGTCATCGTCCCGTAATTTCTCTTGTGCCCAGTGGCAGAACTGCACACGCCGTTCAAAGCCGTCGCCATGCAATTTCTGGTGCATGGAAATATGGTACGGGTGCAATCGATGTTGATGTAGCATTCTCAACACCGACTTTTTTGAGATTCCCGAGTCTCGCGCAGTTTGTTTGCTAGTGATGTGCAGATTAGCAGCGACAGCCGCTAAATCACCTACTTGGGCATCATCATTTGTTGCGGGTCGTGGTTTTGACGTTTCACATAGGGCTGAACACTTCCTGTTTCCTTAAATAACGTAACTATCCGGCGAACGGTCCGGACACTTGGATGATGTTGTCCAGGATAGCGAGCAGCATACATAGCACACGCCCGTTGGGCATTTTGATCACAGTAGCCATACATCAACACGATATGGACCTTTCCCGCAATTGGTAAACGGTCCATTTCAACACGGGTGATGTATCACGAAGCAAATACCGTCCGCACTGGCGGAATATTACGTGATACCACGTACTTATACGTTTGTGACTATTACAGCGCCATCTATCACAAAGCGAAAAAAGTGGTCCAACTAAAACATTGATATTTCTTTACGTACTACACGAATATTTAATAAAAAAATGGGGGTTCCTATTTTAAAAATCGCAGTTGATATCCGTTTGACCTATGGCAGCGCCAGCTAGCGGGCTAACCATAGCGCCATCTGGTTTCCCCCTTCATGCTATAGAAGTTTTTTCGTTTGATGCCTATTTCGAGAGATGTTTGGATCGGTCACTATCAATGGAGCAGCCGGTATGTAGTGTGTGACGTTCACAGTTATTTATCTAGATGACAAATGGATACACGAATCATTTCGCAATGTTATAAGGCACTCCGTCGCACGAATGTCATAGTCGCGTCGATGGACTTGTACGGTTAAATGTCGTCGTTTTGTGGTAGCAGCTGCCCACAGTGAACCGCTAGTGACACTTGCGTATCGAACAGCTGTCAGCCGAAAACTGCCACATGGAGTTGTTGCTACAACACTGGCGACGAAGTCACGCTCGAGTAAGTGCAGACAACTGACCCGCGTGGAGGCACAGAGTTTGACTGATTATCGGAAACGACGTACGTACTAATGCAAACTAGCGGAGATTCCGTGTGCGAGTGCAGACGCTGTAAGAGGAAATCCGTCGCGGGAGCGGGGCACGTTGCCGGGGCAGGAGCGGCACGGCAGCGCGCAGTGTTACCTGTGAATGGCCAGGGGGAGCCCTGGGGAGGCGCCGACGTCACGGAGGCAGGGCACGGAGGCGTCACGACGTGCGACGCGGACCACGTCTCAGGGCCCGGACGCGGCGGACGTAGCGGTGGCGAGTAGCGGGTAGGACTGTGCGCGCGCACCCGTCGATACGGCGGACAGCTGACTGCCCGTACCCTCTCCCGCGCACATCGCCCGTAGCCAAGGTCGCGCTATCCTCGACTGGCTAATAAATGAATAATCTGGTGCGGTACTCAAATCTACATTTCTAGCATTTGTAGACTTAGAGAAAGCTTTTAACAGTGTTGACCGGAATAGTCTCTTTCAAATTCTGAAGGTGGCAGGGGTAAAATACAGGGAGCGAAAGGCTATTTACAATTTGTACAGAAACCAGATGGCAGTTATAAGAGTCGAGGGGTATGAAAGGGAAGCAGTGGATGGGAAGGGAGTGAGACAGGGTTGTAGCCTGTCCCCGATGCTATTCAATCTGTATATCGAGCGAGCAGTAATGGAAACGAAAGAAAAGATCGGAGTAGGTATTAAAATCCATGGAGAAGAAATAAAAACTTTGAGGTTCGCCGATGGACATTGTAATTCTGTCAGAGACAGCAAAGGACTTGGAAGAGCAGTTGAAGGGAATGGACAGTGTCTTGAAAGGAGGGTATAAGATGAACATCAACAAAAGCAAAACGGGGATAATGGAATGTAGTCGAATTAAGTCGGGTGATGCTGAAGGAATTAGGTTAGGAAATGAGACACTTAAAAGTAGTTGTTGTATACATAGTTCCACGTAGTCAGCGCGTACACAACTTCCCACTAGAGCGCGCCCCGCTAAGCACAACAGCGCAGCGCTCGTCTGTCTCTGCACTACGAGATGGCGCTGTCTTAGAGACGGACCAAATTCTGCTTCCGCCAATCCGCTTATTAATATGTAACGCAGCCAATGAGATTGCTGCTAACGTAGAACCTTTTCTTCTCGCGGATCACACTCGCGCAGTGATACCTGAATGCGCGGGGTATTGTAACGACTGTACAGCCCTCCGATTAGTCAGTCTGCATTAGTCTGTAGTCAAGTTTCAGTCTGTGCCTAATAAGATTAACATATTCCTATACACATCCATGAAGATAAATGTATAGACACTTTTGTCAAGTATCAGAGATATGTGGGAATAAGATTAACGTACCAAGCCCAAAGGAACTTCAGATTGCCAATTGTAAACAGCGTCCAGAATCAAGTTACGTAATGTCTATGTTATTTATTATTTTAATAAATGTGTGTGAAAATTAATCAAGTTCTGTTTAAAGCTGGTCACCGTCAATCTGCTACTCTAAGCATCCAAGTTGCATTTCTATCATCTGACCTAACGGCAGAAGATAAACACGCCTCCACAAGACCACGAGACATATTGCTGACACTCACCTACTTCGTTAGAGCGACAAGTCAAATAATCTGATAGTGTATGCACCGAAGGTCTTACAGTACACACACCAACGAAACGAAAGAAAAGTTCGGAGTAGGTATTAAAATCCATGGAGAAGAAATAAAAACTTTGAGGTTCGCCGATGACATTGTAATTCTGTAAGAGACGGGTTCAAATGGCTCTGAGCACTATGGGACTTAACTGCTGAGGTCATCAGTCGCCTAGAACTTAGAACTAATTAAACCTAACTAACCTAAGGGCATCAAACACATCCATGCCCGAGGCAGGATTCGAACCTGCGACCGTAGCGGTCGCTCGGCTCCAGACTGTAGCGCCTAGAACCGCACGGCCACTCCAGCCGGCTGCCAGAGACAGCAAAGGACTTGGAAGAGCAGTTGAACGGAATGGACAGTGTCTTGAAAGGAGGGTATAAGATGAACATCAACAAAAGCAAATCGAGGATAATGGAATGTAGTCGAATTGAGTCATGTGATGCCGAAGGAATTAGGTTAGGAAATGAGACACTGAAAGTAGTAAAGGAGTTTTGCTATTTGGGGAGCAAAATAACTGATGATGGTTGAAGTAGAGAGGATATAAAGTGTAGACTGGCAATGGCAAGGAAAGCGTTTCTGAAGAAGAAAAATTTGTTAACATCGAGTATAGATTTAAGTGTCAGGAAGTCGTTTCTGAAAGTATTTGTATGGAATGTAGCCATGTATGGAAGTGAAACGTGGACGATAAATAGTTTAGACAAGAAGAGAATAGAAGCTTTCGAAATGTGGTGCTACAGAATAATGCTGAAAATTAGGTGGGTAGGTCACATAACTAATGAGGAGGTACTGAATAGAATTGGGGAGAAGAGGAGTTTGTGGCACAACTTGACTAGAAGAAGGGGTCGGTTGGTAGGACATGTTCTGAGGCATCAAGGGATCACCAATTTAGCACTGGAGGGCAGGGTGGAGGGTAAAAATCGTAGAGGGAGACCAAGAGATGAATACACTAAGCAGATTCAGAAGGATGTAGGCTGAAGTACGTACTGGGAGATGAAGAAGCTTGCAAAGGATAGAGTAGCATGGAGAGCTGCATCAAACCAGTCTCAGGACTGAAGACCACAACAACAACAACCATGTCTACTACTGAACGGTGGTGCCATCTGACGATTTTTAGGGTTCCCTGCCCCAACAGGGTCGCTTTGTTGTTCGTCTCATCGTCCGTCTGTTAATAACCCATTCAACAGAGGAAAGTCCACTGTACCTGACGGGATACCAATTCGATTCTACACAGAGTACGCGAAAGAACTTGCCCCCCCTTCTAACAGCCGTGTACGGCAAGTCTCTAGAGGAACGGAAGGTTCCAAATGATTGGAAAAGAGCACAGGTAGTTCCAGTTTTCAAGAAGGGTCGTCGAGCAGATGCGCATAACTATAGGCCCATATCTCTGACATCGATCTGTTGTAGAATTTTAGAACATGTTTTTTGCTCGCGTATCGTGCCATTTCTGGAAACCCAGTATCTACTCTGTAGGAATCAACATTGATTCCGGAAACAGCGATCGCATGAGACCCAACTCGCTTTATTTGTTCATGAGACCCAGAAAATATTAGATACAGGCTGCCAGGTAGATGCCATTTTCCTTGACTTCCGGAAGGCATTTGATACCGTTCCGCACTGTCGCCTGACAAACGAAGTAAGTGCCTACAGAATATCAGACCAGCTGTGTGCCTGGATAGTTTTTAGCAAACCGAACACAGTATGTTGTTCTCAATGGAGAGACGTCTACAGACGTTAAAGTAACCTCTGGCGTGCCACAGGAGAGTGTTATGGGACCATTGCTTTTCACAATATATATAAATGACCGAGTAGATAGTGTCGGAAGTTCCATGCGGCTTTTCGCGGATGATGCTGTAGTATCCAGAGAAGTTGCAGCATTAGAAAACTGCAGCGAAATGCAGGAAGATCTGCAGCGGATAGGCACTTGGTGCAGGGATGGCAACTGACCCTTAACATAGACAAATGTAATGTATTGCGAATACATAGAAAGAAGGATCCTTTATTGTATGATTATATGATAGCGGAACAAACACTGGTAGCAGTTACTTCTATAAAATATCTGGGAGTATGCGTGCGGGACGATTTGAAGTGGAATGATCATATAAAATTAATTGTCGGTTAGGTGGGTGCCAGGTTGAGATTCATTGGGAGAGTCTTTAGAAAAAGTAGTCCATCAACAAGGGTGGTGGCTTACAAAACACTCGTTCGACCTATACTTGAGTATTGCTCATCAGTGTGGGATCCGTACCAGGTCGGGTTCACGGACGAGATAGAGAAGATCCAAAGAAGAGCGGAGCGTTTCGTAACAGGGTTATTTGGTAACCGTGATAGCGTTACGGAGATGTTAAGCAAACTCAAGTGGCAGACTCTGCAAGAGAGGCACTCTGCATCGCGGTGTAACTTGCTCGCCAGGTCTCGAGAGGGTGCGTTTCTGGATGAGGTATCGAATATATTGCTTCCCCTACTTATATCTCTCGAGGAGATCACGAATGTAAAATTAGAGAGATTAGAGCGCGCACGGAATCTTTCCGGCAGTCGTTCTTGCCGCGAACCATACGCGACTGGAACAGGGGGAAAGGGAGGTAATGACAGTGGCACGTAAAGTGCCCTCCGCCACACACCGTTGGGTGGCTTGCGGAGTATAAATGTAGATGTAGATGTAGATTTCTTAGGAACGGCTAGATGTATCAAGTTGAAATTTATCTAACAATAACGCCTAAGGTCCCTTGGTGATGGAAAAAATTGAAGTGTCTAAGGAAATTCAGTCAAAACAAATGGCCATTTACGTCACATATTTTGATACTCAGAAACTCACTCAATAAAACCTTCAGGGTACTTCCAATTGACCTACAGTGATGAAATTTGGCAAGAAGTAAAGTCTCACAGTACAAGTAAAGGAAAAAAAAAATTATCAATTTGTAATTGTACCACACGAAAACATATTTAATAAATGAAAGGCCCTAATTTGCTTTTGTTCTACAGTAATACTTTTATTGTGTTAAGCAGTTTTCGGCTTACAGGGCCATCTTTAGACGTTCACTGAGTACTGCCACCAAAGAAGTTACAATGTGTGTAAAAAACATTGGGAGAGAAGTTACACGTCTAGATTGAAGCAGAAACGTAAGTAAATAACATCGTTCAAAGTGTGTTGGTAATACAATGTGAAAAGTAAAAAAAATTGAACAGTAAATAAATAAAAATGGAGTAAACAGGAAAAAATTTCAGCACAAAATGGTTCAAATGGCTCTAAGCACTGTAGCACTTAACATCTGAGGTCATCAGTCCCCTAGACTTAGAACTACTTAAACCTAACTAACCTAAAGAGATCACACACATCCATGCCCGAGACAGGATTCGAATCTGCGACCGGTTCCGGACTGAAGCGCCTAGAACCGCTCGGCCACAGCGGCCGGCTATGTGCAGTAATCGCTCTTGGATATCTCATCATGGATAAATTCCGAAGGACGACGGTTCAATCCCGTCTCCGGCCATCCTGATTTAGGTTTTCCGTGATTTCCCTAAATCGTTTCAGGCAAATGCCGGGATGGTTCCTTTGAAAGGGCGCGGCCGATTTCCTTCCCAATCCTTCCCTAACCCGAGCTTGCGCTCCGTCTCTAATGACCTCGTTGTCTACGGGACGGTAAACGCTAACCACCACCACCACCATAAATTCCGAAACGTGTCATGTGAGCAATAAACTTATTCCTTGCCCGATGGACCGCATCTCGTGGTCGTGCGGTAGCGTTCTCGCTTCCCACGCCCGGGTTCCCGGGTTCGATTCCCGGCGGGGTCAGGGAGTTTCTCTGCCTCGTGATGGCTGGGTGTTGTGTGATGTCCTTAGGTTAGTTAGGTTTAAGTAGTTCTAAGTTCTAGGGGACTGATGACCATAGATGTTAAGTCCCATAGTGCTCAGAGCCATTTGAACCTTGCCCGATGTTTGACTTTTACCATTGCAACCGAGTCAGCCTAAATGCAGAACTACTGATTACTAAGATAAAGGTCGCCTGTCTCCTGCGTGACTTTAACGTCACATTTACATTATTGAAAATAAAACACTGTCGAAAACTTGGAATCTCTGAGACCAATATTTTTCCTGTGTCATTATCGATAACAGGCAAAAATGGTCTATATTCTCGATTTCCGGAGTATATGGACTACCTATATTCATAATTAAGTCTATGCGGAACCCTCATAGCAACTGGCCAATTTTATTCACTTTGTAGCTGCTCACTTTTCTAAAAACTTTGAGTAATGATTGTAGCCCGTGTTCTAGCTTCAAGTTTTTATACTGGTGGAGTGGAATGAATCACGGCTAATTTAGGGGCCTACTACATCTACAGACATAATGTGGAAGCCACCGTACGGTGCCTGACGGAGGGTATCCTGTCCCGCTGCTAGACACTTCGTTCCCTGTTCCACTCCCAAATAGAGCAAGGGAAAAACGACTGTTTATACGCCTCCGTGTGAACCTCAATTTCTCGTATCATATCTTTGTGGCCCTTACTCGGAACGTATGTTGGCAGCAGAAGAATCGTTCTGCATCTTCAAATATCAGTTCTCTAAATTTTCTCAATAGTGTTTCCCGAAAAGAACGTCGCCTCCCCTCCAGGCATTCCCATTTGAGTTCCCGAAGCATCTCCGTAACACTTAGTGTTGTTCGAACCTACTGGTAAAAAATCTAGCAGCCCACCTGACTTGCTTCGCTGCCTTCCTAGGGTACCAAACACTCTAGCAGTGCTCAAGAATAGATCGCACTAGCGTCCAGTATGCAGTATGCTTTACAGGTGAACAACACTTTTCTAAAATTCTCCCGATAAACCGAAGTCGACCTTTCGCTTTTCCTACCACAATCCGCACATGCTGGTTCCATTTCATATAGCTTCGCAACGTTACACCCAGATATTTAAACAATATGGCTGTGTCAAGCAGGACACTGCTAAGGCTGTATCCTATCATTACGAGTTTGCTTTTTGCACTCATCCTGCCATTCATCACACCAACTAGAAATTTTTTTAAGTCATCTTGTATCCTGCTACAGTCACTCAATTTGAACACCTACCTCTACTCCACAACACCACCACTAAACAACTGCAGATTGCTGTCCACTCTCTCCGCCAGATCGTTTAGGTACGGGGACTGTCCAATAAAGAATGATCATAATTTTTTATGGTCATAATTTCTCGCGCTAAAATTTAATCTTATGATATTATGTTAGCTTAATGTGCAACAAACACACCGTAGTAGTTTCATTGTTGGAAATCCTGGTTCCCGCCTGTGAGAGCCAGGCAAGGTCAGACATGTTCAGTATCGCCTACCGCTGTAATGGAGGTAACACGCGACGAACAATAAGCGGCTTTGAAGTTCTGCTTTGTCACAACAAACCTTCAGCTGAGACCTATAAAATGATACAGGAGGCCTATGGAGAGTCTGTTCTTCCCCTGTCCTAAAACCATTGCAAGTCCATATCAGGCGCAAAAGACCACATTACCGTGAAGCGGGCTGGATGCTGCACCACGATAATGCGCGGCCGCATATTCCCAATGTTGTTGCTGAGTATCTTGCAAAAATCAACGTGAAGTGCATCCCTCAACTTCCTTATAGTCCGGATTTAGCCCCATGTGTCTTTTCTCTGTTTCCTGACATGAAGAAACGCCTTCATGGGAGGCATTATGAATCATCAGAAGCAGTGGTGAAGGCTGCGGAGGCGATTTTGAAGGACCTCTCAAAAAATGGTTTCCAGCATGTGTTTGAAGACTCCCAGAAACGCTGGGACAAGTGCATCGCATTCATGGGAGACTACTTTGAGACGGACCATCAATATTATAAAGATGAGTAAAGGTATGTTGTCAAAAAAAATTATGATCATTCTTTATTGAACAGCCATCGTATATAGAAAATAATGCTATTATACTCTCCTGGGGCACTCTTGTCTGTACCCTTCTCTCTGATGAAAATTCGCCGTCGAGAACAACATACTGGATTCTGTTACTTAAGAAGTCTTCGAACCACTCGCATATCTGGGAAACTAATGCTCGTACCTTCGTCAATAACCTACAGTGAGGCACCGCATAAAACGCTTTTCGGAAACCGAGAAATATGGAATCTGTACTGCATAGTTCGCAGTACACCACGTGAGAGAAGGGCAAGCTGAGTTTCACACGAGCGATGCTTCTTAAAATCATGCTTTTCTGTCTCAAGGAAATTTATTATATTCGAACTGAGAATATCCTCCAGACTTCTGCAGCAAACATTACTATACCAACATAAAGATTAGACTCGGTCCTCACAAGTCGCATCTGAATCTGATAGTAGTTTTTTTTAATTTATGGCCTGAAGGCCATACACTCCTCTCTAAGTTTTTTGAACTTTCTCAGAGTAAGGTTGTATTTATTAAAGAATTTAATAATTTGTTTTAAAACTAAGATATTATTTTGATGAAGGATCGGTACAGCAGTTGATAATAGTTGATGACATCGTATTAGTTGTATGAAATCGATTTGCTAGTGTGCGTAAATTTTGTATTCAAACAATATGATTGATGTCCCATAGTCTATTGTTAATTCCATCACTTTCATGGTAATTGTTACCTCGAAAGCATATTCGGTGAAAATAGCTAGGGAATGGTACTTGATTAAATCTCATGCGAATATGGAACTTATAATTTTTTTGCCTTAATTGTGTGAACCCGGGGCTCCCAGGGAATGTTCGTCTGTATTTGACCATAACGTTACTTTGATGCGTATTGATAGCTAATATTCTTCATCCCCCTGACTTCTTATTCTTCTGTAAAGGGTGGTCAGAAACAGTGTGAAAAGCTTGTAGGGGTGTTACAGAGTAGGTTCTGCAGAGATATAATTGTTAGCGTAAGAAATCGACAAGTTAATTAGCACTGAAGTTAGTCAATCAGGCCGTTGGGCGAGCAAATTCAAGCGGCCCGTGAGACAAAGTGTCGCTAAACGTGCTCTTCGTTCGGTTTTCTGAAACCGAACAACAGAGCGATACAAAAATTGAACGTGGGTCAGTTGTAAGAATCGAGTTCGCGCCAAAGGATGTGCAGTGTCGTTCACTGTCATCTACGTTATGAGAACAACTAACACCAATTGTATCCGGTGGGCGCTTGAATTTGAGCACCTGATTCGCTAACTTCAGTGCTAATTAGCTCGGAAACGGCGTAACCTATCGAATTTTTGCCTAAAATTTATTTTCAGCGCAGCCTACTCTGCAACACCCTTTAAGCATTTCAGACTGCTTCTGACCAACCCGCAGAGTGCAGTCTTTCAGGTGTAGTCTTCGGGTAATGAGATGTTTTTGAAAGTACCGTTCCGAGGAGCGGTTTTCGCTAAGTCATTGAATCATTACATGTTATGTTAGCTTGTCCTTTGATCTACATGAGTTTTTTTTTTGGAGAATGGGAGGTGTCTGGATATCTTGGCGTCAGCTTCTGCAGTCCGTAAAAATAAAAATGTTTCTATTTGGGAGGTTCGGTGAATAATTTAAGGGTGTGAGTATAGCTGACGGCCTTGCCACAGTGGATGCACCGGTTCCCGTCAGATCACCAAAGTTAAGCGCTGTCAGGCGTAGTCGGCACTTGGATGGGTGACCATCCAGGCCGCCATGCGCTGTTGCCATTTTTCGGGGTGTACTCAGCCTCGTGATGCCAATTGAGGAGCTTCTCGACTGAATAGTACCGGCTTCGGTCAAGAATACCATCATAACGACCGGGAGAGCGGTGTGCTGACCACACGCCCCTCCTATCCGCATCGTCCACTGAGGATGACACGGCGGTCGAATGGTTCCGGTAGGCCACTCGTGGCCTGAAGACGGAATGAGTGAGTAAAGCTGTAGCTTCTGCCGAGAAATTAGAAGTTTCATTGGGAAGCGAAAACAATTCTTTGTAACCTGTGCTGGGGCGTAGGAATGCGAACCCACTCTTCCATTATCTGTGGCTTTGGAACCGTCGGTATGAACGTGAAAACACTCCAGGAAATTATCGGCCATGCAATTTTCCCTAATTGTTCTGCTCCGGCATTTGCTTTTGTTGGGAAGCAGAAGATATCAGCTACTGAAATTATTTCGTTGCAATGGTAGTATGAATTAAGATATGTTGGTGTTCTTCGGAGTTTAGGTAGAATGTACTTTAAATCTATGAAGCCTGTTCTTTACTCTGTTTTTAGGGTCATGCTTATCCTCTGTCTGTTCGTATCTTCTTAGGCCAACGGGCTTGCCGCAGTGGTAACACCGGTTCCCGTCAGATCACCGAACTTAAGCGCTGTCGGGCTTGGTTAGAATTTGGGTGGGGTGACCACCCGGGTCTGCCCAGTGCTGTTGGAAAGTGGACTGCACTCAGCCCTTGTGAGGACAACTGAGGAGCTCCTTGATTGAGAAGGAGAGGCTCCGGTCACGAAAGCTGACATCGGCCCAGAGAGCGGTGTGCTGACCACATGCCCCTCCATGACGCCTATTGGCTAAGGATGAGACGGCGGTCGATCGGTGTTGTTGGGATATCCGAGGCCTGTTCGGACGGAGAGAGATTCATGTCTTCTTGATACAGTCTGTCGAGATCCTGTGTCAGTGGGTCGACAATTGCAGACAGTCTGTTTAGCAGGAATATATCAGTCGATAATTTCTACAGTAAGACATTGGGCATTTCTGCGGCTTCAGCTATCGATGCATTTGTTGGCGTGGAACGCAGGGCGGCTAGGCAAGTCATGGTGCAGCTAAACTGGAGTCATCCAGTTTCTAAACTGGTTTTCTGCTGCCTCTACAAAACAACATGCTCCCATCGTCAATTTTGGATTTTTTAAACCATCTGAATAACTTCTTTTTTCGCATCATATATTTCTTCAATCTTTTCATCATCTACGGAGCTAGTTGGCATATGAACTTGTACTACTGTGGTGGGCGTGGGCTTCGTATCTATCTTGGCTTCAATAATGCGTTCACTATGCTGTTCATAGTAGCATATCCGCTTTCCTATTATCTTATTCATTATTAAACCTACTCCTGCACTACCCCTATTTAATTTTGTATTTAGAACTCTGTATTCACCTGACCTGAAGTCTTGTTCCTCCTGCCACCGAACTTCACTAATTCCCACTACATTTAACCTATCCGTTTCCCTTTTTAAATTTTCTAACCTACCTGCCCGATTAAGGGATCTGACATTCCACGCTCCGCTCCGTAGAACGCCAGTTTTGTTTCTCCTGATAACGATGTCCTTCTGAGTAGTCCCTGCCCGGAGATCCGAATGGAGTATTTTACCACCGGAATATTTTACCCCAGAAGATTCCATTATGATTTAACCATACAGTAGAGTTGTATACCCTCGGGAAAAATTATGGTTGTAGTGTTCCCTTACTTTCAGCCGTTCGCACTACCAGCACAGCAAGGCCGTTTTGGTTGGTGTTACAGGGCCAGATCAGTCAATCGTCCAGAGTGTTGCCCCTGCAACTACTGAAAAGGCTGTTGCCCTCTTAAGAAACCACACGTTTGCCTAGCCTCTCAACAGACACACTTCTATTGTGGTTGCACATGTGTTAACGGCTATCTGGGGCGCGCAAGCCTCCCCACCAACGGCAAGGTCCGTGGTTCATGAGGGGACGCCGTTATCAAGATAGACCCGAAAAACAATGATTTTTGGCTACCGAAAGTACCAAATGTGGAGGTGGACATTTCTATCATTTCTGTTCGTGGAAAATCATCGAAATTTTTGCTATATGTTCTTAAGATGATGTTCTCGAGGAATCTTGAAACATTTTTCGATATCGTTATCTGTTACTGAGATCCAGAGGTTCAAAGTTGCCGTACTTATGCGTGTACAATGTGCACATCGTGTCCGGTATGAGGCGTAAATTTAGTTTTAACTCATGTAATGAACAAATGACAAGGGTTATAGGGTCATTGCAAGGGTTTTGAGATCACCGTATTATGTTTTTAGCCAGCATTTCTTCACCAGCAAAACTTTATGACGTGCTGTCTCTGTATAATGGGGACTTCACGCCTGTACAAATATGCCCAAAGTGGTACGGCAGTGACAAAACATGGAGTAAAAAGGGTATGAAAATGCCAGAAAAAGACTTAAAATAACTGCCAAAACTTACGTAAAACTGGAATGACTGCAAATACAGTGAATTGCTTCTGATAACATTTTCGCTCTTTTTAGTTACAAATCAGAAGCCCGACGTTTTCGATAAATTTCGATCGATGAGCAAAGTATCCAGAAAAAAAATTTAAAGCAAACGATTTTGTGTTAACCTTATGTTGTTTATATGTGTCAAACTGTATAAGTGTGTCGAAATATGTAAATAAAATGTCAAAACTTTACTGACTAATAGAATTCGTTTTATATAAGCGGCAAACCCTGCTGTATCAGGAAAAAGAAGGGAACCAGTGGAATAGTGTCCCTACCGGAGTGAACAAAAGGCGAAGATATTTCTCTTGAAAAGATTGATAGAGAAGTAGGGAACAAGTTGCCTCATCCCTCATTCCACCCTCCCCACAAAAAAAAGAAGAAATTTAGTGCTAACATATTCGCGCCTCTTTGTACTGGAAGAGGGTAGCAGAGAGACAGGTCTAGTAACGGTGGAAGAGATGGAGGACAGTGTGCCTAAGAGAGAAAGAGAGTGGACCTAGTAACGGTGGGAGAGAGAAAGGGTCAGTGAAAGAGAGATGCGTGAAGACAATAGCAGTGGGAGCCAAAGAGAGAGAGGAGATGTTGATGGTCAGTGAGAGACAGTAACAGTAAAAGAGAGCGAGTGATGGATGGAGATACAAACAGTGGAAGCAAAATAGACAGGAGACAGTTGAAATGAAAAATACAGGGAGTGGACACCATACATAGGATTGTGCGAGGGGGCGGGAGAGTCTGAATCCTCCAAGACCGGTGAACTTTCACGCGAAGGTATGGGGAAGGGCGCATTTCGTGGGTGTAGGGGAAAGTATAAGTTGGAACCCTCACAATTTTTTGGCTGCCGACGTATGGTGGAGACAGTGGTAATGGGGAAGAAAGACAAAAGGAGACAGTATAAGTGATATACTGTAATTCAGTGATGAACAATGAAACAGTGAGAGAGAGAGAGAGAGAGAGAGACACTGAAGTGCCAGGCAAACTGGTACAGACATGCGTATTCAAATACAGAGATATGTCACAATGCGGCGCTGCGGTCGGCAACGCCTTTATCAGACAAGTGTTTGGCGCAGCTGTTAGATCGATTACTGCTGCTAAAATGGGAAGTTATCAAGATTTAGGTGAGTGTGAACGAGTTGTTGTAGTCGGCGCACGAGCGATGGGACACAGCATCTCCGAGACAGAGATGTAGTGGAGATTTTCCCGTACGACGATTTTACGAGTGGAATCCGGTAAAACATCAAATCTCCGACATGGCTTCGGCCGGAAAAAGATCCTGCAAAGACGGAACCAACGACGACTGAAGAGAATCGTTCAACGTGACAGAAGTACAACCCTTCCGAAAATTGCTGCAGATTTCAATGTTGGGCCATCAACAAGTGTCAGCATGCGATCTATCCAACGAAACATCATCGATGTGGAGTTTCGGAGCCGAAGGCCCACTCATATACCCCTGATGACTACACGATACAAAGCTTTACGCCTCACCCAGGCCCGTCAGCACCGATATTGGACTGTTGTTGACTGGAAGTATGTTTCCTGGTCTGACGAGTCTCGATTCAAATTGTATCGAGCGGATGGACGTGGACGTGGACGTGTATGGAGACAACATCATGAATCCTTGCACCTTGCACGACAGCAGGAGACTGTTCAAGCTTGTGGAGGATTGTAATGACTCTGACAGGTGACAGGTACGTAAGCATCCTGTCTGATCAGCTGCATCCATTCTTGTCCATTGTACATTCCGACGGACTTGGGCAATCCCAGCAGGACATTGCGACGCCCGACACGTCCATAACTGCTACAGAGTGGCTCCAGGAACACTCTTCTGAGTTTAAACACTTCCGCCGACCACGAAACTCCCCAGACATGAACATTATTGAGCATATCTGAGATGCCTTGCAACGTGTTGTCGAGAAGAGATCTTTACCCTCTCGTACTCTTACGGATTTATGGACAGCCCTGCAGGATTCATGGTTTCAGTTCCCTTCAGCACTACTTCAGACAATAATCGAGTCCATGCCACGTCGTGTTGCGGCACTTATGCGTGTTCGTGGGGGCCCTACACGATATTAAGCAAGTGTACCAGTTTCTTTGGCTCTTCAGTGTATATAGACAATGGCAGTGAGAGAGAGATGCTGAATATGAAGGCTCAGCTACAAAGAGAGGCTGGGTAAAGAGATTTTGAATGTTCAGTGTTAAAAAAGCGCGAAAATGTTCGCACGAAGAAATTTTTGATGAAGATGGTAGAATGAGGATTGAGGTAACTGGTTGCCCACTTTTCTGCCAGTATTTTAAAGAGGAACATATTCGCCTTTTCCGTGCTATGACTGGAACATTCTTCCACTGGTGTTAAATCTATATACATATTGTTTTGAGTCAACAGTCCTCTAAATACTTTGATGCGGCCCGCCACGAATTCCTCTCCTGTGCCAACCTCTTCATCTCAGAGTAGCACTTGCAACATACGTCCTCAGTTATTTTCTAGATGTATTCCGATCTCTATCTTCCCCTACAGTTTTTGACCTCTACAGATCCCTCTATTACCATGGAAGCTATACCCTGATATCTTAACAGATCTCCTATCATACTGTCCCTTTTTCTTGTCAGTGTTTTCTATATATTCCTTTCCTCCCCGATACTGTGGATAACCTTCTCATTCCTTAACTTATCAGTCCACCTAATTTTCAACACTCTTTTGTAGCAGCACATCCCAAATGCTCCTATCCTCTTCTGTTCCGGTTTTCCCACAGTCCATATCTCACTGCCAGACAATGCTGAGCTCCAAACGTACATTCTCAGAAGGTTCTTCCAAAAATTAAGATCTACGTTTGATACATAGGATTGTTTCGCTGCCTAGGTAGCAGAATTTCTTAATTTCATGTAATTCATGATCAACAATTATGGTGTTAAGTTTCTCGCTGTTCTCATTTCTGCTACTTCTCATTACTTTCGTCTTTCTTCGATTTACTCTCAATCCATATTCTGTATACATTAGGCTGTTCATTCCATTCAACAGGTCCTATAATTCTTCTTCATTTTCACTGAGGACAGTTATGTCATCAGCGAATCTTAACACTAATAAACTTTCACCTTGAACTTTAATCACACTCTTGAACATTTCTTTTATTTCCATTATCACTTCTTCGACATATGGATTGAACAGCAGGGCCGAAAGACTATGTCTCTGTCTTACATCCTTTGTCATTCGTGCCTTTGTTCTTCATCTTCCATTCCTATTGTTCCCCCTTGGTTCTTGTACATATTGTATATTGCACGTCTTTCCATATAGCTTACACCTACTTTTCTTAGGATTTCGAACATCTTGGGCCACTTTCTATTGTCGAGCGATTTTTCCAGGTTGACAAATCCTATGAACGTGTCTTAAGCTGATTGTGCGATAATTCTTCCACTTGTCGGCTCTTGCAACCATTGGAATGGTGTGGATTACGTTTTTCCGAAAGTATGATGCTATATCGCGTCTTATATTTCTCCATACCAACGTTAATAATGGTTTTGTTGCCACTTCCCCCAATGATTTTAGAAATTCTGATGGATCCATCCCTTCTGCCTTTTTTGAATTTAAGTCTTCCAAAGCTCTTTTAAATACTGGATCCCCTATCTCTTCCCTACTGACTCCTGTCTTTTCTTCTGACACGTCATCAGGTCAGTCCTCCTCCTCGTAGCGGTCTGCTCTCTCCTCTGCTTTTAACAGTGGAATTCCCACTGTGCTCTTAATGTTACCGCCCTTGCTTTTAATTTCACCGAACGCTATTTTGACTTTCCTGTACGCCTGAATGTCCTACCGACAATCATTTCTTTTTCGATTTCTCAACAATTTTCATGTAACCATTTTGCCTTAGCTTCCCTGCACTTCCTATTTATTTCATTCCTAAATGAGTTGTATTTTTGTATTCCTGAATTTCGTAGAACATTTTTCCACTTCCTTGTTTCGACGATCAGCTGAAGTATTTCTTCTGTTACCTATAGTATCTTCGCAGTTACCTTCCTTGTACCTACGTTTTGTTCCACAACTTCTGTGATTGCACATTTTAGAGGTGCCCATAGCTCTTCAACTGAACTGCCTACTGAGCTGTTCATTATCGCAGTATGTGTAGTCTTAGAGAACTTCAAGCGTGTATTTTCATTCCCTCTTGCGCATTGATTCTTCCTGACTAATGTCTTAAACTTCAGCCTATTCTTCATCGTTACCGAATTGTGATCTGAGTCTATATGTGCTCCTGGGTGCGCCTTAAAGTCCAGTATCTGACTTCGGAATCTTTGTCTGTCCATAATGTAATCTAACTGAAATATTCCCTTATCATCCGGCCTTTTCCAAGTATACTTCCACCTCTTGTGATTCTTGGTTACTAGCTGAAATTTATTACAGAACTCAATCAGTCTTTCTCCTCTCTCGTTCCTTGTCCCAAGCTCATATTCTCCTGTAATCTTTTCTTCTACTCCTTCCCCTACAACTGCATTCCAGACCCTCATTGCTATTACATTTTCATCTCTCTTTATGTACTGTATTACTCTTTCAATATCCCCATATACTTTCTGTATCTGTTCATCTTCTGCATGCGACGTCGGCATGTATACCTGAACTATTGTTGTCGACGTTGGTTTTGCTGTCGATTCCGATGAGAACAATCCTGTCACTGAATTATGCACAGTAACACACTCTCTGTGCTACCTTCCTACATTTCCTACATAAATATATCTTCAGCATATCGTAGTACTTGAGTACCTCTTGGTGGCTAGGTTCCCATGTCTTCTGGATAAACATTAAACAGAGTAGGGCTCAATATTGATCCATTTGGAAAGCCAACAGTGGAATACCTTGTGTTTACAGTTTCACTTTTTAGCCATAAAAGGACGTTCCTTCTAATGAAAAACTTGCTTATACCATTCACAAAATGGTAGTGCAGTCCTACCTCTATCATTCGTTTCCATCACAAGGGAATGATACTATTAAATAACATGGTATACTCCTTCAGCATCCACAAACATGGGTGTAAGATACTGTCTTTTGTCAAATGCATTTTGTATGTGCTAACACTATGTTCAAGAATCATAAAAGAAGGTTGTATACCTGGAAGAATCCTGGAGATACTAAAAGGTATCAGATAGATTATATAATGGTAAGACAGAGATTTAGGAACCAGGTTTTATATTGTAAGACATTTCCAGGGGCAGATGTGGATTCTGACCACAATCTATTGGTTATGAACTGCAGATTGAAACTGAAGTAGCTGCAAAAAGGTGGGAATTTAAGGAGATGGGACCTGGATAAACTGAAAGAACCAGAGGTTGTAAAGAGTTTCAGGGAGAGCATAAGGGAACAATTGACAGGAATGGAGGAAAGAAATACAGTAGAAGAAGAATGGGTAGCTCTGAGGGATGAAGTAGTGAAGGCAGCAGACGATCAAGTAGGTAAAAAGACGAGGGCTAGTAGAAATCCTTGGGTAACAGAAGAAATATTGAATTTAATTGATGAAAGGAGAAAATATAAAAATGCAGTAAATGAAGCAGGCAAAAAGGAATACAAACGTCTCAAAAATGAGATCGACAGGAAGTGCAAAATGGCTAAGCAGGGATGGCTAGAGGACAAATGTAAGGATGTAGAGGCTTGTCTCACTAGGGGTAAGATAGATACTGCCTACAGGAAAATTAAAGAGACCTTTGGAGAGAAGAGAACCACTTGTATGAATATCAAGAGCTCAGATGGCAACCCAGTTCTAAGCAAAGAAGGGAAGGCAGAAAGGTGGAAGGAGTATATAGAGGGTTTATACAAGAGCGATGTACTTGAGGACAATATTATGGAAATGGAAGAGGATGTGGATGAAGACGAAATGGGAGATAAGATACTGCGTGAAGAGTTTGACAGAGCACTGAAAGACCTGAGTCGAAACAAGGCCCCGGGAGTAGACAACATTCCATTAGAACTACTGATCGCCTTGGGAGAGCCAGTCATGACAAAACCTACCATCTGGTGAGCAAGATGTATGAGACAGGCGAAATACCCTCAGACTTCAAGAAGAATATAATAATTCCAATCCCAAAGAAAGCAGGTGTTGACAGATGTGAAAATTACAGAACTATCAGTTTAATAAGTGACAGCTGCAAAATACTAACGCGAATTCTTTACAAACGAATGGAAAAACTGGTAGAAGCGGACCTCGGGGAAGATCAGTTTGGATTCTGTAGAAATATTGGGACACGTGAGGCAATACTAACCTTACGACTTATCTTAGAAGAAAGATTAAGAAAAGGCAAACCTATGTTTCTAGCATTTGTAGACTTAGAGAAAGCTTTTGACAATGTTAACTGGAATACTCTCTTTCAAATTCTGAAGGTGGCAGGGGTAAAATACAGGGAGCGAAAGGCTATTTACAATTTGTACAGAAACCAGATGGCAGTTATAAGACTCGAGGGGCATGAAAGGGAAGCAGTGGTTGGGAAAGGAGTGGGACAGGGTTGTAGCCTCTCCCCGATGTTATTCAATCTGTATATTGAGGAAGCAGTAAAGGAAACAAAAGAAAAATTCGGAGTAGGTCTTAAAATTCATGGAGAAGAAGTAAAAACTTTGAGGTTCACCGATGACATTGTAATTCTGTCAGAGACAGCAAAGGACTTGGAAGAGCAGTTGAACGGAATGGACAGTGTCTTGAAAGGAGGATATAAGATGAACATCAACAAAAGCAAAACGAGGATAATGGAATGTAGTCAAATTAAATCGGGTGATGCGGAGGGAATTAGATTAGGAAATGAGACACTTAAAGTAGTAAAGGAGTTTTGCTATTTAGGAAGTAAAATAACTGATGATGGTGGAAGTAGATAGGATATAAAATGTAGACTGGCAATGGCAAGGAAATCGTTTCTGAAGAAGAGAAATTTGTTAACATCGAGTATAGATTTAAGTGTCAGGAAGTTGTTTCTGAAAGTATTTGTATGGAGTGTAGCCATGTATAGAAGTGAAACGTGGACGATAACTAGTTTGGACAAGACGACAATAGAAGCTTTCGAAATGTGGTGCTACAGAAGAATGCTGAAGATAAGGTGGGTAGATCACGTAACTAATGAGGAGGTATTGAATAGGATTGGGGAGAAGAGAAGTTTGTGGCACAACTTGACTAGAAGAAGGGATCGGTTGGTAGGACACGTTTTGAGGCATCAAGGGATCACAAATTTAGCATTGGAGGGCAACGTGGAGGGTAAAAATCGTACAGGGAGATCAAGAGATGATTACACTAAGCAGATTCAGAAGGATGTAGGTTGCAGTAGGTACTGGGAGATGAAGAAGCTTGCACAGGATAGAGTAGCATGGAGAGCTGCATCAAACCAGTCTCAGGACTGATGACCACAACAACAACAACAACAACATGCGCAAAATGCGTTGTCGCATTATCTAATGTGAGCCAACGTTCCCGAAATACGTTCTGACAATCTGGTAGTATATTATTAGCTTAGAGCCACCTTTCAAGACTATTTGTAATTACTTGTTCCAAGGTTTTCGCAATGTACGATGATTGTGTTGCTATGGGTCTGTATGAGTCGAGAGACACTTGATCCTTTCCAGTTTTCTGAAATAGTGTAATGTAGTTCAATCTTCAGGAAATGAATCGTTTAACCATATTCAAGTTAGATATGCAACAGCCTCACTTTTGCAGATTCAGGTAAATTCTGCAGCTTTGCGTAATAAATATCATCCACTCCTGATGCTGTGGGCACTGTGCGGTTTGACGCAATCGACAGTTCTTCTTAAGTAAATGACAAGCCAAGAAAATGATACGATATTTCCGATAAAGACAAGGATCTCATAATAAGGTTCCACCTTTCCGGACGTCGCTCATATCCTAAGAATACCAAACGTCAAAACTAAGAATAAAGAATGGTTCAAATGGCTCTAAGCACTATGTGACTTAACATCTGAAGTCGCCAGTCCCCTAGACTTAGAACTACTTAAACCTTACTAATCTAAGGACAACACACACTTCCATGCCCGAGGCAGGATTCAAACCTGCGACCGTGGCAGCAGCGCGGTTCCGGACTGAAGCGCCTAGAACCGCTCGGCCACAGCGGCCGGCAATAAAGAATGCTCCCTGCTTCACGTAGCAATCCCTAATGTACTGACGGAAAAAATCGCATCACGAAAAAACAATTAATATAGAATATTGAAATTTCGGGGCTGCATTTGTCTAGGTAACATTTTAAATGATTTAACATTGCAAGATCACAGGTTAAGATAAGCGCGAGATAAGCCATTGCAGTAGTGAAATGCTGGTACATTAATAACCAGTGTAACCGCCAGAATGTTGAATGCAAACATGCATTATGTTGCACAGGTGCGGGATGTCAGTTTGTGAGATGGAGTTCCGTGCATGTTGCACTTGATCGGTCAAATCAAGGACGGCTAATGCTGTTTGACGATGACGCTTGAACTATTAAGTCATAATGTCACATATATGCTCGATTGGAGACAGATATAGCGATCGAAAAGGCCAAGGCTACATGTCGACACTGTATAGAGCAACTTGGGTTATAACAGCGATGTGAGGGCGATCGTTATCCTGTTGAAAAACATCCTATACAATCCTGTTCACGATCCTATTCAAGAATTACCCGAATTCGACGTAAATATGTAGATGTGACGTACATGTTGCTGAGCTGTGTGGTAACGTCCTTGCCAATCATACAGCAGGCCAGGTTAGATTCCTTCCTGGGTTGGAGGTTTTCCCCGCTCCTAACCTAACCTAGCCTAACCCAGCCTAACTTAACCTGTGACCATAAACTAACCACTGCTCTAGGCCTCAAGGGCGGGTCGAGACCTTATATTTATGACTGGCGACCCAGTCGCAACCATGAATTGCAGCTTTCAAAAATTCGGCATTACCTAATGTCTTGAAAAGCTATCTAATGTAAGCTGATCACTATGGCTGTGACAAGGTATATGAGACGCTGAAGTATCCCAATCGTGTTTGGTTAGTGCTGTGTGTGAAACGTGTGTATTTCATTAGCTTCGTTGGGTTGGACAAGAATTGGATGTGAACTGACCAATTGTTGTGTCAGTTTGGCAACGGCGAATGGTACAGTAGTGACGCTGATCACTCTGATTGGCGGAAACCAGCTCCAACGCGTGAAGTGTCAACTATCAAGTAATTTTAATCAGACTATAGACCTCAGCGAAAATATATGAATGTGCTACGAACTATGTAAACTAGTAGTTGAAACTTTCAAAAGCTCGCACTTGCAACAATGAAAAATTATCATTTGCAAGTACAAAAAGATCACAGTGTTGCGAAAAGAAGAGATGCAGTTACAGCAAAACTTCTCCTCATTAAGAGCACGGTTTGTAGTGTTTGACAACAATTTACGGTTTACTAACGTTATCTGTCATAATCGGAATCTCAGTAAAGTCTGTTGACACCCCCTGCTCTGTTACACCTGCTCCAACTGAAATGATGGTTCAGCATTACCTTATGACATTTTGATATTTCTGTTGGTTTTATGCGTTCCAGTGCCTAAGATAGATGTTTAGATACTGTTTTTGTAATTAGTTAATTTTTGCGAATCACGTTTTATTTTACAGATTTCCTCACTCGGGCATGTTTCACCACTTGTAGCCTACATCATCTGAAATACGCTCTAAGACGGAAAAAACAACGCACCATGTAGGAATTATCCGAATTCGACGGAAATCGGTAGATGCGATGTGCATGTACAGACAAACAAATGATAACAGTTACAGTAAAACTGGATGATTTATGCAAGAGAAAGAGCCTTACAAATTGAGCAAGACAATAACACATTAGTCCACCTCTCCCCAGTCCGACTGCCTAGCTGAGTGGTGACATCTTTGCCTACCATGCAGAGGGCCCAGATTCTATTCTCAGTGGGGTTGGAGATTTTCTCCGCTCCTCACCTAACCTAACCGAAACCAAATGACCTTTTGCACATCAGATTCATACACTTAACTATTGCGCTACGCTACAGTAGTGGGTCGAGACTTTATATTTATGACTGTGGTGACCCAGACGCAACCATGAGTTGCAGCCTTCAAAAATGCGGCTTCACTCACTGCCTTGAAAAGCTGTCTAATGTAAGCTGATCTTTGCGATTGTGATAACTGTATATGAGACGATGAAGTATGCCAGTGCTGTTTGGTTAGTCCTATGTGTGTATTTCATTAACTTCGTTGGGTGTATGTGTGTATTTTTTGGTGTAGTTATCATTTGTGCTGTAATACGAAAGAAAAGTGCCAGAGCCATGATTCGGGATACAAACACATCAAGAAAGAATGTCGGAGAAGGGACTGCAACTTGTCAATATGGCAAGGGCGAACGGTTCTGGAGTTACATTAAGCGCTCTGATTGGCGGAAACCATCTCCAATGCGCGAAGTGTCAACTATCAAGTAATTTTGATCAGACTATAGCCCTTTGAATGAGAGAAGACGAAAGGTTCCTGAGCTAAAACAAATGAATGTACTGCAAACTATATAAAGTAGTAGTCGAAATTCTTAGTAGTTTGCACTTGCAACTATGAAAAATTATAATTAGCATGTACAAAAAGAACACAGTTTGCGAAAGGAAGAGATGAAACGCCGGCACAGTAGCTCAGCATGTTTGGTCAGAGAGTCGCATGGCCTCTGTAATAAAAAACTTGAATGGAAGGATCAACAAACGCACTTGAATGGATGTCCTGTGACCTCCGAAATGACCAAACACAACAACAACAAAAAAAGTGGTAACATCTTTGCCTACCATGCAGAGGGCACGGTTTCTGTTCCCAGCGGGGTTGGAGATTTTCTCCGCTTCCAACACAACCTGACCTAACATAACCTATAACCTTTTGTACATCAGGTTCATTTGCTACAATAGCGGGTCGAGAGCTTATATTTATGACTGTGGTGACCCAGTCACAACAAGGAGTTGCAGCTTTCAAAAATGCGCCTTACACACTGCTTGAAAAGCTATCTAATGTAAGCTGATATCTGTCATTCTGATAACTGTACATGAGACGCTAAAGTATCCCATTGGTGTTTGATTAGAGCTATGTATGAAATGCGTGTATTTCATTAGCTTCGTTAGGCGTGTGTGATGTTTTTAGTGTGGTTATCATATGTGGTGTGATAAGAAACAAAAGTGCCAGAGTCATGACTCGGGATCCAGACACATCAAGAAAGAATGTTGGACTAAGGATTGGAAGTGAATTGACCAATTGTTGTGTCAGTTTGGCAATGGCGAACGGTATGGAAATGACGTTGAGCACTCTGATTGGCGGAAAACATCTCCAATGCGTGAAAGTATCAACTATCAAGTAATTTTAATCGGACTATAGCCCTTTGAACGAGAGCAGATGGCAGGTACCTCAGCCAAGACAAATTAATGTGCTACAAACTATGTAAACTAGTAGTTGAAATTTTTAAAGCTCCCACTTGCAATAATGAAAACTTATAATTTGCAGGTACAAAAAGAACACATTGTTGCGAAAAGAAGAGATGCAGCTACAGGAATACTTCTCCTTATTAAGAGCACAGTTTGTAGTGTTTGACAACAATGTACGATTTACTACCGTCATCTGTCATAATCGGATTCTCAGTAAAGTCTGTTGATACCATGACTGTTACTATCGGTATTGCAATGTGCCTGCTTTACGCTATCACAATTTTCCTACTGCTTGTTCCCTCAACATCCTGCGTTGTTACACCTGCTCCGTCCGCCACGGTAGCTGAGTGGTCAGCGTGACAGACTGTCAATCCTAAGGGCCCGGGTTCGATTCCCGGCTGGGTCGGAGATTTTCTCCGCTCAGGGACTGGGTGTTGTGTTGTCCTAATCATCATCATTTCATCCCCATCGACGCGCAGGTCGCCGAAGTGGCGTCAAATCGAAAGACCTGCACCAGGCGAACGGTCTACCCGACGGGAGGCCCTAGCGACACGACACACCTGCTCCAATTAAAATGTTGGTCCAACATTATCTTTTGCCATTTTGATATTTCTGCTGGTTTTATGCGTTCCAGTGCCTAAATTTATGTTCGGATACTGTTTTTGTAATATGTTAATTAATTTTTGCAAACCACATTTTAGTTTACAGATTTCCTCACTCGAGCATGTTTCAACACTTCTATCCTATATCATCTGAAATTCGGTCTAAGACGGAAAAAAACGACGCACCAGGAAGGAATTTGCCGAATTCGACGGAAATCGGTAGATGTGACGTATGTGTACAGGCAAACAAGTAATATCAGTTTTAGTAAAATTGGATGATTTATGCAAGAGAAAGAGCGTTACAAATTGACCAAGTCAATAACGTGTTAGTCCACCTCTGGCCCGTCTGTCGGCTGAGCTGAGAGGCAACGTCTTTGCCTACCATACAGAGGGCTCAGGTGCGATTCCCGGCCGGGTTGGAGGTTTTTGTCTGCTTGTGGATTTGATGTTGTGTTGTCCTCATCATCATCACCGACAAGCAAGTCGCCCAATGTGGCATCACGTGATATAAGAGTTGCAACTTGGTGGCCGAACTCCCCCTGACGTGGTCTCTCGGCCATCAATGGCACACAATCATTTTATTTCATTTTTTTTATCTCAGTCCCTTATGCATGCATCTTGGCGTTGATTAGTAAGACATATTAGTATGGCACTCCAGACTATCACTCCTGGTTGTCGGCCAGTATGGCAGGCGACAATCAGGTTGGTATCCCAAAGCTGTCCAGAGCATCTCCAGACATGTCTTCGCTGATCATCAGGATTCAGTTCGAAGTGGGCGTCATCACTGAAGACAACTGTAGTCCATTCTATGAGACTCCAGGCTGGACACGTGACTGGAGACGTGATGGATAGTGGTGTGATACCAACCTGACCGTCGCCCGCAATACTTACTGAGAGCCAGGTTTCAAAATGGCTCTGAGCACTATGGGACTTAACATCTGAGGTCATCAGTCCCCTACAACTCAGAACTACTTAAACATCCACACATCCATGCCCGAGGCAGGATTTGAACCTGCGACTGTAGCGGTCGTGCGGTTCCAGACTGAAGCGCCTAGAACCGCTCGGCCACACCGGCCGGCTTGAGAATCAGGGGTTCTATTTCTTTTCATAGCGGGCAAAGCGGTACGTTGACAATGTTCCAAGTCCCCTTTTGTGCCCCTTGAAGGCAAGCTATCCTGGGATTGCATTTCAGCAAGATAATGTCCACCTGTACACGCTTCTCTTTGTACTTGCCAAACTCTACCTTGGCCAGCAAGGTCGCCAGATTTCTCCATAATGGAGAATGTTGGGCAGAGCCCTCCCACAAGCTCAGGAATTTGACGATCTAATGCACCAGTTGGACAGAATTTGGCACGATATGTCTCAGGAGGATACCAACAACTCTATGGATCAACGCAAAGCCGAATAAGGTTCAGAGATGGACCAACGCGTTATTGAATCTCTCAGTTTGCGAAGCTTTTTCTCTTGAACAAAACATTCAATTTTCCAGTGTTTCTGAAATTGTAATCATTTATTTGCCTGTATGTGTACATCACATCTACCGATTTCCGACCAATTTGGATAATTTCTTCGCAGTGCGTCCTTTTTTTGTCTTAGAATGTGTGTTAGTGCTTCCGTTTTTCACACAGGTTGAAGTAAATATTTATTTTTGTTGAAAATGTCTTGCAACGTTAGTTTTATCTTTTTTTGCGTAACGATTGGCAAGAATTTTCTTTTGGAAAGTACACCATGATATTTTCTACTGAAAATATAAATGTCCAATATTTTTTCGGAATTTTTACTAATATGTAAAATTATCACTTAATCACATTAAGGGAGCGTTGTTGGGGTGCTTAGAGGCTGGATATGATACACGCCCCATGTCCCTGAGGCCCTGCTAATGGCTCTCACCTTCCTCCTTCATATTTGAGTGACACAGGGTGGCCTCAGAGTGACCTAGATAGAATTTCTATTTGTTGTAATGTATGGCAGCTTGCTCTAAATGTAAGAAAATATAAGTTAATGCAGATGAGTGGGAAAAAGACTCCTGTAATATTCGGATGCTCGATTTTATTGCACATACATAGAACAAGAGGTTCGTTACTGTACAATTATGCTATTGGTAATAACATCAATGAAAAAATCGGAGGAATTAGAGTAATACAGAAGTTTTTAGCTACAGTTGTTCCTGCCACACATCAGTGAAAATAAACAATGTCAAAGACATGATGAGCAGTATTTTAATGATTTACTCTGCAAGAGATAAAAACTACAAACAGGTGATATGCAACACTCTCCCCGGTGTTTCGTTGTAATATCTGACAGCAAGAGGCATACCTGTGGTAATGGGGAATTTATAAAATAACTTTTATCCACTAGCAGTCATGAGTTTCTTTTTCTTTTTTACATATCGTTTGACAGGTCGGTAGACTGTGATGCCCATCATCTTCTTCAAACACAGCTTCACAAAGACTAAGTTAATTTTGTGCAAGTATGATGCTTGAATTAACTTTACTGAGGACTGTGAAATCCACATTCGACCATTCTGTTTAGTTTTCCCGTGATAGGCGGGCCTACATGCTGCCAGCGTTGTTTCGACTACATAGCAAAAGTGTCACTGAGGAGCACTTACATGTCCTCCAAACAGTCCTAATGTCTCCCCATGCGATCTTGATACATTTTCAGAGCCCCGAAGAAAGACGTTTGTGGTCATTGATTTGTTTGGATGAAGCATTCCATACCTGGGTATTATCATGGTTTCATACACAACAGCAAACATTCTTCCATGAAGGTGCTGATTGTCTAGTCTTACATTGGGATAAATTTAAAAACAATTACGGCAATAACTTTTGAAATAATAAAAAGTTTACATGCTTTTTTTCCATGTGTCTCATTTTTATTTGACTGGCCTTATACTATGTATCATCTGAAAACATCTCCAGCGCGCAAGTCGCCCAACGAGGCGTCGAAGCATTGCCCTCGGCAGCCGAACTTCCCCGAATGGGGAACTCCTGGCCCAAAATGCCGTACGCTCATTTTCCATTACCTGTGATCTGGTCGTTAGCAGATCTTAGGGGGCTTGTCTCAGTTCTTCCAGCATTCACCGGACAGTGGCACCAGGGAGCTTAGAATAAGGGGAAACAGCATAGCTTCCATTGAGAGCAGCCACTGGCTGGAGTCAGAGGGCCTGGCGGTCCAACATACTGGAGAGGCCAGGATGTGGGGTCCTCCACAATGCGCTGGGGGGAACTTGTCCTCTTAGCTTAAATCATCGAATTGATGATCATTTCAGAATACATATGTAGATACAATGTACTATTGTGAAGGAATATTCCTCATCAGAATTGACCTAGAACTTCAGAAGTTAAACATGAACTACATTATGGCACTACCTGATTGTTTTAATGGAAAACGAGCTGTCAGCCGTATTATTTCGCAGTACAAATGGCACAAGACTCTTCCAGTTATTTCACTACATTTTCAGAACATTGACACTGAAGTGATGTTTATTAGTCACAGGAACACAACAGTATATGAAAAGTACTGGTTGAGCATCTCTGAACTGAAACATTGTTATCAAAATCAAAAATTATATACACTTAATACTAGAGAAAGCCTTCCTTTTGCTATCTCCCCCACACTACATTTTTTTCAAAAACATTTAATTTCTTTAGACATTACCAGCATCATTTAATAATTTAGCAAAATCAAGAATACATAATTTGATCATTATGTTAACTTGCTACCTCATTAGTGCACTGAGGTGCCAAAGAAACTGGTACACCTGCCTAATATTGTGTAGGGCACCCACGAGCACGCATAAGTGCGGCAACATGACGTGGCATGGACTCCGACTAATGTCTGAAGTAGTGTTGGAGGGAATTGATACAATGAATCCTGCAGGGCTGTCAATAAATCTGCAAGAGTTCGAGGGGGTTGAGGTCTCTTCTGAACGCCACGTTGCAAGGCATCTCAGATATGCTCAATAATGTTCATGTCTGGGGAGTTTGGTGCCCAACGAAAGTGTTTAAACTCTGAAGAGTGTTCCTGGAGCCACTCTGTAGCAATTCTGGACGTGTGAGGTGCCGCATTGTCCTGCTGGAATTGTCAAAGTCCATTGGAATGCAGAATGGACATGAATGGATGCACGTGATCAGACAGGATGCTTACGTATATGTCACTTGTCAGAGTCGTATCTAGATATATCAGGGGTCCCATATCACTCCAACTACACACACCCGACACCATTACAGCACCTCCTCCATGGGTTGATGAGGTTGTCTCCATACCCGTACACGACCATCCGCTCGATACAATTTGAAATGAGACTCGTCTGATCAGTCAACATATTTCCATTCATCAACAGTCCAATGTTGGTGTTGACAGGTGCAGGTGAGTCGTACAGCTTTTTGTGTTATGCCGTCATCAAGGGTACATGAGTGAGTCTTTGGATCCAAAAGCCCATATTGATGATGTTTCATTGAATGGTTCACATGCTGCACTTATTGATGGCCCAGCATTGAAATCAGCAGCAATTCGCGGAAGGGTTGCACTTCTGTCACGTTGAAGAACTATTCTTTTTAGTCGTCGTTGGTTCCGTTTTTGCGGGATCTTTTTCCGGCTGCAGGGATGTCGAAGATTTCTTTTTTGACCAGATTCCTGATATTCATGGTACACTCGTGAAATGGTTGTATGGGAAAATCCCCACTTCATCGCTACCCCGCAGATGCTGTGCCCCATCGCTCGTGCGTCGACTATAACACCATGTTCAAACTCGCTTAAATCTTGATAACCCGCCATTGTAGCAGCAGTAACCCATCTAACAACTGTTCCAGACACTTGTTGTCTTACATAGGCGTTGCCGACCGCAGCGCTGTATTCTGCCTGTTTACATATCTCTGTATTTGAATAAGTGTGCCTACACCATTTTCTTTGGCGCTTCAGTGTTTCTAGTGATGACATCTGCAACAAATAATGGGGCGAACCCTTCATCAATCATTTTGTTTATAAACTACAAAAACTTGCAACTTATTGAGTAACGTACTTTATCACTCATCTGGTTTGCTGTCCTTAAGAGGTCATTAGCTTAATATGTTTGCACCTCATTTTGTTCGTACTCCGCCCCCGGTAGCTGAGTGGTCAGCATGACAGAATGTCAATCCTAAGGGCCCGGGTTTGATTCCTGGCTGGGTCGGAGATTTTCTCTGCTCAGGAACTGGGTGTTGTGTTGTCTTAATCATCATCATCTCATCCCCATCGACGCGCAAGTCGCCGAAGTGGCGTCAAATCGAAAGACTTGCACCCGGCGAACAGTCTACCTGACGGGAGGCCCTAGTCACACGACATTTACATTTATTTTGTTTGTGTGGGCAATGTCATTCACCATTTTCATTTCATGAAACATTGTAGACTGTAAGTACTGGTTAACAGTGGCTTTCGTCAGTAATATCAACTGATTGTCAAGGTACAGTTGAGCTCTCACACGGGTGCTCAAGTTCAGAAATAAAGGACTGCTTACAAACAGACTCGTAACTTCACAAACTATTAAATAAATAGAGTTCTGCAGATACACGTATTTACAAGCCTTATGATTGCAACAGAATACTCACTCTGCAGATATACAAACATCATCTGCAGGAGTAATAAGATCATCACGAATTCCTCCTCTTCATATGATAGAAATTCAGTATGGTTATCACCACCCCTCAGAGCAGTTACAAGGGATTCACAGGTAATTATTTTTCTCTAAATATCTATTCCTTGGGTGCATTATGAGTTTGTACCTCTTGTCACTGAAGGGTACATCCAGCATTGTTGGACACGATCAATTTTTGTGGTCCAGTTGTTACAGTGTGCGGAGGCATAATGTTGGATGAACTTACTGACCTGCAACTCTTTGAACACGATACACTCACCAGTTAACATTATTGTGACACTGTACCCCTTCCGCATGTATATCTTCGCAGGGGAGCAATCAGCCCTGATGTCAGTATGAGGAGCATTTGGCCCTGATGTCATTATTATGGATGACAGTGTGTAACTGCATTGAACAGTGCAGGTGAAGGATAGGATATTCGGTGAAAGGACTTGCCTTCCTGTTCCCCTGTATTAAATCCCATTGACTACATGTGGGATGCATTGGTGAGATGTATCGCACCATGTCCATACGCACCAGCGAAATCCAGCACTTGTCAGTCATGCTGGTAGAGGAATGAAATCCCCTTTGACAAGAACTCCCTACCAACCTTGTGGTGAGCATGGGAGCACATTGCTGCCTGTAGTGATCGCACACCCTATTGAGAATCACATCACACTTTTTGTAATGTCCAGGGGACTATCAGTAATTGTGATGACTTCAGGTGTATTGTCTTTGAATAAACATGTAATTTCACTTTGTCTCATTGCATACTTCTTTCAGTTACCTTCTGTGCTATGCTGTAGCAGTTCTTTCTTTGTATGCTCTGAGTTTCATCCATGTATGTTACTTGGCAGTGACTCATGCCAAAGTTATTTTTGCTCTCTCATTCTGCATGCCAGTGTATTTTGCTCTATTCTTTTGCTTCCCAGTATTTTTGTTGTAGTGCTCGATGTACAAGCTTTTCCTTCCACTGTACTTCAGGAACCAGTATACTGTATGAAGTTGGTGAGTGAAAATGTAGAAATGGCTGACCATATTTAAACTAAAATTATTAATTTGACTAAATTATTTTTCTGTGGAAAGTAAGAGCTCACTTCCCACTGCTGCTTGTGTGTCTGTAGGTAACACAAACTAAAATTATTAGTTTGACTAAATTATTTTTCTGTAGAAAGTAAGAGCTCACTTCCCACTGCTGTTTGTGTGTCTGTAGGTAACACAAGCAAGTAGTTTTAAACAAATTTGTGTTTTTATTCTGATGAGAATCACTGGATTACACACACTCCTCCCACAATGTTTTGGTGTCCCTAATATGGAGGAATACAGAAGCTCCTGGTTTTAAGATCATGGTGTCAGGGTATCTCCATAGCCTCTATAACCTCCTTGGGTAGCACTGACTGTTTCTGTTACATATGCCGTCTGCTTTTTGCAACTTTCATAGAAGTGACAGCTCTGGTTTATTAGCAATTAAGATTGTCATCCGAAGATGATGGCCAGTTGGGATGTCAAAATATTATATCAGATTGATTGGAGAATTCGACTGCAAACTCAACAAATACGCCAAATAGCTTCTACTTCTTTGTGGACTAAAGCCAAAGCCCCCTACATTTATATACAACAATCCCAGTCTTTAGGCATATTTTCCGTGCGGCGGTTAGAGGAGTGGGCTGCAAAGACAGGTTTTCGGTTTTCTGCCGATAAGTGTGTTTGTGTTCATTTTAATCGTTCTCGTCGTCTTTTTACTTTGCCTGCCTTGCATATGGGGGATGCTGTCCTACATTTTAGAGACGCAGTGCGGTTTCTGGGACTAATTTTTGACTCCAGGTTGTCATGGCTGCCACACCTACGTGACTTGAAAGCCAGATCCCTGAAGGCACTCAACATCCTCAAGTGCCTCAGCCACAGGTCTTGGGGCGCGGACAGGGCGCGTCTCCTTCAGTTTTATCGGGCTTTTGTGCGTTCGCGGCTGGACTATGGGTGCACAGTATATGGGTCAGCGAGGCCGTCTTATTTGCGGATCCTTGACGCTGTCCACCATGCTGGGATTCGACTGGCCACGGGTGCTTATCGGACCAGTCCCATACCAAGTCTCTGTGCTGAGGCTGGCGAACCGCCACTTACCATCCGGCGGCAGCTCCTTCTGGTGCGCCAGGCTTGTAAGTTTCTTGCGGCTCCCAGCTCGCCTGCTCACCGCCTTGTTGCCCATCCACCTCTGGACCGCCTTTTTTCCCACCGTCCCCGGGCTACGTTGCCATTTGGGATCCGTGTGCAACGTGTTCTAGAGTCGCTCGGTGTGGAGTCTGTACAACCCCAAATCCAGGGTTTTAACCACCTGCCACCCTGGTTACTGAAGAGGCCCAGAGTGATTTTAGATTTATTGCAGTACAAGAGGGGTTGCACTCCTGCCACCGTTTTTCATGCAGCATTTTCTGCTGTTTTATCTGAGCACCACGACTATGTAGCGGTTTTTACGGATGGGTCGAAACAAGGGGATTCCGTTGGCTGCTCCGTTGTTTTTCCGGATCGTGTCCTTAAGGTCCGACTGCCTCCGCCTTTCACGGTCTTTGATGCAGAATTGTCTGCGATCTTGCGGGCGCTGGAGGAGATGAGACATTCTTCCTCTCCTAAATTTCTTGTCTGTTCCGATTCCCTCAGTGCCCTTCAATCATTGCACCATTTGTATCCGGCAGTTACAGTAGTCCAGACCATCCAGGATGCCCTCCTCCGACTACAGCGACTGGGGAAGGTTGTAGCTTTCTGCTGGGTTCCGGGGCATGTTGGCATTGCTGGGAATGAAGGGGCAGATCTCGCAGCCAAGGAAGCGTGTCTTGATCCACACGTATCTCAGTGTGCTATCCCCTTGCACGCACTCACCTCGCTGTTGAGCTCCCGAGTCATGTGTCGGTGGGAGGACGAGTGGCTGGACGTGACTGACAATAAGCTCCGTCTAGTCAAGCCCACAACGCGTGTGTGGTGTACTTCCTTTCAGCCCCATCGACGGGACGAGGTTCTCCTCACTCGGCTTCGAATAGGCCACAGCCCTATGACGCATGGCTTCCTGCTCCGGCGGGAGGACCCTCCACTGTGTGGTGCTTGCGGCGTCCAGGTCACTGTGCGCCACGTTTTATTGGATTGCGTTTTATTTTCTGACCAGCGGGCCGCGGCTGCCTTGCCAGCGGACCTGCCAACTCTTTTAGGCAACACTCGGACGAATGTGGTTAAAGTTTTAAAGTTCTGTGCCATGTCGAATGTTTTTACAAAGATTTTAGGGAGGGGATTTTAACTTGTTTCCTGTGTGACAAGCTCGCCCATATTTTATGTAAGTGGCCAGACACTGACGGTTTCCTATGTCATTCTTGTCGCTATGTTATCCCTTACCTTAGGTTTTACCTTCTCAGGTCGTATTTTCCCTCTTTTCCTGCTTTGAGTGTGTTTTTCAGTTTTATTAGGTCTGTCCACATTCGTTCCTTTTACTGTGTGTCAGGGCGCTGATGACCTCGATGTTGAGCGCCCATAAACCCCAACACACACACACACCTATTAAATAGATCTCATTAATAATATGTATGAATTAAAAGAATCTAAATCTGTCTCATCTGATATTCGAAAGAACAGAGACAATTACTATGGCTAAAGCTGAGTTAACTGTTGTATATTATTCAACACACAGAAACAAAATTACTATTGACTTCAATACAGAATCATTGAATAAAAGGACTAAAGAAAATGCCCTACACAAAGTACTGCTGGCTAATGGTGACTGGTGAGCGACTGGAGCACTCACATTTGGAGAGATAACCAAAAACATGTGGCACTTATACTTAGATTCATTCACTGACATTATCAAATATCTTTGTTGCAAAAAGTGTTATGTGTTCTTTGAACTTTCCTCTGAAGGCGACTAAACAAATTTTGTTAGTATCTTCCACTGAAGTGTTTAGAAACACCACCTTGTAATACACTACAATTATCAAACATCCTCCTCACGTTTTACTGAAAACGGGAACTACATTGAGGGTGACTATTAGTGAACTATACGAAAAAAATGTAAATTAGTTACAAACTATGACTTGCACATACTTTATTCAACATTTAAATGTCATTACAGATATTCAGATTTAGGTTATGACATGTTCAATACGCCTGTCATCACTAGCAACGATGTGGTGCAGATGAATAGTGAACTTCTGCATGACCCGCTGAAGAGTGAGAACATCTACGCTGTCAATGACCTCCTCAATGGCTATTTTCAGCTCAGCAATGGTTTTGGGGTTATTGCCATACGCCTTTTCTTTAATATAGCTCCACAAAAAGGAGTCACACGTGTTCAGATCTGGAGAATACGGCAGCCACTAGAGGCCCATGCTTGTGGCCTCTGTGTACTCCAAAGATAGGATGTTGTCCCCAATGTGCTCCTCTGGAACATCAAACACTCTCCTGCTTTGATGGGGTCGAGATTCGTCTTGCATGAATCATATCTTGTCAAAATCAGGGTCACTTTGGAAAATGGGGATGAATCATCTTCCAAAACCTTCACATACTGTTCAGTAGTCACCGCACCATCAAGGAACATTGCACCAATTATTCCATGACTGGACACTGAATACCACACAGTCACCTGTTGAGGGTGAAAAGATTTCTCGATCATGAAATGCAGATTCTGAGTCCCCCAAATGCGCCAATTTTCCTTATTGGCAAAACCATCTAAACGAAAGTGGGCTTAGTCGCTAAACCAAACCATATTCACATGTGCCTACTAACTCCCATCATGCCCTGTGACCAACCATGCAGTTTGAACATTCTAACGCAAACTGTTCATAAGTTACGATGATTTTATTTCATACAGTTCAATAACTGCCACCCTGTACTTCTATATCACAATGTTATTACTAGAACAAAGGCCCATTTTACTTTACTATTCATATCCGTGCTCATGTGGTCATACTGCTATTTGCATTTATGTGTGACAGACAATTCAATTATCTGTGGAGAGGAAAGCCTCCTATATTTACATTGCTATTGAGATCTACACTTTATTATGTTGCTGAGCACAGTCCAACAAGACTGTACACCATCTAGGCTGCTCAAAGCCCATAACATTCCAAGAGATATTTCGGTGTTGGGCATATGAACAGACATTGAAACAAATACCAATATTCACACAAGTAGGTGTATAAAGCATCCTAAAAGCTTTCCCAGATGGACCATTGTTCAGCAAATCCACTTCTCCATTTGTTGAAAACAAAAGATTCATTTTATCATTATCATTCACATAACTAAAACTGTTGTTAAAATTTTGCGTGATAGATTGTAATTATGTGGAATGAGTCATTATACATCCACATCACTAATTAATTTGCACATACCGTTACATTCTGAGTCTTCTTCTTCTTTTTTCCCCAAGAAGAAGTTAAATATATACAGATGTGTGTTAGTGATTCCACCCATCGCCTTTACACATTACAATAATAAAAATTCTTTTACAGAATAGGAGGAGTTGTCAAGGACAAACTTTCTCAGTTTGTGATCAAATTTTGCTTTCAAACATTTTGTATCACTGGTCAAATGATCAAAAATGTTTGTTTCAACATTGTGCATCCCTTTTCGAACTAAAGACAACCTTAGCGGGGTGTAATGAATGCCATTCTTCCTTCTGGTATTGTAATTGTGTCCTTGTTCCTCTTGAGCTGTAATGAATTATTTACAACAAACTTCATGACGGAATAAATGTACTGTGAAGAATAAGTCAGAATGCGCAACTCCTAAAACGGATGTCTACAAGATGATCATGGTAAGCACTGCATATTATTCTTGCAGCATGTTTTTGTGCAATAACGACTTTCCTTCTTAAAGATGAGTTACCCCATAACATTATTCCATATAACATTATTGAATGAAATTATGCAAAATATGTCAACTTGCTTATTTGTCTCTCCCCAGGATTTGCGATGATTTTAAGTGCAAATGTGACTGAACTAAGTTGTTTCAAGAGTTCGAAAACATGTTTTTTCCAGTTTAAATTCTCGTCAATATGGACCCCTTAAGAATTTTTGAGTTTCCCCCCTATTTATGATTTCCTCAGCATGTGTTGCACTTCTCGTTGGTGTAGCACCTCTAGATGTGCAGAACTGAATGTGTTGGGTATTTTTAAAATTGAGGGTGAGATCATTTTCAGAAATCCAATCAATGATACTTTTAATAACTCTGTTTACCATTTCTTCTGTTTCTGTATGTATGCTTGGATTGATTACAATAACAGTGTCATCTGCAAAAAGAACTAATTCTGCTTGTTGTATACTTGACAGAAGATCATTCATATATGATTTCTCCTCAGTCATAATTATGTCCCTGGACTGCTTGAATTACTAAGTACAACTTCCCGCATTCTTTTGCTTAGATATGATATTATCCGTTGGTTGGCTATACCATTAGTCCCATAAAATATTAATTTATCTAGGAACATACTGTGATTCACACAATCAAATGCCTTAGAGAGGTTGCTGAAAATACCAAATATTTTATTATTTAATGCCTGTAAAATCGTTTAGTGAACATGTAAATGGCATTCTCAGTAGAGCAACCCTTCTGAAACCATTCTGTGATTTGCTAAGGATACTACTGTTGCTAAGGTGAGATACTATTCTAGAATACATGTTCTCAAAAATTTTGGAGAATGGTGTCAGCAGTGGAACAGGTTGGTAATTATTGAGATCTATCTTATCACCTTTCTTAAAGAGGTGTTTAACAGTGCCATATTTCAGTCTCTCTGGAAAAATTCCTTGAGTTAGTGGTGCATTACATATTCAGGCAAGATCTGGGCTTATTACATTGGAAAAAATTTTAGTACTCAGTTAGAAACACCATCAAAATCAGATGAACTTTTATTTTGGAGAGAATGTATAATTTTCTTAATTTTAGAAGGAGAAGTTAGTGACACATTCATATGATTGAATTTTATGAAAATTACATTTTCAACATACTTCTCTGATTTCGTTCTTGACCTATTTGTACCTATGCTTTCTACGATGTTTAAGACATGGTTATTAAATGTATTTGTTACCTGTGACTCCTCATTTATAGCCCTTGCATTCAGTTCAATAGTGCTGTTGTGATGTTCTGTGGCTGGTTGACCTGTCTCTCACTTCACTACAGTCCATATTGCCGTAAGTCTGTTGTCTGAAGTACTGATTTCTGACATTATGTGCATGTTTTTTGAGTTTTTAACAATCTTTCTTAGTAATTTTGAGTAACTATTGCAGGATATTCACTTGTTTTTGCCAAAAGCTACATTTACCTTTTCCTTTCACAAGATACTTTCATATCTCTAACGGTATATGGTTTTTACCTGGCTGTCATCTCCAGTAAACTATGCTTAAAAACATTTATCCTGGAGTCATTCATTAGTCTGATTTCCACTGAGGAGTACCCATACTGTAAGGCACTACGTTATTTATCCAACTGTGCATCATGATCAGAGAGACCACTTGTTACTGGGTAAACAGATTTCTTCTTCCCTTGAGCTGCATCAAAGGAAACATCAAGTAGGATCCTACTGTCTTTATCCACTCTGTTGGAAAGTTAATTTCTGAGACCAAATTGTAGGATCCAAATAAGGTTCCCATGTCATTCTTCCTGTATCATCCTTTAGGAAAATCTACACTGAA